>NC_066617.1:367063388-367667472 GCF_025201925.1 Gopherus flavomarginatus | reverse complement strand
AGCAGCGGAGAGCACTTCAGGGACGTTGCGGAGCAGCGGGGTGCAGACAAACGGAGCAGTGTGATGTGATCTTCGGTAGGGGAGGGGCAGGGGAGGAGCGGGGGCACGAACATGGGATACAGGGAGAGGCAGCAGAGAGGCGTAGGGAAGGGCTGGCGAGACACCCAAAAAAAAGGAAGAGAAGCGGCAAAAGGTTTGGGAGGTTACAGAGGGGGAGAAGCAGCAAGGGGTTACAACAGGGAGACACGGGGAAGTACACAGAGGGGGAGATTGGAGTGGGGGAAAAACAGACACGGGAAAGTTCAGGGAGAGATTGGGACAGCGGGAAAACTAATTCAAACAGCAAAAACCTTATCTATCGTCTAACTTAATCAAATTTATATAAAATGACAAGCAGCTTATACAAAGTAATAAAACACGTACAGAATACGAACAGGCAACGGCTTTTTTAAAAATCTGTCTTAACCAACAACTAGACAAAACAACAAATATCACAATTCTAAGCAAACTATAACAAGCAATTATACGGAGCAACAAAACAGCAAACTATAGCAAGGCAGGTGAAACTTACAAGCGCTACAATCTTAGCAAACTATGACTCATTAAACTAAAAAGCAAACCCTATGGTGCAACTTATGCTATGGGGAAGTCACAGAGGGCAGAGTGGTATGTGCCCAGGATACAGCTCCCAAGGAAGCCAAGGGATGGCGGCTGAAGCCAAAGGATACAGCTGAAAGCAGGGAGCCCCAAGGCAAAGCCCACAGGAGCAGAGCTTAGCAGCGGCATAAACTTATTTTCAGCGGCAAAGTGCCGTGGAGTTTAAGAGAGGTTTTAAGACACAGACCAAGGCTTAGCTTGAGTCTGTGTGCTGGGGAAACAGAGCCAGCAGGTAAAATAATAAAATAAAAGTATGGAAAGTTTCACAGAGGGATTCTTACCAGTCCCCAAGGCAGCAGCAAAGGCAGAAGCAGCAGCAACATCAGAAGAAGCAAGGAGGGCTCGGTAGGGTCTCGATAATCAGGAGATCTCTCAGGTAGCAATTCGTTCTTCATGGGAGGGTTTTTTTTTTTTAAAAATAGGGGTACGCTCAAAAATAAAATGAGAGCGGAGAAAGGACCCCCCAGAACCCCTTGCTAATCAGACCAGGCAGCAATGCAGAAACCTTTCCCATGTTTGTTTTAAAAATGCCTGTTTTTAAAGGCGGACTCAGGTTGTTTCCCCCCAGTAATCCTGATAGGCTCCCTCTGTCACAGGGAAGGAGACACAGGGAAAAACTGCAGGTGAGCACAGAGACATGCCTGGGCAGAGTCCTGAACAATAGGTGTGAGTTCACACCTCAGGACTCAAAAGCACATGAGGCCTATGACTCATGCCCAGGATCTTAAAAACACATTAAGGCTTGCAGCTCTGGACATTGCCTAACCTACACCCAGGTTTAACAAGGTGATAACAGGACCAACCCTATGAACATGGCAGTGGTCCCACTTAGCACGCAGCACAAGTGGCCATCCCTTTGAGAAGGGCAATGGCTCTTGGTAAACAACTTAAGGGGCCCTCCCTTTGAGAAGGGTAGTGGCCCTGGTAAACAACTTAACAGCCAGGGAGGGGCGGCCACAGGAGGAGAACAAAAACAAAATGGAGTATGGGGACAGCTGTAAGAAACAAAATGGAGTAGAGAGATAGCTATAACAGACATAATCATAGTATAATAATACCACTATGATCAATATGGGGTTCTTTGTCACAAAAGATCAATGGTTATTTCTACCAGGGAAATGCCTGAAGTTACATAACAACAACAATTTGGAACAAAACTGAGGAAAGGTTGTGTCACCCAAGCTGCAGTTCTTTGGCTTGCCAGGGCAAAGAGATCCTGAAACTCCGCAAACACACTCTGTACCAGGAAAGGTCCCAAAGTGGGCCTTGGATCAACAATCCTACACTGAAAAATTATTTCAGCAGCACTGCCCTCCTGTCCGTCGACATGCCGCTCTGCAACCCTGTGATGTTCCCCTTTCGTGTTCTCTGGACCAGTGATCTGCTAGGTCACTGCAGTCCTTGACTCTGGGAGCCAGACTGACCCTGCTCTGCTATGAGAACCTCCACTCCTCAGCTGTTCACGCACAGCCTCTGCCATGCAAGCTGCTGCTTGGATTGTGCAACTGAATGACACTAGTCAATATCTATGGTCCCAGACACAAGCCTAGGAACCTTTGTCTTGCAGAGTCCAGTTATGCCCGCTGGAAGCTTAGCTCAGTTCATCAATTTAACAGAGAAATTGATATACACCAGGCTTGCTATCCCCACGGGAGTCTCTTACACTCTTCAGATCAAACATACTGCTTCAGATAGAATAAAGAACACATTTATTAACTACAAAGAGAGATGTTAAGTAATATTAAATGATAGGTAAAAAGTCAGAGTGGTTACCAAAATAAAATAAAATATAGAAATGAAGTCTAAACTCTCAACCCTATTAGATTGTGCAACATCGAGATGAAGCAGTTTTTCTCACCCCACTGGATATTGCAGCCCTTAGTATACAGGTTTGTTCCTTAAACCTGGGATAATCTCCCTGTTGGAGTCTTGTCTTCTTCTCGATGTCTTTGTTGCTTGCGTCGAAGGTGGTGGCCAGAGAAGGGCTCAGTATGTGTCCATGCTGTCTGTTTTACACCCTCAGTCCATGTGCTTGGGGAGCACACATCCCGGCATGTCTGGGAGGCATTGCTGAGTCTCTGCAAGCAAGGTACAGCTTTGTGGGGCCTCAGGCATGAGTCATTGCACTGTAGCTCCCTTGCTGTACAAAGGCTGTTGATGGGTTGTTTCACACCCTGATGGGGGTTGTTACTTTCCCTGCTGTTGCCTCAGGATGGGGGCTAATATCTGGCTGATTCCCCAACTTACAGCATGTTTTAGTGACCATCATACAACAGAATTCTCATTGCTCCATATACATTTATGATACATATATGAATAGAGACATGACTTTCAGCAGATCATGACATTTCCCTTGATACCGTACAAGGCATGCTTTATATGTAAGATCTTGATGATCTGAAAACGAGGAATATGGGGGTTACAGTACACTCCCCCAAAGTATAGACTGTCACAGCACCCATGAAGCCTTAGTGCTACTCACCTGTCACTGCACATCCCCCGCCTGCCTCCATAACCCTCAGCAATGCCCATTTCTCTATGTATACCACCTACCTGCCCCCATAGCCTCCAGCACTGCCAGTCTCCCTCTGTACAACCCTCTTCCTTCCACATAACCCCTAATTCTGGTCACCTGTCCAAGTAGGTAAAGCAGCCTCAGAACTTCAATCCTTGCCACACAGTGATACCCCTCACTCAGGACCAAAACCACATGCCACGCACCACAGGGACAGCTCACAGAACTATCTCCTCAGACTAGGTTAAACTCAGTGTCTGCCTGCACCGGGGAAAAGGGAGAGATGAAACTGAACTGCCTTTCTGAGGGCAAAGGGAACCCCAGCTGCAGCTCAGCCTGTGCAGGGAAGGAGAGATGGACAGACCCAGCAGGAGGGGGAGAGGAGGTGGGATTAAAAGGAGCCAATGTGAGTAAATCTTCTTCAAAAAGACACAAAGTTTTGATGTATTGCGGCCAGTTAGAAAACCAGACATCCCTTCCTGAGGCTGCTATTCTGTTTTGGCAATTGCTGATGTTGTCACAAAACTGTAGTGGGCTTTCTCATGGAAGGAAGAATGGTCTGGATGGGAGATGATGTCAGAGACCATCTGCTAGAGTGCAGCCCAGTTTCCATTGCAGTCTCAGACACTCCCCAGACCAAGGAGGCCTCATGACGCCTCTTTGATCTGTGTATCAAGGAGGACATCCATTCTCCATGTTGCATAGTTTCAGGACCCTCTGCCACTGTGATCTGGATACTTCATGTCCCACCGTCCTGCCCACACCCACCGCATACACTGTGTGTTCTTGGACCTCCCCAGGTTACATTTTCAACACAATATCTAATGCTTCTCATCCTCTCCAGAAACAGATATGAAGGGTCTCTCTCCCCCTACACCCACTTGTAAAATTTGTTTATATTAATTGTTTTAAAGCTTTAAGGCATTGAATTTGAGATTTAAGCAACTGTCCTGTCAGTTCTTCTTGGGTCTGAACAAGCTCATCTGTCCTTAGAGGCCTCGGGAAGACGGTAGATTAAGTCACTGGAGACTCATGGCCGACGTAAGTCAGGGCATTGATTAAAGTCACTACATGTGGATTTACGGCAAGCTTCTGGCTCAGCTAGGAATTTTGCCTTGGATTTCAAGGGGACTAGATTCACCCTTAATGTCTGTCTTTTGGCTCCTGGCTGTTAAATTGATGGATTTGGGTCCTACTGCAGAGAGTGCTATTCTGTTAGGGTGCTGAGAGTGTCTGTGAAAACCCTCAGTTCATGTGGGGTTCTGAGACTGGGAATAAAAGTTGGGAGTTTCAAAACAGAGGGGCCTTGATCTTGCTCTCAGGGAGGTCGGTGTCAATCTGGAGTGACCCACTGAAGGCAGAATGTGAAAGCAGAATAAAGCTACTGTGTGGCCCATTCTTATTGTGAACCCTCTGGTAACACAGATACCCACTGCAGAAGCTTTAGCTGCACTTCCAAAAAGGGCACTAAGGTTGCTGAATTGGAAAACTTGAGCAAACCACAGGAACAACCACACAGCACGAAAAAAAAAATTACTGAGAAAGATAGAAAGACACAGTAAGAGAAAACAAATTGAACTTAAATGCAAATATTTGTCTAAACTACTTACAGTATATTTGTAGTTCCAATTTTTCTACAGAAATCCCTAGTTTTTTCTGACAGTGCTAAACAATTCAAGTCACAGTGTTGGTGAATTCCTGCCCAGATGGTTCTTGATTTGAACACTGGAAACCTTCCTGAGCCCTTACCACTCACTTTAATACAGAAACAAGCAACTCACCAAAATCCCATGCAGCAGAGAGAGGAAATCTCTTTACTGCAACAGCAAGGCAGAGTCTTGAGAATCAGCATATGAATGTCACATGTCTGACACTTGGTGTGCTGCACAACAACCTTTATGATTCCCCTGTACAATCCCTGTGGATTTTCAAATTGGCCAGGACTCCCATACAATTCCCTGGTATCTGTGTGAGCAGCTGGAAGAGCAGAAAATGGACCCTGGAGATCTTCTGCCTGAGAACCACTCTCAGGAAAAAATAATTGATTTGCTGATAACAGGGGCTCAAATTTTCAGGGCAAACTCTGTCTTGCAGACTGTACAGTGTAACAAATGACGATGGCTGTGTTTTCTGTGTGTAATGTACTGCCATCTGCACAATGTGTGATACTGTTGCAAAAAAGGCAAACATGATTCTGGGATGCATTAACAGGTGTGTTATAAACAAGACACGAGAAGTCATTCTTCCGCTTTACTCTGCGCTGGTCAGGCCTCAGCTGGAGTATTGTGTCCAGTTCTGGGCACCACATTTCAAGAAAGATGTGGAGAAATTGGAGAGGGTCCAGAGAAGAGCAACAAGAATGATTAAAGGTCTTGAGAACATGACCTATGAAGGAAGGCTGAAGGAATTGGGTTTGTTTAGTTTGGAAAAGAGAAGACTGAGAGGGGGACATGATAGCAGCTTTCAGGTATCTAAAAGTGTCATCAGGAGGAGGGAGAAAACTTGTTCACCTTAGCCTCCAATGATAGAACAAGAAGCAATGGGCTTAAACTGCAGCAAGAGAGATTTAGGTTGGACATTAGGAAAAAGTTCCTAACTGTCAGGGTAGTTAAACACTGGAATAGATTGCCTAGGGAAGTTGAGGAATCTCCATCTCTGGAGATATTTAAGAGTAGGTTAGATAAATGTCTATTAGAGATGATCTAGACAATATTTGGTCCTGCCATGAGGGCAGGGGACTGGACTCGATGACCTCTTGAGGTCCCTTCCAGTCCTGGAGTCTATGAGTCTATGAATGTGTGGCAATGCTGCCACAAGATACGGGACCAAAACCATTTTCAATTTATCGTAGCAGCATAGTGCTGCATATCTCCAATGTAGTTGTAATATCCAGTCCATTAGTCTCTGAAAAATCAGTGCCACCTCGTAGAGGCCAAATTACTTGTTTCTGAATTTATGCAAGACGAAGGAAGTGTTAAAGGCTTTTTTCTCCCAGGATTCTGGCAGCAATGTTATTTGCCAGTGAGCCATTGTGAGGTGTTAAGTTGAATATATATCTGACAGCTAACAAGTGTTCTAATAGCTGTACTCATAGACTCATACACTTTAAAGTCAGAACGGACCATTATGATCATCTAGTCTGATCTCCTGCACAATGCAGGCCACAGAATCTCACCCATCCACTTCTATAACAAACCCCTAATCTATGTCAGAGTTATTCAAGTCCTCAAATTGTAATTTTAAGACCTCAAGCGGCAGAAAATCCTCTGTCAAGAGACCCATGCCCCATGCTGCAGATGAAGGTGAGAAACCTCCATGGCCTCTGACAATCTGTCCTGGAGGAAAATTCCTTCCCGACCCCAAATATGACGATCAATTAAACCCTGAGCATGTGGGCAAGATTCACCAGCCAGACACCAGGAAAGAATTCTCTGTAGTAACTCAGATCCCATCCCATCTAACATCCCATCACAAACCACTGGAAATACTTACCTGCTGATAATCAAAGATCAATTGCCAAATAAATTACCAAAATTAGACTATCCCACCATACCATCCCCTCCATAAACATATCAAGCTTAATCTTAAAGCCAGATATGTCTTTTGCCCCCACTACTGCCCTTGGAAGGCTGTTCTAGAACTTCACTTCTCTAATGGTTGGAAACTTTCATCTAATTTCAAGTCTAAACTTTCTAGTGTCCAGTTTAAATTCCATTTGATCTTGTGTCCACATTGGTAATAAGCCTAAATAATTCCTCTTCCTCCCTCATATTTGTTCCTCTGATATATTTATAAAGAGGAAGCATATCACCCCTCAGCCTTCTGTTGGTTAGGCTAAACAAGCCAAGCTCTTTGAGTCTCCTTTCATATGACAGGTTTTCCATTCCTCGGATCATCCTAGTAGCCTGTCTCTGAACATGTTCCAGTTTGAATTCATCCTTTTTAAACATGGGAGACCAGAACTGCACACAGTATTCCAGATGAGGTCTCACCAGTGCCTTGTGTAATGGTACTAACACCTCCTTATCTTAGCTGGAAATACCTCCCCGATGCATCCTAAAACTGTATTAGCTTTATAAACGACCATATCACATTGGAGGCTCATAGTCATACTGTGATCAACCAATACTCTGAGGTCCTTCTCCTCCTCTGTTACTTCCAACTGATGTGTCCCCAATTTATAACTAAAGTCCTTGTTATTAATCTCTAAATGCATAACTTTGCACTTTTCACTATTAAATTTCAACCTATTACTATTATTCCAGTATACAAGGTCATCCAGATCTTCCTGCAGGATATCCCGGTCCTTTTCTGTGTTCGCAATACCTCTCAGCTTTGTGTCATCCGCAAACTTTATTAGCACATTGCCACTTTTTGTGCCAAGGTCAGTCATAAAAACTGATCCCTGAGGAACTCCACTAATAACCTCCTTCCCACCTGACAGTTCACCTTTCAGTACAACCCGTTGTAGTCTCCCTTTAAACCAGTTCCTTATCCACCTTTCAATTTTCTCTTTGCCTCAGGGAGACATCAAATTTCAATACTGTGCTGATCTTTTGCAAATGGATGCAGAAACAGGTTATTATATCTTGGGTCAGAGCTACAACAATGAGACTTCTCCACTCACTGTGCGATTCGCTCACCTCGCCCCATGCTAAAATGACCTGGAATTCATCTCACAGGGTATCCCACAGTTTGTGAGGGAACAGCCATGTTATTTGCCTGATCTGTGGCCCTGGGGCTATTTCAGTGTACTGGTCAGGTGAGAAGATATTGGTAAAGGAACCAAAAATTTTCTACATCTGGATCACCTGTTTGGCCTACTGTCCCTAGCCTCATACTTGCATCATAGGTATCTTACGGCCAAATTTGGGCTCCAGAGGGTATTTGTCTGATGGGTTGTCACTCCTGGGGTGCAGTCTGGGAACCATGAGAACTGCTGCACCCCTCTATCCACCCAACTGTGCTGGCCCTGTCTCACACTGCTTTGCTGGTGATCCAGCCTCTCCAGGCCCTTTGATCACCAACACTACAGCAGATTTCAGAGCGGAAGTCATGTGAATCTGTATCAGCAAAAACAACGAGGAGTCCTTGTGGCACTTTAGAGACTAATAAATTTATTTGAGCATAAGCTTTCATGGGCTAAAACTCACTTCATCCGATGCACAGAAGGGAACATTCATTAGGGAGGTATAAATACACAGCATATGAAAAGATTGGAGATGCCTTTCCAAGTGGGGGGTTTGTGCTAATGAGCCAATTCACTAAATTTGGAAGTCGGCTACTCTCAACAGTTGACAAGAAGGAGTGGAAATCACTCTTGTAGTGCTACTGAGACCATTGTAAACAAGGTGGCCAATTTCAAACAGTTGAGAAGAAGGTATGAGTATTTAGCAAGGAGAAATCAGTTTTTGTAAAAGCAAACAAGAGTGCTCGTGGCACCTTAGAATTTATAAATGTATTTAGTTTGTATAGTGACCCATCCACTCTCAGTTTCAGGCCTAATTTAATGGTGTCCAACTTGCAAATTAATTCCAGTTCTTCAGTTTCTCATTGGAGTCTGGTTTTGAAGGTTTTTTTTTGGTTGAAGAATTGCCATTTTTAAGTCTGTTATTGAGTGACCAGGGAGATTGAAGTGTTCTCCTGCTGGTTTTTGAATGTTATAATTCCTGATGTCAGATTTATATCCATGTCTCCTTTTGCATAGAGACTGTCCAGTTTGTCCAATGTACATGGCAGAGGGGCATTGTTGGCACATGATGGCATATATCACATTGGTAGATGTGCAGGTGAACCAGCCCCTGATGGTGCGACTGAAGTGGTTAGGTCCTATAATGGTGTCACTTGAGTAGATATGCAGTCAGAGTTGGCACAAGGGTTTGTTGCAGGGTTTGGTTAACTAGTTAGTGATTTTGTTGTGCGGTGTGTAGTTTCTGGTGACTATTTGCTTCAGATTTGGGGGCTGTCTGTAAGAGCAGACTGGTCTGTCTCCCAAGGTCTGTGAGAGTGAGGGATCATCCTTCTGGATAGGTTGTTGGTCCTTGATGATGTGCTGGAGAGGTTTTAGTTGGGGGGTGTAGGTGACGGCTAGTGGTGTTCTGTTATTTCTTTGTTGGGACTGTCTTGTAGTAGGTGATTTCTGAGTACCCTTTTGGCTCTATCACTCTGTTTCTTTATGTCACCAGGTGGGTATTGTTGATATCTGGCTCCTGTATTGTACCCAGCTGTGGGACCCCTCCTGCTTCTGCTCCTGCTGATACTGGAACAACTCAGCTAAGAGGGCTGTAACACAGAGGGCTAGGAGGCAGGACCCACTTTTAAATGTAGTTCTATTTTTCATTGGCAAGCAGGGCCTCGGGGGAGGAGGGAGGAGAGAAAGGACTCAGTAAATAACAGATAGTGTCTGCTCTCTCCTGCCCTGTTATACCTGCTGCCTATGAATGGTGATCCTCTCTGGGCCACTTCCTACTTGTCATAAACAGATATCTAAGGGTTAATGTTCTTTTACTGGGAAAGGAGTAACCTGAAACACCTGACCAGAGGACCAATCAGGAAACAAGACTTTTTCAAATCTAGATGGAGGGAAGTTTGTGTGTGAGTCCTTTGTTCTTGGTCTTCTGCCTGTACTCTCTCGGCTATGAGAGGATTTTTTTGCCTCCTGCTTTTCTAATCTTCTGTCTCCCAGTTGTAAGTACAAAAGATAAGATAGTGATTTGTATGGTTTTTATTTCACATTTACATGTGTGTACTTGCTGGAGTGTTTTGAATTGTGCTCTTTTTAAATAAGGCTATTTATTCATATTTCTTTTAAGCAATTGACCCTGTATTTGTCACCTTAATACAGAGAGACCATTTTTATGTATTTTTTTTCTTTTTACATAAAGCTTTCTTTTTTAGACCTGTTGGAGTTTTTCTTTAGTGAGGACTCCAGGGAATTAAGTCTGCAACTCACCAGGGAATTGGTGGAAGAAGTCAGGGGGAAAAACTCTTTGTGTTAGATTTACTAAGCCTGACTTTGCATGCCCTCTGGGTAAGGGGGAAGAGAGATTAGCTATCTCGATACTTGTGTTTTCCAGGACTGGAAATAGGGAGAGTGGAATCCCTCTGTTTAGATTCACGGAGCTTGCTTCTGTGTATCTCTCCAGGAACCCAGGGAGGGAACACCTGGGAAGGAGGAGGGGGAAGGGAAATGGTTTATTCCCCTTTGTTGTGAGACTCAAGGAATTTGGGTCTTGGGGTCCCCAGGGAAGGTTGTTGGGGGGACCAGAGTGCCCCAAAACACTCTAATTTTTTGAGTGGCGACAGCTTTACCAGGTCCAAGCTGGTAACTAAGCTTGGAGGTTTTCAAGCTAACACTCATATTTTGGACGCTAAGGTCCAAATCTGGGAATTATGTTATGACACTACTACATCCCGGAAAATGCCCCAAGGTATCTATAGTTCCTAAGGAAGCTGAAGGATTTCTGCTCATCCCAAGGTACGCTCTGGGGGCTGCATGTAGGGAGGTCATTCTCCTTTCCTCTCAGGCAGCAATTGTCTCTTCCTGTGGTATAATGCAACCTCCAAGGGCTAGGTCAGTGCAAGGGCTCTTCCCTAAAAGCAAATAAAGAGGTCACTCAAGTCCAGTGTTTTTATAAGAGATGAATGCTTCCCTCTCAGGCTGTCCTTGCAACAGGCCGTCCCTTCACTCAGGCCTGGTCTACACTGGGGTTGGAGGGGATTGATCTAAGATACATGACTTCAGCTACAAGAATATAGTAACTGAAGTTGACATATCTTAGATAGACTTAGATTGACTTACTTCGCATCTCCAAGACACGGGATCTACTGCGACCGCTCCCAGACAAATCCACTTCCACCTCCCGCCCTGGTGGAGTTCTGGCGTCTACAGGGAGCACATTCGGAGACTGATGTATCGCTTCTACATGAGATGTGATACATTGATCCTCGCTAGATCTATCACTGACTGCTGATGATACGGTGGGTAGTGTAGGCATACCTTCAGGGAGGGACATTTGTACACTTGTTCAGGAGGAGATTCTTCCCTGGAGCAGCCAGTATCAGCTCTGATCTCCTTCCTCATCTGCCACAAAACAAGCTACTCTCCTGCCTTTTTGCCCTTCTCAGGCACTTCTCTTCAGACTTCATTTGTCTGACCCATTTTTCTGATAATTTACTTGATCAACATTTGGCTTATTTGAACTCAATTTGAAACATAGCTATGAGTTTAGTGGCTTTGGGAAATAATTCTGCTGCTTTGTATAGGTCTGTGTCTCTGGATTGTCGCAGTTTTGAAACTGCATTTACCATTTCCAGAATCTTTCTTTGAAGCACAATGAGAAAAACAAAACAAAAGTTTTCCATTTATGTCTATAATGCTGAAGATTCTTAAAATTCAGTGGTATTTTAACTAAGGAGAATTATTTCTATGGATGCCTGCTCTGTGTCTAAATATTGAATCTGAGAGGAAGGAGTGATTCACACTTGTTGTTGATCAATTGTGTAGTCAGTTCATTGACCAAGCTTTCATTTGTTCTGAAATGGGTCCAAGAGGCCCACTAAAGAATGTCAGGTTTACTGCTCTAACCCCATAACAAAACAGTACAGGAAATAGTTTTATACGATACCAGCCTCTAAGAAGCCATCTTGTTCAGTGATGTTATATTCACCTTATGAAGAAAGAATGTGTCTTCAAAGTTACACATTTCAGATTTTATCACTTATATGACGATTTGACAAGTTACACATTTATTTAAATGTCACTAAAACCCAACCCATCGTTGTCCCAGTTCCCTAAAGTATGTGGGACACTGTAGCACATAAGGGCAATTTACTAGCTTGCTGTATTGCATAATCTGGAGGTGAGGAGGTTTCCACTGGTTTGATATATTGTATTATTTTCTTGGGGTTTGTTTATGCTGAATTCCAGTATATGTTATTCATAATAGTTATTCATAATATTTGGCCGTAAAACAAGGAACCTACAGGCCTTATCCTGTATGATTAACTAGATCAAGTTAGTAGAAGTGCTTGTAACCTTTGGCATAGATAAATGGCCTACCAGTTACCCCTCTTGACTTTGGGGAGCTGAACAGAGAATGGAACAAATAACTGAATAGGTTTACCCTAGTTCTGGAACAGACTCATAACTGCAGGGTACACCGCAGAACATGGAATTCATAAGATAGGCCAAGGGTTATGGTTTCAGGGATGAGATAATTGATATTAATACGTATTAATACCTGTCAGAACATGTTAACCTCTAGATTTGGACATAGTAGGTTGGTCCCTGATTAAGGCAGTAAAAGGACCCTCTGAGAAGACAAACAACCATGAAGGATGGTGACTCTTTCTAATCTTCTATCAAGCTATCAGCTCACCTTTGCAAGGTATTTATTGAAACAAAGATTTTTTTTATCAACATATTCATCTTTACATCAAATAACAAATGAAAGTGTTTGTTAGATACCTACTACAGATTACATTTAAAAAAAAATGTTACAAGCCCCATCACGAGTGTATTAGCAACAAAGCTATGAAATGATAATCAAATTCAAAATTAAAACCTAAGTATCCTAATTGAGGCTTGGCAGATGTTTCACAGAAATATGGTGAATAACCCAAAAGGAGCCCAAAATATATGTAGTGCGAAAACATTATTACATTATTTATTTCTCATTCCATTCAAAGACTGTAGTCAATGTCCATATTTTGAGTTGAATTAGTTTGCTATTGTTAGTCTCTAAAAGGCAACATTTAGTTGTTGCTGTCTGCGTTTGAAGTAGAGTGCTTGTGCTCCTGGTCACACATCATGGCAGTAACCAGTGCAATCATTTCTTCCACTGGTCATAAACTATTTTGTGTTTCTGCATGTCCTCCCTAACATGAAGAATCATAGAATCAGAATATCAGGTTTGGAAGGGACCTCAGGAGGTATTTAGTCCAACTCCCTGCTCGAAGCAAGATCAGTTCCCACTAAATCATCCCAGCAAAGGTTTTGTCAAGCCTGATCTTATAAAGCTGCAAGGAAGCAGATTCCACCACTTCCCTAGGTAACTCATTCCAGTGCTTCACCACCCTCCTACTGAAAAAGTTTTTCCTAATATCCAACTAAACTTCCCTGTAGCGGGGTGGACCCCTCACTCCTGCCCTGAAGAGTTAAAAACAGGCCTGGGAGGGGTTTGTGGCTGCAGAAAGCAGCCTTTAGGCTGCACTGATTGGGGGAAGTGGCTGCAGCTAGAGCCACTCCCCAAACAGACTCAGCTAGCCCTATAAAGGCAGAGAAGCCAGGAGCCCAGAAAGTTTTCCTCTGCCTGTAGATGGAGCTGAGCCTGGCTGCAGAGAGCTAAACACAGGGTACTTGAGTAGAGCAGGGCTGGGGAAAGGCAGAGAAGCTGTGGAGCTCCAGCCTGGAAAGCCTCAGGCTGCGGCCTAGCAGAAGGCCAATAGGTACTGGGGGTTGCAGAGGGCAGCCCAGGGGTAGGCCAAGCCAGCAGGTCCAAACCCAACCTTGCCAGTGATGAGTAGGATGATACTGCAGTGTGCTCCAGGGCACAGGGGCTAGACAATGCCTGGAAGTAGCCTTATACTGAGGCAAGTTGGGGATAGAGGGTGGGAGTTCCCCAGGGAGTGAAGACCCTAAGACTGAGGGAGTCACTGCCAGGGGGGCAGCACCCCATGTGAAAGGACACCGGATGCAGAGAGGGACAGGGCGCCAGAAGACAGGCGGATCACCAGCCTGCAGAGGGCGCTTGAACTGGAATGAGCTAATTCCCAGAAGTAACCAGCAGGAGACGCCGCAGGAGTGAGTCCGCACCTCTACGTTTCCCCACTGCAACTTGAGATCATTGCTTGTTCTGTCATCTGCCACCACTGAGAACAGTCTAGATCCATCCTCTTTGGAACCCCCCTTTCAGGTAGCTGAAATGCAGCTATCAAATCCCCCCTCACTCTTCTCTTCTACAGACTAAACAATCCCCGTTCCCTCAGCCTCTCCTCATACGTCATGTGCTCCAGATCCCTAATCCTTTTTGTAGCCCTCTGCTGGACTCTTTCCAATTTTTCCACATCCTTCTTGTAGTGTGGGGCCCAAAATTGGACACAGTGCTCCAGATGAGGCCCCACCAAAGTCAAATAGGGGGGAATGATCACAGCCTACAATCTGCTGGCAACGCCCCTATATATACAGGGCAAAATGCCGTTAGCCTTCTTGGCAATAAGGGCACACTGTTGACTCATATCCAGCATCTCGTCCACTGTAACCCCTAGGTCCTTCTCTGACAAACTACTTCCTAGCCCTTCAGTCCCTAGTCTGTACAGTGAATGGGATTCTTCCGCCCCCAGGTCCAGGACTCTCCACTTGTCCTTTTAGAACCTCATCAGATTTCTTTTGGCCAAATCCTCTAATTTGTTTAGTTTCCTCTGTATCCTCTCCCTACTCTCCAGTGTATCTTCCACTCCTATCAGTTTAGTGTCACCTGCAAACTTGCTGAGGGTGCAGTCCACACCATCCTCTACATCTTTAATGAAGATATTGAACGCAACCGACCCCAGAGCCAGCCCTTGGGGCACTCTGCTTGAAACTGGCTGCCAACTAGACATGGAGCCATTAATCACTACCCATTGAGCCCGATGATCAAGCCATCTTTCTATCCACCTTAAATCCATTAATCCAGCCCATACTTCTATAACTTGCTGACAAGAATATTGTGGGAGACCCTATCAAAAGCTTTGCCAAAGTCAAGGAATAACACCGGCTTTGTTTTCCCCTCATTCACAGAGCCAGTTATCTCATCACAGAAGGTAATTAGGTTAGTCAGGCATGACTTGCCCTTGGTGAATCTATGCTGGCTGTTCCTGATCACTTTCCTCTCCTCTAAGTGTTTCAGAATTGATTCCTTGAGGACCTGCTCCATGATTTTTCCAGGGACACTGGTGAGACTGACTGGCCTGTAGTTCCCTGGATCCTCCTTCTTCCCTTTTTTAAAGATGCGCACTATATTAGCCTTTTTGCAGTCACCTGGGACCTCCCCCAATCACCATGAGTTTTCAAAGATAATGGCCAATGGCTCTACAATCACATCTGCCAACTCCTTTAGTATCTTCTCATGCAGCACATCCAGCCCCATGGACTTGTGCTCAACCAGCTTTTCTAAATAGTCCTGAATCACTTTTTTATCCACAGAGGGCTGGTCACTTTCTCCCCATGCTTTGCTGCCAGTGCAGCAGTCTTGGACCTGACCTTATTTGTGAAGAGAGAGGCAATAAATGCTTTCAGTACATTAGCTTTTTCCACATCCTCTCTCACTAGGTTGCCTCCCTCATTCATTATGGGGACCACACTTACCTTGCCTTACCTTGACTTTCTTTTTCTATACCTGGCCCAGCTGTGTGACTCCTCCGGCTGTTATGCCAGCTGCTTCTGGAACAACTCAGCTAAGGGAGCTGGAACATGGAGTGCCAGGAGGCCAGGGCCCACTTTTAAATTTGGTTCAGTTTTCACTGGAAGATAGTAGGCAGTAGGCATCTTGGGGGAGGGGAGGGGAGGTCGGTCTGTAGGACAGGAGGGACTGTGCAGGCGGTGGGCAAAGGGCCATGGGGAAAGTTGTATGGAGGAAAGGAGGGACTCAGAGAACAGTGAGCAGGGAGGAGTGGAAGGAGGAGAGGAAGGACTCAGCAAATGGCATGGGGTGCATGGGGGAAGGGGATGGAGGACAGGAGGGACTCAGTGAGCTGCGGGTAGTGAGGCCATGGACAAGGGGGTGGAGGAGAGAAGGGAGTCCGGAGTAGAGTCAGCACCTGGGGAATAAAGTGCCCCACAGGGTGGTGGAGGAAGGGAGAGGGTCAGTGAGTAGTGGACTGTTGGGGCCTCTCGGGGGAGGAGAGGAAGGATTCAGCGAGAAGCAAAGGGAACCTCAGTGGAGAGGTGGAACAGGGACAAGAGAAGGTGCTGTGTGGGTGGGGCCATGGGGAAAAAGCAGGAGAGGACATCAGAGGTGGAGCGCAGGCAAGGACACCACAGACCAGGTGTCTCCTCTCTCAAAGGCAGGTTGGGGATTGCACTGCCTAGGGAGGTTTAGCCTCCCCTGGCCTATTATACTTGTTGCCTACATGAGTCACTTCCTACCAGCTCCCTGCAAATGACCCAGGGGCTCTGTAAAGCAGCCTGAAGGGTGTCTGCTCACCCCAGAGGAACCCAGAGGGACAAAGGATTCCTGCCTTATGCAAAAGGTATATTAATGGGTGGAACAGAACAAAGAGAGGAGAGGAGCCAACATGAGGAATGCCCTAGCTACCACCTGAGCTGTACCAGAGGAAAGGATTGTGCCCAGACTAGGAAGGCATCCAGCCTATGAAAAAAATGTATTGAAACATCTCTGAGGGTGAGGATCTTATCTGTATCCAGTTTCTGACTGTATTAGACGTAGACTTGTGTGTTTTATTTTATTTTACTTGGTAATTCACTTTGTTCTGTCTGTTGCTACTTGAAACCACTTAAATACTACTTTCTGTATTTAATAAAATCACTTTTTACTTATTAATTAACTCAGAGTATGTGTTAATACCGGGGAGGGGGAGGACAGCTGTGCATATCTCTCTATCAGTGTTATAGAGGAAGAACAATTTGAGTTTGCCCTGTTTAAGCTTTATAAAGGGTAAAACAGATGTAACTGGGGTTAGGCCCCATTGGAAGTTGGTCATCTGAGTTTTAAAGACAAGAACACTTCTGTTAGCTGCTTTCAGATTAAGACTGCAGCTGTGGGGCAAGTAATTCAGATTGTGAATTGGAGTCTTTGCTGGAGCAGACAGGTGTGTCTCCTCAACAAGACAGGGTGCTGGAGTCCTAAACTGCCAGGGCAGGAAGTCAGGGGCAGAAGTAGAATTGACGCATCAATTCCAAGGGGGGTTCTGTGATCTAACCCATCACAAGAACAATGAACAAAATATGAGAAAGGTTCATGAAAACAAGAAACTTCGCTCTGTGGGCACAGGGATATCACAAAGAGCCCTCTCTGGGATGCAAGGGAAGTTCATAATCTTTCCATTCCAAAATCAACTGCTCAAAGCAGTAAGTTATTTTCACTCAAAGGTGCTGTAGTAGTTAAATACCGCAGTCAAGTTCTCAAAAACACACAGTTTCACAACTCTTACCAGTAAGTTCTAGTAGAATGTCCTCAATTCCTGCAGCAGTTTTCCTGTATAAGGACTTTCCAGTTGAAACATTAGGTTTATCCTCCAGGTTTTGTGATGGATTCCATGTAGAAAAATCAGGTACATTTTGCTCACTGAGTCACCGTACATATGATAAAAAACTGCAGTATTGCTGATTCTTTCTTTTTCTCTTTGGTTCTCTGAAAGTGTAGCTTCTCTGTGTAAAACTGAACAGAACCATGACTACACAGGAACTAATGGAAAACTACTGTGCCTCAAAATGCTACATTATCTTACGGCAGTCTCAGGGTAGGTCTACATTACAGCTAGGATCAATTCTCTGAGATCGATCCACCAGTGGTCGATTTAGTGGGTCTAGTAAAGCGAAGAGTAAGATAAGTCAATGGGAGATTTTTCTCCTGTCAATCTCCCTGCCCCCTCCCACAGTGTAGACCCTGCAGTAAGTTGACCTAAGGTACCGATTCACATAGCTAGAGTTGTGTAGAGTAGGTTCACTTACCGTGTTAGTGTAGACATAGCCTTAGAGCAAGGGAAAGGCTGAGTAACAGGGTGTGTGGAGATGGAGGCTGATGGATGACAATTAAAGAGGTCAAGTGATGGTCAGAGAGAGGTAACTCAGCAATGGAAAGAGCCGTGCTTAGTGACGGAGTGATAAGATATTGTGTGGGAGGAACTTCTCAGACTGTGAACTTCCACAATGCTGAGCTGAACCAAACTGGGACAGGGCACCCTTGATTAATGAGGAGATATGCTTCCTCCCTCTTGTAACACAGGTTTCAAGTCAATAACCCCAGGCGATCATCTTCTGCAGCAGGTGTATTTGCCTACTTTGTCACAAAGCTGTTTGTTTCTGACGCCATAAATGATAGGGTTGAGCATGGGAGGGATGAGGAGATAGAGGTCAGCCAAGATGATGTGAACATGAGGAGAGATGCCTAGAACAAGCCAGGATGTGAGACTGGAGAAAAGGCCAAGGGTAAAATATGTCAGTATCACACAGATGTGGGCTGTACAAGTGTTGAGAGTTTTCTTAGAGGAGATTCTGAGGATGGCCCTGATGATCAGACTGTAGGACAGGGCAATGACTGTCAGGTCAAATCCACTGATAACAAACATTAGCACTAAGCTATATATCCTAATGAGTGTGATGTCCCCACATGTCATCTTGACCACAGCTGTGTACTCGCATTTCGTATGAGGGATAATGCGGTTGGCACAGAATGGCTGCTGACTCAGGAGCAAAGGCAGGGGCAGAAAGAAGAGAACAGCTCTTATCAAACATATCAGAGGGGTAGCCGTGTTAGTCTGGATCTGTAAAAGCAGCAAAGAGTCCTGTGGCACCTTATAGACTAACAGAGGTCATGGAGCATGAGCTTTTGTGGTGAATACCCACTTTGTCAGATGCATCTGACGAAGTGGGTATTCAGCCACGAGAGCTCATGCTCCAAAATCTCTGTTAGTCTATAAGGTACCAAAGGACTCTTTGCTGCTTTTACTTATCAAACATAAAAGCCCGAGCTTAGCTATTTGTGCATTGGTGATGATGGTGGCATATCTCATTGGGTTACATATGGCAACGAAGGCGATTGTCAGGAGGATGGCTGTCTGCATGAAAGAAACCATGTAAAGGAAGAACATCTGGGTGAGGCAGCCAGACATAGTAATGCCTTTCAAATTGAAGCAGAATATGCCCAGTGACTTTGGCACGACGAAGGTAGGTGTGGCGATGTCTGTGAGCGCCAGCATGCAGAGCAGCAGGTACATCGGCTTGTGCAGGGTCTGCTCCTTACCTACAACACACAGAAGTGTGAAATTTCCCAACAGGCCGATAATGTAGAATGTAGAGAAAGGGATGGAAATCCAGATGTGGGCAGCCTCCAGGCCGGGGATTCCCATTAGGATGAATGTTGAAGGGTCAGAGGGGGTGAAGTTGAAAGCTACCATGAGGTGGTTGGTGCGTCGATTCGACTTAGAAATGCTCAAGATGCCTGTAAAGGGAGACAGCAAGGGGATTACACGCTTTATAACAAATAGTACAGTAAATATTTTATAGCTATTCACATTCTAGGAGTCTTCTTGAGTGGGGACTGAAGAACTACCAACAATGTCACTCCCTGCTTTATATAACTTTAGCATATGGTAGGAACCCTTTGTTTTAAAACTTGGTTTCCAGACTAGTTTGTGGGAAAATTACAAATGGAGTCCAGAGTTCTTTGGCCTGGTCACATGCCCTTATAAAGTCATAGCATCCATTATGTATAGGCTGTCTGAAGCATTCTCAGGGAGGCTCACCTGGTGGGAGATACGTTTCTCTTAACACCTATTGTTTCCTCCAATGACTCATTGCCCTGATTAGGCCCTTCCCGACCACCTATCTAGACTGAAATCATCTTGCCTCGTGGAGGTTACCCAGTTTTAACTAGATTTGAAATACAGATAAGTAGTCAATAGTAATAAGTGCAGACAAAAAATCATACATGCATACAAATTGGATAATAATATTCAGAAAGTCATAACTTTTCCAATGTCAATTTACATGACCCATCTTGCATACAATGTATCATAATTATGCTATAATCATATAATCTGTCCCTGCCTGCAGGTATATGGGATCTTGGGGAGCAATTACCACACAGGTGAGGTGACAATTAATTTCTTTATTAAAGGAAAAGGGAAGTGGTGGGAATTTAACAATGAAATATGATGGGATGGAGTGTTTAGGGTGTTTACAATAGACAATGATGGGGGGTTCTTCTTATTGAACAGTGTAGGGAGTTCTAACAATGGGGTGCAGTAAGTGGGGTTCAGCACAATGGGATACAGTACAGTATATGATCCATCTTGCATAAAATGTATCATAATTATACTATAATCATATCATCATATTATAATAATAGCACTATGATCAATATGGGGTTCTTTGTCACAAAAGATCAATGGGTATTTCTAACAGGGAAATGCCTGAAATTACATAATAACAACAATTGGGAACAAAGCTGAGTAAAGGTTGTGTCACTCAGGCTGCAGTTCTTAGGCTTGCCAGGCAAAGAGACGCTGAAACTCCCCAAACACACTCTGTACCCGGAAAGGTCCCAAAGCTGGCCTTGGATCAACAATCGTACACTGAAAAATTATTTCAGCAGCACTGCCCTCCTGTCCGTCTACATGCCATTCTGCAACCCTGTGACATTCCCCTCTGGTGTTCTCTGGACCAGTGATCTGCTAGGTCACTGCAGTCCTTGACTCTTGGAGCCAGACTGACCCTGCTCTGCTGTGAGAACCCCCACTCCTGGGCTGTTCACGCACAGGCTCTGCAATGTAAGCTGCTGCTTGGATTGTGCAACTGAATGATACGAGTGAATATCTCCAGTCCCAGACACAAGCCTAGGAACCTCCATCTTGCAGTGTCCAGTTATGCCCACTGGAAGCTCAGATGAGTTCATCAATTTAACAAAGAAATTGACAAACACCAGGCTTGTTATCCCCAGAGTAGACTCTTACACACTTCAAATCAAGCACACTGCTTCAGGTAGAATAAAGAACACATTAATTAACTAAAAAGAGAGATGTTAAGTGATATTAAGTGATAGGCAAAAAGTCAGAGTGGTTACCAAAATAAAATAAAATATAGAAATGCAGTCTAAACTTTCAACCGTATTAGATTGTGCAACATCGAGATGAAGCAGTTTTTCTCATCCCACTGGATATTGCAGTCTTTAGTATACAGGTTTGTTCCTTAAACCTGAGCCAATATCCCTGCTGGAATCTTGTCTTCTTCTCAATGTCTTCGTTGTTTGTGCCGAAGCTGGTGGCCAGAGAAGGGCCCAGCATGCGTCCACTCTGTCTGTTTTATACCCTCAGCCCATGTGCTGGGGAGCACAAGTCAAGGAATGTCTGGGGGCATTGTTGAGCCTCTCCAAGCAACGTACAGCTTTGTGGGGCCTCAGGCAATTGAAACATTGCACTGTAGCTCCTTTACTGGACAACGGCTGTTGATGGGTATTTGACATCCTGCCAGGGTTTGTTACTTTCCCTGCTGTTGCTTCAGGGTGGGGGCTAATATCTGGGTGATTCCCCAACTTACAGCATGTTTTAGTGACCACCACATAACACAGTTCTCATAGCTCCATATACATTAATGATACATATATGGATAGAGACATGACTTTCAGCAGATCATGACGTTTTCTTTGTTACTGTACAAGGCATGCTTTATACGTAAGATCTTGATGATCTGAAAATGAGGAATATGGGGGTTACAATATGCTCCCCCAAGGTATAGACTCTCAGAGCACCCACCAAGCCCCAGTGCTACTCGCCTGTCACTGTACACACCCCGCCTGCCTCCACAACCCTCAGAAGTGCCCAATTCTCTGTGTACACCCCTTACCTGCCCCCATAGCCTCCAGCACTGACAGCCTGCCTCTGTACACTCCTTTTCCTTTCACACAACCCCTGGTGCTGGTCATCTGTCCATGTAGATCCCCATCCCCCAGTCTCAAAGCTTCAATTTTTGCCACACAGTGATACCCCTTAACCCAGGACCAAAACCAAGTGCCACGCACCACAGGGACAGCTCACAGAACTATCTCCTCAGACTAGGTTAAACTCAGTGTCTGCCTGCACCGCAGGATAGGGAGAGATCAGCCTGATATGCCTTTCTGGGGATGAAGGGAACCCCAGCAGCAGCTCTGCCTGTGCAGAGAAGGAGAGAGGGATAGACCCAGCAGGAGGGGGAGAGGACATGGGATGAAAAGAAGACAGTGTGAGTAAATCTTCTTCAAAAAGACAAAGTTTTGATGTATTGCGGCCAGTTAGAAACTCAGACATCCCCTCCTGAGGCTGCTTTTCTGTGTTGGCATTTGCTTATGTTGTTACAAAACTGCAGTAGGCTTTCTCATGGAAGGAAGTATGGTCTGGATGGGAGATGATGTCAGAGATCATCTGCTAGAGTTGGGCCCACTTTCCAGTGCAGTCTCAGACACCCCCCAGACCAAGGAGGCCTCATGACGCCTTCTTGGTCTGTGCATCAAGGAGGACGTCCATTCTCAATTTTGCATAGTTTCAAGACTCCGTGCCACTGTGATCTGGATAGTGCATGTCCAGCCATCCTGCCCACACCCACCACACACAGTGTGTGTTCTGAGACCTCCCTAGGTAACATTTCCAACACAACCTCTAATGTTTCTCATCCTCTCCAGAAACAGAGATGAAGGGTTTCTCTCCTCCTACCACTCCTTGTAAAATTTGTTATCCTAATTGTTTTAAATCTTTAAGGCTGTGAATATGAGATTTAAGCAAGTGTCCTATCAGTTCTTCTTGGGTCTGAACAAGCTCATCCGTGCTTAGAGACCTTGGGATGACTCCAGATTAAGTCACTGGAGGATCATGGCAGAGGTAAAACAGGGCATTGATTTAAGTCACTACATGTGGGTTTAGGGCAAACTCCTGGCTCAGTTATGAATTTTGTCTTTGATCTCAAGGGGACAAAATTCACTGTGAATGTTTAAATTTTGGCTCCCGGCTGTGAAAATCATGGCTTTGGGTCCTGCTGCAGAGAGCACTATTCTGTTAGGGTGCTGAGAGAGTCTGAGGGAATCACCAGTTCATGTGGTATTCTGAGACTGGGAATGAAAGTTGGGAGTTTCAAAACAGAGTGACCTTGATTTTGCTCTCATAGAAGCCAGCATCAATCTGCAGTGATGCAGTGAAGGCAGAATGTGAGAGCAGAATAAAGCCAGTGTGTGGCCCAATCTTGTTGTGAACCCTCTGGTAACACAGTTACCCACTGCAGAAGCTATAGCTGCACTTCCAAAAAGGGCACTGAGGCTGCTGAATTGGAAAACTTGACCGAACCACAGGAAAAATCAGACAGCTCAAAAAAAAAAGTTACTGAGAAAAACAGAAGGACAAAGTAAGACAAAATGAAATAAATGTAAATGCAAATATTTGTCTAAACTGTTTCCAATCTATTTGTAGTTCCAATTTTTCCAGGGAAATCCCTTTTCTTTTTCTGACAGTACTAAACAATTCAAGTCACCCTGCTGGTGAATTCCTGCCCAAATGGTTCTTGATGTGAACCCTAGAAACCTTCCTGAGCCTTTATCACTAATTTTAATGCAGAAACAGGCAACTCGCCAAAATCCTGCACAGCAGAGAGAGGAAATCTTTTTACTGCAACAGCAAGGCAGAGTCTTGAGAATCAGTGCATGAATGTCACATGTCTGACACTCGGAGTGCTGCACAGTGACCTTTATGATTCCCCTGTACAATCCTTGTGGATTTTCAAATTCGCTAGGACTCCCGTACAATTCCCTGGACTCTGTGTGAGCAGCCAGAAGAGCAGAAAATGGACCCTGGAGAACTTCAGCCTGAGAACCACTCCCGGGAGAAAGGAAATGATTTACCGATAACAGGGGCTCAGATTTTCTGGGCAAACTGTCTTGCAGACTGTTCAGTGTAGCAAATGATTATGGCTGTCTTTTCTGTGTGCAATGTGGTGCTGTCATATAACCTAGTCCCAGATTTGGACCTTAGCCTCCAAAATATGGGGGTTAGCATGAAAACCTCCAAGCTTAGTTACCAGCTTGGACCTGGTACTGCTGCCACCACCCAAAAAATTAGAGTGTTTTGGGGCACTCTGATCCCCCCGAAACCCTTCCCTGGGGACCCCAAGACCCAAACCCTTGAGTCTCACAACAAAGGGAAATAAATCTTTTCCCTTCCCCCCCTCCAGGTGCTCCTGGAGAGATACACAGACACAAGCTCTGTGAATCTAAACAGCGGGACTCCACCCTCCCCATTCCCAGTCCTGGAGAACAGAATTACCTCCCTCTTCACCCAGAGGGAATGCAAAATCAAGCTAGTAAATCTAACACACACAGATCTCCCTCTGACTTCTTCCTCCCACCAATTCCCTGGTGAGCTGCAGACCCAATTCCCTGGAGGTTCTCACTAAAGAAAAACTCCAACGGATATTAAAAAAAAGCTTTATATAAAAAAGAAAGAACAATACATACAAATGGTCTCTCTGTATTAAGGTGACACATACAGGGTCATTTGCTTAAAAGAATATTGAATAAACAGCCTTATTCAAAAAGAATACAATTTAAAGCACTCCAGCAACTATATTTATGTAAATACAAAAAAATATATAAATCCTATCTGATCTTTTTGTACTTACAACAGGGAAACAGAAGATTAGAAAGCAGGAAATAGAAATCACTCCTCATCTGAGAGAGCATACAGGCAGACAGACAAAGAACTGACACACAATTCCCTCCACCCAGAGTTGAAAAAAATCCTGTTTCCTAATTGGTCCTCTGGTCAGGTGGTTCAAATTACTTCTTTCCAGGTGAATGAGACGTTAACCCTTAGCTATCTGTTTATGACACGCCCCCCAAATTGCAGACAGTGGGGAAGCTCACTGGCAGCGATTTCCTTCTAGAACTTTGAAAATAAACAGATTAATACAACACATGCACCTTTACATATACCACTAAGTATATAACTAACAGACTTGTACATTTTAGGAACACTTTTTAACTACTGAATTCTGGGAAACTCTCACGGGAGAGAGCATCAGCTACTTTGTTAGAAGCTCCTGTGATGTGCTGAATTTCAAAATCAAAATCTTGGAGAGCTAAACTCCAACGAAGAAGTTTCTTGTTGTTCCCCTTGGCAGTATGAAGCCACTTTAGTGCAGCATGGTCAGTTTGTAGCTGGAACCGCCGTCCCCAAACATATGGGCGTAGCTTTTCCAGGGCGTATACAATGGCGTAGCATTCCTTTTCACTGACTGACCAGTGACTTTCCCTCTCAGACAGTTTCTTGCTGAGAAACACGACAGGATGGAAGTTGTGATCTGTTGCTTCCTGCATGAGCACTGCTCCTATACCACGCTCAGATGCATCTGTGGTTACTAGGAATGGCTTGTCAAAGTCTGGGGCCCTGAGCACAGGGTCAGACATGAGCGTTGCCTTAAGTTGGGTAAAGGCCTTTTGACACTAATAAGTCCACTTAACTGCATTTGGCTGGGTCTTTTGGTCAGGTCGGTCAGTGGGGCAGCGATTTGGCTGTAGTGTGGTACAAATCGTCATAAAGTACCCGGCCAAGCCTAAGAAGGATTGGACCTGTTTCTTTGACCTTGGGACAGGCCACTTTTGGATAGCATCCACCTTGGCCTGTAGGGGGTTTATGGTTCCTCGACCCACCTGGTGCCCCAGGTAAGTCACTCTGTTTTGGCCTATTTGACACTTTTTGGCCTTAACAGTTAGTCCGGTCTGCCTGATGCGCTCAAAGACCTTTTCCAGGTGTAGTAGGTGTTCGGGCCAGGAGTCTGAAAAAATGGCCACATCACTGAGGTAGGTTTTTCATCTCTTTTTGTTTTATTTGCAGTTGTCGCCTGTGTTCAGCTTCTTTGAATTGTTCTTCGGCCTCAATTTTTCCCTTGGTAGGCATGGTTCCTGTTTTCTTGTGTTGGGTGCCCTCCGGTGTTTATCTTCTGAACTGCAGGCTCTGTTGCCTCCTGGGGTCTGCCTAGCAACAGTGCCTTTTTCCCTTTCTTCCTAGCTAATTGTTTTCAATGTAAAGTAAACCAGAAAAATCACTTTATTTGCATGTATATAGTGCTGGTAATGACTGTCAATGGGAGTGATATTGTCACAAAAGACCTGTTTGTCACAGCTTAATGGTTCCTTGCTTAATATGCAAGCCAAAAACTGCCAGAGAGAGCAGAAAAAAAAATTGTCTCTGGTTCCTTTTTAAAACCAACTGTTTCTCTCTGCTAAAAAACTCCTTCCAGAGAAAAGAAAAATATAATATTGCTACTGGCTTTTGGATTCTATCTTTTCCATAAACGCTGCCACCATGTCATAACCTAGTCCCAGATTTGTACCAGATTTGTACACAAAGGGGAAATGTGTGATTATGGGGGACTTCAACTTCCCGGATATAGACTGGAGGACGAGTACTTGCACAAATAATAGGGGTCAGATTTTTCTGGATGTGATAGCGGATGGATTTCTTCATCAAGTAGTTGAAGCACCTACGAGAGGGGATGCCATTTTAGACTTGGTGTTGGTGAGCAGTGAGGACCTCGTAGAAGAAATGGTGGTAGGGGACAACCTTGGTTCGAGTGATCATGAGCTGATTCAGTTCAAACTAGATGGAAGGATAAACAAATGTAGATCTGCGATTAGGGTTTTTGACTTCTCGAGGGCTAATTTTAAAGAGTTAAGGAAATTAGTTAGGGAAGTGGATTGGACGGAGGAATTAGTGGATTTAAATGTGGAGGAGGCCTGGAATTACTTTAAGTCACAGCTGCGGAGACTGTCGGAAGCCTGCATCCCGAGAAAGGGGAAAAGAACCATGGGCAGGAGTTGCAGGCCAAACTGGATGAGCAAGCAACTCAGAGAGGGGATTAGACAAAAGCAGAAAGCTCACAGGGAGTGGAAGGAAGGCAGGATCAGTAAAGAAAGCTACCTTGCTGAGGTCAGAACATGAAGGGATAAAGTGAGGAAGGCTAAAAGCCGCATTGAACTGGAACTTGCAAAGGGAATCAAAACCAATAGTAAAAGGTTCTACAGCCACATAAATAAGAAGAAAACAAAGAAAGAAGAAGTGGGGCCGCTATACACTGAGGATGGAATGGAGGTTAAGGATAACCTAGGCATGGCCCAACATCTAAACAAGTACTTTGCCTCGGTTTTTAATAAGACTAGTGAGGAACCTTGCGATGATGGAGGGATGATAAACGGGAATGTGGATATGGAAGTGGATATTACTGCAACTGAGGTAGAGGCCGTACTTGAACAGCTCGATGGGTCGAAGTCGGAGGGCCCGGACAATCTCCACCCGAGGATATTAAAGGAACTGGCTCGTGAAATTGCGAGCCCGTTAGCGAGAATTTTTAAGCAATTGATAATCTCGGGTGTTGTGCCGTATGACTGGAGGATTGCTAATGTAGTTCCTATTTTTAAGAAAGGGAAAAAGAGTGATCCGGGTAATTATAGGCCTGTTAGCTTGACGTCTGTAGTATGTAAGGTCTTGGAAAAAATTTTAAGGGAGAAAGTAGTTAAGGACATAGAGGTCAATGGTAATTGGGATGAATTGCAACACGGATTTACTAAAGGTAGATCGTGCCAAACCAATCTGATCTCCTTCTTTGAGAAGGTGACGGATTACTTAGATAAAGGAAATGCGGTAGATATAATTTACCTAGATTTCAGTAAGGCGTTCGACACGGTTCCGCACGGGGAGCTGTTAGTTAAATTGGAAAAGCTGGGAGTGAATATGAAAGTTGTAAGGTGGATAAGGAACTGGTTAAAGGGGAGACTCCAGAGGGTCGTATTGAAAGGTGAACTGTCGGACTGGAAGGAGGTCACCAGTGGAGTCCCTCAAGGATCGGTTTTGGGACCGATCTTATTTAACCTTTTTATTACTGACCTTGGCACAAAGAGCGGGAATGTGCTAATAAAGTTCGCGGATGACAGGAAGCTGGGGGGTATTGCTAACACGGAGAAGGACAGGGATACTATTCAAGAAGATCTGAACCACCTTGTAAACTGGAGTAATAGAAATAGGATGAAATACAATAGTGAAAAGTGCAAGGTCATGCATTTAGGAATTAATAATAAGAATTTTGGATATACGTTGGGGGCGCATCAGTTGGAAGCGACGGAGGAAGAGAAGGACCTTGGGGTACTGGTTGATAGCAGGATGACTATGAGTCGCCAATGTGATACGGCTGTTAAAAAAGCAAATGCGATTTTGGGATGCATCAGGCGGGGTATTTCCTGCAAGGATAAGGAGGTGTTAGTACCGTTGTATACGGCGTTGGTGAGACCCCATCTGGAATACTGTGTGCAGTTCTGGTGTCCCATGTTCAAGAAGGATGAATTCAAACTGGAACAGGTTCAGAGACGGGCTACGAGGATGATCCGAGGAATGGAAAAACTGCCTTATGAAAGGAGACTCAAAGAGCTTGGCTTGTTTAGCCTGGCCAAAAGAAGGCTGAGGGGGGATATGCTCGCCCTATATAAATATATCAAGGGGGTTAACGTTAGGGACGGAGAGGAATTATTTAAGTTTAGTACTAATGTAGCCACGAGGACGAATGGGTATAAACTGGATATTAGGAAGTTTAGACTTGAAATTAGACGAAGGTTTCTGACCATTAGGGGAGTGAAGTTCTGGAATAGCCTTCCGAGGGAAGTAGTAGGGGCAAAAGACTTTCCTGGCTTTAAGACAAAGCTTGATAAGTATATGGAGGGGATGTTATGATAGGATCGTTAATTTGGGCAATTGATCTTGAATTACCACCAGATAGGTCTGCTCAATGGTCTGCGGGGAGATGTTGCATGCGATGGGTACTGAGTTGCTGCGGAGAACTCCTTCTTGGGTGCTGGCTGGTGACTCTTGCCCACATGCTCAGGGTTTAGCTGATCGCCATATTTGGGGTCGGGAAGGAATTTTCCTCCAGGGCGGATTGGCAGGTGCCCTGGAGGTTTTTCGCCTTCCCCTGCAGCGTGGGGCACGGGTCGCTTGCTGGTGGTGTCTCTGCAGCTTGAGGTCTTCAAACCATTTTTGAGGATTTCAATAACTCGGTCCTGGGATAGGGGTTGTATAAAATTGGATGGGTGGGGTTCTGTGGCCTGCCTTGTGCAGGAGGTCAGACTAGATGATCAGATTGGTCCCTTCTGACCTATGAGTCTATGAGTCTATGAGTCTATTTTTATAGTGCTACTGAGACCAATGTAAACAAGATGGCCAATTTCAAACAGCTGAGAAGAAGGTGTGAGTATTTAGCAAGGGGAAATCAGTTTTTGTAAAAACAAAGAGGAATACTCGCAGCACCTTAGAGACTAACAAATGTATTTATTTTGTGTAGTGACTCATCCACTCCCAGTCTTTATTCAGGCCTAATTTGATGATGTCCACTCTGCAAATTAATTCCAGTTCTGCAGTTTCTCATTGTAATCTGTTTCTGAAGTTTTTCTGTTGAAGAATTACCACTTTTAAGTCTGTTATTGAGTGACTCGGGAGACAAGTATTATCCTGAAGGATTTTGAATATTATAGTTGCTGGTGTCAGATTTGTGTCCATTTCTTCATTTGTGTAGAGACTGCCCACTTTGGCCAATGTACATGGCAGAGGGGCATTGCTGGCACATGATGGCATCTGTCACATTGGTAGATGTACATGTGAATGAGCCCCTGATGATGTGGCTGATGTGGCTACTTGAGTAGATATGTGGACAGAGTTTGCACTGGGGTTTGTTGCAGAGTTTGGTTCCCGTGTTAGTGTTTTTATTTTGTGGTGTGTAGTTTCTGCTGACTATTTGCATCAGATTTGGGGGCTGTCTGTAAGAGTGGACTGACCTGTCTCCTAAGGTCTATGAGAGTGAGAGATTGTCCTTCAGGAGAGGTTGTAGATCCCTGATGATGTGCTGGACAGGTTTTAGTTGAGGGTTGTAGGTGATGGCTAGTGGCGTTCTGTTACTTTCTTTGTTGGGCCTGCCTTGTAGTAGGTGACTTCTGGGTAGCCTTCTGGCTCTGTCTGTCTGTTTCTTCACTTCACCAGCTGGGTATTGTTGATATCTGGCTCCTGTACTGTACCCAGCTGTGGGACCCCTCCTGCTTCTGCTCCTGCTAATACTGGAATGACTTAGATGAGAGGGCTGTAACACAGAGGGCTAGGAGGCCAGGACCCATTTTTAATTGTAGTTCTGTTTTTCACTGGTAAGCAGGGCTTCGGGGGAGGAGGGAGGAGAGGAAGGACTCAGCAAGTGACAGACAGTGTCTGCTCTCTCCTAGCCTATTATACCAGCTGCCTGTGAAAGGTGGCCCTCCCTGGGCCACTTCCTACCACTTTCCAGAAAATGCCCCAAGGTCTCTATAGTTTCTAAGGAAGTGTGAAGGGTGTCTGCTCACCCCAAGGCACCCTCTGGGGGCTGCATGTAGGGAGGTCATTCTCCTGTCCTCTTGGGGAGCAACTGTCTCTTCCTGTGGTATGATGCAACCTCCAAGAGACAGGTCAGTGCAAGGGCTCTTCCCAAAAAGGAAATAAAGGGGTCACTCAAGTCCAGTATTTTTATGAGAGATGAATGCTTCCCTCTCAGGCTGTCCTTGCAACAAGTCGTCCCTTCACTCAGGCCTGGTCTACACTGGGGGTGGGGGCGAGGATTGATCTAAGATACACAACTTCAGCTATGAGAGTAGAGTAGCTGAAGTCAACGTATCTTAGATAGAATTAGATTAACTTACTTCGTGTCTTCGCGGCACCGGATCGACAGCCGTTGCTCCCTGTCAACTCCTCTTCCTCCTTTCTCCCTGGTAGGCGAGACATGATACATCGAACCCCGATAGATCTATCACTACCCTCCGATACGGCAGGTAGTGTACACATACCCTCAGGCAGGGACCTTTGTACACTTGTTCAGGGGGAGATTCTTCCCTAGAGCAGCCACTATCAGCTCTGATCTCCTCTCTCATCTGCCACAAAAAAAGCTACTCCCCTGCCTTTTGCCCTTCTCAAGCACTTCTCTTCAGACTTGATTTGTCTGATCCATTTTTCTGATAATTTACTTGATGAACATTTGCTCATTTGAACTCAATTTTCAATTGTTAGATGGGCTGAAAAAAAAAAGGCATGCACAAAACAGTTATGCCAGCCTGACCCAAGTCTGGCTAACAGGGCTTTCTGAGTAGCCCCTGAGTGGAAAAATACCGAGGAGCATACTTACAAAGAGCTGGGAAAAATTCAGATAAGAAAGAGGTGCATTCTTGTACCAGATGTGCTGTGTTGAGAATAGTTTGTTTAAAGAACACATAAGAAGCCTCCCTGTTTTCATTCCTTTGTTCTGTTCTCTGTCTGTTCTACACTCCCCCCTTCCTAACTTCTGGTGCTTGTCACCATGCTGAAAGAGGGTTGTTAAGATGTCATTAATCACTTAATGTTGTAGAATATAGGGAAAGAGGTATGCATGTATACAAATGTTTCTAGTTGTTAGGAGAAGGGGGTGGAGGTTTGTGTAAATAAATAATCTATGATGCGACAGAACTGTCTATATAAACTTAAGCTAGTTGTAAAGAGTATGCTGGTTCTCTCTGGAGACAGGCTGCTCTCTGTTGTTGTGTGCACCCTTCAATAAAGAGCTTTTGATCGGACCTTGCTGGTGTTGCCTGTCTCTCTGTGGTCAGATAACGAACCTTGCCGTCTGGGTTCGTGTCCCCAACACAATGTAGCTACAGGAGTCAAATATCAACAATACTCACCTGGTGAAGTGAAGAAACAGTTTGACAAAGCCAGAAGGCTACCCAGAAGTCACCTACTACAAGGCAGGCCCAACAAAGAAAGTAACAGAACACCACTAACCGTCACCTACAGCTCCCAACTAAAACCTGTCCAGCACATCATCAAGAATCTACAACCTCTCCTGAAGGACAGTCCCTCACTCTCACAGACCTTGGGAGACAGGCCAGTCTGCTCTTACAGACAGCCCCCAAACCTGAAGCAAATAGTCACTAGAAACTATGCACCACACAACAAAAACACTAACTCAGGAACCAAACCCTGCAACAAACCCTGGTGCCAACTCTGTCTGCATATCTACTCAAGTGACACCATCATAGGACTTAACCACTTCAGCCGCATCATCAGGGGCTCGTTCACATGCACATCTACCACTGTTATATATGCCATCATGAGCTAGCAATGCCCCTCTGCCACATACATTGGCCAACCTGAACAATTTCTATGCAAAAGAATAAATGGATACAGATCTGATATCAGGAATCATAACATTCAAAAACCAGCAGGATAACACTTCAGTCTCCCTGGTCACTGAATAATAGACTTAAAAGTGACAATTCTTCAACAAAAAAAATTGAAAACCAGACTCCAATGAGAAACTGCAGAACTGGAATTAATTTGCAAACTGGACACCATCAAATTAGGCCTGAATAAAGACTGGGAGTGGATAGGTCATTGCACTTAACTAAATACATTTGTTAGTCTCTAAGGTGCTGCGAGTACTCCTCTTTGTTTTTACAAAAACTGATTTCCCCTTGCTAAATACTCACACATTCTTCTCAGCTGTTTAAATTGGCCATCTTGTTTACATTGGTCTCAGTAGCACTATAAAAATGATTTCCACTCCTTCATGTCAACTGTTGAGAGTAGCCCACTTCCAAATTCAGTGAATTGGCTCATTAGCACAGACCCCCGACTTGGTAAGGCAACTCCTATCTTTTCATATGTTGCATATTTATACGTCCCTACTGTATGTTCCCCTCTGTGCGTCTGATGAAGTGGGTTTTAACCCATGAAAGCTTATGCCCAAATAAATTTGTTAGTCTCTAAGGTGTCACAAGGACTTCTCATTATTTTTGCTGATACAAACTCACACGGCTTCCACTCTAAAATCTGCTGTACTGTTGGTGATCAAAGAGCCTGGAGAGGCTGGATCACCAGCAAAGCAGTGTGAAACAGGGCCAGCCCAGCTGAGGGTTAGAGAGGTGTAGCAGTTCTCATGGCTTCTAGACTGCACACCAGGGGTGACAACCCATCAGACTCATACCCTCTGGAGCCCAAATGTGTCCGCAACGCACCTATGATGCAAGTAAGGGAGTAGGGACTGTAGCCCAAATAGGAGATACAGTTGTAGAAGTGGTTTGGCTCATTTACCAATATCTTCTCACCTGAGCAGCACCCTGAAATAGCCCCAGGGCCACAGATCAGGTAAATAGCATGACTGTTCCCTCGTAAAATGTAGGATGCCTTGTGAGATGAACTCCAGGTCATTTTAGCCCTGGGAGAAGTGGAGGAATCGCACAGTGAGTGGAGAAGTCTCATTGTTCTAGCTCTGACCCAGGATATCATAACCCGTTTCTGCATCCATTTGCAAAATATCAGCACAGAGAGTAGATTATTATTAGAACACGTGGTAGCTGTCAGACATATATTCAACTTGAAACCTCACAAAGGCTCCCTGGCAAATAACATTGATGCCAGAATCCTGGGAGAAGAAAGCCTTTTACACTCTCTTTGTCTTGAATAAATGCAGAATCAGGTAATTTGGCCTCTACGGGGTGACACTCATTTTTCAGAGGTAATGGACTGGATATTACAACTGCATAGGCAGTATGAAACAGTACACTGCTACGATAAACTGAAAATGGTTTTTGGTCCCGGCTTTTGTGGTAGCATTCTCACACATTGTACAGATGGCAGTACATTACACACAGAACAGACAGCCTTTGTCATTTGCTACACTAAACAGTCTGCAAGACACAGTTTGCTCTGAAAATCTAAGCCCCTGTTCTCGGCAAATCATTTCTTTTCTCCCGGGAGTGATTCTCAGGCTGAAGTTCTCCAGGGTCCATTTTCTGCTCTTCCGGCTGCTCACACAGAGTCCAGGGAATTGTACAGGAGTCCTGGCCAATTTGAAAATCCACAGGGATTGTACAGGGGAATCATAAAGGTCTCTGTGCAGCACTCCGAGTGTCAGACATGTGACATTCATACACTGATTCTAAAGACTGTGCCTTGCTGTTGCAGTAAAAAGATTTCCTCTCTCTGCTGCTTGGGATTTTGGTGAGTTGCCTGTTTCTGCATTAAAGTGAGTGATAAGTGCTGAGGAAGGTTTCCAGAGTTCAAATCAAGAACCATCTGGGCAGGAATTCATCAGCACGGTGACTTGAATTGTTTAGTACTGTCAGAAAAAACAAGGGATTTCCCTGGAAAAATTGGAACTACAAATAGATTGGAAATAGTTTAGACAAATATTTGCATTTAAGTTCAATTTGTTTTCTCCTACTGTGTCCTTCTATCTTTCTCAGTAACTTTTTTTTTTTTTGAGCTGTATGTTTTTTCCTGTGGTTCGGTCAAGTTTTCCAATTCAGCAACCTCAGTGCCCTTTTTGGAAGTGCAGCTAAAGCTTCTGCAGTGGGTATCTGTGTTACCAGAAGGTTCACAACAAGAATAGGCCACACACTGGGTAGATTCTACTCTCTGATTCTGCCTTCACTGGGTCACTTCAGATTGACATTGACCTCCCTGAGAGTAAAATCAAGGCCTCTCTGTTTTTGAAACTCCCAATTTTCATTCCTAGTCTCAGAACGCCACATGAACTGGGGGTTCCCTCAGACTCTCTCAGCACCCTAACAGAACAGCGCTCTCTGCAGGAGGACCCAAAGCCGTGAATTTCACAGCCAGGAGCCAAAAGTTAAACATTCAGGGTGAATCTGATCCCTTTGAGATCCAAGGAAAAATTCCTAAGTGAGCCAAAAGTTTGCTCTAAATCCACATGTAGTGACTTAAATCAATGCCCTGATTTACATCGGCCATGAGCCTCCAGTAACTTCATTGGAGTCACCCCGGAGGCCTCTAAGGACGGATGAGCTTGTTCAGACCCAAGAAGAACTGACAGGACAGTTGTTTAAATCTCAAATTCACAGACTTAAAGCTTCAAAACAATTAGGATAACCATTTTTTTCAAGGAGGGGTAGAGGGAGAGAAACTCTTCATCTCCATTTCTTGAGAGGATGAGAAGCATTAGAGGTTGTGTTGCAAATGTTACCTGGGGAGGTCCAGGAACACACAGTGTGTGCGGTGAGTGCAGGCAGGACTGCGGAACATGCAGTATTCAGATCACAGTGGCACGGAGTCCTGAAACTATGCAGCATGGGGAATGGACGTCCTCCAAAGAGGCATCATGAGGCCTCCGGGGTCTAGGAGGTGTCTGAAAATGCAATGAAAAGTGGGCAACACTCTAGCATAGGGGTAGGCAACTTATGGCACGGGTGCTGAAGGAAGCATGCGAGCTGATTTTCAGTGGCACTCACACTGCCCAAGTCCTGGCTACCTGTCCAGGGGCTCTGCCTTTCAATTTAATTTTAAATGAAGCTTCTTAAATATTTAAAAAACCTTATTTACTTTACATACAGCAATAGTTCAGTTATATATTATAGACTTATAGAAAGAGAACCTCTAAAAATGTTAAAATTATTAGTGGCACGCAAAATCTTAAATCAGAGTGAATAATGAAGACATAGCACAGCACTTCTGAAAGGTTGCCAACCCTTGCTCTAACTGATGGTCTCTGACACCATCTCCCATCCAGCCCATACTACCTTCCATGAGAAAGCCCTCTACAGTTTTCTGGCAACATCAGCAATTGCCAACACAGAAAAGCAGCCTCAGGAAGGGATGTCTGGGTTTCTAACTTGCCGCAGTACATTAAAGCTTTGTGTTTTTTTAAAGAAGAGTTGCTCAGACTGGCTCCTTTTAATCCCACCTCTTCTCCAGCTCCTGCTAGGTCTGTCCATCTCTCCTTCCCTGCACAGGCTGAGCTGCAGCCAGGGTTCCCTTTGCCCCCAGAAAGGCAGTTTAGTCTCATCTCCCCTTTTTCCCCGGTGCAGGCAGACACTGAATTTAACCTCGTCTGAGGAGATAGTTCTGTGAGCTGTTGCTGTGGTGCATGGCACCTGCTTTTCATCCTGGGTGAGGAGCATCACTGTGTGGCAAGGATAGAAGTTCTGGGGGTGGGGGATCTCCATGGACAGGTGACCAGTACCAGGGGTTGTGTGGAAAGGAGAGGGGTGTACAGAGACAGGCTGGCTGTGCTGGAGGCGGTGGGGGCAGGTGGAGGGTGTACACAGAAAATTAGGCACCGCTGAGGGTTGTGGAAGCATGCTGGGGATGTGCAGTGACAGGTGAGTAGCACTGAGGCTTTTTGAGTGCTGTGACAGTCTACAGCTTGGGGGAGCGTACTGTAACCCCCATATTCCTCATTTTCAGATCATGAAGATCTTACATATAAAGCATGCCTTGCACAGTATCAAGGGAAACGTTATGATCTGCTGAAAGTCATGTCTTTATCCATATATGTATCATTAATGTATATTGGGCAATGAGAGTTCTGTTGAACTGTGGTCACTAAAACATGCTGTAAGTTGGGGAATCAGCCAGATATTAGCCCCCACCCTGAGGCAACAGCAGGGAAAGGAACCAACACCCAGGCAGGGTGTCAAACAACCCATCAACAGGCATTGTCCAGCAAGGGAGCTCCAATGCAATGACTCACCTGCTTGAGGCACCACAAAGGGAATTGCTAAACTTTGCTTGGAGAGACTCAGCAATGCCCCCCAGACATGCCTCGACGTGTGCTCCTGAAGCACATGGACTGAGGGTATAAAACAGACAGAGTGGACACATATTGGGCCCTTCTCCTGCCCCAAACTTCGCTGCTAGCACCGAAGACATTGAGAAGAAAACAAGACTCCAACAGGGAGATTGGCTCAGGTTTAAGAAATCAACCTGTATATTAAGGACTGCAATATCCAGTGGGGTGAGAAAAACAGCTTCATCTCGATGTTGCCCAGTCTAATAGGGTTGAGAGTTTAGACTGCATTTTTTTTTAATTTCGGTAACCACTCTGACATTTTGCCTGTCACTTAACATCAGTTAAGATCTGTCTTTGTAGTTAACAAATGTGCTGTTTATTCTACCTGAAGCAGTGTGTTTGGTTTGAAGTGTGTAAGAGACTTCCCTGGGGATAACAAGCCTGGTGCATATCAATTTCTTTGTTAAATTGATGAACTCATATAAGCTTGCAGTTTCCTGCGGGCATAACTGGACACTGCAAGACAAAGATTCCTAGGGTTGTGTCTGAGACTGAAGATATTGGCTAATGTCATTCACTTGCATGATCCAAGGGACAGTTTACATGGCAGAGGCTGTGCGTGAACAGCCCAGGAGTGAGGGGTTCTCACTGCAGAGCAGGGTCAGTCTGGCTCCAAGAGTCAAGGCTTGGAGTGACCTAGCAGATCACCGGTCCAGATGACACCAGAGGGGAACGTCACAGAGTTGCAGAGCGGCATGTTGATGGACAGGTGGACAGTGCTGCTGAAATAATTTTTTTCTGTATGATTGCTGATCCCAGGTTTGGGACTTTTCCTGGTACAGAGTGTGTTTGGGGAGCTTCAGAGTCTCTTTGCTCTGGCAAGTCACAAAACTGCAGCCTGGGTGACAGAACCTTTACTCAGTTTTGTTCCCAATTGTTGTTGTTATGTAGCTTCAGGCATTTCGTTGCTAGAAATAACCACTGATATTTTGTGACAATGTACCCCATATTGATCATAGTGATATCATTATAATATGATTACATGATTATAGCATAATTATAGTATAATTATGACACATTTTATGCAAGAGGGGTCATTATCTGATTCATATGCATGTAAGATTTTTGTCTGCAGTTATGAATATTGACTACTTATCTGTATTGCAAATGCAGTTACAACTGGGTAAGGACCACTAGGCAGTATGATTTCAGTCTAGATAGCCGATTGGGACGGGCCTATTCAGAGCAATGAGTCATTGGAGAAAACAATACGCATTAAGAGAAACTTATCTCCCACCAGATGAGGCTGTCTGAAGCATTCTCAGACAGCCTATACATAATGGATGCTATGACTTTACAAGGGCATGTCACCAGGCCAGAGAACTCTGGGCTCCATCTGTAATTTTCCCACAAACTAATCTGGAAACCAAGTTTTGAAACACATGGTTCCCGTCAGATGCTTAAGTTATATAAAGCAGGGAGTGACATCATTGGTGGTTCTTCACTCCCCACTCAAGAAGACTCCTGGAAGTTAATAGCTATAAAATATTTACTGTACTATTTGTTATAAAGTGTGTAACTCCCTCGCTGTGCTTCTCTCCCTTAATAGGCATATTGAGCATTTCTGAGTCATATCAACACATCAACCACTTCATGGCAGCTTTCAACTTCACCCGCTCTGACCCTACAACGTTCATCTTAATGGGCATCCCCAGCCTGGAGGCTGCCCACATCTGGATTTCCATCCCTTTCTCTACATTCTACATTATAAGCTTGTTGGGAAATTTCACTCTTCTGTGTGTTGTACGTAAGGAGCAGACTCTGCACAAGCCGATGTACCTGCTGCTCTGCATGCTGGCGCTCACAGACATCGCCACACCTACCTTCGTCGTGCCAAAGGCACTGGCCATATTTTGGTTCAATTTAAAAGGCATTACTGTGGCTGGCTGCCTCACCCAGATGTTCTTCCTTCACACAGTTTCTGTTATGCACTCAGCCACCCTCGTAACAATGGCTTTTGATCGCTACGTTGCCATATGTAACCCTCTGAGATATGCCACCATCCTCAGCAATGCACTAATAGCTAAGCTTGGGCTTATAGGTCTGATAAGAGCTGTTTTCTACATTCTGCCTCTACCTTTGCTCCTGAGTAGGCAGCCATTCTGTGCCAACCGCATTATCCCCCACACGCAATGCGAGTACACAGCTTTGTTCAAGATGGCGTGTGGGGACATTACAGTCATTAGGATATATAGCTTGATGCTAATGTTTGTAGTTTTGGGGTTTGACCTGACGCTCATTGTCCTGTCCTACGGTCTGATCATCAGGGCCATCCTCAGAATCTCCTCTAAGAAAGCTCACCAGAAAGCTTTCAACACTTGCACAACCCACATCTGTGTGATGCTGACATATTACACCCCTAGCATCTTCTCCATTTTCACATACCGGCTTGGTCAAAACATCGCTCCCCATGTTCACATCATCTTGGCTGACCTCTATCTCCTCATCCCTCCCATGCTCAACCCGATCATTTATGGAATCAGAACCAAAGAGCTTCGTGATAAAGTAGGCAAATACATCTGCTGCAGAAGGTGATCGCCTGGGGCCATTCACTTGAAACCTCTATTACAAGAGGAGGAAAGCATATTTCCTCATTAATCAAGGGTGCCCTGTCCCAATCTGGTTGAGCTCAGCATTGTGGAATTTCACAGTCTGAGAAGTTCCTCCCACACAATATATTATCACTCCATCACTCAGCACGGCTTTTTCCATTGGTGAGTTACCTCTCTCTGAGCATCACTTGGCCTCTTTCATTGCCACTCATCAGCCTCCATCCCCACACACCCTGTTACTCAGCCTTTCCGTGATGCTTAGACTATGTCTACACTAACACGGTAAGTGAACCTACTCTACACAATTCCAGCTACGGGAATAAGGTAGCTGGAGTCGATGTACCTTGGGTAAAGTTACTGCAGGGTCTACACTGTTGGAGGGGGAGGGGAGGTTGACAAGAGAAAATCTCCCCTTGACTTATCTTACTCTTCTCTTTACTAGACCCACTAAATCGACCACCCGTGGATCGATCTCAGAGCATCGATCCCAAATGAGTGTAGACCTGACCTGAGACTACCATTAGATACTGAAACATTTTGAGGCACAGTAGTTTTCCATTAGTTCCTGTGTAGTCATGGTTGTTTTCAATTTTACACACAGAAGCTACACTTTCACATAACCAAAAGAGAAAAAGAAAGAATCAGCAACGCTGAAGTTCTTTGTCAAATATACGGTGATTCGGTGAGCAAAATGTACCTGATTTTTCTATGTTGAATCCGTCACACAACCTGGAGGATAAACCTAATGTTTCTACTGGAAAGTCCTTATACAGGAAAACTGCTGTAGGAATTGAAGACATTCTACTAGAGCTTACTGGTGAGAGTTGTGAAACTGTGTGTTTTTGATAACTGGACTGCGATATTTAACTACTACAGCATCTTTGAGTAAAAATAACTTACTTCTTTGCACAGTTGATTTTGGAGTGGAACAGACTATGAACTTTCCTTGTGTCTCAGAGACGGCTGTTTGTGATGTCCGTGTGTCCACAAAGCAGGGTTTCTTGTTTTCGTGAACCTTTCCCATTTTTTTGTTCATTGTTCTTGTGACAGGTTAGATCACAGAACCCCCCTTGGAAGACAATCCAGAAAGTTTTTGAAAGTGTAGGGGACAATTTCCTGGTCCAAGTGCTGGAGGAACCATATAGAGGCAGAGCTCCTCTTGACCTACTGCTGACAAACAGAGAAGAGTTAGTAGGGGAAGCAAAAGTGGATGGGAAGCTGGGAGGCAGTGACCATGAGATGGTAGAGTTCAGGATCCTGACACAAGGAAGAAAGGAGAGCAGCAGAATACGGATCCTAGACTTCAGAAAAGCAGACTTTGACTCCCTAAGGGAGCTGATGGGCAGGATCCCCTGGGAAAATAACATGAGGGGAAAGGATTCCAGGAGAGCTGGCTGTATTTTAAAGAATACTAATTGAAGTTGCAGGAAAAAAAAATCGCAATGTGTGAGAAGAATAGTAAATGTGGCAGGTGACCAGCTTGACTTAACAGTGAAATCCTTGCTGATCTTAAACGCAAAAAAGAAACTTACAAGAAGTGGAAGATTGGTGAGGGAGGAGTATAAAAATATTGCTCAGGCATGCAGGAGTGAAATCAGGAAGGCCAAATCACACTTGGAGTTGCAGCTAGCAAGAGATGTTAAGAGTAATAAGAAGGGTTTCTTCAGGTATGTTAGCAACAAGAAAAAAGTCAAGGAAAGTGTAGGCCCCTTACTGAACGAGGAAGGCAACCTAGTGACAGAGGATGTGGAAAAAGCTAATGTACACAATCCTTTTTTTGCCTTTGTCTTCACAAACAAGGTCAGTTCCCAGACTGCTACAGGAGAGTAGCGTAGCTGAAGTTGATGTATCTTAGATTGAATTACTACGCCTCTTCATGGTATGGGATCGACGGCCGCCACTCCCCCGTCAACTCAGCTTCCACCTCTCACCCTGGTGGAGTTCCGGAGTCGACAGGGAGCAAGTTTGGGAATTGAGTATCGCATCTAGAAGAGATGCGATACATCGATCCCCGATTGATCGATCACTAACCGCTGATACCGCGGGTAATGGAGCCATACCCTCAGGGAGGGACCTTTGTACACTTGTTCAGGGGGAGATTCTTCCCTGGAACAGCCAGTATCAGCTCTGATCTCCTCCATCATCAGCCACAAAACAGGCTACTCCCCTGCCTTTTTGCCCTTCTCAAGCACTTCTCTTCAGACTTGATTTGTCTGACCCATTTTTCTGATAATTTAATTGATCAACATTTGGCTTCTTTGAACTCAATTTGAAATGTAGCTATGAGTTTAGTGGCTTTGGGAAATAATTCTGCTGCTTTGTATAGATCTGTGCCTCTGGATTGTAGCAGTTTTGAAACTGCATTTACCGTGTCCAGAATCTTTTTTTGGAGTACAATGTGAAAAACAAAACTTAAGTTTTCCATTTATTTCTATAATGCTGAAGGTTCATAAAATTCAGTGGCATTTTATCTCATGGGTAATTATTTCTGTGGGTGCCTTCATTGTGTCTAAATATTGAATTTGAGAGGAAGGAGTGATTCACACTAGTTGTTGATCAGTTGTGTAGTCAATTGCTTGACCAAGCTTTCATTTGTTCTGAAATGGGTCCAAGAGGCCCACTAAAGAATGTCAGGTTTACTGCTCTAACCCCATAATAAAACAGTACAGGAAATAGCCTTTATACAATACCGGTCTCTAGGAAGCCGTCTTGTGCTGTGATGTTACATTCACCTTATGAAGAAAGAATGTGTCTCCAAAGTTACACATTTCAGATTTTATCATTTATATGACGATTTGGCAAGTTATACATTTCTTTAAATGTCACTAAAACACACCCATCTGTTCTCCCAGTTCCCTAAAGTATGTGGGACGCTGTAGCCCGTAAGGCCAACTTGCTATCTTGCTGTATTGCATAATGTGTGGGGGTTTTTTCCACTGGTTTGATTGATTATAAAATTTTGGGGGGTTTGCTTATGCTGAATTGCAGTATATGTTATAGTTATTCATAATATTTGGCCAAAACGCAAGGAACCTAAAGGCCTGTATCTTGTATGATTAAGTAGATCAAGTTAGTAGAAGTGCTTGTAACCTTTGGCATAGATAAATGGCATACCAGTTTGCCCTCTTGACTTTGGGGAGCTGAATAGGGAATGGAACAAATAACTGAATATGTTTACCCTAGTTCTGGAAAAGACCCATCCCCATCATCATATAAGGTGTTTTCTTTTCACTTAGTTAGTTATAGAGGTATAAAAGAAAGACTCAAAGATCGCTGTCTGTGGAATGGCCTTCTCTTACTGTGACAGGCTAAGGCCTTCAGCTAAGATGTAGTTAGGCAGCCATACACTGGGAAGTGTGCTCCTGTCTCTACAGGTGTCTGTTAACTCTGCTTCTGACTCTAAACCCTGTTGTGCTAAATAATTTTTAACCACCTTAACTAATTTACAACACTTCAGCAGCCCCTGCTGAAACAGCACCAAACTTGAAAGGTTACTGGCAGCTTCCCATACTGCTGCCCTTACTTCAAACCTCTCACAAGTTGACTGAACTGCCTCCTTTCCCTGGAAGGAATTCAGTCCCCATGGGCAGGGACCTTCTTCCCCTACCCATATAACAAAGGAGAGTGGGCTCCTCAGCCACCCCCCATCCCTCTGGGTCCCCTAACACTTCCTCCATTTCCTTTTTAATCTCATCCCAGGCTGACCCCTGCGCCTGGTATGGGCCCTGGTTCTTCCTTTTCCATTTATCCAAAAAATCCTTTACCCTGGCTTGCCAGAACCCTCAACTACCATCACGAGAGTTCGCTATACCCCCTCCAAGCAGCTGTGCGGATTGTTGGGGATGAGATAATTGTACACCAAATAACATCAGGGATGAGATAATTAATATTAATACTTATGAATATCTGTCAGAACACGTTAACCTCTAGATTTGGACATAGTAAGTTGGTACGTGATTAAGGCAGTACAAAGACCCTCTGAGAAGGCAAACAGCCATGAAGGATGGTGACTCTTTCTAATCTTCTATGAAGCTATCAGCTCACCTTTTCAAGGTATTTATAGAAACAATTTTTTTATCAACATATTCATCTATACATCAAATAACAAATGACAGTGTTTGTTAGATACCTACTACAGATTACATTAAAAAAAAAAAAGCTACGAGCCTCAGCAGGAGTGTCTTCATATTAGCAACAAAGCTATGAAACGATAATCAAATTCAAAATAAAAACCTAAGTACTGGTACTAGTATCCAGGGCCGGCTTTAGGCCAATTCAACCAATTCCCCTGAATCGAGCCCCATCCCTAAGAGGGCCCCGCACCCAAGCACCGGTTCTGCGTACCGGCAAGAGCCAGTGCACTGTACCGGGATGGCCTGGCTTCCCCAGGGGGAAATTTAAAGGGTGTGGGGCTCCCAACAGCGGCTGGAGCTCCAAGCCCTTTAAATTGCTACCAGAGCCCCACTGCTGGAGGCCTGGGGTAGGGCTGCAGGGCTCTGGGGCCTATTTAAAAAGTCTGGGGCTCCCGTTGCTTCTACCACTTCAGCACTTTAAATAGACACCAGAACTCAACCTCTTCCCCAGGGCTCCCGCGGCTATTTAAAGGACCGTGGCAGTAGAAGGAGGGGAGGCCCGTGCCCTTTAAATAGCCCCCCGAGCGCCAGGCTGCTGCTGCTACCCCTGTGGGGGATGGAGGAGAAGGGGGCACTTACCATACAGAGTGGGCTGTGCCCCCTGTACTCGCACCCCCTGCTCACACCAGCCCCGCATTTCCTGCTCGGCCCGCACCAACCCCTGCCCACAGCCAGCCCTGCACCCCCTGCCTGCAGCCAGCCCTGCACCCCCTGCCTGCATCCAGCCCATCTCCAGCCAGCCCCGCACCCCCTGCCCACAGCCAGCCCCTGCTACACCCCCTGCCCTGTCTCCAGCCCACCCCTGCCGCACCCTCCCTACAGCCCTGCCCCAAGCCAGGCAGCCCCCCACACACCTCTGTCTCCAGACACCCCTGCACCCTCTGCCTTGTCTCCAGTCAACCCCTGCCGCACCTTGCTGCCTGAAGCCAGCCAGTCCCGCACTCCTCTGTCTCCAGCCCTGCCAACCCATGCTGCACCCCCTGTTGCCCTGCCTGAAGCTAACCCACCCCACACACCCCTGTCTCCAGCCAGCCCCGCACCCCTTGCTCTGCCTGAAGCCAGACCCTACCTCCAGTCAGCCCCTGCCCTGCCTCCAGCCAGCCCCATGTCCACTGGTGCCCTGCAGTTCCCAGGACAGTAACCCTGCACACCTGCTTCAATGAAGGGGGCAGGGAGCAGCTAAGACCCACACATGTACACACCCTAGGGTGACCAGACAGCAAGAGTGAAAAAACTGGGACGGAGATGGAGAATAATAGGCTTCTATATAAGAAAAAAAACCCAAAATTGGGACTCTCTCTATAAAATCAGGACACACTAGCACATCCCCAGGGAGCTCATTTCTAGTTCAGGCTCATCTTTTTTTAAAAGAACTTTAGGTAGGGTTAACATACATCTGTATTTTCCCCGACATGTCAGTCTTTTTGGTTCTTAAATTGCCTCCTGGAGGTATTTTTAAAATTTAAAATTTAAAAATTCCTCCTGGGAAAACACGGACATGTGGTAACCCTATCAGTACAAAAAATACATACTGTGGCACATCCCTTAAATCAGAACTTTTCACAGGGAACTGGTTGCTAAGAAATGAAAGGCATTTATTTTTTTTACTTTTTTTTTAGTCATCCCTGCCGGGGCCCCACTGAAAATGTTCGATTTGGGCCCCGCACTTCCTAAAGCTGGCCCTGCTGGTATCCTGATTGAGGCACGGTAGGTGTTTCACAGAAAAATGGTGAATAACCCAAAAGGAGCCCAAAATATGTGTAGTGTGAAAACAACAGTAACATTATTACATTATTTATTTCTCATTCCATTCAAAGACTGTAGTCAATGTCTATACTTTGAGATGAATTAGTTTGTTATTGTTAGTCTCTAAAAGACAGCATTCCATTGTTGCTGTCTTCGCTGGAAGTAGAGTGCTTGTGCTCCTGGTCACACATGATGGCAGTGACCAGTGCGATCATTTTTTCCACTGGTCATAAACTGTTTTGTATTTTTTCATGTCCTCCCTAACATGAAGAATCATAGAATCATAGAATATCAGGGTTGGAAGGGACCTCAGGAGGTCATCTAGTCCAACTCCCTGCTCAAAGCAGAACCAGTTCCCACTAAATCATCCCAGCAAGGGCTTTGTCAAGCCTGATCTTATAAAGCTGCAAGGAAGGAGATTCCACCACTTCCCTAAGGAACTCATTCCAGTGCTTCATTATCCTCCTAGTGAAAAAGTTTTTCCTAATATCCAATTTAAACCTCCCTGTAGCGGGGTGGACCCCCCACTCCTGCCCTGAAGAGTTAAAAACAGGCCTGGGAAGGGTTTGTGGCTGCAGAAAGCAGCTTTTAGGCTGCACTGATTGGGGAAAGTGACTTCAACTAGAGGCACGTCCCATACAGACTCAGCTAGCCCTATAAAAGCAGAGAAGCCAGGCGCCGAGAAAGTCTCCCTCTGCCGGTAGAGGGAGCTGCGCCTGATTGCAGGGAGCTAGACTAGAATACCTTAGTGGAGCAGGGCTGAGGAAAGGCAGAGGAGCTGGGGAGCTCCAGCCTGGAAAGCCCCAGGCTGTGGACTAGCAGAAGGCAAAGGGATAGTAGGGTTTGCAAAGGGTAGCCCAGGGGTAGGCCAAGGCAGCAGGTCCAAACCCAACCTTGCCAGTGATGAACAGGCTAGTACTGCAGTCTGCCCCAGGGTGTTGGGCTAGACAATGACTGACAGTAGCCTGATACTGAGGTGATGTGGGGATAGTGGTGGGGGTTCACCGAAGAGAGGAGATCCTGAGAAAAAGGAGTTACTGCCAGGGGGCAGCACCCCATGTAAAAGGGCACCAGGTCCAAGGAGGGACATAGAGGGCAAAGGACAGGTGGATCACTGGCCTGCAGAGGGCACTTCGGAGCTGGAATGAGCTAATTCCCAGAAGTAACCAGCAGGAGGCGATGAAGGGGTGAGTCTGCACCTCTATATTTCCCCACTGCAACTTGAGACCATTGCTCCATGTTCTGTCATCTGGTACCACTGAGAACAGTTTAGATCCGTCCTTTTTGGAACCCCCTTTTAAGTAGCTGAAAGCAGCAGGACTCCACTGGCCATCACATACAGCCCCCAGCTAAAACCCCTCCAACACATCATCAAGGATCTACAACCCATCCTGGACAATGATCCCACACTTTCACAGGCCTTGGGTGGCAGGCCAGTCCTTGCCCACAGACAACCTGACAACCTGAAACATATTCTCACCAGTAACTGCATACCGCACCATAATAACTCTAGCTCAGGAACCAATCCATGCAACAAACCTCGATGCCAACTCTGCCCCCATATCTACACCAGCGACACCATCACAGGACCTAACCAGATCAACCACACCATCACCGGTTCATTCACCTGCACATCCACCAATGTAATATACGCCATCATATGCCAGCAATGCCCCTCTGCTATGTACATCGGCCAAACTGGACAGTCTCTACGGAAAAGGATAAATGGACACAAATCAGACATTAGGAATGGCAATATACAAAAACCTGTAGGAGAGCACTTCAACCTCCCTGGCCACACTATAGCAGACCTTAAGGTGGCCATCCTGCAGCAAAAAAAACTTCAGGACCAGACTTCAAAGAGAAACTGCTGAGCTTCAGTTCATCTGCAAATTTGACACCATCAGCTCAGGATTGAACAAAGACTGTGAATGGCTTGCCAACTACAGAACCAGTTTCTCCTCTCTTGGTTTTCACACCTCAACTGCTAGAACAAGGCCTCATCCTCCCTGATTGAACTGATCTCGTTATCTCTAGCTTGCTTGCTAGCATATATATACCTGCCCCTGGAAATTTCCACTACATGCATCTGAGGAAGTGGGTATTCACCCACGAAAGCTCATGCTCCAAAATGTCTGCTAGTCTATAAGGTGCCACAGGATTCTTTGCTGCTTTTACAGATCCAGACTAACACGGCTACCCCTCTGTCATAAACAGATAGCTAAGGGTTAATGTCTCTTACACCTGGAAAGAAGTACCTGAAACACCTGACCAGAGGACCAATCAGGAAACCAGACTTTTTCACATCTGGGTGGAGGGAAGTTTGTGTGTGTCTCTTTTGTTTTTGGGTCTTCTGTCTGTCTCTCTCTCGGCTATGAGAGGATTTCTGTTTCCTGCTTTCTAATCTTCTGTTTCCAAGTTGTAAGTACAAATATAGTAAGGCAGTAAGGTTTCTATTGTTTTCTTTTGTATTTACCTGAGTATAGTTGCTGGAATGTTTTGAATTGTATTCTTTTTGAATAAGGCTGTTTATTCATATTTCTTTTAAGCAAATGACCCTGTATTTGTCACCTTGATACAGAGAGACCATTTTTATGTATTTTTCTTTCTTTTTACATAAAGCTTTCTTTTTAAGACCTATTGGAGTTTTTCTTTAGTGGGGAAAACCAGGGAATTGAGTCTGTGCTCGCCAGGGAATTGGTGGGAGGAAGAAGTCAGGGGGAAATCTGTGTGTGTTAGATTTACCAGCCTGACTTTGCATTCCCTCTGGGTGAGGGGGGAAGAGAGATTAGCTCTCGGTACTTCTGTTTTCCAAGGCTGGAAACGGGGAGGGTGGAATCCCTCTGTTTAAATTCACGGAGCTTGCTTCTGTGTGTCTCTCCAGGAACACCTGGAGGGGGGAAGGGAAAAGGTTTATTTCCCTTTGTTGTGAGACTCAAGGGATTTGGGTCTTGGGGTCCCCAGGGAAGGTTTGGGGGGACCAGAGTGCCCCAAAACACTCTAATTTTTTTGGGTGGTGGCAGCTTTACCAGGTCCAAGCTGGTAACTAAGCTTGGAGGTTTTCATGCTAGCTCCCATATTTTGGACGCTAAGACGCTACTGAGACCAGTGTAAACTACTGAGACCAATGTAAACAAGGTGGCCAATTTCAAACAGCTGAGAAGAAGATGTGAGTACTTAGCAAGGGGTTTGTTGCAGGGTTTTGTTCCTGGGTTAGTGTTTTTGTTTTGTGGTGTGTAGTTTCTGTTGACTATTTGCTTCAGATTTCAGGGTTGTCTATAAGAGCGGACTAGCCTATCTCCCAAGGTCTGTGAGAGTAAGGGATTGTAATTCAGGAGAGGTTGTAGATCCTTGATGATGCACTGGAGAGGTTTAAGTTGGGGACTGTAGGTGACGGCTAGTGGTGTTCTGTTACTTTCTTTGTTGGGCCTGTCCTGTAGTAGGTGACTTCTAGGTAGCTTTCTAGCTCTGTCAATCTGTTTCTTCACTTCATCAGGTGGGTATTGTTGATGTCTGGCTCCTGTTCTTTACCCTGCTGTAGGACTCCTCCTGCTTCTGCTCCTGCTGATACTGGAACAACTCAGATAAGAGGGCTGTAACACAGAGGGCTAGGAGGCCAGGACCCATTTTTAAATGTTGTTCTGTTTTTCACTGGCAAGCAGTGTCTGGGGGAGGAGGGAGGAGAGGAAGGACTCATCAAGTTACAGACAGGGTCCGCTCTTTCCTGGCCTATTATATCTGCTGCCTACGAAAGGTAGCCCTCCCTGGGCCACTTCCTACCGCCTCCCAGAAAATGCCCCAAGGTCTTTATCATTCTTAAGGAAGCTTGAAGGGTGTCTGCTCACCCCAAGGCACCCTCTGGGGGCTGCATGTAGGGAGGTCATTCTCCTTCCCTCTCCGGCAGCAACTGTGTCTTTCTGTGGTATAATGCAACCTCCGAGAGCCAGGTCAGTGCAACGGCTCTTCCCAAAAAGCAAATAAAGGGGTCACTCAAGTCCAGTATTTATATGAGAGATGAATGCTTCCCTCTCAGGCTGTCCTTGCAACAGGCCATCCCTTCACTCAGGTCTGGTCTATACCAGAGTGGAGGGGGGAAAGTGTATTGATCTAAGGCCCGGTCTACACTATTCGTTTATAACAAATTTGGCAGCTTTAAACCGAATTAACCCTGCACCCATCCACACAACGAAGCCCTTTATTTTGATATAAAGGGCTCTTGATATCGATATCTGTACTCCTCTCTGACGAGGGGAGTAACTCTGAAATCGGTATTGCCATTTCGGATTAGGGTTATTGTGGCCGCAATTCAATGGTATTGGCCTCCAGGAGCTATCCCACAGTGCACCATTGTGCCCACTCTGGACAGCAATCTGGTGCTGGATGCACTGGCCAGGTAGACAGGAAAAGCCCCGATAACTTTTGAATTTCATTTGCTATTTGCCTAGCATGGAGAGCTGATTAGCATGGGCTGTACGGAAGATAATGGATCTGATTGCCTTATGGGGAGACAAATCTGTTCTATCAGAGCTCCGTTCCAGAAGACGAAATGCCAAAGCATTTGAAAAAATCTCCAGACAGAGGCCACAGCAGGGACTCAGCACAGTGCTGCATGACAAGCGTAACGGAAAGCCAAAGAATTAAATGGACGCTCATGGAAGGAGGGAGGGGGGACTGATGACTCCAGCTATCCCACAGTCCCCGCAGTCTCCAAAAAGCATTTGCATTCCTGGTTGAGCTACCAATGCCTGAAGAGTCAAAAACATTGTCCCGGGTGGTTCAGGGTATATGTTATCAATTTACCCCCCACTCTCCCCTCCCATGAAAGAAAAGGGAAAAAAATAGTTTCTCGCCATTTTTCAATGTCACCGAATGTCTACCGCATGCTGCTGGTAGATGTGGTGCTGCGGCGCTGAACAGCAGCATCCCTTCCCCTTCCTTTCCTGATGGCAGATGGTACAAAAGGCTTGGAAACCGTCATCATCATCCCGTGAGTGTTCCTGGTTGGTCTCGATGAGGTTGGCTGGGGGCGCCTGAGTAAAAATGGGAATGACTCCCGGTCATTCCCTTCTTTAAGCTTTGTCTCCTGGAAAGGCAGACTGTGCAAGAGGCTTGGTAACAGTCCTCATCATAGTAGCTGGAGGCTGAGCTCCTCTCTCCTCCTCAACCCCCCACTCCCTTTCATGTCTAATGAAGATTCTGTCCTGCCTGGACTATCATAGCAGCTGGAGGCTGCCTCCCTCTCATTTTATCTCACTAAAAAGTCAGTGTTTCTTATTCCTGCATTCTTTATTACTTCATCACACAAATAGGGGGGATACTGCCATGGTAGCCCAGGAGAGGTGTGGGAGGAGGGAAGCAAGAGCTGGGGTTGTTGCAGGGGCACCCCCTAGAATGGCATGCAGCTCATCATTTCTGCGGGATATCTAGGGCTCTGACCCTGAGCGGCTGTGCCCTATGATTCTCTAGTAGATTTATCCCATATTCTAGGCAGGACTGACTCTATTTTTAGACAAAACATAAAGAAGGGAATGACCTAGGGAGTCACTCCCATTTTTGTCCATGCGCTCCCAGCCGACCCCAGTGAGGACAGCCAGGAGCACCCATGACAGTAGCAGACAGTACAAAAGGACTGGTAATCGTCATCACCAATTTCCAAAGCAGCAGACAGTGCAATATGGCTCGTAACCGTCTCTGCTACCTTGCAAAGGCAAATGAATGATGCTGTGTAGCACTGCAGTACCGCGTCTGCAGCAGCATCCATTACACATACAATGACAGTGACAAAAGGCTAAACGGGCTCCATGGTTGCCATGTTATGGCATCTGCCAGGGCAATCCAGGGAAAAAATGAGCTAAATGATTGTCTACCATTGCTTTCACGGAGGAAGGATTGAGTGATGACATTTACCCAGAATCACCCATGACACTGTTTTTGCCCCATCATGCATTGGGATCTCAATCCAGAATTCCAATAGGTGGAGGAGACTGCGAGAACTATGTGATAGCTATGGGATAACTACCTAGAGTGCAAAGCTCCAGAAATAGACGCTAGCCTCGGTAAATGGACTCAAAATGCCGAAATAATGGGCTTAGTGTGGCTAGGTGCACTCGACTTTATACAATGTTTTAAAAAAACGGTTTCTGTAAAATCGGAATAATCCCGTAGTGTAGACATACCCTCAGATACACAATTTCAGCTACAAGATCTGGGTAGCTGAAGTCAACTTAAATCGACTCAGCTTCCACCTCTCGCTGTGGTAGAGTTCCAGAGTTCCAGAGTCAACGGGGAGCACATTCCCCATCAACTCCGCTTCCGCCTCTCACCCTGGTGAAGTTGTGGAGTCGATGGGGAACATGTTTGGGGATTGATGTATCTAGACGAGACGCGATACATCGATCCCCGATAGATCGATCACTAATTTCCGATATGGTGGGTAGTATAGCCATACCCCTCGGGACCTTTGTACACTTGTTCAGGGGGAAATACTTCCCTGGAGCAGCCAGTATCAGCTCTGATCTCCTCCTTCATCTGCCACACAACAAGCTACTCCCCTGCCTTTTTGCCCTTCTCAAGTACTTTTCTTCAGACTTGATTTGTCTGACTCATTTTTCTGATAATTTATTTGATCAACATTTGGCTTCTTTGAACTCAATTTGAAATGTAGCTACGAGTTTAGTGGCTTTGGGAAATAATTCTGCAGCTTTGTATAGGTCTGTGTCTCTGGATTGTAGCAGTTTTGAAACAGCATTTACCATTTCCAGAATCTTTCTTTGAAGCACAATGAGAAAAACAAAACAAAAGTTTTCCATTTATTTCTATAATGCTGAAGGTTCACAAAATTTAGTGGCATTTTAGCTTAGGAGATTTATTTCTGTGTGTGCCTTCATTGTGTCTAAACACTGAACCTGAGAGGAAGGAGTGATTCACACTAGTTGTTGATCAGTTGCATAGTCAATTGCTTGACCAAGCTTTCATTTGTTCTGAAATGGGTCCAAGAGGCCAACTAAAGAATGTCAGGTTTACTGCTCTAACTCCATAATAAAACAGTAAAGGAAATAGCCTTTATATGATACCAGTCTCTAGGAAGCCATTTTGTGAAGTGAAGTTACATTCACCTTATGAAGAAAGTATGTGTCTCCAAATTTACACATTTTATATTCTACCATTTATATGATGATTTGACAAGTTACACATTTCTTTAAATGTCACTAAAACCCAACCCATCAGTTTTCCAGGTTCTATAAAGTATGTGAGGAGCTGTAGCCCATAGGGCCAACTTGACAGCTTGCTGTATTGCAGAATGTGTGGGTTTTTTTCTCACTGGTTTGATTGATTATATTATTTTCTTGGGTTTTGTTTATGTCGAATTCCAGTATATGTTATTCATAATAGTTATTCATAAGGAATCTACGGGTGTGTATCTTATATGATTAACTAGATCAAGTCAGTAGAAGTGCTTGTAACCTTTGGCATAGATAAATGGCCTACCGGTAACCCCTCTTGACTTTGGGGAGTTGAATAGAGAATAGAACAAATAACTGAATATGTTTACCCTAGTTCTGAAACAGACCCATAACTGCAGGGTACACCACGGGACATGGAACTCATAAGTTAGGCCAAGGGTTATGGTTTCAGGGATGAGATAATTGATATTAATAGGTATGAATATCTGTCACAACATGTTAACCTCTAGATTTGGACATGGTAGGTTGATCCCTGATTAAGGTAGTACAAGGACCCTCTGAGAAGGCAAACAACCATGAAGGATGGTGACTCTTTCTAATCTTCTATGAAGCTATCAGCTCGCGTTTGCAATGAGGCATGCCAGGTGTTTCAAAGAAAAATGGTGAATAACCCGAAAGGAACCCAAAATATGTAGTGTGAAAACAACAATAACATTATTACATTATTTATTTCTATTTCCATTCAAAGACTGTAGTCTATGCCCATATTTTGTTATTGTTAGTCTCTAAAAGGCAACATTTCATTGTTGCTGTCTTCGTTGGAAGTAGAGTGCTTCTGTTGCTGGTCACAAACGTCGGCAGTGACCAGTGCGATCTTTTCTTCCACTGATCCTAAAAGATTTTGTGTTTTTGCATGTCCTCCCTAACATGAAGAATCATAGAATATCAGGGTTGGAAAGAATCTCAGGAGGTCGTCTAGTCCAAATCCTTGATCAAAGCAGGACCAGTTCCCACTAAATCATTCCAGTCAGGGCTTTGTCAAGCCTGATCGTAAAAATCTGCAAGGAAGGAGATTCCAACACCTCCTTAACTAACCCATTCCAATACTTCACCACCCTCCTAGTGAAAATTTTTTACTAATATCCAGTTTAAACCTCCCCCACTGCAACTTGAGACCATTGCTCCTTGTTCTGTCATCTGTTACCACTGAGAACAGCCGAGCTCCATCCTCTTTGGAACCCTCTTTCAGGTAATTGAAAGCAACTATCAAATATCCTTTCGTTCTTCTCTTCTGGAGACTAAACAATTCCAGTTCCCTCAGCCTCTCCTAATAAATCATGTGCTCCAGCTCCCTAATCCTTTTTGTAGCCGTCCGTTGGACTTTTTCCAATTTTTCCACATTCTTCTTGTAGCGTGGGACTAAAACTGGACACAGTACTCCAGATGAGGCCTCACCAATGTCGAATAGAGGGAATGATCACGTCCCTTGATCTGCTGGCAATGTCAATACTTATGCAGCCCAAAATGTAATTAGCCTTTTTGGCAACAAGGGCACACTGTTGACTCATAGCCAGCTTCTCATCCACTGTAACCCCTAGCTCCTTTTCTGCAGAACTGCTGCCTAGTCTTCTGTTTCCTAGTCTGTAGCAGTGCATGGACTCTGCACTTCTCCTTGCTGAACCTCATCAGATTTCTTTTGGCCTAACTCTCTAATTTGTTTAGGTCCCTCTGAATCCTCTCCCTACTCTCCAGTGTATAGACCACTCCTATTGGTTTAGTGTCAACTGCAAACTTGCTGAGGGTACAGTCCACACCACCCTCTACATCATTAATGAAGATATTGAACAAAACCGACCCCTGGGCCAGCACTCGGGGCACCCTGCTTGAAATCAATTGCCAACCAGACATGGAGCTATTGATAATTACGCGTTGAGCCTGATGATCTAGCCAGCTTTCTATCCACCTTATAGCCCATTCATCCAGCCCATACTTCCTTAACTTGCTGGCAAGAATACTGTGGGAGACTATATCAAAAGCTTTGTTAAATTCAAGGAATGACACAGCCATTGTTTTCTCCTCATCCACCGAGCCAGTTATCTCCTCATAGAATGCAGTTAAATTAGTCAGGCATGACTTGCCCTTGGTGAATCCATGCTGACTGTTCCTGATCACTTTCTTCTCCTCTAAGTGCTTCAGAATTGATTTCTTGAGGACCTGCTCCATGATTTTTCCAGGGACTGAGGTGAGGCTGACTGGCCTGTAGTTCCCTGGATCCTATTTCTTCCATTTTTTAAAGATGGGCACTACATTAGTTTTTTCCAGTCATCCGGGACCTCCATCAATCACCATGAGTTTTCAAAGATAATGGCCAATGGCTCTGCAATCACATCTGCCAATGTCTTTAGCATCCTCAGATGCAGCACATCCTGCCCCATGGGCATGTGTTCATCCAGCTTTTCTAAAAAGTCCCAAATCATTTCTTTCTCCCCAAAGGGTTGGTCACCTCCACCCCATCCTTTCCTGCCCAGTGCAGCAGTCTTGGACCTGACCTTGTTTGTGAAGACAGAGGGGGAAAAAAGCTTGAGTACATTAGCTTTTTCTACATACTCTCTCACTAGGTTGCCTTCCTCATTCAGTAAAGGTCCCACACTTACCTTGACTTTCTTCTTCTATATGGCCCAGCTGTGTGACTCCTCCTGCTTTTATGCCTGCTGATGCTGGAACAACTCACCTAAGGGGGCTGGAACATGGAATGCCAGGAGTCCAGGGCCAACTTTTAAATGTGGTTCAGTTTTCACTGTAAAATAATAGATGGTAGGGGTCTTGGGAGAGGAGAGGTTTGTCTGTAGGAGAGGAGAGACTGAACAGGTGGTGGGCAAAGAGCCATGGGGAAAGGAGAGTGGAGGAGAGGAGTACTCAGTGAAAGATTCAGCGAGAAGCAAAGGGGGCCTCAGCAGAGAGGTAAAGCAGGGACAAGAGGAGGTGGCCTGTGGGTGGAACCATGGAGAAAAAGTGGAAGGGGGCATCGGGGGTGGAGCGCAGGCCAGGACACCACAGCCCAGGTGTTTCCCTCTCTTGAAGACAGGTTGGGGGCTGTACAGCCTAGGGAGGTTTAGCCTCCCCTGGCCTATTATACTTGCTGCTTACGTGGGCCACTTCCTACCAGCTCCCTGAAAATGTCCCAAGGGCTCCGGAAAGCAGCCTGAAGGCTGTCTGCTCACCCCACAGGAAATCAGATTGACAAAGGATTCCTGCCCAGACTAGGAAAGCATCCAGTGTGTGAAAGAAACGTATTGAAACATCTCTGAGGGTGAGGATCTTACCTGTATCCAGTTTCTGACTGTATTAGATATAGACTTGTGTGTTTTATTTTATTTTACTTGGTAATTCACTTTGTTCTGTCTGTTACTACTTGAAGCCACTTAAATCCTACTTTCTCTCTTTAATAAAATCTCTTTTTACTTATTAATTAACCCAGAGTAGGTATTAATTCCTGGGGGGGGAGCTGTGAATTTCTCTCTATCAGTGTTATAGAGGGCGAAAAACTTGAGTTTACCCTTTATAAGCTTTATACAGGGTCAAACGGATTTATTTGGATTTAGTCCCTATTGGGAGTTGGGCATCTGAGTGTTATGGACAAGAACATTTCTGTTAGCTGCTTTCAGGTTAAGCCTGCAGCTGTGGGGCAAGTAATTCAGACTGAATTGGAGTCTGTGTTGGAGCAGGCGGGTGTGTCTGGCTCAACAAGACAGGGTGCTGGAGTCCTGAGCTGCCAGGTCAGGAAATCAGGGACAGAATTAGTATTGGCATATGAATTAGCAGCTTCCAAGGGGGGTTCTGTGATCTAACCCTCACAAGAACAATGAACAAAAAAATATGAACAGTTCACAAAAATAAGACACCCCGCTCTATGGACACAGGGACATCACAAAGAGCCCTCTCTGGGACGCAAGGGAAGTTCATAGTCTGTTCCACTCCAAAATCAGCTGCACAAAGCAATAAGTTATTTTTACTCACAGGTGCTGTAGTAGTTAAACACCACAGTCCAGTTCTCAAAAACACACAGTTTCACAACTCTCACCAATAAGCTTTAGTAGAATGTCCTCTATTCCTACAGCAGTTTTCCTGTATAAGGACTTTCCAGTTGAAACATTAGGTTTATCCTCCAGGTTTTGTGATGGATTCAATGTAGAAAAATCATATTTTCCTCACCAACTTTCTGTACATATGACAAAGAACTTCAGCATTGCTGATTCTTTCTTTTTCTCTTTGGTTCTCTGAAAGTGTAGCTACTGTTTGTAAAACTGAAAAGAACCATGGCTGCACAGAGACTAATGGAAAACTACTTTGCCTCAAAATGCTATAATATCTTATGGTAGTCTCAGGACAGGTCTACACTCAGCTGGGATCAATGCTCTGAGATCGATCCACCAGTGGTTGATTTAGCGGGTCTGGTAAAGAGATGAGTAAGATAAGTCAATGGGAGATTCTCTCCTGTCAACCCCCCAGCTCCCTCCCACACTGTAGACCCCACAGTTACTTGACGTAAGGTACATCGACTCCAGCTACCTTATTCACGTAGCTGCAGTTGCGTAGAGTAGGTTCACTTACCGTGCTAGTGTAGACATACTCTTAGAGTCACAGAAAGGCTGAGTAACAGGGTGTGTGGGGATGGAGGCTGATTGATGACAGTTAAAGAGGTCAAGTGATGCTCAGAGAGATGTAACTCAGCAATGGAAAGAGCCGTGCTGAGTGATGGAGTGATAAGATATTGTGTGGGAGGAACTTAGCATACTGTGAACTTCTACAATGCTGAGCTCAACCACAATGAGACAGGGCACCCTTGATTAATGAGGAGATATGCTTTCCCCCTCTTGTAACACAGGTTTCAAGTCAGTGGCCTCAGGCGATCACCTTCTGCAGCAGATGTATTTGCCCACTTTGTCACGAAGCTCTTTGGTTCTGATCCCATAAATGATAGGGTTGAGCATGGGAGGGATGAGGAGATAGAGGTCAGACAAGATGACGTGAACATGGGGAGCGATGCCTTGACCAAACGGGTATGTGAGATTGGAGAAGATGCTAGGGGCGTAATATGTCAGCATCAAACAAATGTGGGTTGTGCAAGTGTTGAGAGCTTTCTGGTGAGCATTCTTAGAGGAGATTCTGAGGACGGCCCTGATGATCTGACTGTAGGACAGGGCAATAAGCGTCAGGTCAAACCCCATAACTACAAATCCTAGCACCGAGCTATATATCCTGTTTACTGTAATGTCCCCACACACCATCTTGAACACAGCTATGTGCTCGCATTGCGTGTGGGGGATAATGCGGTTGGCATAGAATGGCTGCCTGCCCAGGAGCAGGGGTAGGGGCAGAATGAAGAGAACAGCTCTTATCAAACCTACAAGCTCGAGCTTAGCTATTAGTGCATTGCTGAGGATGGTGGCATATCTCAGGGGGTTACATATGGCAACGTAGCGATCGAAGGCCATTGTCACGAGGGTGGCTGAGTGCATAACAGAAACCATGTGAAGGAAGAACATCTGGGTGAGGCAGCCAGACATAGTAATGCCTTTCAAATTGAACCAGAATATGCCCAGTGCCTTTGGCATGACGAAGGTAGGTGTGGCGATGTCTGTGAGCGCCAGCATGCAGAGCAGCAGGTACATTGGCTTGTGCAGGGTCTGCTCCTTACCTACAACACACAGAAGCGTGAAATTTCCCAACAGGCTGATAATGTAGAACATAGAGAAAGGGATGGAAATCCAGATGTGGGCAGCCTCCAGGCCGGGGATGCCCGTTAGGATGAACGTTGAAGGGTCAGAGGGGGTGAAGTTGAAAGCTGCCATGAGGTGGTTGATGCATCAATATGACTCAGAAATGCTCAAAGTGCCTGTAAAGGGAGAGAAGCACAGTGAAGGAGTTACATGCTTTATAACAAATAGTACAGTAAATTTTTTATAGCTATTCATATTCTAGGAGTCTTTTTGAGTGGGGAGTGAAGAAGCACCAACAGTGTCACTCCCTGCTTTATATAACTTTAGCATATGTCAGGAACTCTTTGTTTCAAAACTTATTTTCAAGAGTAGTTTGTGGGAAAATTACAAATGGAGTCCAGAGTTCTTCAGCCTGGTCACATACAGGAAAAGATAAGGGAGGAAGTGAAGTAGCTAAAACCTCATGGTGCAGCCTGCTGTGAATGGTGAGCTGCACTGTCAAGGAGAGGGTACCATATTTTAACATTAAAAAATAGGACACTGCATGGAGAGGAAGGGTAGCCCCACCCTGCCACTGTTCACTCCCTCCAACAGCCCCCCACAGAAACTCCAACCCATCCAACCCCCTTGTCCCCTGATCAGCCCCTCTTGGGACCCCTGCTCATAAGTGACCCCCAGGACCCCACCCCATATCTAAGCGCTGCAGCTCCTTGTCCCCTGATTGCCCCCACCCAGGACTCCAGCCTCTAACTGCCCCTTGGGACTCCACCCCCTATCTAAACCTCCCTTCTCCTTGTCCCTGTCTGCCCCTACTGAAACCTCCCCCAACTTGCCCCATAGGACCCCACCCTTTACCCATCCCCTGACAAACCCCTGGGACTCTGATGCCTATCCAACCGCTGTCTGTCCCTGACTTCCCCCCCGAACCTCTGACCCATCTGCCCCCCCCCGAACCTCCACCCCATCCAACCCCCCCTGCTCCCTGTCCCTTGACTGCCCCCCTGGAACCCCTTACCCCTTCTCTAACCCTCCAACCCCCTTACCGTGCTGTGCAGAGCCAGACATGCTGCTGCATACATGCTGCCATGCTCCCCTGCGGAGCCACAGCCCTCCCCCTCTCCCCAGCACCTGCCTTCCAGATTTGAACACCTCAAAATTCAGGAGTGCTCAAGCTCAGTTTGGGCAGCTGTTACTTCATTTCTCCCAAATCAAATAAACTGATCCACTGTAACTTGCTGTAGAAAAAGTAGGATAAAATTGAGCAAGTAATGCTTCTCAGTGGTTATTAGGACTGGAATTGCTATTTTCAACAGCCATTGCCTTTTGTCTGTTTGTTTGTTTAAAAGGAAGACAGTGATATTGCATTGGCAAATTCCCCATAGAAAGAAAGAATGGAACAAAAGAATAATAAAGTCACCTCAACTTTTCCTCATTTATGGAGGACAGTATAATAATATGTATCCAGATATTCTCCAATCACGCAAGCTGAAAATTGTTCCACTTTACTGCAGCTCTGTAACGGTATGGGAACCAATCCTGTCTGTGTTCTGGGCACATCCAAAATTCCTGCTGAATGACCTGCCCTGGGAGTGAGTTACCAGTGACCCAGGGTTGTGGCAGAAGGAGGATGCAAGTGCAGGGGGAGATCCCAGGGCTGGGGCAGCGGAAGGTGTGGGGGGGTGAAGAGCCCAGGTCTGAGGTGGCAGGGGAATGCGGCGAGGAGGTCAGGGTTAGGATGGGGGGCAGCCAATTTTTTTTTGCTTGGGGTGGCAGGAAAGCTAGAGCTGGCCCTGGTGACATGCCCTTGTAAAATTATAGCATCCATTATGTATAGGCTGTCTGAAGCATTCTCAGGGAGGCTCATCTGGTGGAAGATAAGTTTCCATTGTTTCCTCCAATGGCTCATTGCCCTGAATAAGTCCTTCCCAACCAGTTATCTAGATTGAAATCATCCTGCCTAGTGGGCGTTACCCAGGTATAACTACATTTGAAATACAGATAAGTAGTCAATATTCATAACTGCAGACAAAAATCATACATGTATACAAATCAGATAATAATATTCAGAAAATCATAACTTTTCCAATGACATCTTACATGACCTGTCTTGCATAAAATGTATCATAATTATGCTATTTTCATATAATAATAATTTCTCTATGATCAATAATGGGTACATTGTCACAAATATCTATGGTTATTTCTACCAGTGAAATGCCTGAAGTAACATAACATCAACAATTGGGAACAAAACTGAGTAAAGGTTGTGTCACCCAGGATGCAGTTCTGTGGCTTATCGGGGCAAAGAGACCCTGAAACTCCCCAAACACACTCTGTACCAGGAAAGATCCCAAAGCTGGCCTTGGATCAACAATCCTGCAGAAAAAAATTATTTCAGCAGCACTAACCACCTATCCGTCTACATTCCACTCTGTGACCCTGTGACATTCCCCTCTGGTGTTATTTGGACCAGTGATCTGCTAGGTCACAGCAGTCCTTCACTCTTGGAGCCAGACTGACCCTGCTCTGCTGTGAGAACCCCCACTCCTGGGCTGTTCACGCACAGCCTCTACCATGTTAGCTGCTGCTTGGATTGTGTGACTGAATGACACTAGCCAATATCAGTGGTCCCAGACACAACCCTAGGAACCTCCGTCTTGCAGTGTCCAGTTATGCCCGCTGGATGCTGGAAGCTTAGATGAGTTTATCAGTTTAACAAAGAAATTGATATGCACCAAGTCTATTATCCCAAGGGGAGTCTCTTACATGCTTCAAACCAAACATACTGCTTCAGATTGAATAAACAGCACATTTTTTATCCACAAAGAGAGATGTTAAGTAATATTTAGTGATAGGCAAAAAGTCAGAGTGGTTACCAAAATAAAATAAAATATAAAAATGCAGTATAAACTCTCAACCCTATTCCACTGGGCAACATTGAGATGAAGCAGTTTTTCTCACCCCACAGGATATAGCAGTCCTTAATATACAGGTTTCTACCTTAAACCTGGGCCAATCTCTCTGTTGGAGTCTTGCATTCTTCTCAATGTCTTCCTTGCTTGCAGCGAAGGTGGCGGCCAGAGATGGGCTCAGTATGTGTCCGCTCTGTCTGTTTTACACCCTCTGTCCATGTGTTTGGGGAGCACACGTCCAGGTATGTCTAGGGGGCATTGCTGAGTTTCTGCAAGCAAGGTTGAGCAAATCACTTTATGGGATGTCATGCAGGTGAGTCAGTGTACTGTAGCTCCCTTGCTGGACAATGGGTGTTGATGTGTTGTTTGACACCCTGTCTGAGTGTTTGTTACTTTCCCTGCTGTTGCCTCTGGGTGGGGGCTAATATCTGGCTGATTCCCCAACTTGCAGCATATTTTAGTGACCACCATATAACAGAATTCTCATAATTCTATATACATTTATGATACATATATGGGTAGAGACATGACTTTCAGCAAATAATGATGTTTCTCTTGATACCTTACAAGGCCTGCTTTATATGTAAGATCTTGATTATCTGAAAATGAGGAATATGGGAGTATAGAATGTCACAGCACCCACAAAGCCTCAGTGCTACTCGCCTATCATTGCACATCCCCTACCTGCCTCCACAACCCTCAGCAGTGCCCAGTTCTCTGTGCATACCCCCTACCTGTCCCCACAGCCTCCAGCACTGCCAGCCTGCCTCTGTACACTCCTCTTCCTTCCACACAATCCCTGGTGCTGGTCACCTGTCCATGGAGATCCCCCACCCCCAGAATTTCCACCCTGCCACACAGTGATACCCCTCACCCAGGACCAAAACCAGGTGCCACACACCACAGAAACAGCTCACAGGTACACCTCTTCAGTCTAGGATAAACTCAGTGTCTGCCTGTACCGGGGAAAAGGAGGAGATGAGACTGAACTGCCTTTCTGGGGGCAAAGGGAACCCTGGCTGCAGCTCAACCTGTGCAGGGAAGGAGAGATGGACAGACCTAGCAGGAGGGGGAGAGGAGGTGGGATTAAAAGGAGCCAGTGTGAGCAACTCTTCTTCAAAAAGACACAAAGCTTTAAAGTATTGAGTCCAGTTAGAAACCCAGACATCCCTTCCTGAGGCTGCTTTTCTGTGTTGGCAATTGCTGATGTTGCCACAAAACTGTAGTGGGCTTTCCCATGGAAGGAAGTATGGTCCAGGTGGAGGATGGTGTCAGAGACCATCTGCCAGACTAGGGATAGGCTACCTAAGGCACAGGTGCCAAAGGCGGCATGGGAGGTGATTTTCAGTGGCACTCACACTCTGACACCTGGGTCCTGGCCTCCGTTCCAGGGGGCTCTGCATTTTAATTTAACTTTAAATGATGCTTCTTAAACATTTTATTTACTTTACATACAACAATAGTTTAGTTATATATTATAAACTTATAGAAAGACACCTTCTTAAAATGTTAAAATGTATGACTGGCACGCAAAACCTTCAATCAGAGTGAATAAATGAAGACTCAATACAACATTTCTGAAAGGCTGCCGACCCCTGTGCTAGAGTGTGGCCACTTTCCATTGCAGTCTCAAACACCTCCTGGACCCAAGAGGCCTCATGACACCTCTTTGCTCTGTGCATCAGGGAGGACGTCCATTCCCCATGTTGCATAGTTTCAGAACTCTGTGCCACTGTCATCTGGATACTGCACGTCCCGCAGTCCTGCCCACACCCACCACACAGATTGTGTGTTCCTGGACCTCCCCAGGTAACATTTGCAACACAACCTCTAATGATTCTCATCCTCTCCAGAAACGGAGATGAAGGGTCTCTCTCCCTTTGCCCTCTCTTTAAAAAAAATGGCTATCCTAATTGTTTTGAAGCTTTAAATCTGTGAATTTGAGATTTAAGCAACTCTCCCGTCAATTCTCCTTGGGTCCAAAGAAGCTCACGCATCCTTAGAGGCCACAGAGCGACTCCAGATGAAGTCACTGGAGGCTCATGGCTGATGTAAATCAGGGAATTTATTTAACTCAGTATATGTGGATTTAGGGCAAACTCCTGGCTCAATTAGGAATTTTGCCTTTGATCTCAAGGGGCCCAGTTTCACTCTGCATGTTTAATTTTCAGCTCCTGGCTGTCAAATTCATGGATTTGGGTCCTGCTGCAGAGAGCGCTATTCTGTTAGGGTGATGAGAGAGTCTGAGGGAACCCCCAGTTCATGTGGTGTTCTGAGACTGAGAATGAAAGTTGGGAGTTTCAAAACAGAGGAGCCTTCATTTTGCTCTCACAGAAGCCAGTGTCAATCTAGAGTGAACCAGTGAAGGCAGAATCAGAGAGTAGAATCTGGGCAATGTGTGGCCTATTCTTGTTGTGAACCCTCTGGTAACACAGTTACCCACTGCAGAAGCTTTGGCTGCACTTCCAAAAAGGGCACTGAGGTTCCTGAATTGGAAAACTTGAGCAAACCACAGGAAAAACCATACAGTTAAAAAAAAAAAGTTACTGAGAAAGATAGAAGGACACAGTAAGAGAAAACGAATTGAACTTAAATGCAAATATTTGTCTAAACTGTTTCCAATCTATTTGTAGTTTCAATTTTTCCAGGTAAATCCCTTGTTTTTTATGACAGTACTAAACAATTCAAGTCACCTTGCTGGTGAATTCCTGCCCGGTTGGTTCTTGATTTGAACCCTGGAAACCTTCCTGAGCCCTTACCACTCACTTTAATGCAGAAACAGGCAACTCACCAAAATCTCACGCAGCAGAGAGAGGAAATCTTTTTACTGCAACAGCAAGGTAGAGTCTTGAGAATCAGTGTATGAATGTCACATGTCTGACACTCGGAGTGCTGCACAGAGACCTTTATGATTCCCTTGTACAATCTCTGTGGATTTTCAAATTGGCCAGGACTCCCGTACAATTCCCTGGACTCTGTGTGAGCAGCTGGAAGAGCAGAAAATGGACCCTGGAGAACTTCAGCCTAAGAATCACCCCTCGGAGAAAAGAAATGATTTGCCGAGAACAGGGGCTTAGATTTTCAGGGCAAACTGTGTCTTGCAGACTGTTTAGTGTAGCAAATGACGATGGCTGTCTTTTCTGTGTGCAATATACTGCCATCTTCTATGAAGCTATCAGCTCACCTTTGCAATACAGCTTAGCTGCTTTTATAATAGAGATGTTAACCCCAGACATCACATAATTGTATTACTTTGTGACTCTGTGATTTATACCATGTATTATTCTTTCATTCATTTTAATAAAGATCTTAACAATTTGGAATAGTCCTCAGAATAGGTATACTTGCCGCACAACCTCAGGGTCCACTTATGACATTGAACACTCTAACAACAGGTGGTACTTGTGGCACTTTAGAGACTAACACATTTATTTGGGCATAAGCTTTCATGGGCTGAAACCCACTTCATCAGTTACATGGAGTGGAAAATACAGTAGACAGGTATATATACACAGCACATGAAAAGATGTGAATTGCCTTACAAGTGGGGGGGTCAGTGCTAATAAGACAATTTAATTAAAGTGGAAGGTCTGTATTCTCTAACCCTGTAGCTGGAATTGGGACAAGAACCTAAATATCTTCTGGTCAGATCATTGGCAAGATGTAATAAATTACTCCATAACTGAACCGTTTTGGTAAACTTTTCTTGCTTCTGCGTTATCCCAGGGGAACTGACTGGTGAAAGGGTCTGAGTCCGTACTCCCACCTGCTTTACCCAAAGGATGGCCTGACCTCATGGACACGCCTTCTACTCTCCTGTGTGGTACAGTGCTCATATTAGTTACGTAGCTGGGCCCAGGACGCCTGAGAGGCTAAATCACCGGTCTCATTGTGGTCACTTAGGGCGAAGGCTAGGGTGTCCCCACTTTGCTGTACTCTCTTCACATCAGATGCCTCACTAACCCACTGATCATTATATTAAGTTCAAACCAAATATAATTTTCATAGATTTATAGGTTATTCATAGATTCATAGACTCTAGGACTGGAAGGGACCTTGAGAGGTCATCGAGTCCAGTCCCCTGCCCTCATGGCAGGACCAAATACTGTCTAGACCATCCCTGATACACATTTATCTAACCTACTCTTAAATATCTCCAGAGATGGAGATTCCACAACCTCCCTAGGCAATTTATTCCAGTGTTTAACTACCCTGACAGTTAGGAACTTTTTCCTAATGTCCAACCTAAATCTCCCTTGCTGCAGTTTAAGCCCATTGCTTCTTGTTCTATTATTGGAGGCTAAAGTGAACAAGTTTTATCCTTCCTCCTGATGACACCCTTTTAGACACTTGAAAACTGCTATCATGTCCCCTCACAGTCTTCTCTTTTCCAAACTAAACAAACCCAATTCCTTCAACCTTCCTTCATAGGTCATGATCTCAAGACCTTTAATCATTCTTGTTGCTCTTCTCTGGACCCTCTCCAATTTCTCCACATCTTTCTTGAAATGTGGTGCCCAGAACTGGACACAATACTCCAGCTCAGGCCTAACCAGCACAGAGTAAAGTGGAAGAATGACTTCTCGTGTCTTGTTTACAACACACCTGTTAATGCATCCCAGTATCAGATTTGCTTTTTTTGCAACAGTATCACACTGTTGACTCATATTAAGCTTGTGGTCCACTATGACCCTAGATCTCTTTCTGCCATACTCCTTCCTAGACAGTCTCCTCCCATTCTGTATGTGTGAAACTGATTGTTCCTTCCTAAGTGGAGCACTTTGCATTTATCTTTATTGAACTTCATCCTGTTTACCTCAGACCATTTCTCTAATTTGTCCAGATCATTTTGAATTTTGACCCTGTCCTCCAAAGCAGTTGCAATCCCTCCCAGTTTGGAATCGTCAACAATATTCCATTACTACATGGAAAGAAAAGCTGGTAAATCATACTGATTGGGACAATTTAACCAAAACAGTTCAGCTCAAATCAAAATAAGGTTCAAAGAATGCAATTAAAACATGAAGAAACTATTTTTCCCTTCCAGTTTCCCCTTGCTTTTCTTAACCCTGCCCATGCTTCGCTCTTAGAGGGTTAACAAATATCACGAACCTGCTGCAAAATGCCTCAGAGTCAGGGGAAACAGCCTGCTTTTCACTCCTTGGCTCAGCTTCTCCAAATTCACACAGAGCAGGTGGCCCTTTGCAAAGCAGCTGCTCTGATTACTCACCCTGATGGAACCTGACTCCAGCAAGGAGGAACCTATTGGAGCATATCCAAAACTACCACATCCAATTCCAGAAGTTTCTGGAAATGCAGTGATAAATTTGGCTAGCAAGAGTGACTCAGACACAACTCATTCCTACCCTGGCTAATATCTTCCTATTGAACAAGAGCCCCCTTTGTGTGGCCCCATTAATTCAATGTTCTCCAGAACACAAGGTCTCTTATTACCCTCCTCTTCCTTTATTTGGGACCCTCACCGTCCTGCTTGCTGGGATCAGCATTGCTTCAGGCTTGCCACATCCCCTGCTCCTCCTTTGTTCCTGAGGCCCTGCCGCATCCCGTCTCTGTCCCTGAGGCCTGGCCCCCTGCTCCGCCTCTTCTCCCAAGATCCTGGCCACCAGCAAGGACAGAACCAAGCTATTTTAAGAGCTCCCCAAGAAGGCCAGCCTGCTGTGGGGAGCCCCGGACATGCCATCTTCCCTTTGTAGCATGCCATAGGGGGTGGGAATATGGGCTGGGGGCTGGTCTCATGCCCCTTATCCCCTCACTCAGGGCAGGTGGAGTATCCTGGCTCCCTGAGTAACACTTACCACAGCCCAGCTCCAGCTTCAAGCCTGGCAAGGGGGCGGTGATCAGGGAAAGTTGAGTAGCAGGGGCTGGGGCAACAGGAGGGAGAAGAGGGTCCAGGGAAGGGCCATGGAGGCGACAGAGAAGGGGACACAGAGTGGATGGAGCTCCTGCATGTGTCCCACTTTTGCCTTTTGAATAGGTGGTCACTCTACACTGAACGAGCTGGGCTGGGATCGGAGCAGGACATGCCTCTGTGGGAGAGCAAAGACCCATTTCCACCCCTTTGTATTGCTGGGGCAGCATAAACGGAGGGGCTGCAGAGGGAATCTGGGCCTGAGCCTCTTGCCAGCACTTCTATATGTCAGACCCTCATTCACACATTCTGTCTCGGTGGGGAGTGGGCTCAGCAGGTCTGCAGTGTGCAGAGCCATCAACGGGGCTGCCTGAATGGCTTCTCCTGGGCCTCCTGCGTTAATTGTGTCTCTGGCATGACTCAGTCACTAGTAACTGGCTGAGGGCATAGGGAAAGGGTGGGTTACTGAGACCCTTGAATAGCCCCTATCCACAGCTTGTGCAGCATTCATGAATCACGCAGCTCCTAGAGTTCTCGGGAAGGGTGAATACTGTGACTGCAAAACAGCTCTGCTGCTTTTTTCATAGCCCACGAATATTTAACCAGAGACAGGACAGTGGCAGGTCATGTGTAATGGGAACAGCATCCACATCCCTTCTCTTTATTGACTCTGTCAAGAGGAATACTGAGGTCTGAGTAGCCACCGATACCACTCGTCATGGGCCAACATCCCCCCGGTCCCCTGGCTCTCCACAAAGACAGTCACTTTGTAAATGCTGCTGCCTGCCTTGGTCTCCTTCCCCCGGTGCCCTGTCCACCCTCACCAGCCCCTCTCCCACTGCTCTTGGCCTTTGACCCATCAGAACCTATCTCTACAGTGAGGAGATCAGTAGCATATGTCGTCTAGAATGTAAGGGCCCACGATGGAACAGGTGGGTGTGGTCCATATATTTCGTCTCCCTTGTCATGAGAGCTGAAGCCAGGTGATGAACTGACCCTTCACTTGACGAACACTCTGATTATCCTCCATTGTTTTTAGGTGACAGATCTGAGAAACTGCCCCACATTAAAGCATAAGCAGAGTAAGTTTTGGAACAAACTCCTACATTTAACAGTAATAAGTTACTAGGATCAAATGGGATTCACCCAAGAGTTCTGAAGGAACTCAAATATCAAACTGCAGAATTACTAACCGTGGTATGTAATCTATGATTTAAATCAGCCTCTGTACTATCCAACTAGCACATACATATTGTGATGCTGATTTTCAAAAAAGGCTCCAGAGGCGATCCTAACAATATAGGCCAGTAAACCCAACTAGAGTACCAGGCAAATTGGTTGAAATTACAGGAAAAAATAGAATTATCAGACACATAGATGGACACATTTTGTTGGGGAAGAATCAACACAGCTTTTGAAAGGAAAACCATGCTTCTCCAATCTATTAAAATTCTTTGAGTGGGTCAACAAAAATGTGGGCGAGGGAGATCCAGTGGATATACTCTACTTGGACTTTCAGAAAGTCATTGAGAAGGTCTCTCACCAAACGCTCTTAAGGAAAATAAGCAGTCCTGGGAAAAGGAGGAAGTAGCTGGTTTAAAGATAGGAAATAAAGGGAAGCAATAAATGGTCAGTTCTCAAAAGGGAGAGAAGTAAATTGCGGGGTCCTCCTGGGATCTGTAGTGGGACTGGTGCTATTCAACATATACATAATTGTCTGGAAAAAGGGGTAAATTGTGATGTGGCAAAATGTGTAGACAAGACAAAATTACTCAATATATTGTGACAGACTCAAAGCAGTGGGGTACAGGAGTCTGATAGAGGGCAAATATATTGGTCACTGGATGAGTAGTTTTCTGTTCCCTGAGTGACCAGCGCAGGGGCTGCAGTAGAGTAATCAATAACCTGCTACAACCAATTAAGGCAGACAGGCTGATTATAACACCTGCAGCCAATCAAGGCAGGCTAATCAGGGTACCTGGGTTTAAAAAGGAGCTCACTCCAGTCAGGCTGGTGGAAGTCAGAGGAGAGGAAGTGCGTGTGAGCAGCTGGGAGCAAGAGGCGTAAGGAGCTGAGAGTGAGAGAGTGTGCTGCTGGAGAACTAAGGAGTACAAGCGTTATCAGACACCAGGAGGAAGGTCCTGTTGTGAGCATAAAGAAGGTGTTTGGAGGAGGCCATGGGGAAGTAGCCCAGGGGGGTTGTAGCTGTCATACAGCTGTTACAAGAGGCACTATAGACAGCTGCAATCCACAGGGCCCTGGGCTGGAACTCGGAGTAGAGGTTGGGCCCGGGTTCCTCCCAAACCTCCCAACTCCTGATCAGACACAAGAGAAGTTGACCCAGACGGTGGGGAAGATCACTGAGGTGAGGAAGTCTGCCAACAAGCGCAGGACCCACCAAGGTAGAGGAGGAACTTTGTCATAATATTTAAGTGCAAAGTAAATTAAGAGGTGTTACAAATAGATCTCACAATACTAGGTGACTGGGAACAAAATGGCAGATGAAATTCAGGGTTGGTAAGTGCAAAGTACTGCACAATGGAAAACATAATCCCAACTATATATATACAATGTTGGGTCTAAATTAGCTGCCACCACTCAAGAAGGAGGTATTGACGGGATTGTGGATAGTTCTCTGAAAACATACACTTAATGTGCAGCAGCAGTCAAAAGCAACCCTAGTAAATTCATGGAGGATAGGTACACCAATGGCTATTAGCCAAGATGGTCACAGACTCTGTATTCTCTGGATGTCTCTAAAACTCTGAATGTCAGAAGATGGGTACAGATGACATAGGATGGAGGACATGATATTGTGTTTTTCTGATAATTCCCTCTGAAGCATCTGCACTGCCACAGTCAGAAAACAGGACACTAGGCTAGATGGACCATTGGTCTGAATCAATATGGCCATTCTTCTGTTCTTAAATTGTTTCTCTGGGTGATGGGCTTCTGCAGACAAGCCTATTCCACAGGATCTCTTTTAAATAGAGCTGGTGTCGCCACCCTAGCAGATATCAAGAGTAGGGTGACCATATGTCCCATTTTGGCAGAGACAGTCCCTTTTTTAGCCACTTCCATGTTACTTAAATGAAAGTTGCACTGACTGAGTCTATGGCTGCACTATGGGAATGGGAAGGTCAAAATCTCCTGCCCAGTCTAGGGCTGGGGTATTTGTTAGGGGGTTTATTCCTTCACCCTCTCACTTCTCTGGTCCTTCTCGCATGAACAGAGAGCAACAATACCCGAAGTTCGAAGGCGCAAACAATTCAATGTTTATTGGGGTGAACTTCCAGCAAGCATGATTCCAGTTTCTTAGTATCCCCCTTCCCAGCTCTGACCCCAGAGAGCCTTGTCTATGTCCTTGTTTCTGTTCCCATCCCTTGTTCCCATTTCCCCTTTAGCAAAACATGATCCCAATTCCCACCCCGCTTCCTGATTGACTGCAGACTATATAGTAAAAGTTGAGTTCTCCTTAGCTATACCTTAACCAATCATTTTACTGAAATTTAACTAACCAATCCTAACATATTGTAACATGGTTATTTAACCAATTATATCCCAGCACCTTAATTGGTTTACACAAAACAAAATTAATTATAGAGCAACCAGAAACAATCACAGAACCAGACAGAGACCATGCAAATAAACATACAAAACAATACAGAAGTGAGGATTTTACAATTATATCTATACAGACATAAGGGTTTTCCAGCTGTGTCTATTGATAAGTGAGTTCTTCCCAGACAGGATGCTATCAAACTAAGTTTCCTTTTATATCTTCTAGGCTCTACCCTTTCTCTGGAGGTGATAGGAAGATCAGAGCAGGATTGTATTCCTAATAGCCCAACAGTATCTTATTTCAATGTGACTAGATTGTAATGTGAGGATGTGACCATACACTTCCCAGCTTATGGCTGCCTCCGCTGCTTAGCCGAAGAGCCAAGCCTCAGACTGTCACAGTAAGAGAAGGCCATTACACAGACGGACAGACTTCCCATCTCTGTGCATCCCCACCCCTACCCTGTACAAGGCCCCTTCAGGAGTTCCTGCAGGCAGTGGCTACTGTGACAGGTCCTGGTAGCACATCTCTGATGAACCTATGCTAGCAGGAAGCCGGGGAGCATCCTAGAGCAGTTGTTGAGGCTCAGAGATTCTGGGTGGGTGGGCCGAGCGACAAATGGATCTCTGAGACCTGTGCATAACTTTGGTGATCTCTGGATCCCTCTTTTCATTCTTCATGGAGAAGGGAAAAGACTTCCCCCCCAGATTGATCCAAGGGAAATTTCCTTTTATGGGGCCTTGTGGACTCTCCCTTCCCTGGCCTGCACCCTGGGCTTGTAGTGCAGGACAAGGCACTGCCGGGGAGAAATCTGGTCCTATATTATTATTATTATTCTATTTCATACCACACGTCCCCTGTGATTTGGCCTCCTGCAGTTTGCCTTTGGCTCTGATCAGAGTTAAAGCTGGAACAAAGAAAGCAAATCTGCAGAGGTTCCCTGATGGCCAAGTGGCCCCCAAGGAAATGTGCAGACATGCTTCATATAGACAGTTCCTTTTCTGTCTGAACAGATGCTGCCTGCTGCCCATGTAACCTCTTGGATGTCTCCTCGTCCTTCAGTATGAAGACCTCTGGTGTCAGCGGCTCCTCTTCTAGCAGGATTTGGGTACACTGGCAGGTTTTGGTATCTTTACAATGTAAAGTGAAGGGTAAAGACTGCAAGCTGTTTCCGTTTGCAGATGTTCTGCAGTGCAAGAAGGGACTGATGTGGGCTGTCGGGATGACTCAGCGATGGTGCTGCAGGGCAAGGAGCACCAGGTGGTTTGGGAACCCCTCCCCTACATCTACCTGTTCTCCATGTTGGGATATTCAAACTGCACACAAATCTGACATTCAGAGCGAGTTCGGAGTGTTAAAGCCCCTATTAACTGAGTCAGGATTTCTCAATGGGTAGCATTTCTAGAGGTGTTGTGTGCTCTAGGCCGATCCTGCCAGGGTCTGAGTGAGAGGAGACCCGATGGAATATCAGAGGTTAGTTCCCAAGTCATCTTGTGTTTAGTTGCTCCTGGAAATTTAATCAGAAAATTCATTTTCAAAGGTTTGGTTCTCTGTCTTGGTTGTGAACTCAGGAATTCACAGCTGCATCGTGGTAACAGGTCCGATAGGGCATATTTCTCTTTCCTGACTGGCTGAGGGCTCCAGCGTTTCTACCCAGTAGATACCCCTCAGAATTACAGGGCTATTGGCATCTCTGTCCCCTCTCTGGTCTCTGAGTGCCACATGTCAGGCCTCGTAGCCTTCCCTCTCATGGGGTGGAATCCTGTGATGCTCCCACCCTCAGACTCGGCCCTGGGCTACTGCACTGTGATTGCCCTGCAGGTGCCAGTGAGCATGTGTTGCGACAAGTGACTAGCCTTCTTGAGCCAAAATAATGTTTAATCAAACAGCTGGAAGAATGTGTAACATGGGAGAATAAGAGAGTTTTCAAACAACAGTCTGTACACATCTCTGACCCCAAGCCCTCCCAATCTGACAGGGACCCAGGCAGGCCAAGGGCCTTGAGTCTTCCCCAGCGGTTTCTGTGCATGTCAGACCGAAGAGTGCCTCAGCAACAGCTGCCCAGCTCTGGACAGACTCCCAGCGCTGGCAAAACAAGCTGTGTAACATGGCTGGAGCCCAGGAACAGGGAATTCCCTGCTTGTAGCTCCAGTGTGGTCTCTCAACCTCCCTTAAGTGCATCCTGAGCGATGGCTTTCCTTGAGCTATTACTTCCCTTCCTGCTTGTTTTCCAGCAGACTGCTATTAAAATAGGAAGAGCCATACTGGTTTCACCTAATGTAGCCAAAACATAAACATCCCAAGAGTTAACCCAATATAACTATACAGCAAACATCCCCAGAACTGGGGTTATCACACACATTCATTATGGCAGCTCAGCTCCATGTCAGTCACAGCGCCACTCCTGGGTGCTGCGGATTTTATTAATACAGGGAAGAGGGGGAGGGGGAGAGAGATTGACTGGCTGACTTTCATATGGGAAATGAAGTTCCATTCCCATGAATACTCATGCATTTGACTTTGAAAACTGCTTCCTGCAAACCCTCACTGTGCCTGAGTAACAGGTGCTGGGGTTACTATGTACTAGAGAGTGAGAGCTCAGGGAATGTAGAGTTTATATACTCATCCTAATGCCCATTACCACATCGGTTACAGGCTACAGACTGACAGAACAGAACCTGAGGAGAACCAGTCAGCTATTAACCCAGGGACAAAGGAGCCACTAGACTTTTGTTTGCTGACAAGCCACTGACTGAGGGCTGAGACGCTGGAATTTTTCAGGTTCTGAAGAAATCCATTGGACAGATGCTACATTTTACGTCCCACTCTAACCTAAGAAGTCATCTCTGAAAGACAATCAGAGGGGAACGACTGGATTTACATGTGTGGCTCAAAGTACAAATGTGTAAATGTTATGCCAAAACTTTTCATTGTAATATCAATATTAAAAAGACAAAGGTTCATGACATGCATGAATATCAAAAACCAGCAGCAGAGTTGTTGGAATCTCTACAGGAAGGAGCAGTGGGATCTTTACTGCATAAAGGCTTTTGCTTTAGAAAGTATTTCAGTAGTACTCCAAATAGTCTTTGCAATGGGTTTGTGCTATTAACTCTTCGCTCAGTGAACAGTTGTATGATACTGTCATTAGGTAACTGAGGAGCAGCTGTTTCTAACACTTACATTCAGGGTCATGAACAAAATCCCTCTGCAATCCCTGTGCAAGACAAGTCAAGAGAGAACACTGGGCTGTGTTTCAGCATAGAGCTGAGGTGCAGAGGCAGAACAATTCCGTCAGCTACCTGGTGTTGCGAGCCGATTTCCCTCTGAGGATTTTTTTTTTAATGTTGCTGAGTACCTGTAAAGACATTTCCCTTTCCTGGTACAACATTATGTGACTTTGTGTTACGGGCAATGGGCATTATTAGCTTTGAATTGGTAACTTAATTCCTTTAACTCTTCCGAAAAAAACCTTGCAATGACACAAGAATCAATATGGAAATAACAAGGTTAGTTCAATCAGGGAGGATGAGGCCCTCTTCTAGCAGTTGAGGTGTGAACACCACGGGAGGAGAAAATGCTTTTGTAGTTGGCTAGCCATACACAGTCTTTGTTTAATCCTGAGCTGATGGTGCCAAATTTGCAGATGAACTGAAGCTCAGCAGTTTCTCTTTGGATTCTGGTCCTGAAGTTTTTTAGCTGCAGGATGGCTACCTTTAAATCTGCTATTGTGTGGCTAGGGAGGTTGAAGTGTTCTCCTACACGTTTTTGTAAATTGCCATTCCTAATATCTGACTTGTGTCCATTTATCCTTTTACGTAAGGATTGTCCAGTTTGACCGACGTACATAGCAGAGGGGCATTGCTGGCACATGATGGTGTATATTACATTGGTGGACGTGCAGGTGAATGAACCGGTGATGTTGTGGCTGATCTGGTTAGGCCCTGTGATGGTGTCGTTGGTGTAGACGAACTGGGTATTTATATGGGTTACCAGAAAAATCTAATTACAGTAGTGAGGATTATTTTTAATAAAGTATAGGAAGGGCTGTAAATTTTCCTGATTTACACCACAAAATATGTGTAGGTGCTGGGTGTCAGGAGGAAACTTTCCCTGGAAGCAGGTTATCTCATAGCTGCCTATTGAAGGGCTTCTTCCCCCTTTCTCTTCAGCACTGGAAACAGGCTTCTGGGCTAGATGGAATATGTGTCTTACCCAGTCTGGCAGTGCCTATCTTCCCATCAGTGGTGTAAATCCAAGACTGTGTTTTTTATGATCTTCCTTGAGATATTGGGAGTCTCTAGACTTGCGCTGAGAGCAGAAAGATGTCTTGTTAAATATAATCCAGTTTCCTGTTCTTTTTCCTTTCAGGAAGGAAAGTTGAAAACTCCTGGGACCTGCCCATCACATTATGTCAGCTGTCAATGACACCAAATCCAACTCTGCAGTGTTACTTCTCACCGGAATACCTGGGCTGGAAGACATCCATCTCTGGATCTCTATCCCTTTCTGCTTAATGTATGTTATTTCGATAGTAGGAAATTCAGTCATTCTGTTCATTATAAAAACAGATCCAAGCCTCCATGAGCCTATGTACATTTTTCTTTCCATGTTGGCCATCACAGACCTTGGCTTATCGGTAACCACCATGCCAACGATACTGGGCATATTCTTGTTTAAATCTAGGGAGATCAGCCTCAATGCCTGTTTTGCTCAGCTGTTTTTCATCCACTCGCTTTCATACATTGAATCGTCTGTGCTCTTGTTGATGGCCTTTGACCGCTTTGTCGCGATCTGCAATCCTTTAAGATATACATCCATCTTAACCCTCCCAAAAATAGCCAAGATGGGACTGGTGTGTGTGCTAAGGGCAGTGGCCCTAATATTCCCACTCCTCTTTCTCCTAAAACGGTTCCAATACTGTCGAGCTATTGTCCTCTCCCATTCCTACTGTGTGCACCAAGAGGTCATGAAGTTAGCTTGTTCAGATATCACAGTCAACAGCATCTATGGCTTGTCTATTGCACTCTTAACAGTGGGGTTAGACTCGTTGCTCATCTGCCTCTCTTATGTCATGATCCTCAGAGCAGTGCGTAGCATCACATGCCACATGGAGTCCCTCTGGGCCCTGAACACTTGTGTCGCTCACCTCAGTGCTGTCTTGCTTTTCTACATACCAATGCTTGGCTTGCCTGTGATACACAGATTCGGGAATAGCTCTTCTCACTCGCTTCAGATTTTCCTGGGATATGTATACCTGCTGGTCCCACCTCTGATGAATCCAATCGTGTACAGCGTGAAAAGCAAACACCTTCGTGTGAGGATAATCAAGGTGTTCTTCAAGTGACAGGTCAGTTCATCAAATAGCTATGGCACTGGTGACTTAAGAGACAAAAAACACGGACCACAGCCATCTATTCCATCCTAGACCATTACATCTGAGAGGATATGAGCTACTTATCTCCACTTTGTAGAGAGGTTCAGATGAGGTCTAAGCCCTGGCACAATGGGAGATGGATGTCCTGACACGCTGGTGAGGGAGGACAGTGCAATGGGAGAAGGAGACCAAGGGAGGCAGTCACATGAACAAAGTTCTTGTGCTTTTGGAGAGACAGCGGACTGGTGGTATGTTGGCCCATAAAAAGCCGTGTCCTTGACTGCTCTGACTTCCGAATTCCTGTTGATGCAGTTAATAAAGAGAATGGATGCCGCTATTGTTTCCCGTTAGACCTGGCCTGTCACTTTCCTGACTCTGGTTAAAAATCTACATGCCATGAAAAAAGCTACAGAGCCATGATCAAAGCTGTCCTGCAGTTGCAGTCTTGGCCCTTCCTGAGCAGTCTGGGCAATGGATGATCCATGAGCGTGGCACCATGTGTGGTCCGAGGCTATTCAAGGACCACGGACACCCACTCTTCTCCGACACCCTCAGAAAGGTGCTTGTGACGGAGTCATGTCAGAAACATGATTAATACAGGAGCCCTGAGAGGCCATTCTTCCCCCTGAGGCACCACCATCTCCTCCTTCACTTCGCTCATATTCCTTACTCTGCCCAGGCTGGAAGCTGGAGCCTTGCAGTGGTAAGAGCTGGCCAAACAGCCCTGATGTTCCACCTTCCCTGGGCAGGAGGGTCAGAGGACCCAAGAACAACCCCCAGCCCATCTTCACACCCATCAGGGCACACCACAATTGAAGGTGGAGGGTCTGGGGCTCCCAACAGTGGCCTGGGCTCCCTGGCCAGTTTTTACCACAATCCAGCTCCGGCCAGGCTGGGGACCATGCTTGAGGTAAAGAGAAGGAACAGGGGGAAGGGCCACAGGAGAAGGCGAGGAACAGGGAGGTGGAGGTGTAAGGGGAAAATGAGGAGTAGGGGATGCAGCATCCCTGAACCATTGCAGACCCCTGCAAGGTGGTCACTGCGGGAGGATGGGGCTGGGGGTAGGAGAGGCACTTATCTATGGCCCAGATTATTGTAGCGTTTGAAGACCTCTTGATCTTTGACATATTTATCAGTAGAACACCCCGTGCCGTAGAGCAATGTTATTAACACCACTGGGAAGGTTCCAAGACCAGAAGTTACCACTGTGATCACCTACTCTGACTGCCTGTATGGCATGGGCCAGAGACCACCCCTGAAATAACTCCTAGAGCAGAACTATTGGAACAACCTCCTGCCTTGATTTAACAGTTGTCAGTGATGGGGAATCAACCACGGCCCTTGATAAATTCTTTCCAATTACTCTCATTCTTAAAAAAACCACATCCTTTCTGAATGTGTCTAGATTCATCTTCCAGCCATTGGATCATGCTATAAATGTCTCTGCTAGACTGAAGAGCCCATTGTTAAATGTTTGTTCCTCATGTAAGTACTTACAGACTTTGGTCCCGTCACCCCTTAACAATAACAACCCTTTCTGTTAAACTAAATGAATTGAGCTTCTTCAGTGGATCAGTCTCAAGCAGGTTTTCTAATCCTTTCATCATTCTCTTGGTTGTTCTCTGACTCCTCTCCAATTTATCCATGTCTTCCTCCAACTGTAGGCAATAGAACAGGACACAATATTCCAGCAGTGCTCCCAGCTGTGCCAAATACCCATGCAAAATATCTTCTCTGCTCCTACTCGAGATTCCCCTGGTTACACTTCCTGGATTACACTGGGATTTTCAGCCATAGCACACCACTGAGCTGCAAGTCTTTTTCAGAGTCACTGCTTCCCAAGATTGGGGCCCCATTTGGCAAGGATGGCCTGCATCCCTTGTTCCCAGATGTAACCTTCAAATTGAGCTATATTAAAAGATATATCGTTGAGGCCCAGAGGGATTAAGTGAGTTGCCCAAGGTCACAGAAGAAGTCTGTGGAAGAGCCTGGAACTGAAGCCAGTTCTTCTGAGTCCCAGAACAGCACTTTAAGCCCTGAACCATCCTTCCTATCTGGAACTAGTGACTGGAGATGGGGCTGCTGGCAGCTCAGCATGCTGAGATTGCCAGGAACCCCAGGAATTCAACTCCTGTGAGATCACTAAAGAGGAGCCCAAGAACAATTACTTTTCCAGATGAGAATGCTGTGTCATGCTTTCTCCTGAATCTATGGAGGGGCAAATCCATCATCCAGGATGCACAGCAGGGTCAGAGTTGGTAAGCAACTCCACATGAGCGCCAGATGTGATGCAAAATCGGTATGTAGGCCTGGAAGCGACCACCTAAGTCAATAAGTCCAGTCCCCTTCTATGGCATGTGACCCTGGCATATTGTTCGGTGCATAAGCCTTTGTTAGCAGGGTCTAAATGAGTTCCCCCTGACAGCTAGCTGGGAGTGGAAGAGACTTCAGAAGTAAACGATATTTACATGAACACACCTTGTCTTCTTAGATACTCAGCAGATAGTGGTGTTGCTCAAAGTGATCTACTTTGGCTGGTGCTGGGTTACAAATCACCCTTGTACTGAATTCAGGGGTAGGGAAATGTTGTTATCAATATTATTTTCTTTATTGTAAGAACAAAGGTGAGGAGAATTGTGCTTAACCTCTCCCAAATGAGGGAGTCACACTCAGCTGAAAGGACCTTGAGCTGGGGAAACATTCCCGTTTTACAGACAAACAACTTGGAATATTCTTTCCCCTGTTCCAGCACACATGGCTGTTCAAGGACAATTGCTTGGAGATTTGAATAGCTTCCTTCATGGGCAAGTCATTACCCCGAACAGACACAGGAACATTTCCTTCACTGTTACAGTTCTGTACAGTAATTTTCTCCAGAGAAACATTTCCCTGAGCCTTATCTAATGCCAGATTTACTTCTGAGATACCAGACAGACACTGATTAACTAAACTAAAATTTAGTAAAAAACAGAAGAGAGTATGATTAAAATATTTCTATACGTCCAGACATGAGTTCAATTCATTGATGTGCAGATTCACTGCAGAGATGGTGAGCTTCGTAGTTTCAAAACGTTCCTTTAGAATTCAGTTCACACGTCAGATTACAATGTCCAAATCTCATATTCAGGGCGTACCAGTATAACTGGAACCTCGGTCTTGAGACTCAAACTTCCCCTGATGAAGTCTAAGCAGATCTGAGATGACAGAATCAGGACCCAAGGATGGTTTATCCAATTTCATGTCTTTTGACAAGTTGAAATTCCTCAGGGAACAGAAGGTCATTAGGATGACTTTGAAGGACGTCCATCACCATTACTTAGCTGTATAAATTAACATAAGGCCATTTGCTTGTTCTCCACTATTCACAGCACATTTCAAAGAGAGAGGAACACTGAGATATCTTGTGTTTACAATTTATTTACATGACAGGATGTTCTTTTGACCTCTGAATTATCAGAATACAGCACAGACAGGGACTGTTGATTACATTTTCCACACTACTCACACATATGTAAATACACAAAACCACAAACATTATCTCCCCACATGTCTTCTGTGGGTTATTTATTTTGCAAGACGTTTAACCAATGTGGCACCCTATAATGCTTTATAGAAATATGCTTATGAATGTATATATGCCATAACTGGGCATGCCATGTAACATCTCTGCACAGGTTATGATCTACTGAATCTATCCATCCTATCTGTACACTTGTAACATTTTTGTATTCAAAGTTATGAATATTGGCTGTGTACTTGTTTGATTTTAAGTAGCCTTAGCAACGTATTTGGTCAGATTCTTAAGCAAGGAATTTTCAAGTTAAGTGCCCAATCAAGAAACACGTAATGGACAATAGAACCTTGGAAGACTCCAATCCAAAGAAGAAGTCTACTTGGGGATGTAGAAGGTACCATGTGAACAATGGCCGCCACCTGTAAAGTTCTGAGTCATGCGCGGACATATGACTTGCTGGATTCTGCATAGGATAGAGGAGAGGGACTCCAACCACAAAGGAAAGTCTATTTAAGCCCTTTGGAGACACCTCCCTTTTGTCTTCAGCTGGCTCAAGAGATAGCCTCTCCACCCCAAAGGATGCCTGAAAGAAACTGGAACAAAGGACAGTAACCACAGCGGTGAGGATTGCTGGACCCAGACTAGAGGGAGATTTGTCTGTAAAAGAAACTTATTGGAACATCTTTGAGGGTGAGATTTCATCTGTAATCACTTTCTTACTGTACTAGACTTAGACTTGCATGTTTTATTTTATTTTGCTTGGTAATTCACTTTGTTCTGTTTGTTATTACTTGGAACCACTTAAATCCTACTTTCTGTATTTAATACAATCACTTTTTACTTATTAATTGACCCAGAGTATGTATTAATACTGGGGGCGGGGGCAAACAGCTGTGCATATCTCTCTACCAGTGCTATAGAGGACGGACCATCTATGAGTTTACCTGTGTAAGCTTTATATAGGGTAAAACAGATTTATTTGGGGTTTGGATCCCATTAGGTCCTCCCATTGGGAGCTGGGCATCTGAGTGCTGGTGACAGGAACACTTCTCAAACTGTTTTCAGTTAAGCCTAAAGCTTTGGGGGGATGTTGTTCAGATCTGGGTCTGGGTTTGCAGCAGACATAGCGAATCTGGCTCAAACCAGGCAGGGCACTGAAGTCCCAAACAGCCAGGGAAAATGGGCTCAGAGGTAATCTTGGCACATCAGGTGGCACATCCCTAGAGTTTTCTGTGATCGAACCCATCACAACAATATAGAACCATTACTACACTCCCCTTTCCTGCACCTCATCTCCACTCTTCGCTGGATCACTCACCAGCAGTTCTGTTCTTTCAGGACTTTTTGGAAAGTCTTCCACCGGTATCGCAGAGGGATTTTGTTCATGACTCTGAATGTAAGTGTTAGAATAGCTACTGGTCAGTTACCGGGAGACCGTATCATACAGCTGTTCACTGAATGAAGAGTTAATAGCACAAACCCATTGCAAACACTATTTAGAGTACTATTGAAATACTTTCAAAAGCAAAAGCCTTTATGCAGTAACGTCCCCACTACTCCTTCCTGTAGAGATTCCAACAACTCTGCTGCTGGTTTTTGATATACATGCATGTCATGAAACTTTGTGTTTTTAATATTTATATTACAATGAAAAGTTTTGGCATAACATTTACACATTTGTACTTTGACACACACATGTAAATCCACTCGTTCCCCTCTGATCATCTTTCAGAGATGATTTCTCAGGTTAGAGTGGGAAATAAATGTAGCATCTGTGATCTGGATTTCTTCAGAACCTGAATGATCCCAGCGTCTCAGCCCTCAGTCAGTGGCTTGTCAGCAAACAAAATTCTAGTAGCTCCTCTGCCCCTGGGTTAATAGCTGACTGATTCTCCCATAAAAGTAAGACCCAAACTAAAATGTTTTCTTTTTATCCATTCTGTTTCACCACTCAGGAGCAGCATGGCCATGCCAAATGCATGCAGATAAAACCCCAATAGCATGCATTCCCTAAATATGTATCTAGGAAACACTGTTGTCCAGAGGTCAGATTTCTCCCTCAAGGTCTGAATTCCGTGCATGGTATCTGGAGTTAGTTGCATACCCTGCAATCCTAAAACCTGCCGAGTTTTATCATCTCTGCAGGAGAGAGAACTTTGCAGGCTCTCTCCTTCAATGCTTATAAACTCTGCAGGCTCCTGGTACCAGCAATCCCTATTTCTCCAACCCCTGGATTGTTCCAGTGACCTCTGTTATGGGTTGTGATGTGTGCACTATATTGTCTGCATCATAGGAAAGCACAATGCCTACCCATGATGCCTTATAGTGCAATACTCTCCCACAAGGAAAAACTTAGCTCTGGCCCCACATGGCAGTCGCCTCTGGCTCATTGTTCTCCCAGTTTAATTGAGGAGTTCCCTTCTAACCCTGCTGCTTTCTCTGTGTGTGGCAGGCTTCTCCAAGGAAGAGGAGGCACAGAAATAAAAAGAAGAATCCAAAAGGTAAGCAGTCCCTGACCCCACAGCTGCGGTGGCAGACTCAGGCCCCATGCAAAGCAGAGAAATAGGGTCTATTCCCCCACCTGCCTCTCCTCTTCCTGCAAAGGTACAGTCGTGCCCAGAGTCATGCAGAGGCACTGGCTGGGGCTCCGTTCACAGGCTGCCTGTGAAATCTGGGGCTCTAGAGTGCTAGGAAGCAGAGGGTGCCCAAGCAGCTTAATGTCTCCTTTATGTCTCACTTCTGGCAGCTTTTGGGTGCTGTGAGGAAGAGTTGGAGGAGGCTTGTGCATCCCTAGAGACATGGTAAGCAATGCCCCTCTCCATAAATCTGTAGTGGGTCAGTCCTATCCTATAGCGTCATCAAATTCATCCCCACCTAGGGGCAGTAGCCTGAGTAATCCCTCCCCTGCCCCGACCTATGTACCAGGCAAGCAACTCTTCTCCTTTAGAATCATGCAGTTCATTCCCACCCAGCAGAAGTTGCCATCTCTAATACACCCCCCCACCTCGTACAGTGGGTCATTCCCTTCCTCGAGCATCATACGATTCATTTAACCTGTGGCAGTCTGTGTGTGTGAGGGTAGATGATGTTGACTGGACTGGACCATCCTCCCCTCCCAAGAGAGGGACAAAATGTTTTCTGGGAGCAGCCCCGTGAACCCTAGGGAGGTGAGTTGGAGAGGTCAAGATGAAGTCTGGCCTTTCTGGTACGGTGAGTAGGGACCCGGCAGCACTTGGTAATGGTCCCTCCTCCAGTCCCCCAGGATAGGTTCCCAGTAGCATTTGAATCCTGGATCTTCAGCTCTGCAGCATAAAGCACCCCTTAGAGCTAAAGAGGTAGCTGTATTAGTTGGCAGCTATAGTAGGCTGTTATCCTATATGTTGATTCGCTTCTGTGGGTGGGACATGACACATACGCTGCCAGCAGGATACACTCTCACCTCCTCAGGACTAGAAAGGGCTCACCTAACAATCCAGCTAACCCCAAACCAGACCATCCAAGGCCCGGGTATTGCAGGGGAGGAGGCTGCCTCAGTGGAGAATGGGACAGGGAGCCTTTTGGTGCCGCACCTCTGGGTAAAAGAGGGCCTGAGGGCAGGGCCTGCACTCAGCTATCTGCTTTCTCTGTTCCACAGCTGCCCTGTGCCCCTGGAGAAGCTCCCTTTTGCTTACACCCTCAGGCTCTTTGAGAGGCAGCTACAGTACATGGCTAGACACCTGGATGAAGTTCTGATACCGTAAGGCAATTGACCGGGGGGCACCAGACTGGGGGCTGGGTGTGAGGGGATAGAGAATGTAGAGAGGAGGGAGCAGGGACAACCAGACACTCCAGGATCCTAAAATAACTGGGAAAAAGCCACTAAGAGGCTTTAGCTTCCAAGGGGAGAGACCAGTGAAAGTGAGGTGACGGATTATCAGAAATTAAATGCAGAGACTACAAATTGGGGTTGTGAGTAGGATCAAATCCTTATGTACGGCAATATCTGCCAGCAGGCGAGTATCTAGCACCTGCCCGTGCTGTGTTTGAAAGAAAAAGCAATCAAGTGACACTCTGTGAGGAGATATACATCCCACATAGCACTGGAAGGGGCTCAGGTTGCCAGGCAGGCCCATTAACTCCACAGGGTGCACCTGAAGGAAGAGCCAGGGAGCAGGGAATTGATTCCAAGCAGGTTCAGCTGGGCAGGAATAAGCAGGGCCTATAAAGCCAGGAAGCTGGCAACAGACAGGGGCTGTTGCTGGGAAAGGGCAGCCCCTCCCTTGGAAGAGAGGAGAGTGTTTGGAGCTGGTGCACCCAGAACAAGAAGGGGAACCAGGAGTAGTAGGAAGCATTCCAGGCTTGGAGAGGAAAGCCCAGAACTGCTGGGTTGAGGGTCCCTGGCCTGGAGCCCAGTGTGAAGTGTGGGCCCAGATTTCCCTACCAGCCACCAAGGGCATGGCATTGACTGGCAGGGCAATGAACAGGAAAACTGTCTGGGTCATTGTGGAAGTGACAGTGACCACATGTGACAGTTGGAAGGGGCATTGACCTCGAGAGCTAATCCCCAGAGTAGGCAGCAGACAAGCAGTGAGGGGGACACCACATGATACACCTCAAACACTAGTCATCAGATGGGTTCAAACCCAGGACTTTCGGGACCATAGCACAGACCTCCACCACTGGAGAAACTCCCTTACCTGGTAGCAATAGTAGGTTATTAGTCTCTAGTGTGTCAGCCATTAGAAGAGGACAGTTTTCCAATGGGTTAGAATATAAGAACATAAGAACTGCCAGACTGGGCCAGACGAAAGGTTCATCTAGCCCAGTATCCTGTCTTCCAAAAATGGCCAATGCCAGTGCAGCAGAGGGAATGACCAGAACAGGGAATCATCCATCCCCTGTCGCCCATTCCCAGCTTCAGACAAACAGAGACTAGGGACACTATCCCTGCCCACCTTAGCTCATAGCCATTGAGGAATTTATCTAGTTCCTTTCATAGTTTATAGTCTTGGCCTTCACAGCGTTCTCTGGCAAGGGTTACACACACATGCTCACATCTTCCTACCCCAAACCAATTGTTGTTAGCTAATCTTTCTATTAAAATAGCAGTAGATCCCCGATCATGCTCAAGGCCCCAATGTGCTAGGTGCTGCACATGTGTGTGTGATGAAGGGGTTATCGTTCTAGAGAAAATGAGTGCCAGCTCCCCATCTCAGTCCTTCCTTACCCAGTTGATGTCCTTGTGTCAGTGTGTGGTGTGCAACGCATGCCTAGGCACTGCCCCATTGCACTACTGTTGGAAGGCTGTGTCCAAGCCCTGCCTTTGCTCAGCAGGGCCATGTCCCATCTGTCTCTGTCTGCTCTCTCCCACAGGCCAAGTGTGTCGACATCTGCCATGAGCCAGTTCTCCTATTCCCCTACGGAATCCACCACCTCTTCCCTCTGGAATCCCAGCTCCTTTTCCCTGAGAGGAGCCTCCGTGACTTGGTCAGAGCCCCTCTGCCACACAAGGGAGATCATGACGGTTGCAAGCTGGGAAGGATCCACTCATCCCATCCAAGCCCAGCCTCTTCCCAGTCCTCCTGCCCACAGCAGACGAGACCGGCGAGAGCAGAACATAGGTCTGGACTAGATGTCAGCCCATGACTCAGACCTCAACATCCGACAGAAGCATCTGCAGAGCCAACAGGGGGCTCCACAAACCCCTATCCCGGGGGAGCCATTGGTGGGTGAGCAGGACACCAAGCAGCAATGGGCATTCAACATAGGTCAGTCCAATTGTGGATTTCCAGAAAAGGTCTCAACGCCCCTGAGATCTGACACCAGCCCTCAGCATGCACAGGACATCCAGGAGCCATGTGTCTGCTCCTCGGTAGCCCTGCCCCAAAAGGCCCACAGGATCATGGCATCCCCTGATGCCATCCTGGCCAGGCTCGTGCCCACAGCCAGGGTCAAGCTGCAGGATCACGTGGCTCAGAAATGCTCGGAGATCCAAATGAAGGCGTTTCCTAAGACTGTGAGAGAGTCACACAGAGATGCCCCCTTCATGAGAGAGACTTCCCTGCCTGGGCCACTCTGCCCCCCCAGGGAGCCAGACAAGCATAGGACAGTGGTATTCCCAACAATGGGACAACAGCCTGCCCACCCCATCGAACTCCACATAAGGCGTGAGCATCTCGTCATGCAGAGGAGGCTGCTCACCCTGGACCCAGAGCCCCCGGCAAAGCTGCCTCACGCCGACCAAGCCAGGGGTGCCAGTGTGGAGTTCAGTGAGATGGAGACCGATTTCCTGCAGATGGGGAGGCAAAGCACAAGCTCTTCTTCTTCCACACGTCCTCCAATGCCAGTGGAAGATACCACCATGGAGACGGGCAGGAATGATGGTGTGTCAGGAAACCAGATTAACCCAGATCTCTGCACTCTGCCAGCAATGGTGGGTCTGACATCGCCACTTCCAGGAACCACAATAGCAGAGAAGACCCTCGAAGCCACACTCCAGATTTGTAGGAGCGAATTGAGAAATCCCCTTACCAGTGTGAGCGGCACCAAAGGGACTGAGGAGAAGCTGGAGCTGAACATGGAGAGGAAAGTGAACTTGGGAGAAGGCTCCTGCCTGGGGCCAGGGGCACAGGCAGGTGAGAGCAGGGCAGATCTTCCCAGGACCCAATGCCACCAGGTTGCCCCAGAGGCACCAGGCTCTGAGCAGCTCACAAGATCCACTCTTGACTCTCTCATTGCTGGGCACACTGCACACGATCTGCAGATCAAGCTGCTGATGGAAAGGTTGAGCAGCTACCGCCTCATGGTGGCCCAGGTCTCAGTTTGCCAGCAGTGCCGCAAGGCATATCCAGGAAAGATGAAGGGTAAGCAAACTCAGAAGAAGACATCTGCTGAGCTGCATAGTCTTTATGACATCGTGGATTCACAGGGGTTCGATGGAACTGTGAATTCAAAGCTCTCCAGGGACCAGACACCAATGAAAATCTGCAAGAAATGCAGTAAGCTTCGATGGAAGAGACCAGTTGGCCCTGCAGGTGCTGACTTGCCCACAAGATCCCATGGAATTCCAAAGCAATGGACTCCAGGAGACTCCTCAGCATCATCCAACAGCAACAAGGTGCCAGTGCTGTGGCTCCTTCCAGCAGGCAAGAGCAAGAAGCAGGATGGAATGGGGAAAATGGCTCCCACCAAGCAACCAAAGATGGTGTCCATTGCTACGAGTACAACAGGGCTTTCGCAAACTGGGGAGAAAGCAACTGGGAATCCTGACGGTTCTTCGCCAAAGTCACCAAAGGCCTCCAGAGCTAGGACACCCTCTCCTCCAAGGAGCAAAGTTACAGTGCTCAAACAGATGTTAATGTGCCTCAAACAAACCTTCAGCAAGCTTCAAAAGAAAGTGAAGTCCCGAATATCCAAGGACTCTCGTTCCAGACCACCTGACACTAAATTTACAAAGCCACCCTTTTGGAAGGCAAGGGCCTCCAAGGGTGTCCGGTTACCACACTACTGAATCCCACCCTGCCACCATGCCCACTAACAGAAGGGGCCCACAAATTCCAGCATCTCTCTATCATCCAGCGAGTCTGCTAAACATGGGCTAAAGTGGCTGAAAAGAATGGCTTGTTGTCCTGGGACACAGAGACTGATGTATAAGAGACTCTCATTCAGGTATAACATCTAAATCCAGATTTCAAGATGAAGGGGGACCTGGGGGCTTGGATGCAATTGAGGATGTGGCTAGCTCACTGGATTTGTTACTTTACCTCACATGGTTCAAGAATCAATCCTTCCTTCAAGAAAAGCTGACACTAAATTTACAAAGCCACCCTTATTGGAAGGCAAGGGCCCCTAAAAGTGTCCAGTAGTACTATTAGCGGCCTACCATCAAGCAAACCCAAACCGGCCCCTTTACCCCTAAAACCCTGTCCCTCGACCTTTAAACCCCACCCACCTATCACCAGAAGTCCCACCCACGGGGATATTACTTCCGGGGTCAAGGTGGACACATAACCAGAAGCAAAGTGTGTCATGTGACCCCTCTAAGAACTCCTTCCACTGTCCTCTACCAATCAGGAATGGTTTCGCCCCCATAGGCCTACACTGAGAGGTCATTTGACCAATCAGGGGTGTTCCCAGGGTGGGGTGACTCATCCGGATGTGGCTCGTGTGATCCCTCTAAGAACTCCTCCCATTGCACTCTACCAATCGCGATGGGTTTCAGCCACATAGGACCAACCTGAGAGCAGATTTGACCAATCAGTGGTGTTCCGAGGCAGAGTGACCCACCCAGATGAGGGTCATGTGACCCCTCTGAGAACTCCTCCCAGTGCCCTCTGCCAATCAGCGCGCAGCTCTATCACTCCTTAAGTCCCAGCAATTGGGACAGAAGAGGCCATCTTTTACCAAGGACGCGTGCTTTAGAAATCGTGGAAACATGGACTCCTTCACCACCCCTGTGAGTACTTTGGACTTTGTTTTAGCCCCAAGGGCCTTTGGACTTGTGTGGAGAAAGCGCTAGATCAGCGACAGTTCCCACGAGGGCTCTTTGACTCAGCCATTGATGGATGCGCCTGAACCCAAAACCCAAACTCTCATGAGGCACCTTGATGAGTGTGATGGCCTCTCATTGTCCACCCTACTAGAGATGGAAGGCAAAGACAGCTGGGGGAGTCATCAGAGGACAAGGTGAATGGAAAAGACATTGCTCGGGTAAATGAATGCTTAAGAAGTGACCATTGATGATGGGGTGTAATGGGGTTAGGAACTGGGGGTTGGGGGTTGGGTTGTGTCTATTTAAAAACAAGCAGTGAGAACTTACACTGTTTCTTTTCTGCAAATCTCTCGACAGCTTGATGATGCCTTTCTAGAGGACCCGGAGGCCCTGGACAGCATTACATCAAGCAGTGAAGATGAACCGGGTTTTCCTTGTTTTTGCTCAATGCCAATACAAATTGTTGAAGAGGACTCCGAAGATGACGGCTATGAGGAGTTCAGGAGGCTTGGCATGGAACTAACTGATCCAGTACCACATCGTGAGCGTAAAAAAGTCATGCAGACTATTGTACGTGTTGCTGTTTATGCTGTCCTTAATCACTGCCTTAGAGAAAAGCTTTTTGAAGATTGTGAGGGCTGTGTCCTAGATGTGCCAACCCAACGGCGCCATGACTGTGTGACTTGGACTTCAGTAGATATAAACCGCAAGCTCCGGGACCTGTGTGCTGAGCTGTATTTGGAAAGCTTATTAAACACTGTTCTTACCATAGGGTATTCTATGCAATGTCTGTGCCTAATACAAGACCATTTAGCGTAAGGGGTGACCTTGATAAATGCTGTGCAATTTACTGCAGACCCTGACCGTGACCATGTTTTAAAGAAAATGACCAAACCGGAAGATGTGTGTGTCACCTTATTCACTTGAACTGGGACCGTATAGAACATGGTTACAACCAAGGTCCTGTAGTGGTACCAAATCTTATGTAAAGGGGGTCATAGAAGGGGTCTAAGACCAGGTTATGGGTTGCTGGTTATGATTATGCTATCTGTATGCATGTGTCATTTGTCATTTTGTAGTTGAAGTTATGAATATTGGCTCTATCCTGTCTGTATTTCAAACTTATGCCATGCTTCTGGGTGACATCCCAGGCGAGTTGGTTTTAGCTCTGCCTAACCTGCTTGATGGCCCCTTAAGGACCATCAGCTACACAACTGACTGATTGAGAGAAGGCAGATGCGCCTTGTAAGTCAGCAAAGTATGCAGGGACTTGTCTATAAGACTCCAAACTCCATTTTGCTTGTAATTTTCCACAGTAAGGACAAAGAGGTGTTCTTACACCTGGAAAAGACTATAAAAGGCTGATGCCTCATCTCCATCTTGTCTTCAATCCTGCTTTTTACCTCTGGAGGGACTTTGCTACAAACTGAAGCTCTGAACAAAAAAATGATGATCCATCCCAGCTGGGGATGTACTCCAGAGACTTAATTTAAACCTGCACTTTATTCTATCACTGCTACAAGCCTGAACCAAGAACTTTGCCATGACTGTATGTAATTGATTCCATTGAACCAATTCTAGCTCTCATCTGTATCTGTTTCCTTTTATGAATAAACCTTTAGATTTCATAGATTCATAGATTCTAGGACTGGCAGGGACCTTGAGAGGTCATCATGTCCAGTCCTCTGCCCTCATGGCAGGACCAAATACTGTCTAGACCAGCCCTGATAGACATTTATCTAACCTACTCTTAAATATCTCTGGAGATGAAGATTTCACAACCTCCCCAGGCAATTTATTCCAGTGTTTAACCACCTTGACGGTTAGGAACTTTTTCCTAATGTCCAGTCTAAACCTCCCTTGCTGCAGTTTAAGCCCATTGCTTCTTGTTTTTTCTTAGAGGCTAACTAAGGTGAACAAGTTTTCTCCCTCCTCCTTATGACACCCTTTTAGATATCTGAAAACTCTGAATCCTCTCTTTTCCAAACTAAATAAACCCAATTCCTTCAGCCTTCCTTCATAGGTCATGTTCTCAAGACCTTTAATCATTCCTGTTGCTCTTCTCTGGACCCTCTCCAATTTCTCCACTCTTTCAGTACCTCTTTTCCCTCAATTACAAGGTTTCATCCTGTGAGTTTATCGACAGTGAAATCGCGTGTGTATCTTGGAAGAACGCAAAAGACCGGTGCGCTCTCTCTGGCAATACCAACGTCTTCATAGCCTGTTTCACCACTGCTTATGCCCGCTTAGAACTATACAACCTCCTAGAGAGGTTGCAAGAGTGGTGCCTGCACCACGACACTGTCTTGGTGATATTTGTGAAAAGGGAGAGCGAGTGGAATCCCCCTCTGGGGGATTATTTAGGGTCAACAGCCAGTGTTGTTTTAAACCATTGCCATAAACAATTTTCCTTCCCTTCAAAGAATTTGAAGGGTTAACATCAGCGGGTCTGGTGCGTATAGTTCTGTGAATCTCTAGTTGTAACTCTTTAAAGTCAGGTAACACATCAGTGTAGCAAAAGGATTTATAGGCTGTAAAATATCTCCACATCCTAGGTTTTAAAGTTCTGTTTAATCGCTCTACAACCCCTGCTTTGACTTCATAATTAGTAACAAGATGGTGAACTCCATGCCACTTTAATAATCTGCCTAAAGGTTTGTTTAAAAATTCTTTTCCCCGATCGGTTTGTAATTTTTGAGGCCGCAACCTTTGCTGAAAATAGCTTGAAAGGCCTTGGATACCACAACACCCGTCTTGTCTTTTAGGCATAAAGCCTAGGCATATTTGGATAGAATGTCTGTCACTGTTAAGATGTACTTAAAACCGCTGCTGCATTTGGAGAACCGGTGCATATCCGCCAAATTTGCCTGCCATTGCACATCCACATCTGACACAATGGTCTTGTTTCTTTTAAAACGTATTTGAACCGGTTTATGTAAAGTTAAAAAAGAACAGGAGTACTTGTTGCACTTTAGAGACTAACAAATTTATTTGAGAATAAGTTTTTGTGGGCTACAGCCCACTTCATCGGATGCATGCAGTGGAAACTACAGTAGGAAGATACATATACACAGAGAACATGAACCAATGGGTGTTACCATACACACTATAAGGAGAGTGATGAGTTAAGGTGAGCTATTATCAGCAGGAGAGAAAAAGAATGGTTTGTAGAGGTAATGAAAATGGCCCATTTCCAGCAATTGACAAGAAGATGTGAGGAACTGTAGCGGGGGGATAAATAAGCATGGGGAAATAGTTTTACTTTGTGTAATGGCCCATCCACTCCCAGTCTTTATTCAAGCCTAATTTAATGGTGTCCAATTTGTGAATTAATTCCAATTAAGCAGTCTCTTGTTGGAGTCTGTTTTTGAAGTTTTTTTGTTGTAATAGTGTGACTTTTAGGTCTGTAATCAAGTGGCCAGGGAGATTGAATTGTTCTCCAACTGGTTTTTTAATGTTATAATTCTTGACATCTGATTTGTGTCCATTTATTCTTTTACGTAGAGACTGTCCAGTTTGGCCAAAGTACATGGCAGAGGGGCATTGCTGGCACATGATGGCATATATCACACTGGTAGATGTGCAGCTGAATGAGCCTCTGATAGTGTGGCTGATGTGATTAGGTCCTGTGATGGTATCCCCTCAATAGATATGTGAACAGAGTTAGTAAGAGGCTTTGTTGCAAGGATAGTTTCCTGATTTAATGTTTTTCTTGTGAGGTTGTTTTTGTTGTGTGGCTGCTGTAGGTTTGGGGGCTGTCTGTAAGAGCGGACTGGCCTGTCTCCCAAGATCTGTGAGAGTGAGGGATTGTCCTTCAGGATAGGTTGTAGATCCTTGATGATATGCTGGAGAGGTTTTAACTGGGGGCTCTGGCGGATTAAGAAATTTGCCACCCCTAGGCCCTAAATAAATTGTCGTGCACCAGTGCACCCCCACACGTGTCAGCTCACCTCCGCTTCCCCACGGCAAGCTTGAGAGGGAGGGAGGAGAAGTGGAGTTGTGGCGCTCTCGGGGGTTGGCGGCGGTGGAGCGGAGATGAGTTGGCGCTGGGAGCGGTTCCCACCCCCCTCCTGGGTTACTCCCCGCACCCGCGAGCCGCAGCTCACCTCTGCTCTGCCTCCTCTGAGTGCACCGCTACTCGCTTCTCCCTCCCTCCCAGCACTTTCGCGTGGCAAGCTAGGGAGGGAGGTGGAAGGAGGGAAGCGCAGTGCGCCTGGGGGAGGAGGCGGGCCAGGGGTTTGGGGGAAGGGCAGTGTTGAGGAGGGAGCATGAGCAAATTTGCCACCCTAGGCCTAGGCCTTGTTGGCCTAGGCGATAATAGGCCACTGGTTCGGAGCCGAAGGTGATAGCTATTGGCGTTCTGTTACTTTCTTTGTTGGGCCTGTCCTGTAGTATGTGACTTCTGGGTACTCTTCTGGCTCTGTCAATCTGTTTCTTCACTTCAGCAGGTGGATATTGTAGTTGTAAGAACGCTTGATAGAGATCTTGTAGGTGTTTGTCTCTATCTGAGGGGTTGGAGCAAATGCGATTGTATCATAGAGCTTGGCTGTAGACAATGGGTTGAGTGGTGTGGTCTGGATGAAAGTTGGAGGCATGTAGGTAAATATAGTGGTCAGTAGGTTTCCGGTATAAGGTGATGTTTAGGTGGCCATTGTTTATTAGTGCTGTATTGTCTGGGAAGTGGATCTCTTGTGCGGAATGGTCCAGGCTGAGGTTGATGGTGGGGTGGAAATGTGTAAAGTGTAAGTGTTCCTCTCTGAAAGCCAAACTGTTCCCTGTCTTCTATTGAAAGTTTTACTATGCTTTCTGGCCGCTTGAGAAAGAGGGTTCACTTCGCCGAAGCTCCCAACTTCCCCGGGGATGTGATATGTTTTCTTTAAGAGAGCTGCCTGTGTAGAAATGACTGTTACTGGTACCGTCTTTTGCTAACAAAAATATAAAGGGGGACACGTTCATATTGACACATTTAAATAAATAAGTTTTATTAATTGCCTGGTTTAACATGACCTTTTACAGCCGCCTGTAAAAATGGACACTATGACCCCTACCATAAGGGAGTCTGAGCTGGTTCATTCTTCCATTTTTTCCTTTTCCGGATTTTCCTCTTAAGATCTGTGACTCAGACATGATCAAAAACAGCTGATGCGTGATATATTTACTCCCACGTAGTGGTGAGCTGGAGCCAGTTCCCACCGGTTCACAGGAACCGGTTGTTAAATTTACAAACCCTTTTAGAACCAGTTGTTCCAGGACAAGCAGTTCTAAAACAGCTTTTAAATGTTACTAAAGCTCGGACAGCTATCCAGCCGGCCCTTCTTCCAGCTCACTTCCCTCTCCTCCCCTGAACGCTCCACCCTCCTTCTCCTCCTGCTCCCCTGTTTCCCGCGAATCAGATGTTCACGAAAAGCCTGACACAAGCAGCAGGCAGGTAAGCTCTCGGGCAGGCATGAGGAGGGCTCCAGAGAGGCATGGCACGGCCCAGTCCAGCTCAGGCCAAGCGGTTCCCTCTGGCCTGGCCACTGGCGTGGACCTGGCTGAACACCCCTGCTCAGTCCTGTCCAGGCACCCCCGGCTCTGGCCCCAGTGGCATCAGCCCGGCTCTGGCCCCGCAGCGCCAGTGCCGGTGCCGCTCCCGGCCCCGTAGCGCCGGTGCCGTTCCCGGCCGAGCGGTTCTGGCTCAGTTCGGGCCCCAGGCCCATGGTGCCGGTCACGGTCGAGCAGCTCCATCCTGGGCCCCATGTCACTGGTCCCAGTCTCAGTCGAGCAGCTCCTGCCTGGACCTTGCGGCACTGGCACCAGTCCAGGTCTCGACTGAGCGGCTCTGGCCGGCTCGGGTTGGACCCCCACAGCGCCAGTACCAGTGCCAGCCAAGTTGACCTGGCTGTGGCCGAGTGGCTTCAAGCAGCACAATAAGGGGGCAGGGAGCAGGGACGGGATGTTGGAAGAGGGCAGAGGAGTTGGGTGGGTTGTGGGAGAGTGGATAGGGGTTGGGGCAGTCAGAGGGCAGGGAACAGGGCGATTGAATGAGTTGCAGGGTTCGGGGGGGCAGTCAGGAAGGAGCAGGGGTTGGATGGGGTGAGAGGGCAGGAACAGAGAGAAGGTGTGGTTGGATGGGGCAGGGGTCCCGGGGGGCCATCAGGAATGAGAGGAGGGGTTGGATGGGGTGGCAGAGGAAATCAGGGGACAAGGAAGGGGGGTAGATGGGGCAGAGGTCTCGGGGAGTGTCAAGGAACATGGGGGGTTGGATGGGACGTGACCCCCTGGGGGGGCACAACCCCCTCGTGGGGTGAGGAGGAAGGAACCTGTTGTTAATATTTTGGCAGCTCATCACTGCTCCCACGAGGCTACCGATGTCAGTTCTCAAAGGCCTCTAGAAAGGCATCGTCGAGCTGTTGAGAAATTTTCAGAAAAGAAACAGCGTAAGCACCCCACTGCTTGTTTTTAGATTTACACAACCTCCTGGTTCCTAATTTCATTGCACCCCATCATCAACCGTCACTTCTCAATCCTTCATTTACCTGAGAAATATCTTTTTTCTTCACCTTGTCCTCTGCTGACTCCCCTGAGCTGCGTTCGTCTTCCACCTCTGGGGGGCGAACAACGAGAGGCCTTCATGCTCATCGGTTGCCTCACGAGGGTTTGGGTTTCGGGTTCTGGCGTATCCACCAACGGCTGAGTCAAAGGACCCTCGCTGGAACTGTCCCTCATGTAGCTCTTTCTCCACACAAGTCCAAAGGCCCTCGGGGCTCACACAAAGTCCGAAGTTCTCACCAGGGTGGTGAAGGAGTCCATGTTTCCACGATTTCTGAAGCACGTGTTCTTGGTAAAAGATGGCCTCTTCTGCCCCGATGGCTGGGACTTATGGGGTGATAGTGCTGCACTCTGATTGGCAGAGGGCGCTGGGACAAGTTTGTAGAGGGGTGACACGACCCTCTTCTGAGCAGGTCATCCCACCCTGGAACACCACCGATTGGTCAAATCTGCTCTCAGGGCGGTGCTGTGTGGCAGAACCCATCGTGATTCGTAGAGGGCAGTGGAGGAGTTCTTAGAGGGGTCACACAAACCACTTCCGGATGGCTCACCATGCCCAGGAACACCCCTGATTGGACAAATCTCCTCTCAGGGTGGGCCTATGGGGGAGAAAACCCTCCTGATTGGCAGAGGGCAGTGGGAGGAGGTCTTAGATGGCTCACATGACACACTTTGCTTCCGGTTGTGTGTCCTCCTTGACCCCAGAAGTAATATTCTCCATGGATGGAACTTCCAGTGACAGGTGGTTGGGGCTTAAGGGGTAAAGGGGCAGGGTTTAAGCGGCCAAGTGGAGGGGTTAGGGTTTGATTGATGGTAGGTCTCTTATACTATTTCCGGTTTCCATACTACTGAATTCCACCCTGTCAGCATGCCCATTAACAGAAGGGGTCCACTAATTCCACCATCTCCCTAACAACCAGCGGGCCTTGTATGCATGGGCCAAAGTGGCTGAAAACAATGGCTTGTTATCCTGGCACACAGAGACTGATGATAAGAGACTTTCCTTGGGGTATGACATTTAACCCTACATTCCAGGATGAAAGTGAGGCCTGGGGCTTCAGTGAGACTGATGGTGTGACTAACTCACTGGATTTGTTAATTTAACTCATCTGGTTCAAGAAACAATCTTTTCTTGGCAGATGCATGGCTGAAGTCTCGTCCTTACAGATGTTTTGGCCACATATGTGAATAAAAGCCTACAACCCATGGAGAAGGAGATCAGCATGGCCCATGGGTGATTAACCAGAGATAGGACAGTGACAGGCCAAGTGTAATGGGAAACGGCAGCCACATTTCTTCTCATAGTGACTTTATTCATAGGAATTCTGAGGGTAGAGCAGCCATCGATACGGCTCCTTAGGGGTCAACATCCCACCGTTCCCCTGGCTCTCCATGAACATAGTGACTTTGTAAATACTGCTGCCTGGCTTGGTCTCCTTTCCCTGGAGTGCTGTCCTCCCTCAACTATGGGTGGGGATGGCCCCCGTAAGCTTCAGGTCTTAGACCCTTTATGCTCCTCTCTCTGCAGAGTGGAGATCAGTAGCTCTTGTTTCCTCATCTATAAGGGTCCAAGATGGAATAGGTGGCCATGACCTGTGTCACAATCTCTGGAGCCGGATGATGAACTGACTCTTTACTTGACAAACACTCTGATTATCCTGGCATGAAGATGGTTGCTTTTCATGCGGTACATGATTGGATTCATTAAAGGAGGAACCAGCAAGTAGATGTAGCCCAGGATAATTTGAAGCAAGGAGAAGAGCTCTTCCAGAATCTGTGCATGACAGACAGACTGAACTCTGGCATGCAGAGGAGCAGGACGGCGCAGAGGTGGGAGAGGCAGGTGTTCAGGGCCCTAAAGCATGTTGTGGGGGAGGTGATGCTCAGCACTGCTTTGAGGATCATCACATAAAAGAGGAAAATGAACAGTGAGTCCAACCCCACCGTTATGACTGTAAGAAACAAGCCATAGATGTTGTTGACTGTGATGTCCGAACAAACCAGCTTCATGACGTCCTGGTGCAGGCAGTAGGAATGGGAAAGGATATTGGCTGAAAAGAATCGGAACCGTTTCAGGAGAAAGGGGAGTTGAAATATTACTGCCACTGCTCTTAGCACAAACACCAGTCCCATCTTGGCTATTCTTGGCAGGATTAAGATGGAGGCATATCTCAGCATGTTACAGATTGCGAGGAAGCAGTCAAATGCCATCAACAAGAGCAAAGAAGATTCAATGATTTGCAGAGAGTGGATGAAGAACATCTGGGCAAAACAAGCATCAAGGCTGATCTCTCTAGAATTAAACAAGAATAGGCCCAATATCGTTGGCATGGTGGCTATCAATAAGCCAAGGTCTGTGATGGCCAACATGGAAAGGAAAATGTACATGGGCTCATGGAGGATTGGATCTGTTTTTTTAATGAACAGAATGACTGAATTTCCTACTATGGAAATAGCATACATGAAGCAGAAGAGGACAGAGAACCAGAGATGGATGTCTTCCTGCCCAGGTATCCCAGTGAGAAGGAAGACTGCAGGTGTGAATTTGGTGTCATTGACAGCTGACATACCGTACTGGGCAGGTCCGAGAAGTTTTGAACTTTCCTTCCTGAAAGGAAAGAGAAGAGGAAAGTAGACAATATTTAACGAGACATCTTTCTGCTCTGAGTGCAAATCTAGGATTCCCAGAAGCTCAAGAAAGATCAGAAAAAACATAGATTTGGATTTACACCCCCAATAGGATATGCCAATAGGAAGATAGGCACTGCCAGACTGGATGAGACCTGCAGTCCTTCTAGCTCAGTAACCAGTTACACATGCCTCAGCGGAAGATGAAAGAATCCCTGAAATTGGGAGCTATGAGATTAACTGCTCCAAGGGAAAGTTTCCCCCAGGCACCCACTAATTAGACATATTTTGTGGTGTAATTCCAGTCCATCTTTGAATCCGACTAATGCCTTGGCCCCATTCATATCTTGTGGATCAGAGTTCCACAGCCTATTTGAACGCTGTGTGAGTTTGCAATAATGACATTCACACAGACACCCTTTCTGGGCCTCAACTTCAAAGTGTGGCCCATTGCATCATGACATGTGCGTACACATATGGCAAGTGCATGGTGAAAATGGTCATTGTGTTTATCTGTCCTGCATTTAAGTTATTCATAAACATGTTTCATTGCCTCATTATGTACCTTATTTTTTTATCTCTGCTCATGTGAGTTCAAATTATGCCACTTCCTCTTTGCAGCACATGGGATACATTTTCAGGGTCTGGTTCTGAATTCAGTAACGACATTACTCCAGATTCGTGTAAATTTGATCAGAACTGGGATCTATTAACTTTCCCTTACCAAATGCTCCCAGTGATAAACTCTGACCCCAAGAATCCCTCCAAGAGAAGCTGAAGTGCTTTGCCTAGCCTATGTTGACTGAATCCAGACAGTTTGATCATCCTACAGGTTCCCCTTCCTCCTCCCAGGACCCGCATCTGCTCCCCATGCAAGGGATTGTAGTTATCTGGTAAGCTACAAGCTAACATGCTTCAGCTGGATGAGGGAGGGGTTGGCATCGCAAATGGGTGAATAGTGCAAACACTAGGTTTGCACTAATATCCAGCTGACTGTGCTAGTTACTTCAGCCATGCTTTTTTAACAGGTGATGGAGGTAAATTACATAAAAAACTATCACACTGCTCTTTCCTGCACCTCAGCTCTCCTCTTTGCTGAAACACAGACCAGTGGTTCTGTTTTCTCAGGACTTTTTGGAAAGTCTTGCACGGCTATTGTAGAGTTATTGTGTACATGACCCTGAATGTAAGTATTACAAATGGCTTCTGCTCAGTTAGCAGGGATGAGTTCCATACAGCTGTTCTCTGAACAGAGAGTTAATAGCACAAACCCATTGCAAACAGTTACCACTGCTCCTTCCTGTAGCAATTCCAACAACTCTGCCGCTGGCTTTCAATATGCAGACATGTCATGAAATTTGTGTTTGTAATATTTGTATTACAATGAAAAGTTTTGGCATAACATTCACACAGCTGCACTTTAGCACACACATGTCAACCACAGGTACAAACGCAGCGGGACCTATTGAGCAGGCACAGTGCTCAGTGCTACAGCCACATTGTGCGGTAGCCCAGGGCCCAGTCTGAGGGTGGGAGAATGGTGAGATTTCACCCCATGAGAAAGGAGGCTACGAGTCCTGACATTTGGCCCTCAGAAACCAGAGAAGTGAAAGAGATGAACATAGCCCTGTAACTCTGAGGGGTAACTTCAGGGCAGAAGTGCTGGAGCCTTCAGCTAGTCAGGAAACAGAAATACAGGCAAGTCGCATCTTAGGCGCATTTATTATGCGCGAATTCAGCTTTGTGCAGTAGGTAAAAATGGGGAAAAAAAGAAAAATTACAATATAAAAACTGCATCTGTAGTGCAGGCGATTGCGCCCGCCATTCAACTCAATGAGTGTTTCACCATACGTGGTTTTCACTATGTATTGTGACAAAGTTCCTCCTCTACCTTGGTGGATCCTGTACTTATTGGCAGATTTGCTCACCTCAGTGATCTTTTCCACAGTCTGGGTCAACTTCTCCTGTGTCTGATCAGGAGTTGGGAGGTTTGGGGGGAACCCGGGCCCGCCCTCTGCTGCGGGTTCCAGCCCAGGGCCCTGTGGATTGCAGCTGTCTATAGAGCCTCCTGTAACAGCTGCATGACAACTACAACTCCCTGGGCTACATCCCCATGGCCTCCTCCAAACACCTTCTTTATCCTGTCAGAGAAAAACTCAGTTCTCGCTTTTTGTTTGGGTGCAGCAGAGTCAGATACTTTATTCTGTTTAGCAGCTACAACAGGGAGAGAATGCACTAGGACATAGGGTCTCCCCTTCCTAGACAGGTCTCTCAACTGGTAAACAATTACAGCAAGAATTTATACTTTTGTTATAGACAATAATAAGCAACAGCTGCATTTTGTTTATACATGGGTCATCCTGATATCTTGTTTTCCTCACTTGAGAGATGCCAGTCTACATATTGTATTATCTACACAAGGTCGAAAAACAACTTCTCACACAGTTCTCTTCCACTCGCCTCACACAATCCTTGCTTTTACAAATCTCGCATTATTAGGGTTACAGCTAGCCTAACTCTGGCTAACAGAGACTGTGATGCATTAAGATCCCCTACAAATCCATGTCAGTTCTTTCTGTACTTCCACAATCCTCACCACAGGATCGTCCTCCTGATGTCTGATAACACTTGTACTCCTTAGTCCTCCAGCAGCACAACCTCTCACTCTCAGCTCCTTGTGCCTCTTGCTCCCAGCTCCTCACACGCACTTCCTCTCCTCTAGCTCCTCCCTGCCTGACTGGAGTGAGCTCCTTTTTAAACCCAGGTGCCCTGATTAGCCTGTCTTGATTGGCTGCAGGTGTTCTAATCAATGTAGTTATCTCCACTGCCTTCTTGAAAGATCTTAATTGGCTCCAGGTGCCTTGATTAACCTGGAGCAACTGCCATTTGATTACCATAGTCCTAAGGATTTGTTTAGCCTGGGGCTTACATACCTGTTTCTCAGTGGAAACAGGAGGGAGCACGGGCTATAATGGCAGTGAGGAAGGAGGGTCAGGGCAAAGCTGGGAGGCGAGATCAAACCAGTATCTTAGATGCCTATATACAAATGCAAGAAGTATGGGTAATATGCAGGAAGAACTGGAAGTGCTAATAAATAAATACAACTATGACATTGTTGGCATTACTGAAACTTGGTGGGATAATACACATGACTGGAATGTTGGTGTGGATGGGTATAGTTTGCTCAGGAAGGATAGACAGGGGAAAATGGGAGGAGGTGTTGCCTTATATATTAAAAATGTACACACTTGGACTGAGGTGGAAATGGACATAGGAGACGGAAGTGTTGAGAGTCTCTGGGTTAGGCTAAAAGGGGTAAAAAACACGGGTGATGTCGTGCTGGGAGTCTACTACAGGCCACCTAATCAGGTGGAAGAGGTGGATGAGGCTTTTTTCAAACAACTAACAAAATCATCCAAAGCCCAAGATTTGGTGGTGATGGGGGACTTCAACTATCCAGATATATGTTGGGAAAATAACACCGCGGGGCGCAAACTATCCAACAAGTTCCTGGACTGCATTGCAGACAACTTTTTATTTCAGAAAGTTGAAAAAGCTATTAGGGGGGAAGCTGTTCTAGACTTGATTTTAACAAATAGAGAGGAACTTGTTGAGAATTTGAAAGTAGAAGGAAGCTTGGGTGAAAGTGATCATGAAATCATAGAGTTTGCAATTCTAAGGAAGGGTAGAAGGGAGTACAGCAGAATAGAGACAATGGATTTCAGGAAGGTGGATTTTGGTAAGCTCAGAGAGCTGCTAGGTAAGGTCCCATGGGAATCAAGACTGAGGGGAAAAACAACTGAGGAGAGTTGGCAGTTTTTCAAAGGGACACTATTAAGGGCCCAAAAGCAAGCTATTCCGATGGTTAGGAAAGATAGAAAATGTGGCAAAAGACCACCTTGGCTTAACCATGAGATCTTGCGTGACCTAAAAAATAAAAAGGCGTCATATAAAAAATGGAAACTAGGTCAGATTACAAAGGATGAATATAGGCAAATAACACAGGAATGCAGAGGCAAGATTAGAAAGGCAAAGGCACAAAATGAACTCAAACTAGCTATGGGAATAAAGGGAAACAAGAAGACTTTTTATCAATACATTAGAAGCAAGAGGAAGACCAAGGACAGGGTAGGCCCACTGCTCAGTAAGGAGGGGGAAGCAGTAACGGGAGACTTGGAAATGGCAGAGATGCTTAATGACTTCTTTGTTTCGGTCTTCACTGAAAGGTCTGAAGGAATGTCTAATATAGTGAATGCTTACGGGAAGAGGGTATATTTAGAAGATAAAATAAAAAAAGAGCAAGTAAAAAATCACTTAGAAAAGTTAGATGCCTGCAAGTCACCAGGGCCTGATGAAATGCATCCTAGAATACTGAAGGAGTTAATAGAAGAGGTATCTGAGCCTCTAGCTATTATCTTTGGGAAATCATAGGAGACCGGGGAGATTCCAGAAGACTGGAAGGGGGCAAATATAGTGCCCATCTATAAAAAGGGAAATAAAAACAACCCAGGAAACTACAGACCAGTTAGTTTAACTTCTGTGCCAGGGAAGATAATGGAGCAGGTAATTAAAGAAATCATCTGCAATCACTTGGAAGGTGGTAAGGTGATAGGGAATAGCCAGCATGGTTTTGTAAAGAACAAATCGTGTCAAACCAATCTGATAGCGTTCTTTGATAGGATAACGAGCCTTGTGGATAAGGGAGAAGCAGTGGATGTGATATACCTAGACTTTAGTAAGGCATTTGATATGGTCTCACATGATATTCTTATAGATAAACTAGGAAAGCACAATTTAGATGGGGCTACTATAAGGTGGGTGCATAACTGGCTGCATAACCGTACTCAGAGAGTAGTTGTTAATGGCTCCCAATCCTACTGGAAAGGTATAACAAGTGGGGTTCCGCAGGGGTCTGCTTTGGGACAGGTTCTGTTCAATATCTTCATCAACGATTTAGATGTTGGCATAGAAAGTACGCTTATTAAGTTTGCGGACGATACCAAACTGGGAGGGATTGCAGCTGCTTTGGAGGACAGGGTCAAAATTCAAAATGATCTGGACAAATTGGAGAAATGGTCTGAGGTAAACAGGATGAAGTTCAATAAAGATAAATGCAAAGTGCTCCACTTAGGAAGGAACAATCAGTTTCACACATACAGAATGGGAAGAGACTCCATAGGAAGGAGTATGGCAGAAAGAGATCTAGGGGTCATAGTAGACCACAAGCTTAATATGAGTCAACAGTGTGATACTGTTGCAAAAAAAGCAAACGTGATTCTGGGATGCATTAACAGGTGTGTTGTAAACAAGACATGAGAAGTCATTCTTCCGCTTCACTCTGCGCTGGTCAGGCCTCAGCTGGAGTATTGTGTCCAGTTCTGGGCACCGTATTTCAAGAAAGATGTGGAGAAATTGGAGAGGGTCCAGAGAAGAGCAACAAGAATGATTAAAGGTCTTGAGAACGTGACCTATGAAGGAAGGCTGAAGGAATTGGGTTTGTTTAGTTTGGAAAAGAGAAGACTGAGAGGGGACATGATAGCAGTTTTCAGGTATCTAAAAGGGTGTCATCAGGAGGAGGGAGAAAACTTGTTTACCCTAGCTTCCAATGATAGAACAAGAAGCAATGGGCTTAAACTGCAGCAAGGGAGATTTAGGTTGGACATTAGGAAAAAGTTCCTAACTGTCAGGGTAGTTAAACGCTGGAATATATTGCCTAGGGAAGTTGTGGAATCTCCATCTCTGGAGATATTTAAGAGTAGGTTAGATAAATGTCTATTAGGGATGGTCTAGACAATATTTGGTCCTGCCATGAGGGCAAGGGACTGGACTCGATGACCTCTCGAGGTCCCTTCCAGACCTGGAGTCTATGAGTCTATGAGTAGCCATCTGGCCTTGCCCCATCACAGTGCTAACCGTGGAACGGAACCCTCGCATAAAATGAGACTTGCTTGTGTGCCCTCAGAGCAACTCAGCTCTGAATTCCTGCATCTACAATCAAGCCAAAGAGTAAAATTGTTGAAAATGCATTTGCTGATTAAATTTCCAGCAGCAAATAGACCTGATGCAATTTGGGAAGTAGTCACTGATATTCCGTTGGATCTCTATTTCCTCAGCCCCTGGCAGGATTGGGCCTAGAGCACACAGCCCCTCTAAAAATGGGAATCCTTGAGAAATCATTGCTCAGGGCATCAGGGTTTTAGCACTGCAAGCTAGCTTTGAATGTCAGATTTCTGTGTAGATGAAATTACTCCCCGTGGAGCATGGGCAGATGTAGTGGAGGAGTTCCCAAGCTACCTACTGCTACCTGCCCTCCATCCCCATCACTGAGTCACCCCAACAGCCCAGCTCAATTCTCTGTTGCTGCACAGAACATCTGCAAATGGCAACAGCTTGCAGCCTTTACACATCACTTTGCATTTTAAAGAGAGTGAAACCTGCCAACCTACCCAATTCCTGCTAGAAGGGGAGCCACTGACGCCAGAGGTCTTCATCCTAAAGGACAAGGAGTCATCGGAGAGGTTACAGGACAGGAGGCAGCATCTGTTCAGACAGAGAGGCATCTGTCTTTATGAAGCATGTTCACAATATCCCTTAGAGGTCACTTGACCATCAGGGACACTTAGCAGCTTGGCTTCGTGTGCAGCAGGTATAAACCCCATGAAAATGAAAGGCAAAGTGCAAGAGGCGAAATTATAGGGAATGCGTGCTAATGCTACCCAGTGAGACTGAAGAACCAGCCCTGCTGCAGGCTGTCTTGCTGGAATTGGGGCTTATCATCCCTGTTATTCACATAGCTACCTCGAGGGTGGCCGAGTGGTAATGATGATGCCATAACATCTGTGATCTTGCTGAAATAAACTAAACTAAAATAATAATATTAATATAGGAGCAGATTTCTCTGCAGCAGCCCCCTTTCCTGAATTACACACCCAGGATGCTGACCAGAGTACAGAGAATCCACATGTCTCTATACATGGAAATTTCCCTCAGATCGAATGAAAAGGGGGGACCCAGGACCCAGGAATCCCCAAAGTTATACCCTGATCTCAGTGATCCATTGGGAGCTAGGCCCACCCATGCACAATCTCTGGGCCTCCCCAACTACTCCAGGACCCTCACCAGCTCCCTGGAAGCTCATTAGAGATGTGCTACCAGGGCCTGTCACAATAGTCCACAGACTAGCAGATTGGTTGGTGTAGCTGAAGGGCACAAATCCTCTGCCATAGACTGGTTGGGAGGTTTTGACCTTTCCATATCCAGAGTGCAGCCAGAGACTCCACCAGTGCAGCCTTCTTTTATGTTATGAGGGAGAAGCAGATGAAAAGTCCCAATTTCTCTTGGGGATCCAGGCATCTGCAGCTGGGCAGTATCGTGGAAATTGAAATTTTAGAGAAAAATGATCCATTTTCTATGAAAACACACCCCAGATGACTGGGTTATGCAAATCCTCCCAAACAAGTGCTGATATAATCTCAATATCATCCTTAAACGGCAGCTCTTTTACACCAAAAAACAACAACAACAGTTTGGCATGAGTTCAGCCCACTTGCCTGGGAGCTGCCAAGTGTCTTGAAGGTAAACTGCACTGCCTGCAGCTTAACTCTCCAGGTATTCCTGTCACAGGCTAGATCTTTCTCACCTCGGCTCACCCCTGCCCTCACCCCCCACAGTTTAGTTCCTTTATTTCTCCAGGTGTTTTCAGCTTTCTTTCTTTTTTGGGCAGGGAGGTGGTGGAGAAGAACCTAGATTAATTCCCTTTAAATCCTTAAATAGGATTTGGCTATGACAGGAATCCTTTGTCTCTCAGTTTGACCCCTCACTCCCTCCTTTTAGAAAAATACCACCAGTCCAAAATGATGTTCGTCTGAGGGAAGTGGGATTGTTTAGTCTGCAGAAGAGACGAATGAGGGGGGATTTGATAGCCGCTTTCAACTACCTGAAAGGGGGTTCCAAAGAGGATGGATCTAGACTGTTCTCAGTGGTAGCAGATGACAGAACAAGGAGCAATGTTCTCAAGTTGCAGTGGGGGACGTTTAGGTTGGATATTAGGAAAAACATTTTCACTAGGAGGGTGGTGAAGCTCTGGAATGGGTTACCTAGGGTGGTGGTGGAATCTCCTTCCTTAGAGGTTTTTAAGGGCAGGCTTGACAAAGCCCTGGCTGGGATGATTTAGTTGGGAATTGGTCCTGCTTTGAGCAGGCGCTTGGACTAGATGACCTCCTGAGGTCCCTTCTAACCCTGAGATTCTATGGATTCTATGATTCTGTGAGGTGACATGATCACATGACCCTGCAGTGTCAAAGCAGCATCCCAGGAAACTTCTCGGGAAGGAGGAAGATTAGTATCTTCAAAGTCCTATTGTCCTCCCTAATAGTCCGTGCAGTCTGATTGCATAATGTTTGGGGGCATTGCCCTGGTGCAAGCACTTTTGTAATTGATACAGAGCCCATATTCCTAACTTCAGATACAGAAATGATACATTCATACAAATAGGATAATCCCATTTGTTCATCATAACCTTTCCAATGATATGTCACATCACCCATCTTACATAAAACATAGCTCAGTTATGCCATATTCATAGAACAATATTTCTATGAAGAATATGGGGCATAATGTCACAGGGGTGAAGAAGCATGTGGACAAGGGTGATCCAGTGGATATAGTGTACCTGAACTTTCAGAAAGCCTTTAACAAGATCCCTCATGAAAGGTTCTTAAGCAAAGTAAGTTGTCATGGGATAAAAGGGAAGGTCTTCACATGGACCAGTAACTGGTTTAAAGATAGGAAACAAAAGGTAGGAATAAATGATGAGTTTATGAAGAGAGATAAATAGCAAGGTCCCTCAGGGATCTGTCCTGGGAATAGAGTTGTTCAACATATTCATAAATGATCTAGAAAAGGGAGGAAATAGAGTAGTGGCCAGATTTGCAGATGATACAAAACTAAAGATGGTTAAATCCAAAGCTGAATATGCCCTCCTTGTTCCCATATGTATAACTCTGTGCTGGGCTGTGTGAAAATGCATTTTGTTTAAATGAGCCCCATTTGCCAAATAAACTGTCCAGAACTCTCTGTATGACTGCCCTGTCCTCATCATTATTTACCATTCTGCCAAACTTTGTGTCATCAGCACATTTTTAACAGCAGCAATTTTGTATTTACTTCCATGTCATTGAAAAAATATTGACTAGCATCAGACCTAGTACTGATCCCTGCAGAGCCCTATTAGAAACACCCACATTCGATGAGCCATGTGACAATTATTTTTTGAGATCTGTCAGTTCGCCATTAGCCTGTTCCCAATCCGTTTAACTTGTGGTCCATTGATATTTTGTACAGTGCTAATTTTTAATCCAAATGTCCTGCGGTACTTGGATGCATAAACAGGGGAATCTCAAGTTGGAGAAGAGAGTGGTTATTTTATCTCTGTATTTGGCACTGGTGCAACAACTGCTAGAATCCTGTGTCCAGTTCTGGTGTCTAACATTCAGGAAGGATGTTGATAAATTGCAGAGGGTTCAGAGAAGAACCATAAGAATGATGAAAGGATTAGAAAACTTGCCTTGTAGTGATAGACTTGGGAGCTCAGTCAATGTCGCTTAAAGAGGTTAAGGGTAGTTTGAGGAAAAGTCTAAAAATCCCTACATGGGGAAGAAATAATTACAAATGGGCTCTTCAATTTAGCAGAGAAAGGTCTAACATGGTCTAATGGCTGGAAGTTGAAACTAGACAAATTCAGACTGGAAATAAGGCGTCCATTTTTAACAGTGAGAGGAACTAACCATTGGAACAATTTACCAAGGTCATGGTGGATTGATTCTCCATCATGGCAATTTTTAAAATCAAGATTGGACATTTTAATAAAAGGTATGCACTAGGCATTATTGTGTGGAAGTTCTTTGGCCTGTGTTAGACAGGAGGGTCAGACTAGAAGATCACAATGGGCTCACCTTGCCTTGGAATCTATGAAAAACAACACCTTACAAAACTCTTAAGTTTGTCACATCTATGTTTGACATGGCCCATTTTCCATAAAACATTGTTAACCTGCTTTAAATATATTCCTTTCCTTTAATTCTTTACTGATTGATTCCCATATCAGTTTGTCCATTATTTCAGGCTAAACGGCCTCTAAGTAGCCGGGTCAACCTCCCGTACCTTTTTGAAGATTGACAAAACATTAGCACACTTCCAGCCTTCTGGAATTCCCTCAAGAATCCTAAATTGGTTACAAAATTAACATCAGTGGGCCAATAACCTCCTGAGCTAGCTCTTTGAGGACTCTTGGGTGGAGATGATCCTAGCCTGCTGATTTAAAAGTACTTATATTTGGTTCCTGCATTCAGCTGGCATCAATCCAGCCTTTCCATCTTTCCAGGAGTCTCACTTACCTCAGAACTGGCGAGGCTTATCACAGCATAACAGGCCAGAAAGAGCAGCATGAATTTCAGGATCTCTAGGCAGGAGGCAGAGTTGAGACAGAGGAGGAGTGAACTCATTTCCCTGGGCTCAAACACTAAGACACTCTCAACACAGACACTCTCAAACCAGCTACAAGTCCCCAGGCTACACCTGAGGGCAGGTTGCTGCTCTGGCAACAGGCAGGTGCTGATGTGGTATCTAGGTCACAATGAGGCTGTCCTCCTGCAATCTCCCTCTAGTCTGTGAGGTGTCAATGCTGTACATAGATCAGGAGATGGGATGAGGCAACCACCCAAGTAGGCTGAGCAGCTGAGCTCAAAATAAGTCAGGAGAGAGGGCATTAGGTTTCCCAAGAAAACCCTGGGTCTTTTCCGAGCTCTGACTCTCAAGCCCTCAGGCAAGGGACATTTTTTCCCTACTTGTGGGAACTCCTAAAACCCCTGTGACTGAGGCAGAATCTCCCAGCCTGAAGTGAGAAGCAGCCCTGACGTAATTATCTAGTGCTACCAGTTCAGAAAAACTTTCATGGTATCACAGCCCAAGCACTCCAATACCATGTGCTGGGCCCCACCAAAATCATGAGATTGGCTTCAAAATAATGAGATCTTTCAAAAACATTCATCTGGGGAACTTTTCATTTGCCTTCTGGTGTCTGAGCCGCTAAGTTCCACTCAATTCACGTTCTCCAGCTTCTCTTTGCAACTACGAGGGCTTCAAATTGGCTAACAAATAAAATAAAAGAAAGAGTAGAGATTCTCAAATAAATCACTTGACTCCAGCAGTGGACGCTTTAAGAAAAGCACCATATATCATAAGATAATAAAGAGCCCTACCTCTTATCTAACATGTTCAATTAGTAGACCTCAAGGCACTTTACAAAGGAGGTCTGTAGCATTAGCCCCTTTTTCCAGATGGGAAACTGAGGCACAGAGAAGAGCAGTGACTTGCCCAAGGTCACCCAGCATGACAGTAGCAGAGTCAGGACTAGCACTTAAGTCTTCTGAGTTCCATCTAGTGCTCTATCCACTAGGCCACAGTGCATTTGAAGTAAGGGGTCAGAGTCAATACATTCCTATATTGGTTCTTTTGGGCTCTTCCAATACCAACATTATTGAAGTTACACATTTTGACCTGTGGCCTGTGCTGGCACAGGGGCATCCTTGTTAAAATGAGTTTCTCAAAGCACGTTGCATCTGAGTTCTTGTTATGTCTGAATAAAAGTTCACTGGACCATGTCTCCGATGTCCCCAGGAGAAAGTTTAAAAGCCATTGAAAGCCTTGCAGTGCACTGACATACTGGGATTTTCAGAAAGTCTTTGAGAGGGTCCCTCAGCAGAGGCTCTTAAGCAAAGTAAGCTGTCATGGGATAAGAGGAAGGGTCCTCTCATGGATCAGTAACTGGCTGAACCATAGGAAACAAAGCATAGGAACACTGCATGGAGATGTGGTCTCCCCATCTCAAAAAAGATATCTTGGAATTGGAAAAAGGTTCTGAAAAGGGCAACAAAAATGATTAGTGGTGTGGAACAGCTTGCATAGAGGGAGAGATTAATAAGACTGGGACTTTTCATCTTAGAAAAGACAACTACAGAGGATATGATAGAGGTCTATAAAATCATGATTTGTATGGAAAAAGTAAATAAGGAAGTGTTATTTACTCCTTCTAAGAACAAAAGAACTAGGGGTCACCACGTGAATTGAATAGGCAGTAGGTCGAAAAGAAATAAAAGGTAGTATTTCTTCACACAATGCACAGTCAAGCCAGGGAACTTCTTGCCAGAGGATGTTGGGAAGGCCAAGACTATAAGAGGGTTCAAAAAAGAACTAGATAATTTCATGGAAGATAAGTCCATCAATGGCTATTAGTCAAGATGGGCAGGGATGACCCACCATGCTCTGAGTGTCCCTAGATTCTTTTTACCAGAAATTGGAAATGGATGACAGGGGATGGATCACTTGATGATTCCCTGTTCTGTTCATTCCCTCTGAAACACCTGGCATTGGCCACTATCAGAAGACCGGATACTGCGCTAGATGGACCTTTGGTCTGACCCAGTGTGGCCATTCTTATGTTACAGCTGTTCAGCCTCCTTAATACCTGTGATGTCATAATCCTGCTCAGTTCTCCAGTCCTCCTTGGAATGTGGATGGAAAGACAGGGTAGATGTCACTTAGTGAGCTGGACCTGTAAGAGCAACCCATGTTCAGGCAGAGAGGGGCTCCTGGGAGAGCAGCGCTGTAAAGCACCAGTGTAGCCATGGCCAGAGGCTTGAGACACCATTCCTGCCCATCCTGCTAATAGATCATGTGAGACAGTATCAAAAGTCTTATTAAAGTCAAGATATACCACATCTACCACTTCCCCCCATCCACAAGGCTTGTTACCCTGTCAAAGAAAGCTATCAGGTTGCTTTGACATGATTTGTTCTTGACAAATCCATGCTGACTGTTACGTATCACCTTATTATCTGCTATTATGTGCTCCATTATCTTTCCGGGTACAAAAGTTAAGCTGACTGGTCTGTAATTTCCTGGGTTGTCCTTATTTCTCTTTCTATAGATTGCCCTTTCCCAGTCTTCGGGAATGTCTTCCATCTTCCATGACTTTTCAAAGATAATTGCTAATGGCTCAGATATCTCCTCAGTCAACTCCTTGAGTATTCTAGGATGCATTTCATCAGGCCTTGGTGATCTGAAGACATCTAACTTGTCTAAGAAATTTTTGACTTGTTCTTTCCCTATTTTAGACTCTGATCCTACCTCATTTTCATTGACATTCACTATGTTAGACAGCCAATCACCACCAACTTTCTTGGTAAAATCCAAAACAAAGAAATCACTAAGCACCTCTGCCATTTCCACATTTTCTGTTACTGTCTTTCCCCCTTCATTGAGTAATGGACCTACTCTGTCCTTGGTCTTCCTCTTGCTTCTACTGTATTTGCAGAATGTTTCTTGTTTCCTTTTATGTTCCTAGCCAGTTTGATCTGATTTGGTGCCTTGACTTTTCTACTTGTTTATATTCATCCTTTGTAATTTGACCAAGTGTCTACTTTTTGTAGACACTTTTTTTTGAGTTTTTGATCATTGAAGATCTTCTGGTTAAGCCAGGGTGGTCTCTTGCCATATTTCCTATCTTTCTTATGCAGTGGGATAGTTTGCTCTTGTGCCCTTAATAATATCCAGCAAAGATAACGAGGTGTTAGTACCGTTATATAAGGCGCTGGTGAGACCCCACCTGGAATACTGTGTGCAATTCTGGTCTCCCATGTTTAAGAAGGATGAATTCAAACTGGAACAGGTTCAGAGACGGGCTACTAGGATGATCCGAGGAATGGAAAACCTGTCATATGAAAGGAGACTCAAAGAGCTTGGCTTGTTTAGTCTAGCCAAAAGAAGGCTGAAGGGGGATATGCTTGCTCTTTATAAATATATCAGAGGAATTAATATTAGGGAGGGAGAGGAATTATTGAAGCTTAGTACCAATGTAGATACAAGAACGAATGGGTATAAACTGGACACTAGGAAGTTTAGACTTGAAATTAGAGAAAGGTTTCTAACCATTAGAGGAATGAAGTTCTGGAACATCGTTCCAAGGGGAGTAGTGGGGGCAAAAGACATATCTGGCTTTAAGATTAAGCTTGATAAGTTTATGGAAGGGATGGTATGATGGGAGAGCCTAATTTTGGAAATTGATCTTTGATTATCGCCAGATAAGTATGCCCAGTGGTTGGTGATGGGATGTTAGATGTGGTGGGATCTGAGTTACTGCAGAGAATTCTTTTCTGAGTGCTGGCTGGTGAGTCTTGCTCACATGCTCAGGGTTTAGCTGATCGCCATATTTGGGGTCGGGAGGGAATTTTCCTCCAGGGCAGATTGGCAGAGGTCCTGGAGGTTTTTCGCCTTCCCCTGAAGCGTGGGGCATGGGACACTTGCTGGTGGATTCTCTGCAGCTTGAGGTCTTCAAACCACAATTTGAAGACTTCAATAACTCAGGCATAGGTTAGGGGTTTGTTATAGAAGTGGATGGGTAGGGTTCTGTGGCCTGCTTTGTGCAGGGGGTCGGACTAGATGATCACATTGGTCCCTTCTGACACTAGAATCTATGAATCTATGAATTGTTTTTCCTTTAGACTTGCTTCTCATGGGAACTTACCTAGGAACTCCCTGACTTTGCTGAAGTCTACCTTCTTGTAATCCATTGTCTTATTGTGCTTTTCTCCTTCCTACCATCTCTTATATTCGTGAACTCTGCCATTTCATGATCACTTTCACCCAAAGCTGCCTTCCATTTTCAAATACTCAACTAGTTCTTTCCTAATTGCCAAAATCAAATCTAGAACAGCCTCCCCGCAGCAGCTTTCTCCATCTTCTGCAATAAAAAATAACGTTTATAATACACTCCAAAAACTTCTTGGGTAATATGTGCCCTGCTGTGTTATTTTTTCAACAGATGTCTGGATAGTTGAAGTCCCTAATCGCCACCAAGTCCTGTGCTTGGGATGATTTTATCAGTTGTTTAGAAAAAGCTTTATCCACTTCTTCTTCTTGGTTAGGTGGTCTGTAGTAGACCCCTACCATGATATCACCCTTGTTTTTTCACCCCTTTTATCCTTATCAAAGACTTTCAATAAGTCTCTTTCCTTCTTTCTTTTTATATATCTATGTGCCTGTCTGTCTGTCTGTCTATCTATAATGAGGCAAGGGAATACATTTATAAACAGCTTCAATGTAGGACAGATAAATACAATGACGGTTTTCACCATATACTTGCCATGTGTTTATACCTGTCACGGTACAATGGGCCACACTCAGGAGTGGAGAGTGAAAAAGGATGTCTGTAGAAGGTCATGATTATAAAATCACACATCGCTCAAGTAGGCTGAGGAACTCCCAGCCACAAGAGATCAAAGGGACCAAGAGGTTAGCAGGACTGAAAGAGGGAATTGAAATTTATATAAATACCAGAAAAATCAACTACGATAATGGGGATTTAAGGAAAATGTCTTGGAAGGGCTATAAATGTTCCTGATTTGCATTGTAAAATATATCTAACTAGTGTGTGTCAGGGGGAATGTTGCCTGGGAGCAGGTTATCTCTTAGCTGTCTATTGTAGGGCTTCTTCCACTTTTCTCTGAAGCATTTGGAATTGGCCACTGGATATTGGGCTAGATAGACTGCAGGTCTGATCCACTCTGGCAGTGCCTATCCTCCTATCTGTGGTGTAAATCCAAGACTATGCTTTTGCTCATCTCTCTTGACCTCCTAGGAGTCTGTAGACTTGCACTGAGAGCAGAATGATGTCTGGTTAAATATCATCTAGTTGTCTAATCTCCTATTCCTTTTTCACTCACGAAGAAAAGCTCAAAACTTATCAGACCTTCCCAGGATGTTATGTCAGCTGTCAATGACACTAAATTCAACTGTGCAGTGTTCCTTCTTACCTGGATACCTGGGCAGGAAGATATCCATCTCTGGATCTCTACCGTCTTCTGCTTTAACCTACGCTATTTCTATAGTAGGAAATTCACTCATTCTGTTCATTATAAAAACAGATCTAAGCCTTCATGAGACAATGTACATTTTCCTTTCCATGTTGGCCATCACAGACCTTGGCTTATTGATAGCCACCATGCCAACAATACTGGGTGTATTTTTGTTTAGCTCAAGGGAGATCAGCCTCAATGCCAGTGTTGCCCAGCTGTTCTTCATCCACTTGTTTACATTCATTGAATCCGCTGTGCTCTTCTTGATGGCCTTTGACCGCTTCATCGCAATCAGTAACCCACTGAAATATACGTCCATCATAACACTGCCGAGAATAGCCATGATTGGACTGGTGTTTGTGCTAAGAGGGGTGGCCGTAATACTCCCACTCCCCCTTCTGCTGAAAAGGTTCCAGTTCTGTCGAGCCAATATCCTCTCCCATTCCTTCTGCTTGCACATGGAGATCATGACAATGGCATGTGCGGACATCACAGTCAACAACATCTATGGCTTGTTTATTACAGTTATAACAGTGGGGTTGCTCTCGCTGCTCATCTTCCTCTCTTATGTGATGATCTCCAAAACAGTGCTGAGTATCTCCTCCCATGTGGAATTCCTCAGGGCCCTAAACATCTGTGTCTCCCACCTCTGCACTGTCCTGCTCTTTTACATGCCAGAGTTCACCCTGACTTTGATGCACAGATTCAGGAAGAGCTCTTCTCCCTTGCTTCAGATTGTCCTGGGCTACATCTACCTTCTGGTTCCTCCTCTGATGAACCCAATCATGTACAGTGTGAAAAGCAAACACCTTCATTCGAGGATAATGGGGGTGTTTGTGAAGTGAAAGGTCAGTTTAGCACCTGACCCCAGTGCTGGTGACATAGGATACAAGAAACACAGGACCCGGCGACGTATTCCATCCTGGATCCTTATATCTGTGATGACATGAGCTACTGAACAACACTCTGTACAGAAATGTTCAGATGGGGTCTAAGGCCTGTAGTAAAGATATAGGAGCTGTCTCCACCCACTGGTGAGGGAGGACAGTGCATTGGGGGAAGGAGATCAAGGCAGGAAACAGCATTTACTGTGAGTGACTGTGTTTGTGGAAAGCCAGGGAACTGGTGGTATGTTGGCCCATAAAGAGCCATATTGGTGGCTGCTCCGACCTCAGAATCCTTGACAATATTCTCAACAAAGAGAAGGGACATGGATGTTGTTTCCCATTACGCCTGGCCTGTCACTGTCCTGTCTCTGGTTAAACATCCACAGGCCACAAAAAAAAGCTGCAGAGCTGTTCTGCAGTCGCAGTCCTGGCCCTTCCTGAGCACTCTGGGTGCTGTGTGATCCATGGGGACGGCATGAGCTGTGGACAGGGGCTATTCAAGGGGCATGGACACCCACCACGCCCCCACTCCCTCAGCCTGGAGCTTCTGCCTGAGTCCTGTCAGAGACATCATTGTGCAGTAGCCACAAGAGAAGCCATTCAGGCAACACCCTAACCACCACCTTTGGTGGCTCTGCACACAGCACAACTGTTGAGCCCACTCCACACGGAAGCAGAGCAGAGATGGCTCTCTGTGAGGGTCTGACGCACAGGAGTCCTGGGGAGATACTCAGGCCCATATTGCCCTCCCCTCCATTTCTGCTGCCCCAGCAATGCCAACGGGTAGAAAAGGGCCTCAGCTCCCCAGCAGAGTCAGAGAGATCTCCTATCCCAGTCCAGCCCATTCAGTGTAGGTTGGTCACCTTCTCAAAAGGAACAAGCAAGACACATTCAGGAGCCTCACCCCCTGCATGGCCTGACCCCTGGCCCTCTTCTTCCCCCTGAACTCCCACCTCCTGCTCCTTCTCTTCCCCAAAGCCCCACCCAGTGACCAGGCCGGATGTCAGAGCCAGGCTGTGGTAAAAGAAACCCAGGGAGCAAGTGTCACTTTGGGGAACCCCAGAACCTCCACCTGCTCCGTTCAGGGTATGTGGCCTTGGGGAAAAGAGGAGCAGGGTGGGGCCTCATCATGAGTGGCGGCTAAGGACCTCAGTCCCCCAACAGTGAAAAGGGTGGCTCTGTCCATGAGCAGTGTGGATTGGCACCACAGGGAATTCAGGACAAATGCTGTTCGGGAGTCTTTCAGCCCACACTGGGACTTCAAGTCTGTATTTTCGGACTCTCCTGCCCAATTCAGGATGGGTGGGCCACCCTAATTGAGTGGCCATTGGAGGAGATGTGTTGGGGAGTATGCCCTTTTTGTTGTTGGAGTGATTGAGGGTGTCAGTGAACCCCTGATTCAGGGTGTGGCCCTTTAAGATTCCTGTGCCTTTTGGAGCTGATAGAAGCTTCACTCCATGCGAAACAAGAGGAGCCCCAGAAGAGCAGGCAGGCTGCATCCTCTCGAGAAACATGGGCGACACCAGCAGGGGATGGACAGCTGCCCTCGCTCAGCCCTGGGAAAGGGACTGAGATATCATGGGTGCCAGGTGGGGAGAAGCCAGTGAGGCTGCAGCAAGCCTGGAACAAGACAGACCCCAGTAAGCAGGAGGGTGGGGGTCTCCTGAGTAAAGGAGGAGGATGGGGTCGGAGGGTAGGAGAGTCTGTGTTTTGGAGATGACTGAATGAATGTGACCCCGCAAAGGGGGCTCTTGTTTCAGGTATCCCAGGCTGAGAGTGTCATTGCAAGGACCTTAGAGGGAAGGGCAGGGTGCCTGCAATGCTACCTCAGGCCACAAGGTGGCACTCTGGGGCAGCACTTGTCCACAAGGCCTTGGCTACACTGAGCTGTGCTCTTGCAAACCATTACCATCAGGTGCAGATCAGCCCAGCCCCCAGGCTGCTCTAAACTTTGCTGAGTCAGCAGGAGAACAGGCCAGTGAATCTAACCCCGGTAACCAGCAGGGCCATCCTTAGGATTTATGGGTCCTTCTGCAGTATTATTAAACTGGTGCCCTATGCCCAACGGCAGCCTGCCATCGCAGCCTGTGGAGGGGAAAGGCATGAAGCAGCAAGGATACCGAACCACTCGGCCCACCTCACAGTGGCAGAGAGTCACAACTCCCCACACAGACCCCCGTACACTCTGCCTCACACAGAATGCGCAGCACCGGCGCATTCGGTGCTGTAAATACGGCCCCTGCCTTAGGACACTACAGCATGCGCTGGGTGTGTGGGAGCCGACCCGCTCTTACCTGTTGCCATGGGTGGTGGATGACGCTGCCCCTTGGGGTGGTTAGCGCCCCAGCCAACCTTTTCTGCCTGTAACCCCGCCCATACCCCACCCCTGCTCCGCCCCAAACCTCACTCAATTCTGTCCAGGTTCCACTCCTCCCCACTGTCTCCCTCCTCTCCTTTCTTCCCTCTCACTCCCTGTTGACCCCATTCCAGCCAAATCCCTGAATGAAGCAAATGACACTAGAAAGATATTGCCGAAGAGGTTTGTTTGTTTTTTAAAGAAAATGGATATGTTTTCCACTGCATGCCAGAAGGTGAAAACTGGACATGCAGAAGGTACCTAATTAAGAGCACTAAATTTAGGCATAAAAAATGTCAGTCACAGGTATGTTGACATATCCTGAAGTTTGTCACAGATTTATTTACAAAAACATTGAGGTAAGAGCAAATCAGCTGTCCTGCTGAATACATTAAATATTATGGAATACATGATGCAGCTCTTCTCTGTTTTACATTTTCTTAATCAGTATTGCGAGCTGATTTTATATTTTAAATGAAAACAACAAGGAGTCCGTTGGCACGATAAGGACTAACAGATTTATTTGAACCTAGTTTTCATGGGTGAAAAACCTCACTTCTTCAGAACTCAGGTACTCTTAAGCCTTCATAAAGTAATCATTACAGATTGCTACATATTTAACTCACTGAAAGGCAGACATTATTTTAAATTAATCAATCACAAAGGTTTAGTGTTTTCATAATAATATTCATTGCTTTTCGAAAAAGGGAACGCTAATTTAATGTGTGTGATCTCCATGACAACAGACATGTTTATGAAATTTCACCTACTTCAAAAAGATATGTTTCCACAGATTTTAGGCATAACGAAGCATTTCATATCTTACTAAGGTACTGATTCTGCTGGAGGGTTCTTTTAAAACTAGCTCATTAAATAATCAGAAGTAAAGAAAGGGAAACTTTTGTCCAGCCATCTGAAAGGAAAGGGGTGATGTCCCTTTAAGGGCTAACGTCCCTTCAACAGGGGGGTGGAGGGTGAAAGAAGTGGACAGAGAGGACAGGAAGACTTTGGAAGCAAGTTTTTTGTACTATAGTAATTAAAATTAAAATGTGTATTTTATATAAGGGTGGTGGCTTTTCTTAAGTTGTTCCTTGTCTTCCTGCTTATTTTGCAGCAGCCTGCTATTAAACTAAAATGAGCCATTTTAACCCAATATATCCAGCAAGTAAACATCCCAATAGTTAACCAAATGTAGCTCTATAGCAAACATCGCAAGAATTGGGTTTAACAGACACATTCTTTATGGCAGCTCAGGCCCATGTCTGTCCCAATGCCGTTTCTGGGTTGTATGGATTTTATCAATACTGGACAGAAACAGTCAGAGAGCAATAGACTGTTTTCATGTGACAGGTTTCAGAGTGGCAGCCGTGTTAGTCTGTATTAGCAAAAACAACAAGGAGTTGTTAGTTAAATAAATTTGTTAGCCTCTAAAGTGCCACAAGGACTCCTCGTTATTTTCACATGGGTAATGAAGTTTCACAGGCATCTGACTTTGAAATGTACTTCCTGCAATCCCTATTTGTGACTGAATAACAGGTGTTGTGGTGTTGTGTTCTGTTGTGGTTTCTACGTACTAGTGTACACTAGTACATTAGTAATACACTACTGTATTACTACTAGTAATGGCCACTGGGGATCTTCAGACTATGTCTACCTCCATTCAAAATTTATTAGGGCCCTCCAAATGAAAAGAGGTTCAAAAACACTGTATTAGAGAGTGAGAGCCCATGGAATGAATATTTCGTATCCTGACCCCAATGCCTGTTACCAGTACAGAGAGAGGCTACAGACTGACAGAACACAACCTGAGGAGAACCAGTCAGTTATTAACCCAGGGACAGAGGAGCTACTAGACTTTTGTTTGCTGACAGGTCATTGACTGAGGGCTGAGATGCTGTGATCTTTTCAGGTTCTGAAGAAATCCAGATGACGGATGTTGCATTTGAAGTCCCATCCTAACCTGAGAAATCATCTCTGAAAGAAGATCAAAGGGGAAAGAATGGGTTGACGTGTGTGCTAAAGTACAGAAGTGTAAATGTTATGACTTTTGCTTTAGAAAATATTTGAGAAGTATTCCACATACTCAAACGAGGATGCACCTGAAGAAGTCGTTTTTTTTACCCACAAAAGCTTATGCCCAAATAAATCTCTTAGTCTTTAAGGTGCCACCGGACTCCTCGTTGTTTTTGTGGATACAGACTAACATGGCTACCCCCTGATACTATTCCACATATTGTTTGCAATGGGTTTGGACAATTAATTCTTTGTTTAGTGAACAGTAGTATAATCATGTCTCCGAGAAACTGACCAGAAGCTCTTTCTAAAACTTACAGTGAGAACATAAGATCGGCCATACCGGGTCAGGCCAAAAGTCCATCTAGCCCAGTATCCTGTCTTCCAATGATCTAACCCAATATCCTGTCTTTAATGATTGAACTCTCTGGATTCAGTCAACGCTGGCCAGGAAAAGCACTTCAGATTCTTTTGGAGAGATTCTTGGGGGTCAGAGTGTATCACTGGGAGCACTTGATAAGGGAAAGTTAATAGAGCCTGGTTCTGATTGAATTTACTCATATAAATCTGGAGTGACGCAGTTGAAGCCATTGTTATTAAAATCAGAACCTGACCCTGAGAATTTATCCTATTTGCTGAAAAGAGTCAGAGACATAATTTGGACTCTCAGGAGTGGAGAAAATAAAATATATATATATATATATATATATATATATATATATATATATATATATATATATATATATATAACCTTCCTCATGTACAGTACAAAATATGAATAAATAATGGGTGTCAGAGGAAAACATTCCCTGGGAACAGGTTATCTCATAGCTTTCTATTGCAGGACTTCATTTGGCTTTCTTTGAAGCATATCAAATGGGCCAGTGGATACTGGGCTAAATGGACTCCAGGTCTGATCCAGTCTGGGAGTGCCTATCTTCTTATATGCAGTGTAAATCCAAGATTATGTTTTTGCTGATCTTCCTTGAGCTCCTGGGACTCTCTAGAAATACAATGAGAGCAGAAAGATGTCTTGTTAAATATCATCTAGTCTCCTGTTGCTTTTCCTTTCAGGAGGAAAGGTTCAAAACTATCGGACCTCCCAGTACATGATGTCAGCTGTCAATGACACCAAATTCAACTCTGCAGTGTTCCTTCTCACCGGGATACCTGGCAGGAAGACGTCCATCTCTGGATCTCTATCCCCTTCTGCTTAGTGTATGTTATTTCTGTAGTAGGAAATTCAGTCATTCTGTTCATTATAAGAACAGATACAGGCCTCCATGAGCCCATGTACATTTTCCTTTCCATGTTGGCAGTCACAGACCTTGGTTTATCAATAGCCAGCATGCCAACAACATTGGGCACATTCTTGTTTAATGCTAGGGAGATCAGCCTTGATGCCTGTTTTGCCCAGCTGCTCTTCATCTACTCGCTTTCATACACTGAATCCTCTGTGCTCTTGTTGATGGCCTTTAACCACTTCATCGCCATCTCTCACCCACTGAGATATGCTTCCATCTTTACCCTGCCAAGAATAGCCAAGATGGGACTGGTGTGTGTGCTAAGAGGGGTCGCCGTACTGTTCCCACTGCCCTTTCTCCTGAAACGTTCCCAATACTGTCAAGACAATGTCCTCTCCCGTTCCTACTGCTTGAACCAAGAGATCATTAAGATGGCTTGTTCGGATATTAGAGTCAGCAGCATCTATGGCTTTTTTGTCACAGTCTCCACAGCGATGTTGGACTCGTTGCTCATCCTCCTATCTTATGTAATGATTCTGAAAACAGTGCTGAGCATTGCCTCCCATGCGGAGTGCGTCAGGGCACTGAGCACCTGTGTCTCCCACTTCTGTGCTGTCCTCCTCTTCTTCATACCAAGGACTGGCTTGTCTGTAGTATAGAGATTCGGGAATAGCTCTTCTCCCTGGCTTCAGATTCTCATGGGCTATGTCTACCTGCTGGTCCCGCCCATGATGAACCCAATTGTGTACAGATTGAAAAGCAAACACCTTCATGCAAGGATAATCAGGGCATTCAAAAAGTGAAGGGTCAGTTCATCAGCTGGTTCTGCCGCTGGTCACATGAGACATGAAAAACATGGCCCATGGCGAGGGCACCTATTCCAACCTTACCCCCAAGAAGACATGAACTACTAATCTAAACTCTGTAGAGAGAAGTTCAGAAAAGGTCTAAGGCCTGGAGCAATGGGACAGGGCCTGATGAGGGAGGATGGTGCACTGGGAGAAAGAGACCAAGGCAGCAGCAGAATTTACAAAGGGACTGTGTCAGTGAAGAGCCAGGGGACTGGTTGCATGTTTGCCCATAAACATCTGGATCGGTGGCTGCTCTGACCTCAGAATTCCTGCCGATACACTCAGTAAAGAGAAGGGATGTGAGTGTTGTTTCCCATTCCACCTGACTGTCAATGTCCCAGTGTCTTTGGTTAAATATCTAGGGGCCATTAAAAAAGCTGCAGAGCTATTCTGTAGTCACAGTTCTGGCACTTCCCGAGCTCTCTGGGTGCAGCTTGATCTATGAGCACTGCACGAGCTGTGGACGGGGCTATTGAAAGGGAATGGTCACCCATCCTTCCCCTACCTCCTCAGCCAGGTGCGTGTGATTGAGTCACGTCAGACACATGATGAATGGAGGCTACCCAGGAGAAGCTATTTAGGCAACTTGCCCCCATCCCCCGGCTCTGTTGATGGCTCTGCAAACCACACATGTGCTGAGCCCCCTCCGCACTGAGGCAGAGCAGAGCTGCGTGTGCGAGTGAGGGTCTGACACATGGAGCCTCCAGCCCAGATTCTCTTCTCCCGCCATCCATTTGTGCTGCAATGAAAATGGTTGGAAACCGTCTTCAACTCCCCCGCAGAGGCATGTCTCACTCCAGTCCCAGCCCAGCCCGTTCAGTGTCAGCTGACCATCTTTTCAAAAGGCAAAAGTGGGACACATGCAGGAGCACCATCCCCGCTGCCTCTCTACTTTCCGCTTAATGCCCCACCCCCTACTCTCCCTCTTCCCACTAGGACCCCTCCCCCTGCCCCATCTCTTCACTCAACACCCAACTCCCTGGTCCTCCTCACTGGTGAAGGTTTCACACCCTATTCAGACCAGAAGTCAGAGCTAGGCCATGGTGAGAGTTGCCCAGGGATCCAGAGCCACTCTGAGGAGCCCCAAACTCTCCACCTGTCCTGGGAAATTCACTGCGAGACCCAAGGGGACCCCTCAGCCTCTGTCCCCTCCCCCCAGAACCTAAAATCCAGGAAAAGTGGAGTGTCTAGGGCTCCCCAGAGTTTCCTGAGCCCTCTGAGCAGCTCTTATCACAATCTAGCTCTGACATGGCTGGGGGCTGGAGCATCAGGGAAAGGGGAGCAATAAGGGGTAAGGCCTTCTGGAAAGAGATGGGGTAGTGGATGTGGCAAGCCTGAACCAACTCCAACTCCAGCAATCTCTGTGTGTGTGTGTGTGTGTGTGTGTGTGTGTGTGTGTGTGTGTGTGTGTGTGTGTGTGTGTGTGTGTGGTAGGGGGAACGGGGGCCTGAGTAAAGGAGGAGGATGAGGCTCTAGGGTAGGAGAATCTGTGTTTTGGAGGATACTGAATTAATGTGACTTCACAAAGAGGGGTCTTAAATATTCCAGGCTGAGAGTAAGTCATTGCAAGGCCCTTAGAGGGAAGGGCAGGGTTCCTGCAGGGCTATCTCAGTCACCAAGCGGGCACTCTGGGGTGACACTCATCTAGAGTGGGCTGTGCTCTTGCAAGCTGTTACCTCTGGGTAGAAGTCAACTCAACCCCCCGGCTGCTCTAAACTCTGCTGATGCAGGGGGGAGTGTGACAGGTTGGGTCACAGAGATCCCCTTGGGACTGTCACATGATGTGTTGAAATTATCTGAGAGTCCATTTTCCCTGCCAGCTTGGCACGTCCAGAAACCTGCCTTGTTGAGGCAGACATACTAGCCTGCTGCAAACACAGACCCAGAGTCTGGATCACACCCTCAAAGCTGCAGGCTTGAAGTTAAAACACCTTAGCAGGTTATCTGAATCCAGCACCCAGAAACCCAGCTCCTAATGTATTCCAAACCCCAAATAAATCCATTTTAATCTGAATAAAGTTATACAGGGTAAACTCGTAAATTGTCCACCCCCTATAACACTGATGGAGAGATATGCAGAGCTGTTTGCTCCCCCACGTATTAATCACTTACTCTGGGTTCACTAATAAACAAAAGTCATTTTATTAAATATAAAAAGTAGGATTTAAGTGGAAAAAAAGTTACCAAACAAAATAAATGACAAACACATGCAAGTCTAAGACATTAAGAAACTGATTACAGGTAACCTCTCACCCTCACAGATGGTCCAATAAGCTTCTTTCACAGACTAGTCTCCTTCCTAGTCTGGACTCAATCCTTTCCCCAGTAAGTTCTTGCTAGTTCCAGCAGACATCTTAGGTGTTAAGCAGGGACTTTCTCATGACTGGCCACCTCTTTGTCCTGCTCCAACCACCTTTTATAGCTTTGGCACAAGGCAGGAGTTTATTGTCTCTCTGGGTCCCCACCCCTCCTTCTAAATAAGGGGCGTGCAAACTTTTTTTGCCTGAGGGCCGCATTGGGTTTTGGAAATTGTATGGAGGGCCAGTTATGGGAGGGAGTCACGGCTTATCTGCCCCCCCGGGACTCCTGCCCCAACCAATCCCCCCGTTCCCTGATGGCCCCCCGGGACTCCTGCCCCATCCATCCCCCCTGGCTCCTTGTCCCTGACTGTCCCCAGAAACTCTGCCCCTGACTGCTCCCTGACGTCACATCCAACCCCTCCTCTCATTCCTGATGCCCCTCCCAGGAACCCTGCCCCATTCAACCACCCCTTCTCCCTGTCCCCTGACCGCCCGCAGAACCCCGCTATTGACTGCCCCCCACTGCCTCATCCAACGCCCCTAGGGATATATGGTCTCTTTACTCCTTAAACTACGTCTTCTCCTACGTCAGGGGAATCTCCCAATTGTATCCTGCTCGAAGAGTGCGACAACGTCCCCTCTATGCTAATCAATTATGGTTAAGCAGGTCCAACTGGACACCTCAGTTTCTTCCTTTCGGGTACACGTGAAAAAAGCTATACTGTCACCCCACCCTCCTTAAAACAAATAGGTTTATTAGCAAAAAACCACAACGCATTGGAGAAAATGGTTTTACATTAACAGGCAGCTGTCATCTTTCTCACGTATCATGACAAGCTAAGTTAGACAGGCTTTGCTCTGGAGATACATGATGGAACTGGAGCAAATTACATTCTTTTGGAAAGCCAGGTTGCCCTTGAGACTCAGCCTACTTTTCCTGTGTGTCTGAGCATCTTCCCATCCGTCTGCCCCTTTCTTATTGAAGCAGCATTTGTTGAAACCTGTGTGAGCCTGGGCACAGTCACCGTACTGCTCAGCCATGTCTGTGTTACAGGGCCATGGCGTGGAGCTGACCTTTGCCCTCTGACTGCTTTCTCCCAGCCACATAGTCTAAGATGAGGCCCTCGTGGCTGGTGCTCTATAGTTTGAAAGTTAGACCCATTCAGCCTCAAGGGCTCACAAGCACCGGTCTGGTGACTGTGCTGAAACTCCCAGTGTCTCCTTTACACTCCAAAACTCCCCTTAGAAATCCACTACCTACCCTGCATTGTCATCCCCGAGTACTCTGCTGTGCCAGCAGAACTCCCCATGCTGCAAAGAGTGCAGATGGCAAGGGTCCAGTTACAGGGGTTTGATTCGCTGGCCTGTTTGCCCCCTGCCACAGCGGAGTTTAGAGCAGCCTGGGGGCTGGGCTGACCTCCACCCATTGGTAATGGCTTCCAACAGCACAACACACGCTGGCCACATCCCTTCAGATGTGTTACCCCAGAGTGCCCCCTTGGGGCCTGATGTAGTGCTGCAGGCCCTCTGAACTTCCTTCTAAGGTCCTGGGTAACCTCTGGGTGGGCTAGAGTTCACTTCATTGCCCTTCTCCAGTGTCTTAAAAAATAACTCCCATAGAAAGCAGCTGGAGACACGAAGTTCAGTCTCTCAGGATTTTCAGCAAAGATTGAACCTACTCATTTTCAAGGCCCAAAAGGAGGTAAAGAAAGGAAAATTTTATGATAAAGAAAGAAATAATCTATTTTTTACAGCATGACATGGCTATTTTATAATCCACAGACGTTATCTTCACTGTTAGACATAAACATAAATAAATACAACAGATTAAAATCTGAACACTTCAGTCCCCACAGAAACACAGTGAGAAGAAACTGAGAGTTCCCAAAAGCTTAGACTGAGTTCACCTGAGTCTCAGTGAGAGCCTTTGGTCACCAAATCTAGACAGTCTACCGAGTCTAAAAGAGCATCTTTCTTCCCCTTGCCTGTAGGAATCTCTCTCTCGCCAGACAGGTAACAGCTTTACCAATCACTCACTTAAGTATATAGATAACCAAAACTCCAGGCACAAGAAAATACAAAGCTGAGAATGGCAAAACATAAATGACTCTTTTCCCATTACTACATGGAAAGAAAAGTTGGTAAATCATACTGGTTGGGGCAACTTAACCCAAACAGTTCAGCTCAAATCAAAATAAGGTTCAAAGAATGCAATTAAAAAGTGAAGAAACTATTTTTCCCTTCCAGTTTCGCCTTGCTTTACTTAACCCTGCCCATGCTTCGCTCTTAGAGGGTTAACAAATATCACGAACCTGCTGCAAAATGCCTCAGTCAGGGGAAACAGCCTGCTTTTCGCTCCTTGGCTCAGCTTCTCCCAATTCACACAGAGCAGGTGGCCCTTTGCAAAGCAGCTGCCCTGATTACTCACCCTGATGGAGTCTGACCCCAGCAAGGGGGAACCTATTGGAGCATATCCAAAACTACCACACCCAATTCCAGAAGTTTCTGGAAATGCAGTGATAAATCTGGCTAGCAAGAGTGACTCAGACACAACTCACTCCTACCCTGGCTAATATCTTCCTATTGAACAAGAGCCCCCTTTGTGTGGTCCCATTAATTCAGTGTTCTCCAAAACACCAGGTCTCTTATTACCCTCCTCTTCCTTTATTTGGGACCCTCACTGTCCTACTTGCTGAGATCAGCATTGTCTCAGGCTTGCCACATCCCCTGCTCCCCCTTTGTCCCTGAGGCCCCACCGCATCCCATCTTTTCCCCTGAGGCCTGGCCCCCTGCTCCTCCTCTTCTCCCAAGATCCTGGCCACCAGCAAGGGCAGAACCAAGCTATTTTAAGAGCTCCCCAAGAAGGCCAGCCTGCTGTGGGGAGCCCCGGACATGCCATCTTCCCTTTGTTGCATGCCATAGGGGGTGGGAATATGGGCTGGGGGCTGGTCTCATGCCCCTTATCCCCTCACTCAGGGCAGATGGAGTATCCTGGCTCCCTGAGTAACACTTACCACAGCCCAGCTCCAGCTTCAAGCCTGGCAAGGAGGCGGGGCTCAAGGGAAGTTGAGTAGCAGGGGTTGGGGCTACAGGGGGTAGAAGAGGGTCCAGGGAAGGGCCATGGAGGCGGCAGGGAAGGGGACACAGAGTGGATGGAGCTCCTGCATGTGTCCCGCTTTTGCGTTTTGACTAGGTAGTCACTCTACACTGAACGGGCTGGGCTGGGATCGGAGCAAGACATGCCTTTGTGGGGGAGCAAAGACCCATTTTCACCCCTTTGGATTGCTGGGGCAGCATAAGCGGAGGGGCTGCAGAGGGAATCTGGGCCTGAGTCTCTTGCCAGCACTTCTATATGTCAGACCCTCATTCACACATTCTGCCTCGGTGGGGAGTGGGCTCAGCAGGTCTTCAGTGTGCAGAGCCATCAACGGGGCTGCCTGAATGGCTTCTCCTGGGCCTCCTGCATTAATTGTGTCTCTGGCATGACTCAGTCACTAGTAACTGGCTGAGGGCATAGGGAAAGGATGGGTTACTGCTACCCTTGAATAGCCCCTATCCACAGCTTGTTCAGCACTCATGAATCACGCAGCTGCCTGCCTTGGTCTCCTTCCCCCAGTACCCTGTCCATCCTCACCAGCCCCTCTCCCACTGCTCTTGGCCTTTGACCCCATCAGAATCTATCTCTACTCTGAAAGGATCAGTAGCATATGTCGTCTAGGATGGAAGGGCCCACGATGGAACAGGTGGGTGTGGTCCATATATTTCGTCTCCCTTGTCATGAGAGCTGAAGCCAGGTGTTGAACTGACCCTTCACTTGACGAACACTCTGATTATCCTCCATTGTTTTTAGGTGACAGATCTGAGAAACTACCCCACATTGAGGCATAAGTAGAGTAAGTTTTGGAACAAACTCCTACATTTTACAGTAATAAGTTACTAGGATCAAATGGGATTCACCCAAGAGTTCTGAAGGAACTCAAATATCAAACTGCAGAATTACTAACCGTGGTATGTAATCTATGGTTTAAATCAGCCTCTATACCATCCAACTAGCACATACAAATTGTGATGCTGATTTTCAAAAAAGGCACCAGAGGCGATCCTAGCAATACAAGCCAGTAAGCCCAACTGGAGTACCAGGCAAATTGGTTGAAATTATAGGAAAAAATAGCATTATCAGACACATAGATGGACACATTTTGTTGGGGAAGAATCAACACAGCTTTTCAAAGGAAAATCATACTTCACCAATGTATTCAAATTCTTTGAATGGGTCAACAAAAATGCAGGCAAGGGAGATCCAGTGGATATACTCTACTTGGACTTTCAGAAAGTCATTGAGAAGGTCCCTCACTAAACGCTCTTAAGCAAAATAAGCAGTCCTGGGAGAATGAGGAAGGTTCTCTCCTGGATCAGTAGCTGGTTACAAGACAGGAAATAAAGGATAGCAATAAATGGTCAGTTCTCAGAAGGGAGAGAAGTAAATTGCAGGGTCCTCCTGGGATCTGTAGTGGGACCAGTGCTATTCAACATATTCATAATTGTCTGGAAAAAGGGGTAAATTGTGATGTGGCAAAATGTGTAGACAAGACAAAATTACTTAATCTATTGTGACAGACCTAAAGCAGTGGAGTACAGGAGTCTGGTAGAGGGCAAATATGCTGGTAACTGGATGAGTAGTTTTCTGCTCCCTGAGTGACCAGAGTAGGGGCTGCACTTTAGAGTAATCAGGAACTTGCTAGAACCAATTAAAGCAGACAGGCTGATTAGAACACCTGCAGTCAATCAAGACAGGTTAATCAGGGCACCTGGGTTTAAAAAGGAGCTCACTCCAGTCAGGCCGGGGGAAGCCAGAGGAGAGGAAATACGTGTGAGGAGCTGGGAGCAAGAGGCACAAGGAGCTGAGAGTGAGAGGGTGTGCTGCTGGAGAACTAAGAAGTACAAGCGTTATCAGACACCAGGAGGAAGATCCTGTGGTGATCATAAAGAAGGTGTTTGGAGGAGGCCATGGGGAAATAGCCCAGGAAGTTGTAACCGTCATGCAGCTGTTACAGGAGGCACTAAAGACAGCTGCAATCCACAGGGCCCTGGGTTGGAACCCGGAGTAGAGGGCGGGCCTGGGTTCCCCCCAAACCTCCCAACTCCTGATCAGACACAGGAGAAGTTGACCCAAACTGTGGGGAATTCACTGAGGTGAGCAAATCTGCCAATAAGTGCAGGACTGTCATAACTGTCCTACTCAGATCTGAACCTTAGAGTTCAGAACATGAGAAACTAGCATGAAACCTTCAAACTTAATTACCAGCTTGGATCTGATATCGCTGCCACCAGCCAGAAAAATTCCAGAGTCTGGCTCATTCTGGTCTCCCCAAAACCTTCCCTGGGGAACCCCCAAGACTCAGATGCCCTGAGTCTCACCACAAAGGGAAATAACCCACTTCCCTTCTCCCTCTTCCCCTCCAGGTGTTCCCTCCCTAGGTTCCTGGAGAGATATACAGATTCAAGCTCCATGAATCTAAACAAAGGGATTCCACCCTCTTTACCTCTTCCCAGATTTCCCCGCCCTGGGTACTCTGGGAGATTCCCTGCTTCAAGTCCTTGAAACACAAGTACCGAGAGATCCAATCTCTCTCCTCCCTCACCCAGAGGGTACGCCAAGTCAGGCTTAGTAAATCTAACACAAAGAGATTTTCCCCCTCCCTTCGTTTCTTAGTTTTAACCAGTGAAAAACACTCTAACAGGTCTTAAAAAGAAAGCTTTATATAAAAAGAAAGAAAAAGACATAAAACTGGTCTCTATATCAAGGTAACAATATACAGGGTCAATTGCTTAAAGGAAAAATGAATAAACAACCTTATCCAAAAAGAATACAATTTAAAACATTCCAGCAACTACACACATGTAAATACAAAAAAACAATATAAACCTATTGTCTTACTCTCCTTGTACTTACAACTTGGAAACAGAAGATTAGAAAGCCTGGAGATAGAAAGATCACTCTCAGAGCCAGAGAGGGTCACCAAACCAAAACAAAGAACAAAGAACTCACACCCAGAACTTCCCTCCACCCAAATTTGAAAAAGTCTTGTTTCCTGATTGGGCCTCTGGTCAGGTCTTTGGTTCCCTTTGTTAACCCTTTACAGGTAAAAGAACATTAACCCTTAGCGATCTGTTTATGACAAGGACCCACCAAGGTAGAGGAGGAACTTTGTCACAATACTTAAGTGTAAAGTAAATTAAGAGGTGTTACAAACAGATCTCACAAAACTAGGTGACTGGGAACAAAATGACAGATGAAATTCAGGGTTGATAAGTGCAAAGTAATGCACAGTGGAAAACATAATCCCAACTATACATATACAATGATGGGGTCTAAATTAGCTGCTACCACTCAAGAAAGAGATATTGGCAGCATTGTGGATAGTTCTCTGAAAACATACAATCAATGTGCAGCAGCAGTCAAAAGCAACCCTAGTAAATTCATGGAGGATAGGTACACCAGTGGCTATTAGCCAAGATGATCACAGTCTCAACTACATTCTCTGGATGTCTTTAAAACTCTGAATGTCAGAAGATGGGTACAGATGACATAGGATGGAGGACATGATATTGTGCTTTTCTGATAATTCCCTCTGAAGCATCTGCACTGACCAAAGTCAGAAAACAGGACATTGGGCTAGATGGCCCATTGATCTGAATCAATATGGCCATTCTTCTGTTCTTAAATTGTTTCTCTGGGTGATGGGCTTCTGCAGACAAGCCTTTTCCAGGGGATCCCTTTTAAATAGAGCTGGTGTAGCCACCCTAGCAGATATCAAGAGTAGGGTGACCATATGTTCCATTTTGGCAGAGACAGTCCCTTTTTTAGCCGCTTCCTTGTTACTTAAATGAAAGTTGCACTGACTGAGTCTATGGCTGCACTGTGGGAATGGGAAGGTCAAAATCTCCTGCCCAGTCTAGGGCTGGGGTATTTGTTAGGGGGCTTATCCCTTCACCTTCTCACTTCCCTGGTCCTTCTCGCATGAACAGAGAGCAACAATACCCGACGTTCAAAGGCGCAAACAATTCAATGTTTATTGGGGTGAACTTCCAGCAAGCATGATTCCAGTTTCTTAGTGTCCCCCTTCCCAGCTCTGACCCCACAGAGCCTTGTCTGTGTCCTTGTTTCTGTTCCCATCCCTTGTTCCCATTTCCCCCTTTAGCAAAACATGATCCCAATTCCCACCCCCCTTCCTGATTGACTGCAGACTATATAGTAAAAGTTGAGTTCTCCTTAGCTATACCTTAACCAATCATTTTACTGAAATTTAACTAACCAATCCTAACATATTGTAACATGGTTATTTAACCAATTATATTCCAGCACCTTAATTGGTTTACACTCAACAAAATTAATTATACAGCAGCCAGAAACAATCACAGAACCAGACAGAGACCATGCAAATAAACATACAAAACAATACAGAAATGAGGATTTTACAATTATATCTATACAGATATAAGGGTTTTCCAGCTGTGTCTATTGATAAGTGAGTTCTTCCCAGACAGGATGCTATCAAACTAAGTTTCCTTTTATATCTTCTAGGTTCTACCCTTTCTCTGGAGGTGATAGGAAGATCAGAGCAGGATTGTATTCCTAATAGCCCAACAGCATCTTATTTCAATGTGACTAGATTGGAATGTGAGGATGTGACCATACACTTCCCAGCTTATGGCTGCCTCCGCTGCTTAGCCGAAGAACCAGGCCTCAGACTGTCACTGTAAGAGAAGGCCATTACACAGACAGACAGACTTCCCATCTCTGTGCATCCCCACCCCCACCCTGTACAAGGCCCCTTCAACAGATTCTGCAGGCAGTGGCTACTGTGACAGGCCCTGGTAGCACATCTCTGATGAACCTGTGCTAGCAGGAAGCCGGGGAGCATCCTAGAGCAGTTGTGGAGGCTCAGAGATTCTGGGTGGGTGAGCCAAGCTACAAATGGATCTCTGAGACCTGTGCATAACTTTGGTGATCTCTGGATCCCTCTTTTCATTCTTCATGGAGAAGGGAAAAGACCTCCCCCCCAGATTGATCCAAGGGAAATTTCCTTGTATGGAGCCTTGTGGACTCTCCCTTCCCTGGCCTGCAGCCTGGGCTTGTAGTGCAGGACAGGGCACTGCCGGGGAGAAATCTGGTCCTATATTATTATTATTATTCTATTTCATACCACACGTCCCCTGTGATTTGGCCTCCTGCAGTTTGCCTTTGGCTCTGATCAGAGTTAAAGCTGGAACAAAGAAAGCAAATCTGCAGAGGTTCCCTGATGGCCAAGTGGCCCCCAAGGAAATGTGCAGACATGCTTCATATAGACAGCTGCTTTTCTGTCTGAACAGATACTGCCCACTGCCCATGTAACCTCCTGGATGACTCCTCGTCCTTCAGTGTGAAGACCTCTGGTGTCAGCGGCTCCTCTTCTAGCAGGATTTGGGTACACTGGCAGGTTTTGGTATCTTTACAATGTAAAGTGAAGGGTAAAGACTGCAAGCTGTTTCCGTTTGCAGAAGTTCTGCAGTGCAAGAAGGGACTGATGTGGGCTGTCGGGGTGACTCAGCGATGGTGCTGTAGGGCAAGGAGCACCAGGTGGTTTGGGAACCCCTCCCCCACATCTACCTGTTCTCCACGTTGGGATATTCAAGCTACACACAAATCTGACATTCAGAGCGAGCTCGGAGTGTTTAAACCCCTATTAACTGAGTCAGGATTTCTCAGTGGGTCCCATTTCTAGAGGTGCTGTGTGCTCTAGGCCGATCCTGCCAGGGGCTGAGTGAGAGGAGACCCCACGGAATATCAGAGGTTAGTTCCCAAGTCATCTCATGTTTAGTTGCTCCTGGAAATTTAATCAGAAAATTCATTTGCAAAGGTTTGGTTCTTTGTCTTGGTTGTGAACTCAGGAATTCACAGCTGCACTGTGGTAACAGGTCCGATAGGGCATATTTCTGTTTCCTGAATGACTGAGGGCTCCAGCGTTTCTGCCCTGTAGATATCCCTCAGAGATACAGGACTACCGGCATCTCTGTCCCCTCTCTGGTCTCTGAGTGCCACATGTCAGGCCTCGTTGCCTTCCCTCTCATGGGGTGGAATCCTGTGATGCTCCCACCCTCAGACTGGGCCCTGGGCTACTGCACTGTGATTGCCCTGCAGGTGCCAGTGAGCATGTGTTGAGACAAGTGACCAGCCTTCTTGAGCCAAAATAATGTTTAATCAAACAGCTGGAAGAACGTGTAACATGGGAGAATAAGAGGGTTTTCAAACAACAGTCTGTACACATCTCTGACCCCAAGACCTCCCAATCTGACAGGGACCCAGGCAGGCCAAGGGCCTTGAGTCTTCCCCAGAGGTGCCTGCGTGTGTCAGACTGAAGAGTGCCTCAGCAACAGCTGCCCCAGCTCTGGACAGACTCCCAGCGCTGGCAAAACAAGCTGTGTAACATGGCTGGAGCCCAGGAACAGGGAATTCCCTGCTTGTAGCTCCAGTGTGGTCTCTCAACCTCCCTTAAGTGCATCCTGAGCGATGGCTTTCCTTGAGCTATTACTTCCCTTCCTGCTTGTTTTCCAGCAGCCTGCTATTAAAATAGGAAGAGCCATACTGCTTTCACCTAATGTAGCCAAAACATAAACATCCCAAGAGTTAACCCAATATAACTATACAGCAAACATCCCCAGAACTGGGGTTATCACACACATTCATTATGGCAGCTCAGCTCCGTGGCAGTCACAGCGCCAATCCTGGGTGCTGCAGATTTTATTAATACAGGGAAGAGGGGGAGGGGAGAGAGATTGACTGACTGACTTTCATATGGGAAATGAAGTTCCATTCCCATGAATACTCATGCATTTGACTTTGAAAACTACTTCTTGCAAACTCTCATCGTGCCTGAGTAACAGGTGCTGGGGTTACTATGTACTAGAGAGTGAGAGCTCAGGGAATGTAGAGTTTATATACTGATCCTAATGCCCATTACCACTCTGGGTACAGGCTACAGACTGACAGAACAGAACCTGAGGAGAACCAGTCAGCTATTAACCCAGGGACAGAGGAGCCACTAGACTTTTGTTTGCTGACAAGCCACTGACTGAGGGCTGAGACGCTGGAATTTTTCAGGTTCTGAAGAAATCCAGATGACAGATGCTACATTTCACGTCCCACTCTAGCCTGACAAATCATCTCTGAAAGACAATCAGCGGGGAACGACTGGATTTACGTGTGTGGGTCAAAGTACAAATGTGTAAATGTTATGCCAAAACTTTTCATTGTAATATCAATATTAAAAACAAAAAGGTTCATGACATGCATGTATATCAAAAACCAGCATCAGAGTTGTTGGAATCTCTACAGGAAGGAGCAGTGGGATCTTTACTGCATAAAGGCTTTTGCTTTCGAAAGTATTTCAATAGTACTCCAAATAGTGTTTGCAATGGGTTTGTGCTATTAACTCTTCGCTCAGTGAACAGTTGTATGATACTGTCATTAGGTAACTGAGGAGCAGCTGTTTCTAACACTTACATTCAGGATCATGTACAAAATCCCTCTGCAATCCCTGTGCAAGACAAGTCAAGAGAGAACACAGGGCTGTGTTTCAGCATAGAGCTGAGGTGCAGAGGCAGAACAATTCCGTCAGCTACCTGGTGTTGCGAGCCGATTTCCCTCTGAGGATTTTTTTTTTAATGTTGCTGAGTACCTGTAAAGACATTTCCCTTTCCTGGTACAACATTATGTGACTTTGTGTTACGGGCAATGGGCATTATTAGCTTTGAATTGGTAACTTAATTCCTTTAACTCTTCCGAAAAAAACCTTGCAATGACACAAGACTTTATACTAGTGTAGACAAAATATCAGAGGGGTCGCCGTGTTAGTCTGGATCTGTAAAAAGCGACAAAGAGTCCTGTGGCACCTTATAGACTAACAGACATATTGAAGCATGCGCTTTCGTGCGTGAATACTCACTTCCTCGGATGCATGTAGTGGAAATTTCCAGTGGCAGGTATATATATGCAGACAAGAATCAATATGGAAATAACAAGGTTAGTTCAATCAGGGAGGATGAGGCCCTCTTCTAGAAGTTGAGGTGTGAACACCACGGGAGGAGAAAATGCTTTTGTAGTTGGCTAGCCATTCACAGTCTTTGTTTAATCCTGAGCTGATGGTGTCAAATTTGCAGATGAACTGAAGCTCAGCAGTTTCTCTTTGGATTCTGGTCCTGAAGTTTTTTAGCTGCAGGATGGCTACCTTTAAATCTGCTATTGTGTGGCCAGGGAGATTGAAATATTCTCCTACACGTTTTTGTATATTGCCATTCCTAATATCTGACTTGTGTCCATTTATCCTCTTACGTAAGGATTGTCCAGTTTGGCCAATGTACATAGCAGAGGGGCATTGCTGGCACATGATGCTGTATATTACATTGGTGGACGTGCAGGTGAATGAACCAGTGATGGTGTGGCTGATCTGGTTAGGTCCTGTGATGGTGTCGCTGGTGTAGACGAACTGGGTATTTATATGGGTTACCAGAAAAATCTAATTACAGTAGTGAGGATTGTTCTTAATAAAGTATAGGAAGGGCTCTAAACTTTCCTGATTTACACCACAAAATATGTGTAAGCGCTGGGTGTCAGGAGGAAACTTTCCCTGGAAGCAGGTTATCTCATAGCTGTCTATTGAAGGCCTTCTTCCCCCTTTTTCTCCAGCATCGGAAACAGGCTACTGGGCTAGAAGGAACACAGATCTTATCCAGTCTGGCAGTGCCTATCTTCCCACCAGTGGTGTAAATCTAAGACTGTGTTTTTGATGATCTTCCTTGAGATCCTGGGAGTCTCTAGACTTGCACTGAGAGCAGAAAGATGTCTTGTTAAATATAATCCAGTTTCCTGTTCTTTTTCCTTTCAGAAAGGAAAGTTGAAAACTCCTGGGACCTGCCCATCACATTATGTCAGCTGCAAATGACACCAAATCCAACTCTGCAGTGTTACTTCTCACCGGAATACCTGGGCTGGAAGACATCCATCTCTGGATCTCTATCCCTTTCTGCTTAATGTATGTTATTTCGATAGTAGGAAATTCAGTCATTCTGTTCATTATAAAAACAGATCCAAGCCTCCATGAGCCCATGTACATATTTCTTTCCATGTTGGCCATCACAGACCTTGGCTTATCGGTAACCACCATGCCAACGATACTGGGCATATTCTTGTTTAAATCTAGGGAGATCAGCCTCAATGCCTGTTTTGCTCAGCTGTTTTTCATCCACTCGCTTTCATACATTGAATCGTCTGTGCTCTTGTTGATGGCCTTTGACCGCTTTGTCGCGATCTGCAATCCTTTAAGATATACATCCATCTTAACCCTCCCAAAAATAGCCAAGATGGGACTGGTGTGTGTGCTAAGGGCAGTGGCCCTAATATTCCCACTCCTCTTTCTCCTGAAACAGTTCCAGTACTGTCGAGCTAATGTCCTCTCCCATTCCTACTGTGTGCACCAAGAGGTCATGAAGTTAGCTTGTTCAGATATCACAGTCAACAGCATCTATGGCTTGTCTATTGCACTCTTAACAGTCGGGTTAGACTCGCTGCTCATCTGCCTCTCTTATGTCATGATCCTCAGAGCAGTGCGTAGCATCACATCCCACTTGGAGTCCCTCAGGGTCCTGAACACTTGTGTCGCTCACCTCAGTGCTGTCTTGCTTTTCTACACACCAATGCTTGGCTTGCCTGTGATACACAGATTCGGCAATAGCTCTTCTCACTCGCTTCAGATTTTCCTGGGATACGTATACCTACTGGTCCCGCCTCTGATGAATCCAATCGTGTACAGCGTGAAAAGCAAACACCTTCGTGTGAGGATAATCAAGGTGTTCTTCAAGTGACAGGTCAGTTCATCACCTGGCTATGGCACTGGTGACTTAAGAGACAAAAAACACGGACCACAGCCACCTATTCCATCCTGGACCGTTACATCTGAGATTATATGAGCTACTTATCTCCACTTTGTAGAGAGGTTCAGATGAGGTCTAAGCCCTGGCACAATGGGAGATGGATGTCCTGACCCGCTGGTGAGGGAAGACAGTGCAATGAGAGAAGGAGACCAAGGGAGGCAGTCTCATGAACAAAGTTCTTGTGTTTTTGGAGAGACAGGGTACTGGTGGTATGTTCGCCCATAAAAAGCCGTGTCCTTGGCTGTTCTGACTTCAGAATTCCTGTTGATGCAGTTAATAAAGAGAATGGATGCGGCTATTGTTTCCCATTAGACCTGGCCTGTCACTTTCCTGACTCTGGTTAAAAATCAACATGCCATGAAAAAAGCTACAGAGCCATGATCAAAGCTGTCCTGCAGTCGCAGTCCTGGCACTGGGTGATCCATGAGCATGGCACCATGTGTGGTCAGAGGCTATTCAAGGACCACGGACACCCACTCTTCTCCGACACCCTCAGAAAGGTGCTTGTGACGGAATCATATCAGAAACATGATTAATACAGGAGCCCTGAGAGGCCATTCTTCCCCCTGAGGCACCACCATCTGCTCCATCACTTCGCTCATATTCCTTACTCTGCCCAGGCTGGAAGCTGGAGCCTTGCAGTGGTAAGAGCTGTCCAGACAGCCCTGATGTTCCACCTTCCCTGGGCAGGAGGGTCAGAGGACCCAAGAACAGCCCCCAGCCTGTCTTTCCACCCATCAGGGCACACCACAATTGAAGGTGGAGAATCTGGGGCTCCCAACAGTGGCCTGGGCCCCCTCGCCAGTTCTTACCACAATCCAGCTCCGACCAGGAAGGGGACCACGCTTGAGGTAAAGAGAAGGAACAGGGGGAAGGGCCACAGGAGAAGGCGAGGAACAGGGGGGTGGACGTCTAAGGGGAAAATGAGGAGTAGGGGATGCAGCATCCCTGAACCATTGCAGACCCCTGCAAGGAGGTCACTGGGTGAGGACGGGGCTGGGGGGTAGGAGAGGCACTTATCTATGGCCCAGATTATTGTAGCGTCTGAGGACCTCTTGATCTTTGACATATTTATCAGTAGAACACCCCATGCTGTAGAGCAATGTTATTAACACCACTGGGAAGGTTCCAAGACCAGAAGGAACCACTGTGATCACCTCATCTGACTGCCTGTATAGCATGGGCCAGAGACCACCCCTGAAATAACTCCTAGAGGAGAACTATTGGAACAACCTCCTGCCTTGATTTAACAGTTGTCAGTGATGGAGAATCAACCACGGTCCTTGATAAATTCTTTCCAATTACCCTCATTCTTAAAAAAACCACATCCTTTCTGAATGTGTCTAGATTCATCTTCCAGTCATTGGATCATGCTATAAATGTCTCTGCTAGACTGAAGAGCCCATTGTTAAATGTTTGCTCCTCATGTAAGTACTTACAGACTTTGGTCACGTCACCCCTTAACAATAACACCCCTTAATGTTAAACTAAATAAATTGAGCTTCTTCAGTGGATCACTCTCAAGCAGGTTTTCTAATCCTTTCATCATTCTCTTGGTTGTTCTCTGACTCCTCTTCAATTTATCCACATCTTCCTCCAACTGTAGGCAATAGAACAGGACACAATATTCCAGCAGTGCTCCCAGCTGTGCCAAATACCCATGCAAAATATCATCTCTGCTCCTACTTGAGATTCCCCTGCTTACACTTCCTGGATTACACTGGGTTTTTCAGCCATTGCACACCACTGAGCTGCAAGTCTTTTTCAGAGTCACTGCTTCCCAAGATTAGGTCCCCCATTTGGCAAGGATGGCCTGCATCTTTTGTTCCCTGATGTAACTTCAAATTGAGCCCTATTAAAAGAGATATTGTTGAGGCCCAGAAGGATTAAGTGAGTTGCCAAGATCACAGAAGAAGTCTGTGGAAGAGCCTGGAACTGAAGCCAGTTCTTCTGAGTCCCAGGACAGTACTTTAAGCCCTGAATCATCCTTCCTATATGGAATTAGTGGCTGGAGATGGGGCTGCTGGCAGCTCAGCATGCTGAGATTGCCAGGAACCCCAGGAATTCAACTCCTTTGAGATCACTAAAGAGGAGCCCAAGAACAATTCCTTTTCCAGATGAGAATGCTGGGTCATGCTTTCTCCTGAATCTATGGAGGGGCAAATCCATCACCCAGGATGCACAGCAGGGTCAGAGTTGGTAAGCAATTCCACATGAGCTCCAGATGTGATGCAAAATGGGCAAATAGGCCTGGAAGCCACCATCTAAGTCAATGAGTCCAGTCCTTTTCTATGGCACGCGATCCTGCCATATTGTTCGGTGCATAAGCCTTTGTAAGCAGGGGCTAAATGAGTTCCCCTGACAGCTAGCTGGGAGTGGACTATACTTCAGAAGCAAACGGTATTTACATCAACACACCTAGTCTTCCTAGATACTCAGCAGATAGTGGTGTTGCTCAAAGTGATCTACTTTGGCTGGCGCTGGGTTACAAATCACCATCGTACTGAGTTCAGGGGTAGGGAAATGTTGTTATCAATGATATTTTCTTATTTGTAAGAACAAAGGTGAGGAGAACTGTGCTTAACCTCTCCCAAATGAGGGAGTCACACTCAGCTGAAAGGACCTTCAGCTGGAGAAACATTCCCGTTTTACAGACAAACAACTTGGAATATCCTTTCCCCTGTTCCAGCACACATGGCTGTTCAAGAACAATTGCTTGGAGATTGGGATAGCTCCCTTCATGGGCAAGTCATTACCCCGAAAAGACACAGGAACATTTCCTTCACTGTTACAGTTCTGCACAGAAATTTTCTCCAGAGAAACATTTCCCTGAGCCTTATCTAATGCCAGATTTACTTCTGAGATACAAAACAGACACTCATTAACTAAACTAAACTTTAGTAAAAAACAGAAGAGAGTATGATTAAAATATTTCTATACGTCCAGACATGAGTTCAATTCATTGATGTGCAGATTCACTGCAGAGATGGTGAGCTTCGTAGTTTCAAAACGTTCCTTTAGAATTCAGTTCACAGGTCAGATTACAATGTCCAAATCTCATATTCAGGGTGTACCAGTATAACTGGGACCTCAGTCTTGCAACTCAAACTTCCCCTGATGAAGTCTAAGCAGATCTGAGATGACAGAATCAGGACCCAAGGATGGTTTATCCAATTTCATGTCTTTTGACAAGTTGAAATTCCTCAGGGAACAGAAGGTCATTAGGATGACTTTGAAGGACGTCCATCACCATTACTTAGCTGTATAAATTAACATAAGGCCATTTCTTTCGACCTCTGAATTATCAGAATACAGCACAGACAGGGACTGTTGATTACATTTTCCACACTACTCATACATATGTAAATACACAAAACCACAAACATTATGTCCCCACATGTCTTCTGTGGGTTATTTATTTTGCAAGATGTTTAACCGATGTTGCACCCTATAATGCTTTATGGAAATGTGCTTATGAATGTATATATGACATAACTGGGCACGTCATGTAAGATATCTCTGCAAAGATTATGATCTACTGAATCTATCCATCCTATCTGTACACATGTTCCATTTTTGTATTTAAAGTTAATAATATTGGCTGTGTACTTGTTTGATTTTAAGTAGCCTTAGTAAGCCATTTGGTCAGATTCTTAAGAAAGGAATTTGCAAGTTAAGTGCCAAATCAAGAAACACGTAATGGACAATAGAACCTTGGAAGACTCCAATCCAAAGAAGAAGTCTACTTGGGGACGTTGAAGGTAGTATGTGAACAATGCCTGCCTCCTGTAAAGTTCTGAGTCATGCATGGACATGTGACTTGCAAGATTCTGCATAGGAGAGAGGAGGGGGACTCCACCCACAAAAGAAAGTCTATTTAAGCCCCTTGGAGACCCCCTCTTTTGTCTTCAGCTGGCTCAAGAGATAGCCTCTCCACCCCAAAGGATGCCTGAAAGAAACTGGAACAAAGGACAGTAACCACAGGGGTGAGGATCGCTGGACCCAGACTAGAAGGAGATTAGTCTGTAAAAGAAACTTATTGGAACATCTCTGAGGGTGAGATTTCATCTGTAATCACTTTCTTACTGTACTAGGCTTAGACTTGTATGTTTGTTTTATTTTGCTTGGTAATTCACTTTGTTCTGTCTGTTATTACTTGGAACCACTTAAATCCTACTTTCTGTATTTAATACAATCACTTTTTACTGATTAAATGACCCAGAGTATGTATTAATACCTGGGGAGGGGGGCCAAACAGCTATGCATATCTCTCTACCAGTGCTACAGAGGACGGACAATCTATGAGTTTACCTGTGTAAGCTTTATACAGGGTAAAACGGATTTATTTGGGGTTTGGATCCCATTAGGACCTCCCACTGGGAGCTGGGTATCTGAGTGCTGGAGACAGGAACACTTCTCAAGTTCATTTCAGTTAAGCCTAAAGATTTTAAGGGATTTTGGGTCTGGTTTGCAGCAGACATAGCGTGTCTGGCTCAAACCAGGCAGGGCACTGAAGTCCCAAACAGCCAGGGAAAATGGGCTCAGAGGTAATCTCGACACATCAGGTGGCACATCCCAAGGGGTTTCTGTGATCCAACCCATCACAACGATATAGAACCACTACTACACTCTCCTTTCCTGCACCTCAGCTCTACTCTTCTCTGGATCACTCACCAGTGGTTCTGTTCTGTCAGGATTTTTTGGGAAGTCTTGCACGGCTATCGCAGAGGAATTTTGTTCATGACTCTGAATGTAAGTGTTAGAAACAGCTACTGGTCAGTTACCGGGAGACCATATCATACATTTCTCAGGCTAGAGTGGGACATAAAATGTAGCATCTGTCCTCTGGATTTCTTCAGAACCTGAAAGATCCCAGCGTCTCTGCCCTCAGTCAGTGGCTTGTCAGCAAACAAAAGTCTAGTGGCTCCTCTGTCCCTGGGTTAATAGCTGACTGGTTCTCTTCAGGTTCTGTTCTGTCAGTCTGCAGCCTGTATCCGGAGTGGTAACAGGCATTCCCTGAGCTCTCACTGTCTAGTACGTAGTGTCATCAGAGCTGTTATTCAGGCACGATGAGGGTTTGCAGGACACAGATTTCAAAGTCAAATGCATGAGTATTCATGGACATAGAACATCATTTCACACACGAAATGGGACAGAGGCTCATGGTTCAAGCTAGACCTGGGCTGGAAAACTGAGAGGTTCCCCCTCACCAAGTACCCCCCATAAAAATGTAAGACCCAAACTAAAATGTTTCCTTTTTATCCATTCTCTGGGGTGTGTTTTCATAGAAAATGGACCATGTTTCTCTAGAATTTCAATTTCCACGATACTGCCCAGCTGCAGCTGCCTGGATCCTCAAGAGAAATTGGGACTTTTCATCTGTTTCTCCCTCGTAACATAAATGAAGGCTGCACTGGTGGAGTCTCTGGCTGCACTCTGGATATGGAAAGGTCAAAACCTCTCAACCAGTCTATGGCTGAGGATTTGTGCCCTTCAGCTACACCAACTAATCTGCCAATCTCTGTGGGCTATTGTGATAGGCCCCGGTAGCACATCTCTAATGAGCTTCCAGGGAGCTGGTGAGAGTCCTGGAATAGTTGGGAGGCCCAGAGATTGTGCATGGGTGGGTCTAGCTCCCAATGGATCACTGAGATCAGGGCATAACTTTGGGGATTCCTGGGTCCTGGGTCCCCACTTTTCATTCTTCAGGGAAAAGGAAGGGAGCTCCCCTCCTGGAACGAGCTGAGAGAAATTTCCATGTACAGAGACTTGTGGATTCTCTGTACTCTGGTCAGCACCCTGGGTGTTTAATGCAGGAAAGGGGGCTGCTGCAGAGAAATCTGCTCCTATATTAATATTATTATTCTATTTTAGTTTATTTCAGCAAGATCACAGCTGTTATGGCATCATCATTATCACTCGGCCCCCTCATGGTTGCCATGTGAATAACAGGGATGATAAGCCCCAATTCCAGCAAGACAGCCTGCAGCAGGGCTGGTTCTGCAGGCTCATTTGGGTAGCATTAGCACGCATTCCCTATCATTTTGCCTCTTGAACTTTGCCTTTCGTTCTCAGGGGGTTTATACCTGCTGCACAGGAAGCCAAGCACCTAAGTGTCCCTGATGGTCCAGTGACCCCTAAGGGATTTTGCGAACATGCTTCACAAAGACAGGTGCCTATCTATCTGAACAAATGCTGCCTCTTGCCCTGTAACCTCTCCGATGACTCCTTGTCATTTAGGGTGAAGACCTCTGGCGTCAGCGGCTCCTCTTCTAGCAGGAATTGGGAACGTTGGCAGGTTTCACTGTCTTTAAAATGCAAAGTGATGTGTAAAGGCTGAAAGCTGTTTCCATTTGCAGATGTTCCGTGCAGCGGCAAAGGGCTCAGCTGGGCTGTTGGGGTGACTCAGTGATGGGGATAGAGGGCAGGTAGCAGTAGGTAGCTTGGGAACGCCTCCCCTACATCTGCCCATGCTCCACGGGGAGTAATTTCATCTACACAGAAAACTGACATTCAAAGTGAGCTTGCAGTGCTAAAACCCTGATGCCCTGAGCAATGATTTCTCAAGGAGTCCCATTTGTAGAGGTGCTGTGTGCTCTGGGCCCGATCCTGCCAGGGGCTGAGGAAGAAAAGACCCCACGGAATATCACTGACTACTTCCCAAATTGCATCAGGTCTATTTGCTGCTGGAAATTTAATCAGCAAATACATTTTCAACAATTTTACTCTTTGACTTGACTGTAGACGCAGGAATTCAGAGCTGCGTTGCTCTGAGGGCACACAAGCAAGTCTCATTTTATGCGAGGGTTCCGTTCCACGGTTAGCGCGTAAAGCGAAAACCACGTATGGTGAAACACTCATTGAGTTGAATGGCGGGCGGAATAGCCCGCACTGCAGATGCAGTTTTTATATTGTAATTTTTCTTTTTTTCCCTTGTTTTTACTGACTGCACAAAGCTGAATTCGCGCACGTTAAATGCGCCTAAGGCTATTAGTGCAAACCTAGTGTTTGCGCTATTCACCCATTTGCGATGCCAACCCCTCCCTCATGCAGCTGAAGTAACTGTCCATGTTAGCTTGTAGCTTACCAGATAACTACAATCCCTTACATGGGGAGCTGATGCGGGTCCTGTGAGGATGAAGAGGAACCTGTAGGATGATCAGACTCTCTGGATTCAGTCAACATAGGGTGGACAAAGCACTTCAGCTTCTCTTGAAGGGATTCTTGGGGTCAGAGTGTATCACTGGGAGCATTTGGTAAGGGAAAGTTAATAGATCCCAGTTCCGATCGAATTTACACACGTAAATCTGGAGTGATGTCGTTATTGAATTCAGAACCAGACCCTGAAAGTTTATCCCATGTGCTGCAAAGAGGGAGTGCCATAATTTGAACTCACATGAGCAGAGAAAATAAAAAAATAAGGTATATAATGAGGCAATGAAACACATTTATGAATAATGTAAATGCAGGACAGATGAACAAAATGACCATTTTCACCATGCACTTGCCATATGTGTACACACATGTCATGATACAATGGGCCACACTTTGAAGTTGAGGGCTACAAAGGGTGTCTGTGTGAATGTCATTATTGCAAACTCACACAGTGCTCAAATAGGCTGTGGAACTCTGATCCACAAAATATAAATGGGGCCAAGGCATTAGTCAGATTCAAAGAGGGACTGGATTTACACCACAAAATATGTCTAATTAGTGGGTGCCTGGGGGAAACTTTCCCTTGGAGCAGTTAATCTCATAGCTCCCAATTGCAGGGATTCTTCCATCTTCCCCTGAGCATGTGTAACTGGTTACTGAGCTAGAAGGACTGCAGGTCTCATCCAGTCTGTCAGTATCTATCTTCCTATTGGTATATCCTATTGGGGGTGTAAATCCAAATCTATGTTTTTTCTGATCTTTCTTGAGCTTCTGGGAATCCTAGAGTTGCACTCAGAGCAGAAAGATGTCTCGTTAAATATCGTCTACTTTCCTCTTCTCTTTCCTTTCAGGAAGGAAAGTTCAAAACTTGTCAGACCTGCCCAGTACGGTATGTCAGCTGTCAATGACACCAAATTCACACCTGCAGTCTTCCTTCTCACTGGGATACCTGGGCAGGAAGACATCCATCTCTGGTTCTCTGTCCTCTTCTGCTTCATGTATGCTATTTCCATAGTAGGAAATTCAGTCATTCTGTTCATTATAAAAACAGATCTAATCTTCTATGAGCCCATGTACATTTTCCTTTCCATGTTGGCCGTCACAGACCTTGGCTTATTGATAGCCACCATGCCAACGATATTGGGCCTATTCTTGTTTAACTCTAGAGAGATCAGCCTTGATGCTTGTTTTGCCCAGATGTTCTTCATCCACTCTCTGCAAATCATTGAATCTTCTTTGCTCTTGTTGATGGCATTTGACTGCTTCATCGCAATCTGTAACATGCTGAGATATGCCTCCATCTTAATCCTGCCGAGAATAGCCAAGATGGGACTGGTGTTTGTGCTAAGAGCAGTGGCAGTAATATTTCCACTCCCCATTCTCCTGAAACGGTTCCGATTCTTTTCAGCCAATATCCTTTCCCATTCCTACTGCCTGCACCAGGACGTCATGAAGCTGGTTTGTTCGGACATCACAGTCAACAACATCTATGGCTTATTTCTTACGGTCATAACAGTGGGGTTGGACTCACTGTTCATTTTCCTCTCTTATGTGATGATCCTCAAAGCAGTGCTGAGCATCACCTCCCCCACAAAATGCTTTAGGGCCCTGAACGCCTGCGTCTCCCACCTCTGCGCCGTCCTGCTCCTCTACATGCCAGAGTTCAGTCTGTCTGTCATGCACAGATTCTGGAAGAGCTCTTCTCCTTGCTTCAAATTATCCTGGGCTACATCTACCTGCTGGTTCCTCCTTTAATGAATCCAATTGTGTACAGCATGAAAAGCAACCATCTTCGTGCCAGGATAATCAGGGTGTTTGTCAAGTAAAGAGTCAGTTCATCATCTGGCTCCAGAGCTGGTGACACAGGTCATGGCCACCTATTCCATCTTGGACCCTTATAGACGAGGAAAAAAGAGCTACTGATCTCCACTCTGTAGAGAGAGGAGCATACAGGGTCTAAGATCTGAAGCTTAGGAGGGCCATCCCCACCCACAGTTGAGGGAGGACAGCACTCCGGGGAAAGGAGACCAAGCCAGGCAGCAGCATTTACAAAGTCAATCTGTTTGTGGAGAGCCAGGGGAACGGTGGGATGTTGACCTCTAAGGAGCCGTATCGATGGCTGCTCTACCCTCAGAATTCCTATGAATAAAGTCACTATGAGAAGAAATGTGGCTGCCGTTTCCCATTACACTTGGCCTGTCACTGTCCTATCCCTGGTTAATCACCCACGGGCCATGCTGATCTCCTTCTCCATGGGTTGTAGGCTTTTATTCACATATGTGGCCAAAACATCTGTAAGGACGAGACTTCGGCCATGCATCTGCCAAGGAAAGATTGTTTCTTGAACCAGATGAGGTAAATTAACAAATCCAGTGAGTTAGTCACACCATCAGTCTCACTGAAGCCCCAGGCCTCACTTTCATCTTGGAATGTGGGGTTAAATGTCATACCCCAAGAAAAGTCTCTTATCATCAGTCTCTGTGTGCCAGGACAACAAGCCATTGTTTTCAGCCACTTTGGCCCATGCTTACAAGGCCCGCTGGTTGTTAGGGAGATGGTGGAATTAGTGGACCCCTTCTGTTAATGGGCATGCTGACAGGGTGGAATTCAGTAGTATGGAAACCGGAAATAGTATAAGGGACCTACCATCAATCAAACCCTAACCTCTCCCTTGGCCGCTTAAACCCTGCCCCTTGACCCCTTAAGCCCCGACCACCTGTCACTGGAAGTTCCATCCATGGGGAATATTACTTCCGGGGTCAAGGAGGACACAAAACCAGAAGCAAAGTGTGTCATGTGAGCCATCTAAGACCTCCTCCCACTGCCCTCTACCAATCAGGAGGGGTTTCTCCCCCATAGGCCCACCCTGAGAGGAGATTTGTCCAATCAGGGGTGTTCCTGGGCATGGTGAGCCATCCGGAAGTGGTTCGTGTGACCCCTCCAAGAACTCCTCCACTGCCCTCTGCGAATCACGATGGGTTTAAGCCACACAGCACCGCCCTGAGAGCAGATTTGACCAATCGGTGGTGTTCCGGGGTGGGATGACCTGCTCAGAAGACGGTCGTGTCACCCCTCTAAGAACTCGTCCCAGCACCCTCTGCCAATCAGAGCGCAGCACTATCACCCCATAAGTCCCAGCCATCGGGGCAGAAGAGGCCATCTTTTACCAAGAACACGTGCTTCAGAAATCGTGGAAGCATGGACTCCTTCACCACCCTGGTGAGAACTTCGGACTTTGTGTGAGCCCCGAGGGCCTTTGGACTTGTATGGAGAAAGCGCTACATGAGCGACAGTTCCAACGAGGTCCCTTTGACTCAGCCGTTGGTGGATACGCCAGAACCCGAAACCCAAATCCTCATGAGGCACCCGATGAGCATGAAGGCCTCTTGTTGTTCGCCCCCCAGAGGTGGAAGACGAATGCAGCTCAGGGGAGTCAGCAGAGGACAAGGTGAACAAAAAAGATGTTGCTCAGGTAAATGAAGGATTGAGAAGTGACGGTTGATGATGGGGTGCAATGAAATTAGGAACCAGGAGGTTGTGTAAATCTAAAAACAAGCAGTGGGGTGCTTACGCTGTTTCTTTTCTGAAAATTTCTCAACAGCTCGACGATGCCTTTCTAGAGGCCTTTGGGAACTGACATCGGTAGCCTCGTGGGAGCAGTGATGAGCTGCCAAAATATTAACACCAAGTTCCTTCCACCTCACCCCACGAGGGGGTTGTGCCCCCCCAGGGGGTCACGTCCCATCCAACCCCCCATGTTCCTTGACGCCCCCTGGGACCCCTGCCCCATCCATCCCCCTTCTCTGTCCCCTGCCGCCCCATCCAACCCCTTCTCTCATTCCTGATGGCCCCCCGGGAACCCTGCCCCATCCAACCACACCTTCTCTCTGTTCCTGCCCCCCCACCCCATCCCAACCCCTGCTCCTTCCTGACTGCCCCCCGAACCCTTGCCCTCATTCAATCCCCCTGTTCCCTGCCCTCTGACCGCCCCAAGCCCTATCCACTCTCCCACAACCCACCCAACTCCTCTGCCCTCTTCCAACATCCCGTCCCTGCTCCCTGCCACCTTATTGTGCTGCTTGAAGCCACTCGGCCGCGGCCGGGTCAACTTGGCTGGGACTGCTACTGGCGCTGTGGGGGTCCAACCCAAGCCGGCCAGAGCAGCTCGGTCGAGACCTGGACCGGTGCCAGTGCCGCGAGGTCCGGGCAGGAGCTGCTCGACTGAGACATGGACCAGTGACATGAGGCCCAGGCTGGAGCTGCTCGACCGTGACCAGCACCATGGGCCCGGGGCCCGAAATGAGCCAGAGCCGCTCGGCCGGGACCGGCACCGGCGCTGCGGGGCCAGAGCCGGGCTGATGCCACTGGGGCCAGAGCCGGGGGTGCTTGGCCAGGACGGAGCAGGGGCGTTCAGCCAGGTCCACGCCAGTGGCCAGGCCAGAGGGAGCCGCTTGGCCTGAGCTGGACTGGGCCGTGCCATGCCTCTCTGGAGCCCTCCTCATGCCTGCCCGAGAGCTTACCTGCCTGCTGCTTGTGCCAGGCTTTTCGTGAACATCTGATTCGCGGGAAACAGGGGAGGGGGAGGAGAAGGAGGGCGGAGCATTCAGGGGAGAAGAGGGAAGTGAGCTGGAACCAAGGGTCGGGTGGATAGCTGTCCGAGCTTTAGTTAAATTTAAAAGCTGTTTAAGAACTGCTTGTCCTGGAACAACTGGTTCTAAAAGGGTTTGTAAATTTAACAACCGGTTCCTGTGAACCAGTGGGAACTGGCTCCAGCTCACCACTACGTGGGAGTAAATATATCATGCATCAGCTGTTTTTGATCATGTCTGAGACACAGATCTCAAGAGGAAAATCCGGAAAAGGAAAAAATGGAAGAATGAACCAGCTCAGACTCCCTTATGGTAGGGGTCGTAGTGTCCATTTTTACAGGCGGCTGTAAAAGGTCATGTTAAACCAGGCAATTAATAAAACTTATTTATTTAAATGTGTCAATATGAACGTGTCCCCCTTTATATTTTTGTTAGCAAAAGACGGTACCAGTAACAGTCATTTCTACACAGGCAGCTCTCTTAAAGAAAATATATTACATCCCTGGGGAAGTTGGGAGCTTCGGCGAGGTGAACCCTCTTTCTCAAGTGGCCAGAAAGCATAGTAAAACTTTCAATAGAAGACAGGGAACAGTTTGGCTTTCAGAGAGGAACACTTACACTTTACACATTTCCACCCCACCATCAACCTCAGCCTGGACCATTCCGCACAAGAGATCCATTTCCTAGACAATACAGCACTAATAAACAATGGCCACCTAAACATCACCTTATACCGGAAACCTACTGACCACTATATTTACCTACATGCCTCCAACTTTCATCCAGACCACACCACTCAACCCATTGTCTACAGCCAAGCTCTATGATACAATCGCATTTGCTCCAACCCCTCAGATAGAGACAAACACCTACAAGATCTCTATCAAGCGTTCTTACAACTACAACATCCACCTGCTGAAGTGAAGAAACAGATTGACAGAGCCAGAAAAGTACTCAAAAGTCACATACTACAGGACAGGCCCAACAAAGAAAGTAACAGAACGCCAATAGCTATCACCTTCGGCTCCCAACCAGTGGCGTATTATCGCCTAGGAAAACAAGGCCCAGGCCTAGGGTGGCAAATTTACTCATGCCCCCTCCCCAACTCTGCCCTTTCCCCAAACCCCTGGCCCACCTCGTCCCCCAGGAGCACCGCGCTTCCCTCCTTCCATCGCCCTCCCTAGCTTGCCACGCGAAACTGCTGGGAGAGAGGGAGAAGCGAGTAGCAGTGCACTCAGAGGAGGCAGAGCAGAGGTGAGCTGCGGCCCGCAGGTGCGGGGAGTAACCCGGGAGGGGGGGCGGAAGCCACTCCCAGCGCCAACTCATCTCCGCTCCACCGCCGCCATCCCCCAAGCGTGCCACAACTCCCCTTCTCCTCCCTCCCTCCCAAGCTTGCCGTGAGAGAGTGGAGGTGAGCTGATGCGTGTGGGGGTGCACTGGTGCATGACAATTTTTTGAGGGCCTAGGGGTGGAAAATTTCTTAATCCGCCAGAGCCCACAACTAAAACCTCTCCAGCATATCATCAAGGATCTATAACCTATCCTGAAGGACAATCCCTCACTCTCACAGATCTTGGGAGACAGGCCAGTCCGCTCTTACAGACAGCCCCCAAACCTACAGCAGCCACCCAACAAAAACAACCTCACAAGAAAAACATTAAATCAGGAAACTATCCTTGCAACAAAGCCTCTTGCTAACTCTGTTCACATATCTATTGAGGGGATACCATCACAGGACCTAATCACATCAGCCACACTATCAGAGGCTCATTCAGCTGCACATCTACCAATGTGATATATGCCATCATGTGCCAGCAATGCCCCTCTGCCATGTACTTTGGCCAAACTGGACAGTCTCTACGTAAAAGAATAAATGGACACAAATCAGATGTCAAGAATTATAACATTAAAAAACCAGTCGGAGAACAATTCAATCTCCCTGGCCACTTGATTACAGACCTAAAAGTCACACTATTACAACAAAAAAACTTCAAAAACAGACTCCAACAAGAGACTGCTGAATTGGAATTAATTCACAAATTGGACACCATTAAATTAGGCTTGAATAAAGACTGGGAGTGGATGGGCCATTACACACAGTAAGACTATTTCCCCATGCTTATTTATCCCCCCACTACAGTTCCTCACATCTTCTTGTCAATTGCTGGAAATGGGCCATTTTCATTACCTCTACAAACCGTTCTTTTTCTCTCCTGCTGATAATAGCTCACCTTAACTCATCACTCTCCTTATAGTGTGTATGGTAACACCCATTGGTTCATGTTCTCTGTGTATATGTATCTTCCTACTGTATTTTCCACTGCATGCATCCGATGAAGTGGGCTGTAGCCCACAAAAGCTTATTCTCAAATAAATTTGTTAGTCTCTAAAGTGCAACAAGTATTCCTGTTATTTTTTCACTTTACATAAACCGGTTCAAAAACGTTTTAAAAGAAACAAGACCATTGTGTCAGATGTGGATGTGCAATGGCAGGCAAATTTGGTGGATATGCACCGGCTCTCCAAATGCAGCAGCGGTTTTAAGTACATCTTAACAGTGACAGACATTCTATCCAAATATGCCTAGGCGTTATGCCTAAAAGACAAGACGGGTGTTGAGGTATCCAAGGCCTTTCAAGCTATTTTCAGCAAAGGTTGCGGCCTCAAAAATTACAAACCGATCGGGGAAAAGAATTTTTAAGCAAATCTTTAAGCAGATTATTAAAGTGGCATGGAGTTCATCATCTTGTTACTAATTATGAAGTCAAAGCAGGGGTTGTAGAGCGATTTAACAGAACTTTAAAACCTAGGATGTGGAGATATTTTACAGCCTATAACACCTTTTGCTACACTGATGTGTTACCTGACTTTAAAGAGTTACAACCAGAGATTCACAGAACTATACATACCAGACCCGCTGATGTTAACCCTTCAAATTCTTTGAAAGTAAGGAAAATTGTTTATGGCAATGGTTTAAAACAACACCGGTTGTTGACCCTAAATAATCCCCCGGAGGAGGATTCCACTCACTCTCCCTTTTCACAAATATCAGCAAGACAGTGTCGTGGTACAGGCACCACTCTTGCAACCTCTCTAGGAGGTTGTATAGTTCTAAGCGGGCATAAGTAGTGGTGAAACTGGCTATGAAGATGTTGGTATTGCCAGAGAGAGAGCACCGGTCTTTTGCGTTCTTCCAAGATACACACGCGGTTTCATTGTCGATAAACTCACAGGATGAAACCTTGTAATTGAGGGAAAACAGGTACTGAAAGAGTGGAGAAATTGGAGAGGGTCCAGAGAAGAGCCACAGGAATGATTAAAGGTCTTGAGAACATGACCTATGAAGGAAGGCTGAAAGAATTGGGTTTGTTTTGTTTGGAAAAGAGAGGCCTCAGAGGGGACATGATAGCAGTTTTCAGATATCTAAAAGGGTGTCATAAGGAGGAGGGAAAAAACTTGTCCACCTTAGTTAGCCTCTAAGAAAAAACAAGAAGCAATGGGCTTAAACTGCAGCAAAGGAGGTTTAGACTGGACATTAGGAAAAAGTTCCTAACCATCAAGGTGGTTAAACACTGGAATAAATTGCCTAGGGAGGTTGTGAAATCTTCATCTCCGGAGATATTTAAGAGTTGGTTAGATAAATGTCTATCAGGGCTGGTCTAGACAGTATTTGGTCCTGCCATAAGGGCAGAGGACTGGACATGATGACCTCTCAAGGTCCCTGCCAGTCCTAGAATCTATGAATCTATGAAATCTGAAGGTTTATTCATAAAAGGAAATAGATACAGATGAGAGCTAGAATTGGTTCAATGGAATCAATTACATACAGTCATGGCAAAGTTCTCGGTTCAGGCTTGTAGCAGTGATAGAATAAAGTGCAGGTTTAAATTAAGTCTCTGGAGTACATACCCAGCTGGGATGGATCATCAATTTTTTGTTCAGAGCTTCAGTTTGTAGCAAAGTCCCTCCAGAGGTAAAAAGCAGGATTGAAGACAAGATGGAGATGAGGCATCAGCCTTTTATAGTCTTTTCCAGGTGTAAGAACACCTCTTTGTCCTTACTGTGGAAAATTACAAGCAAAATGGAGTTTGGAGTCCTATAGACAAGTCCCTACATACTTTGCTGACTTACAAGGCGCATCTGCCTTCTCTCAATCAGTCAGTTGAGTAGCTGATGGTCCTTAAGGGGCCATCAAGCAGGTTAGGCAGAGCTAAAACCAACTCGCCTGGGATGTCACCCAGAAGCATAGCATAAGTTTGAAATACAGACAGGATAGAGCCAATATTCATAACTTCAACTACAAAATGACAAATGACACATGCATACAGATAGCATAATCATAACCAGCAACCCATAACCTGGTCTTAGACCCCTTCTATGACCCCCTTTACATAAGATTGGTACCACTACAGGACCTTGGTTGTAACTATGTTCTATACGGTCCCAGTTCAAGTGAATAAGGTGACACACACATCTTCCGGTTTGGTCATTTTCTTTAAAACATGGTCACGGTCAGGGTCTGCAGTAAATTGCACAGCATTTATCAAGGTCACCCCTTACGCTAAATGGTCTTGTATTAGGCACAGACATTGCATAGAATACCCTATGGTAAGAACAGTGTTTAATAAGCTTTCCAAATACAGCTCAGCACACAGGTCCCGGAGCTTGCGGTTTATATCTACTGAAGTCCAAGTCACACAGTCATGGCGCCGTTGGGTTGGCACATCTAGGACACAGCCCTCACAATCTTCAAAAAGCTTTTCCCTAAGGCAGTGATTAAGGACAGCATAAACAGCAACACGTACAATAGTCTGCATGACTTTTTTACGCTCACGATGTGGCACTGGATCAGTTAGTTCCATGCCAAGCCTCCTGAACTCCTCATAGCCGTCATCTTCGGAGTCCTCTTCAACAATTTGTATCGGCATTGAGCAAAAACAAGGAAAACCCGGTTCATCTTCACTGCTTGATGTAATGCTGTCCAGGGCCTCCGGGTCCTCTAGAAAGGAATCATCAAGCTGTCGAGAGATTTGCAGAAAAGAAACAGTGTAAGTTCTCACTGCTTGTTTTTAAATAGACACAACCCAACCCCCAACCCCCAGTTCCTAACCCCATTACACCCCATCATCAATGGTCACTTCTTAAGCATTCACTTACCTGAGCAATGTCTTTTCCATTCACCTTGTCCTCTGATGACTCCCCAAGCTGTCTTTGCCTTCCATCTCTAGTAGGGTGGACAATGAGAGGCCATCACACTCATCAAGGTGCCTCACGAGAGTTTGGGTTTTGGGTTCAGGCACATCCATCAATGGCTGAGTCAAAGAGCCCTCATGGGAACTGTCGCTGATCTAGCGCTTTCTCCCCACAAGTCCAAAGGCCCTCGGGGCTAAAACAAAGTCCAAAGTACTCACGGGGTGGTGAAGGAGTCCCTGTTTCCACGATTTCTAAAGCACGCATCCTTGGTAAAAGATGGCCTCCTCTGTCCCGATTGCTGGGACTTATGGTGTGATAGAGCTGCGCTCTGATTGGCAGAGGGCGCTGGGAGGAGTTCTCAGAGGGGTCACACGACCCTCATCTGGGTGGGTCACTCTGCCTCGGAACACCACTGATTGGTCAAATCTGCTCTCGGGTTGGTCCTATGCGGCTGAAACCCATCGCGATTGGTAGAGTGCAATGGGAGGAGTTCTTAGAGGGATCACACGAGCCACATCCGGATGAGTCACCCCACCCTGGAACACCCCTGATTGTTCAAATGACCTCTCGGTGTAGGCCTATGGGGGCGAAACCATTCCTGATTGGTAGAGGACAGTGGAAGGAGTTCTTAGAGGGGTCACATGACACACTTTGCTTCTGGTTATGTGTCCACCTTGACCCCGGAAGTAATATCCCCGTGGGTGGGACTTCTGGTGATAGGTGGGCGGGGTTTAAAGGTTGAGGGACAGGGTTTTAGGGGTCAAGGGGCTGGTTTGGGTTTGCTTGATGGTAGGCCGCTAATAGTACTACTAGACACTTTTAGGGGCCCTTGCCTTCCAAAAAGGGTGGCTTTGTAAATTTAGTGTCAGCTCTTCTTGAAGGAAGGATTGATTCTTGAACCATGTGAGGTAAAGTAACAAATCCAGTGAGCTAGCCACATCCTCAATTGCATCCAATCCCCCAGGTCCCCCTTCATCTTGGAATCTGGATTTAGATGTCATACCTGAATGAGAGTCTCTTATACATCAGTCTCTGTATCCCAGGACAACAAGCCATTCTTTTCAGCCACTTTAGCCCATGCTTAGCAGACCCGCTGGATGATAGACAGATGTTGGAATTTGTGGGCCCCTTCTGTTAGTGGACATGCTGGCAGGGTGGGATTCAGTAGTATGGAAACCGGACACCCTTGGAGGCCCTTGCCTTCCAAAAGGGTGGCTTTGTAAATTTAGTGTCAGGTGTTCTGGAACGAGAGTCCTTGGAAATTCGGGACTTCACTTTCTTTTGAAGCTTGCTGAAGGTTTGCTTGAGGCACATTAACATCTGTTTGAGCACTGTAACTTTGCTCCTTGGAGGGGATGGTGTCTTAGCTCTGGAGGCCTTTGGTGACTTTGGGGGAGAACCGTCAGGATTCCCAGTTGCTTTCTCCCCAGCTTGCCAAAGCCCTGTTGTACTCGTAGCAATGGACACCATCTTTGGTTGCTTGGTGGGAGCCGTTTTCCCCATTCCATCCTGCGTCTTGCTCTTGCCTGCTGGAAGGAGCCACATCTCTGGCATCTTGTTGTGGTTAGATGATGCTGAGTAGTCTCCTGGAGTCCATCGCTTTGGAATTTCACGGGATCTTCTGGGCAAGTCAGCACCTGCAGAGCCAGCTTGTCTCTTCCATCCAAGCTTACCACACTTCTTGCAGATTTTGATTGGCGGCTGGTCCCTGGAGAGCTTTGAATTCACAGTTCCATCGAACCCCTGTGAATCCACGATGTCTTGAAGACCATGCAGCTCAGCAGATGTCTCCTTCTGAGTTTTCTTACCCTTCATCTTTCCTGGATATGCCTTGCGGCACTGCCGGCAAACTGAGACCTGGCCCACTATGAGGCAGCAGCTGCTCAACATTTCCATCAGCTGCTTGATCTGCAGATTCTGTGCAGCCTGCCCAGCAATGAGAGAGTCAAGGGTGGTTCTTGTGAGCTGCTCAGAGCCTGGTGCCTCTGGGGCAACCTGGTGGCTTTGGGTCCTGGAAAGATCTGCCCTGCTCTCACCTGCCTGTGCCCCTGGCCCCAGGCAGGAGCCTTCTCCCAAGATAACCTTCCTCTTCATGTGCAGCTCCAGCTTCTCTTCAGTCCCTTTGGTGCCGCTCACACTGGTAAGAGGCTTTTTCAACTCGCTCCTATAAATCTGGAGTGTCGCTTTGAGGGTCGTCTCTACTATTGTGGTTCCTGGAGGTGATGATGTCAGACCCACCATTGCTGGCAGAGTGCAGCAATCTGGGTTAATCTGGTTTCCTAACACGTCATCAATCCTGCCCGTCTCCATGGTGGTATCTTCCACTGGCGTTGGGGGACGTGTGGAAGAAGAGGAGCTTGTGCTTTGCCTCCCCGTCTGCAGGAAATCGGTCTCCATCTCACTGAACTCCACACTGGCTCCCCTGGCTTGGACGGCGTGAGGCAGCTTTGCCGGGGGTTCTGGGTCCAGGGTGAGCAGCCCCCTCTGCATGACGAGATGCTCTCGCCTTACGTGGAGTTTGATGGGGTGGGCAGGGTGTTGTCCCACTGTTGTGAATGTCACTTTCCTGTGCTTGCCTGGCTCCCTAGGGGAGCGGAGTGGCCCAGGCAGGGCAGTCTCTCTCAGGAGGGGAGCATCTCTGTGCGACTCTCTCACAATCTTAGGAAAAGCCTTCATTTGGATCTCTGAGCATTTCTGAGCCACGTGAACCTGCAGCTTGAGCCTTGCTGTAGGCATAAGCCTGGCCAGGATGGCATCAGGGGATGCCATGATCCTGTGGGCCTTTTGGGGCAAGGGTCCCAAGGTGCAGACACATTGTGCCTGGATCTCCTGTGCATGCTGAGGGCTGGTGTCGGATCTCAGGGGCTTGGAGACTTTTGTTGCAAATCCACAATTGGGCCGATCTGTGTTGAATGCCCATTGCTGCTTGGTGTCCTGCTCACCCAGAAATGGCTCCTCCGGGATGGGGGTTTGTGGAGCCCCTAGTTGGCTCTGCAGATGCTTCTGTCGGATGTTGAAGTCTGAGCCATGGGCTGACATCTGGTCCAGACCTATGTTCTGCTCTCGCCGGTCTCGTCTGCTGTGGGCAGGAGGAGTGGGAAGAGGATGGGCTTGGATGGGATGAGTGGATCCTTCCCAGCTTGCAAAAGTCATGAGATGCCTTGTGTGGCAGAGGGGCTCTGACCAAGTCACGGAGGCTTCTCTCAGGGAAAAGGAGCTGGGACTCCAGAGGGAAGGGGTGGTGAATTCCATGGGGGAATAGGAGAACTGGCTCATGGCAGATGTTGACACACTCAGCCTGTGGATAGAGCAGACAGGGACAGATGGGACATGGCCCTGATGAGCAAAGGCAGGGCTTGGACACAGCCTTCCAACAGTAGTGCAATGGGGCAGTGCCTAGGCATGCATTGCACACCACACCCTGACACAAGGACATCAACTGGGTAGCGAAGGACTGAGAGGGGGAGCTGGCACTCATTTTATCTAGAACGATAACTCCTTCGTCACACGCACATGTACAGCACCTAGCACAATGGGGCCTTGAGCATGATCGGGGATCTACTGCTATTTTAATAGAAAGATTAGCTAAGAACAATTGGTTTGGGGAAGGAAGATGTGGGCATGTGTGTGTAACCGTTGCCAGAGGATGTTGTGAAGGCCAAGACTATAAACTATAAAAGGAACTAGATAAATTCCTCAGTGGCTATGAGCTAAGGTGGGCAGGGATGGTGTCCCTAGTCTCTGTTTGTCGGAAGCTGGGAATGGGCGACAGGGGATGGATCATTTGATGATTCCCTGTTCTGGTCATTCCCTCTGCTGCACTGGCATTGGCCAGTTTTGGAAGACAGGATACTGGGCTAGATGAACCTTTGGTCCGACCCAGTCTGGCTGTTCTTATGTTCTTATATTCTAACCCACAGGAAAACTGTCCTCTTCTAATGGCTGACACACTAGAGGCTAATAATCTACTATATCTCCCAATTAAGGGAGTTTCTCCAGTGGTGGAGGTCTGTGCTATGGTCCTGAAAGTCCTGGGTTTGAACCCAGCTGATGACTCGTGTTTAGGGTGTATCATGTGGTGTTCCACTCACTGCGTGTCTGCTGCCTACTCTGGGGATTAGCTCTCGAGGTCAATGCCTCTTCCAATTGTCACTTGTGGTCACTGTCACTCCCACAATGACCTAGACAGTTTTCCTGTTCATTGCCCTGCCAGTCAATGCCACGTCCTTGGTGGCTGGTAGGGAAACCCGGGCCCACACTTCACACTGGGCTCCAGGCCAGGAACCCTCAACCCAGCAGTTCTGAGCTTTCCTCTCCAAGCCTGGACTGCTTCCTACTACTCCTGGTTCCCCTCCTTGTTCTGGGTGCACCAGCTCCAAACACTCTCCTCTCTTCCCAGGGAGGGGCTGCCCTTTCCCAGCAACAGCCCCTGTCTGTTGCCAGCTTCCTGGCTTTATAGGCCCTGCCTATTCCTGCCCAGCTGAGCCTGCTTGGAATCAATTCCCTGCTCCCTGGCTCTTCCTCCAGTGCACCCTGTGGAGTTAATGGGCCTGCCTGGCCACCTGAGCCCCTTCCAGTGCGATGTGGGATGGACACCCCCTCACAGGGTGTCATTTCCTTGCTCTTTCTTTCAAACACAGCACGGGCAGGTGCTAGATAGTCGCCTGCTGGCAGATATTGCCGTACAGAAGGATTTGATCCTACTCACAACCCCAACTTGTAATCTCTGCATTTAATTTCTGATAATCCCTCATCTCACTTTCTCTGGTCTCTCACCTTGGAAGCTAAAGCCTCTTAGTTGCTTTTTCCCTGTTATTTTAGGATCCTGGAGTATCTGGTTGTCCCTGCTCCCTCCTCTCTACATTTACTATCCCCTCCCACCCAGCCCCCAGTCTGGTGCCCCCCGGCTACTGGGAACCTATCCTGGGGGACTGGAGGAGGGGCCATTACCCAAGTGCTGCCGGATCCCTTTCACCCTACTCACCATACCAGAAAGGCCAGCCTTCCTCCTGACCTCTCCACCTCACCTCCCTGGTGTGCACGGGGCTGCTCCCAGAAAATATTTTCTCCCCCTCTTGGGAGGGGAGGATGGTCCAGTCCAGTTGACACACTCTACCCCCCCCACACACACACACACTGCTCCAGGTTAAATGAACTGTATGATGCTCAAGGAAGGGAATGACCCACTGTACGAGGCGTGGAGGTGGATTAGAGATGGCAACTTCTGCTGGGTGGGAATGAACTGCATGATTCTAAAGGAGAAGAGTTGCTTGCATGGTACATAGGTCGGGGCAGGGGAGGGATTACTCAGGCTACTGCCCCTGGGTGAGGATGAATTGCATGACGCTATAGGAGAGCACTGACTCACTGCAGATTTATGGAGAGGGGAATTGCTTACCATGTCTCTAGGGATGCACAAGCCTCCTCCAACTCTTCCTCACAGCGTCCAAAAGCTGCCAGAAGAGAGACATAAAGGAGACATTGAGCTGCTTGGGCACCCTCTGCTTCCTAGCACTCTAGAGCCCCAGATTTCACAGGCAGCCTGTGAACGGAGCCCCAGCCAGTGCCTCTGCATGACTCTGGGCACGACTGTGCCTTTGCAGGAAGAGGGGAGGCAGGTGGGGGAACAGACCCTATTTCTCTGCTTTGCATGGGGCCTGAGTCTACCACCACAGCTGTGGGGTCAAGGGCTGCTTACCTTTCGATTTCTTCTTTTTCTTTCTGTGCCTCCTCTTCCTCGGAGAAGCCTGCCACACACAGAGAAAGCAGCAGGGTTAGAAGAGAACTCCTCAATTAAACTGGGAGAACAATGAGCCAGAGGTGACTGCCATGTGGGGCCAGAGGGAAGTTTTTCCTTGTGGGAGAGTATTGCACTGTAAGGCTTCATGGGTAGGCATTGTGCTTTCCTATGAAGCAGACAATATAGGGCACATAGCACAACCCATAACAGAGGTCACTGGAACAATCTAGGGGTTGGAGAAACAGGGACTGCTGGTACCAGGAGCCTGCAGAGTTTATAACCATTGAAGGAGAGAGCCTGCAAAGTTCTCTCTCCTGCAGAGATGATAAAACTCTGCAGGTTTTAGGATTGCAGGGTATGCAACTAAGCCCAGATTCCATGCATGGAATTCAGACCTTGGGGGAGAAATCTGACCTCTGGACAACAGTGTTTCCTAGATACATATAAAGGGAATGCATGCTATTGGGGTTTTATCTGCATGCATTTGGCATGGCCATGCTGCTCCTGAGTGGTGAAACCATGAATGGGTTATGCAAATCCTCCCAAACAAGTGCTGATATAACCCCAATATCATCCTTAAACTGCAGCTCTTTTACATCAAAAAACAGCAACAACAGTTTGGCATGAGTTCACCCCACTTGCCTGGGAGTTGCAAAGTTTCTTGAAGGTAAACTGCACTGCTTGCAGCTTAAATCTCCAGGTATTCCTTTCAGAGGCTAGATCTTTCTCGCCTGGGCTCAGCCCCTGCCCTCCTCCCCCACAGTTTAGTTCCTTTATTTCTCCAGGTGTTTTCAGCAGTCTTCCTTTTTTGGGCAGGGAGGTGGTGGAGAAGAACCTAGATGAACTCCCTTTGAATTCTTAAATAGGATTTGGCTATGACAGGAATCATTTGTCTCCCAGTATGACCCTCCCACTCCCTCCTTTTGGAAGAATACAACCAGTCCAAAATGATGTCCATCTGAGGGAATTAGGATTGTTTAGTCTGCAGAAGAGAAGAATGACGAGGGATTTGCTAGCCGCTTTCAACTACCTGAAAGGGGGTTCCAAAGAGGATGGATCTAGACTGTTCTCGGTGGTAGCAGATGACAGAACAAGGAGCAATGGTCTCAAGTTGCAGTGGGGAAAGTTTCGGTTGGATATTAGGAAAAACATTTTTCACTAGGAGGGTGGTGAAGCTCTGGAATGAGTTACCTAGGGTGGTGGTGGAATCTCCTTCCTTAGAGGTTTTTAAGGGCAGGCTTGACAAAGCCCTGGCTGGGATGATTTAGTTGGGAATTGGTCCTGCTTTGAGCAGAGGCTTGGACTAGTTGACCTCCTGAGGTCCCTTCTAACCCTGAGATTCTATGGATTCTATGATTCTGTGAGGTGGCATGATCACATGACCCTGCAGTGTCAAAGCAGCATCCCAGGAAACTTCTCAGGAAGGAGGAAGATTAGTAACTTCAAAGTCGTATTGTACTTCCTAATAGTCCGTGCAGTCTGATTGCATAATGTTTGGGGGCATTGCCCTGGTGCAAGCACTTTTGTAATTGATACAGAGCCCATATTCCTAACTTCAGATACAGAAATGATACATTCATACAAATAGGATAATCCCATTCAGTAAATCATAACCTTTCCAATGATATGTCACATCACCCATCTTACATAAAACATAGCTTAGTTATGCCACATTCATAGAACAATATTTCTATGAAGAATATGGGGCGTAATGTCACAGGAGTGAAGAAGCATGTGGACAAGGGCGATCCAGTGGATATAGTGCACCTGAACTTTCAGAAAGCCTTTAACAAGATCCCTCATCAAAGATTCTTAGGCAAAGTAAGTTGTCATGGGATAAAAGGGAAGGTCCTCTCATGGACCAGTAACTATTTTAAAGATAGGAAACAAAAGGTATGAATAAGTGGTGGGTTTATGAAGAGAGATAAATAGCAAGGTCCCGCAGGGATCTGTACTGGGACCAGAGTTGTTCAACATATTCATAAATGATCTAGAAAAGGGGGGAAACAGAGTAGTGGCCAGATTTGCAGATGATACAAAACTAAAGATGGTTAAATCCAAAGCTGAATATGCCCTCCTTGTTCCCAGATGTATAACTTTGTGCTGGGCTCTGTGAAAATGCATTTTGTTTGAATGGGCCCCTTTTGCCAAACAAGCTCTCCAGAACTCTCTGTCTGACTACCCTGTCCTCATTGTTATTTACCATTCTGCCAAACTTCGTGTCATCAGCACATTTTTATCAGCAGCAATTTTGTATTTACTTCCAAGTCATTGAAAAATATTGACTAGCATCAGACCTAGTCCTGGTCCCTGCAGAGCCCCATTAGAAACACCTACATTCGATGAGCCCTTTGACAATTACTTTTTGAGATCTGTCAATTTGCCATTAGCCTGTTCTCAATCCGTTTAACCTGTGCTCCATTGATATTGTACAGTGCTAATTTTTAATCCAAATGTCCTGCGGTACTTGGATGCATAAACAGGGGAATCTCAAGTTGGAGGAGAGAGGTTATTTTACCTCTGTATTTGGCACTGGTGCAACCACTGCTGGAATCCTGTGTCCAGTTCTGGTGTCTAACATTCAGGAAGAATGTTGATAAATTGCAGAGGGTTCCAAGAAGAGCCATAAGAATGATTAAAGGCTTAGAAAACATGTCTTGTAGTGATAGACTTAAGGAGCTCAGTCAATATCGCTAAAAGAGATTAAGGGTGGTTTGAGGAAAAGTCTATAAATACCTATATGGGGAAGAAATAATTACAAATGGGCTTTTCAATCTAGCAGAGAGAGGTCTAACATGGTCCAATGGCTGGAAGCTCAAACTAGACACATTCAGACAGGAAATAAGGCGTCCATTTTTAACAGTGAGAAGAACTAACCATTGGAACAATTTACCAAGGTCATGGCGGATTGATTCTCCATCATGGCAATTTTTAAAATCAAGATTGGACATTTTAATAAAAGGTATGCACTAGGCATTATTGTGTGGAAGGTCTTTGGCCTGTGTTAGACAGAAGGGTCAGACTAGAAGATCACAATGGGCCCATCTTGCCTTGGAATCTATGAAAAACAAACACCTTACAAAAGTCTAAGTTTGTCACATCTCTGTTTGACATGGCCCATTTTCCATAAAACATTGTTAATCTGCTTTAAATATATTCCTGTCTTTTAATTCTTTATTGATTGATTCCTATACCAGTTTGTCCATTATTTCAGGCTAACTGGCCTGTAAGAAGCCGGGTCAACCTCCCGTACCTTTTTGAATATTGACAAAACATTAGCACACTTCCAGCCTTCTGGAATTTCCTCAGAAATCCTAAATTGGTTAAAAAATTAATGTCAGTGGGCCAATAACCTCCTGAGCCAGCTCTTTGAGGACTCTTGGGTGGAGATGATCCAAGCCTGCTTATTTAAAAGTACTTATGTTTGGTTCCTGCATTCAGCTGGCATCAATCCAGCCTTTCCATCTCTCTAGGAGCCTCACTTACCTCAGATCTGGTTAGCCTTATCACAGCATAATAGACAAGAAAGAGCAGCGTGAATTTCAAGATCGTTAGGCAAGAGGCAGAGTTGAGATAGAGGAGGAGTGAACTCATTTCCCCTGGCTCAAGCACTAAGACACTCTCAACACAGACACTCTCAAACCAGCAACAAGTACCCAGGCTACACCTGAGGATAGGTTGCTGCTCTGGCATCAGGCAGGCGCTGATGTCGTGTCTAGGTCACAATGAGGCTGCCCTCCTGCAATCTCCCTCTAATCTGTGAGGTGTCAATGCTGTACTTAGATCAGGAGATGGGATGGGGCAACCGCCCAAGTGGGCTGAGCTGCTACGCTCAGAATAAGGCAGGAGAGAGGGCATCAGCTTTCCCAGGAAAACCCTGGGTCTCTTCCGAGCTCTGACTATCAAGCCCTTAGGCAAGGGACATTTTTTCCCTACTTGTGGGAACTCCTAAAACCCCTGTGACTGAGGCAGAATCTCCCAGCCTGAAGTAAGAAGCAGCCCTGACGTGATTATCTAGTGCTACCAGCGCAGAAAAACTTTCACGGTATCACCAGCCCAAGCATTCCAACACCATGAGCTGGGCCCCACCAAAATCATGAGATTGGCTTCAAAATAATGAGATCTTCAAAAAGCATTCATCTGGAGAACTTTTCATTTGCCTTCTGGTGTCTGAGCCGCTAAGTTGCACTCAATTCACATTCTCCAGCTTCTCTTTGCAACTACGAGGGCTTCAAATTGGCTAACAAATAAAATAAAATAAAGAGCAGAGATTCTCAAATGAATCACTTGACTCCAGCAGTGGGCGCTTTAAGAAAAGCATCCTATAGCATAAGATAATAAAGAGCCCTACCTCTTATCTAACATGTTCAGTCAGTAGACCTCAAAGCACTTTACAAAGGAGGTCTGTAGCATTAGCCTCCTTTTCCAGATGGGAAACTGAGGCACAGAGAAGAGCAGTGACTTTGCCCAAGGTCACCCAGCACGACAGTAGCAGAGTCAGGACTAGCACTTAAGTCATCTGAATTCCATCTAGTGCTCTATCCACTAGGCCACAGTGCCTTTGAAGGAAGGAGTCATAGTCAATACATTCCTGTAGTGGTTCTTTTGGGCTCTTCCAATACCAATGTTATTGAAGTTACATATCTTGACCTGTGGTCTGTGCTGGCACAGGGGCATCCTTGTTAAAACGAGTTTCTCATAGCAGGTTGCATCTGAGTTCTTGTTAGGCCTGAACACAAGTTCACTGGACCATATCTCCGATGTCCCCACGGGAAAGTTTAAAAGCCATTGAAGGCCTTGCAGTGCACTGACATACTGGGATTTTCAGAAAGCCTTTGAGAAGGTCCCTCAGCAAAAGCTCTTAAGCAAAGTAAGCTGTCATGGGATAAGAGCAAGGGTCCTCTCATGGATCAGTAACTGGCTGAACCATAGGAAACAAAGCGTAGGAATACTGCATGGAGATGTGGTCTCCCCATCTCAAAAAAGATATCTTGGAATTGGAAAAGGTTCAGAAAAGGGCAACAAAAATGATTAGTGGTGTGGAACAGCTTGCATAGGGGGAGAGATTAATAAGACTGGGACTTTTCATCTTAGAAAAGACAACTACAGGGGATATGATAGAGGTCTATAAAATCATGATTTGTGTGGAAAAAGTAAATAAGGAAGTGTTATTTACTCCTTCTCAAAACAAAAGAACTAGGGGTCACCACATGAAATGAATAGGCAGCAGGTCGAAAAGAAACAAAAGGAAGTATTTCTTCACACAATGCACAGTCAAGCCAGAGAACTCCTTGCCAGAGGATGCTGGGAAGGCCAAGACTATAAGAAGGTTCAAAAAAGAACTAGATAATTTCATGAAACATAGGTCATCAATGGCTATTAGCCAAGATGGGCAGGGCTGCCACACCATGTTCTGAGTGTCCCTAGGTTCTGTTTACCAGAAACTGGAAATGGATGACAGGGGATGGATCATTTGATGATTCCCTGTTCTGGTCATTCCCTCTGAAACACCTGGCATTGGCCACTGTCGGAAGACAGGATACTGGGTAGATGGACCTTTGGTCTGACCCAGTGTGGCCATTCTTATGTTACAGCTGTTCAGCCTCCTTGATACATGTGATGTCATAATCCTGTTCAGTTCTCCAGTCCTCCTTGGAGTCTGGATGGAAAGACAGAGTAGATGTCACCTAGTGAGCTGGGCCTGTAAAAGCAACCCATGTTCAGGCAGAGAGGGGCTCCTGGGAGAGCAGAGTCAGTGCTCCATTAAAGAGCTGGAGACAAGGGCCTGGCCTGAGTGTAACCCACCAAACTTCAGTTACACCCGTACCCGTTATAATTCCATTTTATTGCAGGGATAGTGAGAAGGTTCAGTCTGTTCTCACAGCGGAACTCCCCTCTGTGGAGAACAACACAAATATGCAAACTGGGACAGTTGGGAATGCCAGTACCCTGAGTTGCTCCGATTTGGAGGAAAGACATCACAGTGTAGTAAAGCTGCTCAGACTAAACAAAAAAATCCTTCCAGTGATAAGACGACAACCTGTAGGTGAACTAAGACGCCTCATAAATCGAAACATGTTCTTATTACAGCAATACAGCACATACGGTCAAAGAAAAATAACAGTATCCAACATACAGATTTCTTCAGTACAGTCTTTGTTTAATCCTGAGCTGATGGTGTCAAATTTGCAAATGAAGTGAAGCTCAGCAGTTTCTCTTTGGAGTCTGGTCCTGAAGTTTTTTTGTTGCAGGATGGCTACCTTTAAATCTGCTATTGTGTGGCCAGGGAGGTTGAAGTGTTTTCCTACAGGTTTTTGTATATTGCCATTCCTAATATCTCACTTGTGTCTATTTATCCTTTTACATAAGGATTGTCCAGTCTGACCGATTGTGACAGTGCTGCCCGTGGAAGCCAGCTGAGGTCACTCAGTCAGGGTGAACTGCAAACAAAACAGGGCAGACAAATCCCAAATGCTGGTGGTTATTCCAGTTCTTAGATTTACCAAGCCAGCACAAAACAGCTTCTGTAGTACCTCACTAGTTGGAAAGGGTCGTGCTTAGTGATGGAGTGATAAGATATTGTGTGGGAGGAACTTCTCAGACTGTGAACTTTCACAATGCTGAGCTCAACCAAACTGGGACAGGGCACCCTTGATTAATGAGGAGATAAGCTTTCCTCCTCTTGTAATAGAGGTTTCAAATCAGTGGCCCCAAGCGATCACCTTCTGCAGCAGGTGTATTTGTCTACTTTGTCACGAAGCTCTTTGGTTCTGACCCCATAAATGATCGGGTTGAGCATGGGAGGGATGAGGAGATAGAGGTCAGCCAAGATGATGTGAACATGGGGAGTGATGCCTTGACCAAGCCGGTAGATGAGATTGGAGAAGAGGCCAGGGGTATAATATGTCAGCATCACACAGATGTGGGTTGTGCAAGTGTTGAGGGCTTTCTGGTGGGCGTTCTTAGAGGAGATTCTGAGGACGTCCCTGATGATCAGACCGTAGGACAGGGCAATGAGCGTCAGGTCAAACCCACTGATTACAAATATTAGCACCAAGCCATATATCCTGGTGACTGTGATGTCCCCACATGCTATCTTCGCCACAGCTATGTGCTCACATTGCGTGTGGGGGATTATGCGGTTGGCACAGAATGGCTGCTGACTCAGGATCAGGGGCAGAGGCAGAATGAACAGAACAGCTCTTATCAGACCCACAAGCCCGAGCTTAGCTATTCGTGCGTTGGTGAGGATGGTGGCGTATCTCAGAGGGTTACATATGGCAACGTAACGATCGAAGGCCATTGTCACAAGGGTGCCTGAGTGCATAACAGAAACCGTGTGGAGGAAGAACATCTGGGTGAGGCAGCCAGCCATAGTAATGCCTTTCAAATTGAACCAAAATATACACAGTGCCTTTGGCACGACGAAGGTAGGTGTGGCGATGTCTGTGAGCGCTAGCATGCAGAGCAGCAGGTACATCGGCTTGTGTAGGGTCTGCTCCTTACCTACAACACACAGAAGTGTGAAGTTTCCCAACAGGCTGATAATGTAGAATGTAGAGAAAGGGATGGAAATCCAGATGTGGGCAGCCTCCAGGCCAGGGATGCCTGTCAGGAAGAATGTTGAAGGCTCAGAGGGGGTGAGGTTGAAAGCTGCCATGAGGTGGCTGATGCGTCGATTCGACTCAGAAATGTTCAAGGTGCCTGTGAAGGGAAAGAAGCACAGCAAGGGGGTTTATAACGAATAGTACGGTAAATATTTTGTCGTTATTAACAAACTAGGAGTCGCCTTGAGTGGGGAGTGAAGAACCACCGATGATGTCACTTCCTGCTTTATATAACTTTAGCATATGCCAGGAACCCTTTGTTTCAAAACTTGGTTCCCAGACCAGTTTGTGGGAAAATTACAGATGGAGTCCAGGGTTATGGGGCCTGGTCACATGCCCTTGTAGAGTCATAGCATCCATTACTTATAGGCTGCCTGATGCATTCTCAAGTGGGAGACAAGTTTCTCTTCAGGCCTATTGTTTCCCCCAATGGCTCATTGCCCTGAATAGGCCCTTCCCAACCAGCTATCTAGACTGAAAGCATCTTGCCTCGTGGGCATTACTCAGCGGTAACTACATTTGAAATACAGATAAGTAGTCAATATTCATAACTTCAGACAAAAATGATACAGGCATACAAATAAAATAATCATACTCAAAGTCATAACTTTTCCAATGACATCTTACATGACCCATCTTGCATAAAATGTATCAGAATTATGCTATAACCTATAATCATATCATCATAATATCCCTATGAACAATATGGGGTACAGTGCCACACAAATATTGGTGGTTATTTCTGCCAGTGAAATGCCTGAAGTTACAGAGCAAGAACAATTGGAAGCAAAACTGAATAAAGGTTGTGACACCCAGGCTGCAGTTCTGTGGCTTATCAGGGCAAAGAGACCCTGAAACTCCCCAAACACACTCTGTACCAGGAAAGGTCCCAAAACTGGCCTTGGACCAACAATCACAGAGAAAAATATTATTTCAGCAGCACTGTCCACTTGCATGCCCTACACGCAGCTCTGTGACCCTGTGACCTTCCTCTCTGCTGTTATCCTGACCAGTGATCTGCTAGGTCACTCCAAGCCTTGACTCTGGGAGCCAGACTGACCCTGCTCTGCTGTGAGAATCCCCACTCCTGGGCTGTTCACGCACAGCCTCGGACATGTAAGCTTCTCCCAGCTACTAGCAACCAAATGATACTAGCCTATATCTCCAGTTCCAGACACAACCCTAGGAACCTTTGTCTTGCAGTGTGCAGTTACGCCTGCTGGACACTGCAAGCTTATATGAGTTCGTCAATTGATATGCACCAGGCTTGTTATCCCACAAGGAGTTTTTTACACGCTTCAAACCAAACACACTGCCTCAGGTAGAATAAACAAACAAATTTATTAACTACAAAGATAGATATTAAGTAATAGACAAAAAGTCAGAGTGGTTACCAAAAATAAAATAAAATATAAGGATGCAGACTAAACTCTCAACCCTATTAGATTGAATAACATCTAGATGAAACAGCTTTTCTCACCCCACTGGATACTGCAGTCCTTAATATACAGGTTTGTTCCTTAAATCAGGGCCAATCTCCCCTGTTGGAGTCTTGTCTTCTTCTCAGTATCTTGGTTGCTTGCAGCAAAGGTGGGGGCAGGAGAAGGGCCCAGTATGTGTCCACTCTGTGTACACCCCCTCCCTGCCCCCACAGCATCCAGCACTGCCAGCCTGCCTTTGTACACCCCTCTTCCTTCCCCACAACTTTGGTGCTGGTCACCTGTCCATGTAGGTCCCCCACCCTCAGAGCTTCCATCCCTGCCACACAGGGATACCCCTCACCCAGGACCAAAACCAGGTGCCACACACAACAGCGACAGCTCACAGACATACCTCCTCAGACTTGGTTCAACTCAGTGTCTGCCTGCCCCGGGGAAAAGGGGGAGATGAGACTGAACTGCCTTTCTGGGGCAAAGGGAACCCCAGCTGCAGCTCAGCCTGTGCAGGGATGGAGAGAGGGACAGGCCTGGCAGGAGGAGGAGAGGACGTGGGACTAAAAGGAACCACTGTGAGTAACTCTTCTTCAAAAAGACACAAAGCTTTGATGTATTGCACCCGGTAAGAAACCTGGACACCCCTTCCTGAGGCTGCTTTTCCATGTTGGTAATTGCTGACGTTGCCACAAAACGGTAGTGGGCTTTCTCACAGGAGGAAGAAAGGTCCGGATGGGGGTTGGTATCAGAGACAATCTGCTACAGTGTGGTCCACTTTCCATTGCAGTCTGAGACACCACCCGGACCCAGGAGGCCTCATGACACCTCTGTGGTCTGTGCATCAGGGAGGACGTCCATTCCCCATTTCGCATCATTTCAGGACTCCAAGTCACTGTGATCCGACTACTGCGTGTCCTGCTGTCCCATCCCCAACCCCTCCACACTGTTTGTTTCTGCATCTCCCCTGGTGACATTTGCACCACCTCTAAGCCAGAAACATGCTCTTAATTTTACTGCCTTTTGTGCTTCTCATCCTCTCCAGAAACAGAGATGCAGGGGCTCAGAGAGCGCAGACCCCTATCTCCCCTTGAAAAAACATTGTTATCCTAATTGTTTTGAAGGATTTAAGCCTGTAAGTTTGAGATTTCATCAACTCTCCGGTCAGTTCTTCTTGGGTCCGAAGAATCTCACCCATCCTTAGAGGCCACAGGATGACTCCAGCTGAAGTCACTAAGGACTCATGGCCGATGTAAATCAGAGCATTTATTTAAGTCTCAACATGTGGACTCAGGGGGAATTCCTGGCTCTGTTGAGAATTTTGCCTTTGATCTCAAGGGGACCAGATTCACCTTCAGTGTTTAACTTTCAGCTCCTGGCTGTGAAAATCACAGCTGTGGGTCCTGCTGCAGAGAACACTATTCTGTTACAGTGCTGAGAGAATCTGAATTCTGAGACCAGGAATGAAAGTTGGGAATTTCAAAACACAGGGGCCCTGATTTTGCTCTCAGAGAGGCCAGTGTCAATCTGAAGTGACCCAGCGAAGGCAGAATGTGAGAGCAGAATCTGGCCAGTTTGCCACCCATTCTTGTTGTGAACCCTCTGGTAACACAGATACACACTGCAGAGGCTTTGGCTGCACTTCCTAACGGGGCAGTAAAGTTGCTGAACTGGAAAACCTGAGTAAACCCCAGGAAAAACCACACCGCACAAAAAAGGAAGCTACTGAGACAGATAGAAGGACACAGTAAGAGAAAGGGAACTGAACTTAAAAACAAATATTTGTCTGAAGTATTTCCAATACATTTGTAGTTCCAACTTTACCAAGTAAATCCCTTGATGTTTCTGACAGTCCTAAGCAATTCAAGTCACCGTAGTGGTGAATTCCTGACCAGATGGTTCTTGACTTGAACCCTGGAAACCTTCCTGAGCCCTCAGCACTAACTTTACTGGAAAAAAAAAGCAACTCACCGAAATCCTGCTCAGCAGAAAAAGGAAATGACCTTACTGAGACAGCAAGGCAGAGTCTTGAGAAGCAGTGTATGAATGTCACATGTCTGACACTCGGCATGCTGCACAACTACCTTTATGATTCCCCTGAACAGTCCCTGTGGACTCTCAGGTCGGCCAGGACTCCCATAAAATTCCCTGGACTCCGTGAGCAGCGAGAAGAACAGAAAATAGACCCTAGAGAACCTTAGCCTGAGAATCACCCCCGGGAGTGAAGAAACGATTCGCCATTAATAGGGGCTTAGATTTTCAGGGCAAACTGCATCTTGCAAACTGTTCAGACTAGCAATTGATGATAGCTTTCTTTTCTGTGTGTAATGTATTGCCATCTGCACCCTGAGTGGGACTGCTGCCACAAGAAACGGGACCAAAAATAATTTTCAATTGATTGTAGCAGTGGACCGCTGCATACCACCCATGCAGTTGTAATATCCAGTCCATTAGCCTCTGAAAAATCAGTGCCGCCCCATAGAGGCCAAATTACATGATCCTGAATTGATGCAAGCCGAAGGGCGTGTAAAAGGCTTTCTTCTCCTAGGATTCTGGCATCAATGGTATTTGCCAGTGTGCCTTTGTGAGGCCTAAAGTCCAATATATATCTAACAGCTACCAACTGTTTTAATAGTTAATCAACTCTCTGTATCAGGGAGGCACCAAATTTCAATACTGCATTGATATTTCACAAATTGATGCAGAAACGGGTTAGGATATCCTTGGTCAGAACTAGTACAATGGGACGTCTCCATTCACTGCATGATTCCTTCAGCTCTCCCCATGGTAAAATGACCTGGAATTCATCTCACAGGGTATCCCACATTGTTCAAGGGAACAGCCATGGAATTTTCCTGATCTATTGCCCTGGGGTTATTTCAGCATGCTGGTATTTTAGGTAGGTGTGCCCTGCTCAGGAGGAATCAAACAACTGCTACATCTGGATCTCCTGTTCAGGCTACCATCCCTACCCCCATGCTTGCATCATAGGTGCCTTGTGGCCAAATTTGGGCTCCAGAGGGTATGAGTCTGATGGGTTATCACTCCAGGGGTGCAGTCTGGGAGCCATGAGAACTGCTACACCCATCTAACCACCCAACTGGGCTGACCCTGTTTCACACTGCTTTGCTGGTGATTCTGCCTCTCCAGGCCCTGTGAGCACCAACACTACAGCAGATGGTGCCACATACCCAAACTGAGTTACCTGAGAGTTCACCTAAGCCTTCCAAGTATAAGCAGCAGACGCCAGCCAATTTCTCAGCTCCAAAGGCTCATACCTCTCCCCCACAGAGTATAATCTCAAAATTATACTGTTTTACACTGCACAGGGATCTGTACAATGCAAGTTCATTAATACAGTTCATCCTCCAGTTCATGTGGGAAGGAAATGCCATAAGCCTGTGTTAACCAAGCTGAGATTTTCCCCACACACTTCACTCAAAGGCACACTGGTTTAGATAAAGCAAAAAAAACCTCAAGTTTAACTAGAAAAAGATACATTTGAAGTGATTATGATAGCAAACAGATCAAAGCAGATTAGCTAGCAGATAAACAAAACTGCAAACTAAGCCTAAAATGCTAGTTAGACAGCATATGAATGAGCAATTTCTCACCCTGGCTGGTGATATAAACAGTCCACCAGGTTTCCATACAGAGGCTAAAAATCCTTTTAACCTGAGTCCAGCACTTACCCCAGCTCACTCTTTGTTCCTCTTGTGCTTCCAGGAGTTCTGTTGCATGGGGTGTGAAGCCGCTATATGATGTCACATCCCTCCTTATATAGCTTTAACCGATGGCAGGAATGCTTTGCTCCAAAAAGAGTTCCCAGTCCAGTCTGTGGAAAAGTACAGGTACTCAAAATGGAGTTCAGTGTCATGTGGTCTGGTCACATGCCCTGCTGCTGAGTCATAGCAGCCATTGTCCATAGGCTGCCTGGAACATTCTCAGAAACACTCACCAGGTGGGGGATAAGCTGCTCCTCCTATTGTTTCCCCTAATGGCCCATTACCCTTTACAGACCCTTCACAACCTGCTATCTAGCCTGGAAGCATTTTGCCTAGTGGGTGTCACCTGGTTGTAACTACCTTTGAAATACAGCTACATCGTCAATATTCATAACCTCAGATGCGAAAATGATACATGCACACTGAAAAGGATTATCCCATGACATCTTGCAAGACATATCTTGTACAAAATGTATCATAATTACTTCATAATCATAGAACTCTGAAGAATATGTGGTACAGTGTGACAATGAGATTATGTGGAGGATCCCCTCTTAGGCTTTTAAAAGATTCAAATGATAGAAGTAAAGCACATTAGAAAACATGATTCCAACTATATATACAAAATGATGGGCTCTAAAATAGCTTGTACCACTCAAGAAAGGGATCTTGGAGTTATCGCACATAATTCTCAGAAAATATCAGCTCAGCGTGCCACAGTGGTAAAAAAATAAAAGCTACCAGAATGTTAGGAACCATTAGGAAAAGGATAGCTAGGAAGATATAAAGTATAATAATGCCACTATTTAATTCCCAGGTATGAGTTCTGCTTTCATTTCCAGTCATCTCATCTCAAAACCGATATATAAGAAATGAAAAAGGTACATAGAAGGGCAACAAAATTATTAGGATTGTGGAACTCTCAGTTTCCATCTGAGGAGAGATTAAAAAAACTGGGACTTTTGAGGTTGGAAAATAGATGACAAAGAGGGGATATGGTAGAAATCTATAAAATCGTGAACGGTGTGGAGAAAGTAAATATGGAAGTCTTGTTTACTATTTCACATAACACAAGAACCAGGGTTTACCAAAGGAAATTAACAGGCAGCAGGTTTAAAACAAAGAAAAGGAATGATTATACATAACACACGGTCAACCTGTGGAACTCATTGCCAGGGGATGTTGTGAAGGACAAAAGTATAATGAGGTTCAAAAGGAACTAGATAAATCCATGGAGGATGGAATCATAGAAGATTAGGGTTGGAAGAGACCTCAGGAGGTCATCTAGTCCAATTCCCTGCTCAAAGCAGGACCCACACCAACTAAATCATCCCAGCCAGGGCTTTGTCAAGCTAGGTCTTAAAAGCTTCTAAGGAAGGAGTTTCCACCACCTCCCTAGGTAACCCATTCCAGTGCTTCACCACCCTCCCAGTGAAATAGTGTTTCCTAATATCCAGCCTAGACCTCCCGCACTGCAACTTGAGACCATTGCTCCTTGTTGTGTCATCTGCCAGCACTGAGAACAGCTGAGAGCCATCATCTTTGGAACACTCCTTCGGGTAGTTGAAAACAGCTATCAAATCGCCCCTCACTCTTCTCTTCTTCAGACTAAACAATCCCAATTCCGTCAGCCTTTCCTCGTAAGTCATGTGCCTCAGCCCCCTAATCATTTTCATTGCCCTCCACTGGACTCTCTCCAATTTGTCCACATCCCTTCTGTAGTGAAGGGACCAAAACTGGACACAATACCCTAGATGTGGCCTCACCAGTGCCGAATAGAGGGCACTTCCCTTGATCTGCTGGCAATGCTCCTACTTATTCAGCCCAATATACCATTGGCTTCTTGGCAACAAGGGCACACTGCGGACTCATATCCAGTTTCTTGTCCACTGTAATCCCCAGGTCATTTTCTTCAGAACTGCTGCTTAGCTAGTCAGACCCTGGTCTATAGCAGTACACAGGATTCTTCCGTCCTAAGTGCAGGACTCTGCACTTGTCCTTGTTGAACCTCAACAGATCTCTTTTGTCCCAATTCTCTAATTTGTCTAGGTCCCTCTGTGTCCTATCCCTATCCTCCAGCATATCTACCACTCCTCCCAGTTTATTGTCATCCGCAAATTTGCTGAGGGTACACTCCACGCCATCCTCCAGATCATTAATGAAGATACTGAACAAAACTGGCCCCAGGACCAAACCTTGGGGCGCTTCACTTGATACCGGCTGCCAAATACACATGGAGCTGTTGATCACTACCTGTTGAGCCCAACGATCTAACCAACTTTCTATCCACCTTATAATCCACTATTTCTTTTACTTGCTGGCAAGAATACTGTGGGAGATTTCGGCAGTAGCACTTCTTGACATTGCCACTTCTCGGTGGCATTTTGGCAGCTGCTTGTCCAGCAGCCAGTAGGTGGGCACACATGGATGCCCCGGCAGGCACCATGGCACTCGCAGGCACCGTGTTGGGGACCCCTGGAATAGAGGTACTAAGTTTGTTGCCCAAGGTCACAGAAGAAGTCTGTGGAAGAGCCAGGAACTGAAGCCAGTTCTTCTGAGTCCCAGGCCAGCATTTTAACCCCTAAACCATCCTTTCTCTCTGGGGCTAGTGGCTGGGGAAGGGGCAGCTGGCAGCAATTACCAGAAACTCAGGGAATTAAACTCCTGTGACATCACTACACAGGAACCCAAGAGCAATTCCTTTTCCAGGTGATAACACTGAGTCATGCCTTCTCCTGAATCTATTGAGGGACAAATCCATTGGGCTGAGCATGGTGCAGGGTCACAATGGGCAAGAAACTCCACATGAGCTCCCAATGTGATGCAAAATGCGTTAATGTGACTCATAGGGATATACGCCTGGAAGTGACCTGCTGGGTGAATGAGCCCAGTTCCCTGCTATGGCAGGCAACCCCGGCATGAACTTCTCAAGCTCCATGTCAAAACCAACTGGGTTGTCATTACCCACCCCACCCACCACTCGTGTTGGGTGACTGCTCCAGAACCTCCTTCTCCTTTCCAGCCTCAGTTTACTCCTGCCAATTTGTCCCCTTTTGTTCTTCTCCTCTGTCTTTTCCAGCTTTTCCTTGGCTGGAAACAGGAGCATAGTGAGGAACGCTAGTGACAAGGGAAGACTGAGAGCTGGCTTCATGACAGTGGACAAGCACTTTCACAGGAACAAAATACCAGCTTCTAAAGGTCTTTTTAATCTAGCAAGGAAATGTATAACAGGAACCAGTGGCTGGAAACTGATGCCAGTCAAATTAAATTTGGAAATGAGGCACACCTTTTTAACAGTGAGGGTGCTTAACCGGTGGAACAAACTCCCAAGGAAGGTGATGGATTAATAATAACAGATTATTAGGGTTGGAAGGGACCTCAAGAGATCATCTAGTCTTACGTCCTGCTCAAAGCAGGACCAATCCACAAATGGCCCCCTCAAGGATTGAATTCACAATCCTTGGTTTAGCAGGCCAATGCTCAAACCACTGATTATGCTGCTATCTCCAAACTAAGACTGGAGGCCTTCCTGGAAGGCACACTTTAGAGGAACACAAGTTATGCGTTAGTCACACACAAGTCATTGGGCTCAATGCGGGGGTAAATGGGTGAAATTCTGCAGCCTATATAGGAAGTCAGACTGGATCAGTGGGTCTTCAACATTTTTGATCAGGCAACCCCCCTTTATTATGTCTATAAAAGTTTATACCCCCTCCCCCCACCACCACCACACAAACACATATACTGATATATGTGGGGGCAGGGCTTCAACTGAATCAGTTTTGGCTTCTTCGTTTTTCACTTGAGTTTTTTTATGTGTTCCACGAATGAGCCAACAGTGCACTGACCTAAGAGCAAAAGCAAAACGGCAGTTGTGGTGCCTGCCTACAGTGAAATGTGCACACCTCGCTGTAGCAAATGGATCCATGCACAGATGGCACCGACTTTGTATCCTGTTGTGCGAGCTCAACAGAAACCCAGCAAAATGCACAGCGACTTCTAGAGTCAAATGCACAGTGTCATCAGAGGAGCGGATCTGTCTGGAGGAATCCATGTTTCTAATTATTCATTGCACTGGGTAAAATGTGCACAGGAAGGTTCTTTCCCCTAAGCGCCTCATGCCCCCCCCCAAATACATTCCAAACCCCCAAGGCAACCCAGCCCCCAGTTTGAGAACCTCTGGACTAGATGATCTAATGGCTCCTTCTGGCCTTAAATTCGATGACTCTGAATCATTGTCTTGAGTGGGTCATTATCTTACATGCAACTTGAACAAATTGCTATGTTTAATGCTGACAGGATAGATGCTAGCCTAGAAGAATCTGGACTGTCACAGTAAAACCGAGATATATGTTCTTCTTTCCCCTCTAAACTGGGTCCTCTCCTGTCTTGGGAGGGGAGTCTCAAAATTGCCCCACTCTTCGAGCTGGGAACAACACCACATCTGTGCTAAAAGCACATCACCAAGCAGCTCTGACAGGACACCTCAATCTCTTCCCTTCGGGGGCTTGTGTCCAGGGCTACACAGTCATCCCCAGCCTCCTTAAAACAAGTCTCTTTAAAATTAGTAGGTTTATTAGCAAATAGCACAAAGCATTGGAGAAAATGGTTATAAAATACCAGCTGCCACACATCTACACTCATCTAATTCACATATCACTACAAGCTAAGCTAGACAGGCTTCACTCTGGAGATAGAGGAACTGGCCCAACGTACATTCTTTTGGGAAGCAAAGGAGCTCCTGGGTCCCAGCCTAGTTTCCCTGTGTCTCTGAGAGCATCTTCCCATCTGTTTGCCCCTTTCATGTGGAAGCAGCCTGTGCTGAGTGAAAGCAGTGTGAGCTTGGCCCCAGTCACCATAGTGCTCCCCCCGTGCTGCAGAAAGGGGGGATGGCAAGGAGCCAGTTACAGGGGTTTGAGTATCTGGCCTGCTCTCTACCTGCATTGGTGGAATTTAGAGCAGCCTGAGGGCTGGGCTGACCACTGCCTGATGGTAATGACTTCCAAGAGCACAGCCCACTCTGGCACACCCCTGCGGGTCATGGCCACCCCAGTGCCCCCTTGGTGGACTGAGGTAGCCCTGCACACGCCCTGCCCTTCCATCACAGCAAGGACTTACGCTCGTCCTGGAATACTTAAGAACCCCCTTTGTGGGGTCACATTAATTCAGTCTTCTCCAGAACACAGGTTCTCTTACCCTCAAGCCCCATCCTCCTCCTTTATCAGGAACCCCCCAACATCCTCCATATTAAGATTTACCGCATCCCCAGCTCTTATGTTTCCCCTGAGGTCCAGCCCCCTGCTCCTCCACTTCCCCCCAGGCTCCACCCCCCAGCCAGGCCACGGTCAAGCCATTGTAAAAGTGGCCATGGGACCCCAGGCTGCTGTGGGGATTCTCAGACTCTCCACCTTCCCTGGGTTCTACATCCGGGGAGTGGGGGAAGTGGAGGGTTTGGGCTCCTCAGAGCAAATCTAAGTCACTAGGCAGCTCTTATTATGGCCTGGCCCTGGATTGCAGCCGGGACAGGGGGTGATGCTTCAGGTAAAGAGGAGGAGCAGGGGGTGGGGTTTGGGGAGAAGAGATGGAGCAGGGGAAGGGACCTCGGAGGAAGAGGAATCAGGATGGAATAGGTGGCTGTGTCCATGGCCGTGTTTTTCATCTCTGGTTTCACCAGCGCTGGAGCTGGGTGAGGAACTGACCCTTCACTTCATGAACACCCTGATTATCCTCGCACGAAGGTGCTTGCTTTTCACACTGTACACGACCGGGTTCATCAGGGGTGAGACCAGCAGGGAGATGTATCCCAGGAGAACCTGAAGCCAGGGTAATGAGTTCTTCCCAAATCTCAGAGGGTAGCCGTGTTAGTCTGGATCTGTAAAAGCAGCAAAGAATCCTGTGGCACCTTATAGACTAACAGACGTTTTTCCCAAAACTGTGTATCACAGTCAGGCCAATTTCTGGCGTGTAAAACAGCAGGACGGCGCAGAGGTGGGAGATGCAGGTGTTCAGGGCCCTGAGGCACTCCGCTTGGGATGCGATGCTCAGCACTGTTTTGAGGATCATCACGTAAGAGAGGAAAATGAGCAGCAAGTCCAACCCCACCGTTAAGAGCATAACACACAAGCCATAGATGTTGTTGACTGTGATATCCGCACAAGCCAGCCTCATGACGTCCTGGTGCAGGCAGTAGGAATGGGAGAGGACATTGGCTCGACAGTATAGGAACCGTTTCAGGAGAAAGGGGACTGGGAATACTATGGCCACTCCTCTTATAACAAACACCAGTCCCATCTTGGCTGTTCTTGGCAGGGTTAAGATGGAAGTATATCTCAGCGGGTCCCGGATTGCGACAAAGCGGTCAAAGGCCATCAGCAAGAGTATGGCGGATTCAGCTAATTGAAATGCGTGGATGAAGAACAGCTGGGCAAAACAGGCATCAAGGCTGATCTCCCTGCATTTAAACAAGTAGACGCCCATGTCATAACCTAGTCCCAGATTTGGACCTTAGCGTCCAAAATATGGGGGTTAGCATGAAAACCTCCAAGCTTAGTTACCAGCTTGGACCTGGTAAAGTTGCCACCACCCAAAAAATTAGTGTTTTGAGGCACTCTGGTCCCCTCAAAAACCTTCCCTGGGGACCCCAAGACCCAAATCCCTTGAGTCTCACAACAAAGGGAAATAAACCATTTCCCTTCCCCCATCCAGGTGTTTCCTCCCTGGGTTCCTGGAGAGATACACAGAAGCAAGCTCCGTGAATCTAAACAGAAGGATTCCACCCTCTCTATTTCCAGTCCTGGAAACAGAAGTATTTCCCTCTTCACCCAGAGGGTATGCAAAGTCAGGCTAGTAAATCTAACACACACAGATTTCCCCCTGACTTCTTCCTCCCACCAATTCCCTGGTGAACACAGACTCAATTCCCTTGAGTTCCCCACTAAAGAAAAACTCCAACAGGTCTTAAAAAGAAAGCTTTATGTAAAAAGAAAAAAAAATACATAAACATGGTCTCTCTGTATTAAGGTGACAAATACAGGGTCAATTGCTTAAAAGAAATATGAATAAACAGCCTTATTCAAAAAGAATACAATTCAAAGCACTCCAGCAACTACACACATGTAAATACAAAAAAAAACATATAAATCACTATCTGATCTTTTGTACTTACAACTGGGAAACAGAAGATTAGAAAGGCAGGAAACAGAGATCCTCTCATAGCCGAGAGAGAGATAGGCACAAGACCAGAACAAAGGACTCACACACAAACTTCCCTTCACCCAGATTTGAAAAAGTCTTGTTTCCTGATTGGTCCTCTGGTCAGGTGTTTCAGGTTACTTCTTTCCAGGTGTAAGAGACATTAACCCTTAGCTATCTGTTTATGACAGCCCAGTATTGTTGGTATGGTGGATAATAATAAGCCAAGGTCTGTGACGGCCAACATGGAAAGGAAAATATACATAGGCTCATGGAGGCTTAGATCTGTTTTTATAATGAACAGAATGACTGAATTTCCTACTATTGAAATAACATACACTAAGCAGAAGGGGACAGAGATCCAGAGATGGACGTCTTCCTGCCCAGGTATCCCAGTGAGAAGGAACACTGCAGATATGAATTTGGTGTTCTTGACAGCTGACATAATGTACTGGGGAGGTCCCAAGAGTTTTGAGTTTTCCTTTCTGAAAGGAAAAGGAACAGGAGATAGATTATATATAGCTAGATATCTTTCTGCTCTCAGTACAAGTCTAGAGACTCCCATGAGCTCAAAGAAAATCAGCAAAAACATAGTCTTGGATTTACACTATCGATAGGAAGATAGGCACTGCCAGACTGGATCACACCTGTCGTCCATTTAGCTCAGTATCCAATGGCCAGTTCCTGATGCATCAAAGAAAGGTGGAAGAAGCCATGCAACAGGCTGCTATGAATAACCTGCTCCCAGGAAAATTTCCCCCCTGACACCCACTAGTTGGACATATTTTGTTCTGTAAATCAGGAAGGTATAGAGCCCTTCCAAGAGTTTTTTTTTTTTAATACTGTAATTGGATTTTCTGGTTACCCATACAAACATCCAGTCCCCCTTCAAATCCTGCTAAGATTTTGTCCCATTGATAGCTTTTGGCTGGGAGTTCTGCAGCCCACTTGAACACTGTGTGATTTTACAAATAGGATGCTCACACAGACACCCATTCTGGGCTTCCACTTCTGAGAGTGGCCCATTGTACCATAACGTGTGTGTAAACACATTGCAAGTGCATGGTGAAAATGGTCATTGTATTTATCTGCCCTGCACTGAAGTGATTTACAAACAAGTTTAATTGCCTCATATACACCTCTACCCCAATACAACGCTGTCCTCGGGAGCCACAAAATCTTACCACGTTATAGGTGAAACCACGTTATATCAAACTTGCTTTGATCCGCCGGAGTGCGCAGCCCCGCCCCCCCGGAGTGCTGCTTTACCGCATTATATCCGAATTCTTGTTATATCAGGTCACATTATATCGGAGTAGAGGTATATATACTTTTTTTTTCTCCTCCTCTAAGAGCTCAAATTACACTACTGTCTCTTTCCAGCACGTGGCATAAATTCTTAGGCCAGGTTCTGAATTCAATAACGTTGACTTCAACAGCATCACTCCAGATTTACCTGTGTAAATTCAATCAGAACTGGGATCTACTAAGTTTCTCTTACCAAATGCTCCCGGAGATACACTCTGGCCCCCAAGAATCCCTCCAACGGAATCTGAAGTGCTTTGCCTGCCCAGTGTTGACTGAATCCAGAGAGTTTGCTCATCCTACAGGTTTCTCTTCATCCTCACAGGACCTGCATCCTCTCCCCATGCAAGGGTCTGAAGATATCTAACAATTTACAAGCTAACACAGACAGTGACTTCAGCTGGGCGGAAGAGGGGTTGGCATCACAAATGGGTGAATAGTGCAAATATTAGGTTTCCACTAATATCCAAATTACTTCAGCCATGCTCATGTAAAAGTTGATGGGCATAAATAACATACGATCACTAAACCACTCCCCTTTCCAGCACCTCAGCTCTACTCTTTCCTGAAACACAGACCAGTGGTTCTATTCCCTCTGGACATTCGGAAAAAGTCTTGCACGGGTACTGCAAAATGGTTGAATGCAGCACCCTGAATGTAACTCTAAGCAACAGCTTCTGGTCAGTTACCAGCAGATAGTATCATACAACAGTTCACTGAACAAAGAGTTAATAATACAGACCCATTGCAATCAGTATTTTGAGTACTTCTCTAATACTTTGTAAAGCAAAAGACTTTAATCTCCCCTGTCCCTGGGTTAATAGCTGACTAGTTCTCCTCAGGTTCGGTTCTGTCATGCTGTAGCCTGTATCCGGAGTAACAACACACCTTGAGGTCAGTATAGAAAATATTCATTCCCTGGGCTCTCACTCTCTGGTACATAGTAACCCCAGCACCTGTTATTTAACCACAAAGAGGATTTGCAGCAAGTGTATTTCAAAGTCAAGTGCATGAGTATTCATGGAAATGGAATTTCATTTCACACACAAAAGTCATCTATTGCTCTCGCTCTCTCTCACTGACTATCTCTGTCCTGTATTCATAAGATCTGTTGTACCTGGGAGTGGCACTGGGACAGACATGGAGCTGAGCATACCACTTGGGCCTTGACCCGCAGTGTGCTGAAGTCCAGGGCGCAGTCTAAGGGTGGGAAGATCGTGAGATTCCAGCCTATGAGTGGGCAAGGTACGGGGCCTGACATCTGGCACTCAGAGAACTGAGAGGGGACAGAGATGCAGGTAGCCAGAGGGGTGTCTACAGAGCAGAATGGCTGGAGCCCTCAGCCACTCAGGAAACAGAAATATTGAGCCTGTTAGCAAATAAATCTGAGGCAACTGGGGAACTAATCACTGACAGTCCGTGGTGTCTCCTCTCACTCAGCCACTGACAAAATCGGGCCCAGAGCACTCTGAATGTCAGATTTTTTGTGCAACTTGAATAACCTACTGTGGACCATGGGCAGATGCAGGAGAAGGGTTCTCAAGCTACCTAGCGCTGCCTCCAACCCCATCACTGAGTCACTCAGGGAGCCCAGCTGAGTCCTCTACGCTGCACAGAACATCTGCAAATGGAAACAGCTTGCAGCCTTTCCCCTTCACTTTGCATTTTAAAGAGAATGAAACCTGCCAACGGACCCAATTCCTGCTAGAAGGGGAGCCGCTGACACCAGAGATCTTCACAGTAAAGGACAAGGAGTCATTGGGGAGGTTGCACAGGCAGCAGGCAGCATCTGTTCAGACAGGGAGGCAAGTGTCTTTATGAAGCATGTCTGCACATTCCCGTGGGGGCCACTTGCCCTCAGGGAACAGCAACTGACTGGTTTCAAGTGCACCAGTTTTAACCCCCCACATAGCCATTGGCAAACTGCAGGAGGCCAAATCACAGGGGACATGTAGTGATACTGTCCAACTGGATGCAGTGCCAGCCCTGCTGCAGGCTCTATCCCTGGAATCTGGGCTTGTCACTGACATTCCTATGGTTCCGATTAGTCACAGGGCTACCTCAGGGGGAGCCAAGTGGTAATGATGAGGCTGTCACAGCTGTGATCCAGCTGCAATAAAATAATAATAACTATTATTATAACAATATAGGACCAGATTTCTCCCTGGCAGCCCCCTTTCCTGCATTACAAACCCAGGGTGCAGGCCAGGGAAGGGAGATTCCACAAGGCTCCATACATGGGATTATCCCTCAAATCTTTCCGGGAGGGGAGGTCCCTTCCCTTCTCCCTGAGGAATGAAAAGGAAGCCAGGATCCCTGGATCCCCAAAGTTATACACAGACCTCAATGATCCACTGATATCTAGGCCCATGCACCCACAATTTCTATGGCTCCGCAACTGCTCTAGGACCCCCTCCAGCTCCCTGCTAGCACAGGCTAATCAGAGATGTGCTACCAGCACCTGTCACAGCAGCCACTGCCTGCAGGATCTGCTGAAGGGGCCTTGTACAGGGCAGAGGGGGCTGCACAGAGATGGGAAGGTGGATTAGAGTAGCTGATGGGCACAATACCCCAGCCATAGACTGGTCAGGGGGTTTCGACCTTTCCATACCCAGAGTGCAGCCAGAGACTCCATCACTGCAACCTTCATTTATGCTGCGAGGGAGAAGCAGATGAAAATCCTCCAATTTCTCTTGGGGATCCAGGCAGCTGCAGCTGGGCAGTATCATGGCAGCTGAGCTTAGAGAGGAAAATGATCCATTTTCTATGAAAACTCACCCCAAAAAATGGATGGAAAAGAAACACTTTAATTTGGGTCAACATTGTTTGTAGGGGGAAAAGACTCTCTTGTTTCCAGCTCAGCTCTCACTCAAACCACGAGCCTCTGTCCCTCATGCTACAGGACCACATACCTAGGTGGCAGCACTAACCCCCCATCGGCCTCCCATATTGAGCCTCCTCTTAGGGTGACCATATTTCCCAAAGAGAAAACAGGAGACCCCAGCTGCTTTACTGAGTCCCCCACCATCCCTCAGGAGGCTGTCACCTGTGGCTGGAATGCTGCCCTCCGCTTCCCCCCAACTCTGCCTCACCCCATACAGGGAGGCTGGTGTCTCCACTCACCTCCCCAAACCATTCCTCTGTTCCCAGCTTTTGTGGCAGAAATGGGCATTGGTCTTGCTTGCTGTTGCCAGCTGATCAAGTCAGCAAGCGCAAATGGGACCAATGCCTCCTTTTGACCAAAAAAAGTCAGGGCAGATGAGCGAGGGCTAAAAAAAGGACTGTCCTGGCCAAAAGTAGACGTATGGTCACCCTACCATGGACATCTGCTAGAGTGGCTACAGCAGCCCTATAACAGAGGGTGCCCCTGGAAATGGCTTGTCTGCAGCAGCCCATCCATCAGAGGAACAATTTAAGAAGTTAAGAATGTCCATATGGATTCAGCTCAGTGGTCTATTTAGCCCAGACTCCCTTCTTCTGACCTTGCGCGGTGCAGATCCTTCAGAAGGAATGAAGATAGCTACGGAATTATCAAGTGATCTGTCCTCCCTCATCTGCTTCCATCTTCTGGCAGTCGGATGCTTACAGACATCCAGAGCATGGGCTGCATCCCTGCCCATCTTGGTTTATAGCCATTGATGGACCTGTCCTCCAGGAACTTAACTAGTTCTTTTTTGGACCCAGTTATACTTTCGGCCTACACAACATCCTCTGACAATGAGTTCCACAGGCTGACTGTGCGTTGTGTGAATTCTCATTAACTTCATGGGTGACTCCTGCTTGCTGTGTTATCTGGAGGGGTAAATAACACTTCCCTATTTACTTTCTCCACATCAGTCATAATTTTATAGACTCTTATCATATTTCCCCTTAGTTGTCTCTTTTCCAAGCAGAAAATTCCCAGTCTTTTTAAATTTCTCCTCAGATGGAAGCTGTTCCATACCCCTAAACATTTTTGTCACCCTTCTCTGTACTTTTTCCAGTTCTATTATATCTTTCTTTGAGATGGGGCAACCAAAACTGCACGAAGTATTAGAGGTGTGGATGTACCATGAATTTATATGTCTTATTATTGTGATACAGCAAGGCCACAGAGCAGTAGAAGAGTCATCGAGGGGAGATATATAAGCCCTAGGCTAGTTAAAATGTGGTTCCCTGTAAACTAAGGAAGGCTACTACAGGCTAATTGAAGCACCTGTAGTCAATTAAGGCCCTGTCAGGAACCTAATAAAAATCCCCTGCTTCAGGCAGAGAGGGTGGATTGAGGCAGGAGAGAGGACTGGAGTTTGGAGGTGTGTGTGCGCTGGGATTTGAAAGGCCAGAGAACTGGAGGAAGGGAGACCCTGCCCCAGTGTCAAGGGATGAGGTTAACCCTCCATAAGGTGGGGAAGAGGGTAAGAAACCTGCAGAAGTTGAGGAGGGTGGGGGCTCAGACCCAGATCCCTTCTCCACTCCTGCTCTCTCTCACCGAGGCACAGCAGAGCACACAACACTCAAGAATAGGGGCAAAGAGCAGCACCCTGACCCATCTCACCAAGGAGAAGCCGGGGACCCACCACAGTAACACTGGCCATTTGCCACATTATCTGTCCATTTCCTAACAGTTCCTAACATTCTGTTTTCTTTTTACTTACTGCTTCCATACACTGAGTGGGTGTTTTCAGACAATTATCCACAGTGACTCCAAGAGCTCTCCCTTGAGTGGTACAGCCAGTTTAGATCCCATCATTTTGAATGTATAGCTGGGATTATGTTTTCCAACCTGCATTACTTGGCATTCATCAACATTAAATTTCATCTACCATTTTGTTGCCCAGTCATCCAGTTTTGTGAGATCCTTTTGTCGCTCTTCATAATCTGCTTTGGATAGAAATATATTGAATAATTGTGTCTCGTCTGCAAATTTTGCCTCCTCACTGCTTATCCCTTGCGCCAGGTAATTTATGACTATGTGAACAGCACTGGTCCCAGTGCAGACCTGAGGACACTATTTTTTAGCTCTTTTCTGAAAACTTACCTTTTCTTGCTATCTCTGTTTTCTGTCTTTTAACCAGTTACTGATCCAAGAAAGGACTTTTTTCTTCTCCCATGACTGCTTAGTTTTCTTAAGAGAGTTGGGTGAGGGACCTTGTTAAAGCCTTTCTAAAAGTCCAAGTACACTATATGCCCTGGATCACCCTTACCCACATGTTTAACCGGCTCAAAGAATTTCAATAGATTGGTGAGGCATGATTTCCCTTTGAAAAGCTGTATTGCCTCTTCCCCAACAAAGTGTATTCATCTATGTGTCTGTTCTTTACTATGGTGTCAATGAATTTGCCTACTATTGAAGATAGACTTACTGGTCTGAATTGCTTGCCACTGGAGCCTTGTTTAAAAATCAGCATCACATTATCTATCAGCCAATCATCTTGTTTAAGTGATCAGTTACATACCACAGTTAGTAATTCTGCAATTTGGTATTTGATTCCCTTTAGAACTCTTGGGTGAATCCCATCCGGTTCTGGTGACTTATTACTGTTTAATGGATCAGTTTGTTCCAAAACCTCCGCTACTGATACCTCAATGTTGGACAATTCCTCAGATTTATCACCTAAATAGAATGGCTCAGGTGTGGGAATCTTTCTCTTCCTCTACAGTGAAGACCAAATGCAAAGAATTCATAGAGCCTTTCTGCAACAGCCTCATCTTCCTTGAGTGCTCCTTTAGCACCTCAGTCATCCAGTAATACCACTCTTGTTTGGCAGCCTTCCTGCTTCTGATGCACTTTTTAAAAAATTGCTCTTAATTTTTGTGTCTTTTGCTACTTGCTCTTCAGATCTCTTGAAGTGAGTAGCCCGTAATGACAAGCCCCATTCAAAATTTATGATTCACATACACCCCCAGCAAAAGTCATGAGTTACTTTAAAAATAATGAGATTTTGAAATATACCAATATGGAGGTTGATTTCATTTGCCTTTGGCATCTGAGCCGTTGGGTGCACCTGCTTCTGGTTTTCTAGCTTTTCTGCAATACACTTTTATAAAATAATCTTTCTTGGGAAAACTGAAAGATGAGATTCCAGCGCAGTGTCTTGATCCCAGAAGTTGGGGCTTTAAGAAAGACAGGAAATAATGTGAGACCCCAATAAAATCCCAAGAGGGGGTGCTGCTGAATGTATCTCAAGGGAAGCACCCACAAACAAAGGTAGTGACGGTGGGTTAGTGGACATTTCTGGTCACACAGTCCATCAGTGGCAGAGACCATTTTCCCTCTGCATGGTGCTACATAGCCCCCAGTTGTAAGGAACATGGTTATGCTACAGACAGCCGGGCATAGCAGTGATGGGATTGCAGAAACATGAGTACCTCAGTCATAGGTCAGAGGGTCTCTTTCCCTTACTCAGGCATGAGACTTGCACATGCCGCGTACGCAAGGCCTTAAACTTTCTTAATAGAAAGGGGTGCGACCCAAGCCCAGCTCCAAATGCCTGCTGCTAGCTCTCTATTGGATCCAAACAACCCTCTCTGCCAGATCCCGCTACCCCCAAACTTGGTGATGTTGAAACTTTGGGTGCAGGGTGTGAGGTCTATCTCCAGTGCTAGAGCAGCTCTCCGTGCTCATGCAGAGGGTGGGGTCAGGATCAGACCGAGGGACAGCCCAGCAGGGCTCTGTTTCACCAGACAATGCTCTCCAGATCCTTTACTGTCTGAAAGCATGTCCTGATTCCCCCTCTTACTGCTGAGCTGCAGGAGGGGCCCAGAACTCCCTCATCACCAAGAAGAGTTCACGTTTTCCACCCAGTGCCCCAAATTGCCGTGATGAGGCACCCAGAGCTGAAATCTCCCTATGGTATTTAGCTCTGGCTGCAGTTACTGTAGCATCCAAACACCTCTCAATCTGTAACATATTGATCAGTACAACACGCCGTGCGGCAGGGCCGTGCTACTGACCCCACTGGGCAGATCCCTAGGCCAGAAGGCACCACTGCGATCACCTAGTCTGACCCCCTGCACAGAACAGACCAAAGACCTACCCCACAATAATTCCTAAAGCAGAGCTGTTAGAACAACCTCCTGCCTTGATTTAACAACTGTCAGTGATGGAGAATCTACAACAGCCTTTGGTAAATTCATCCAATGATTAATTACCCTCATTGTTGAAAAAAATTGCACCTTAGTTCCAGTCTGAATATGTCTAGGTTCAGTTTCCAGTGACTGGATCAGGTTATAACTTTCTCCCTTAGATTGAATGGCCCATTGTTAAACATTTGTTCCTCATGGAGGTACTTACAGACTGTGATCAAGTCACCCCTTCACCTTCTCTTGGTTAATCTAAATAGATTGAGATCCGTGATTCTATCACTGTGAGGCAGGTTTTCTAATCTTTTCATCATTCTTGTGGCTCTTCTCTGAGTCCTCTCAAATTTATCAACATCCTTCTAGAACTGTAGACACCAGAACTGGACCCAGGATTCCTGCAGTGCTCGCACCAGTGCCAAGCACAGAGGTAAAATAAATTTTCTGGTCCCATTTGAGATTTCCCTGGTTATACGAGCTGTATTGCACTAGCTTTATCAGCCACAGTATTGCACTGGGAGTTCACGTTCAGCTGATTATCTAGTATCACCCCCAAGTCTCTTTCTGTCACTGCTTCCCAGGATTGGGTCCCCCACCCAGTAAGGATGGCTTACTTCACTTCTTCCTAGATGTACATGTTCACATTGAGCTGCATTAAGCCACACATAGCTAAGGCATAGAGGGACTAAGTGACTTGACCAAGGTCACAGAAGAAGTCTGGAAGCACCTGGAAGTGAAGCTAGTTCTTCTGAGTCCCAGGACAGCACTTTAACCCCTAAACTATCCTTCTTCTTGGGGGCTAGTGGCTGGGGAGGGGGCAGCTGGCAGCTCAGCATGCTGAGATTACCAGGAACTCAGGGGATTAAACTCCTGTGACATTACTAAACAGGAGCCCAAGAATAATTCCTTTCTCACATAACTCTGAGTCGTGCTTTCTCCTGAATCTTTTGAGGGACAAATCCATTGGCCAAGGCCCAGAGAAGGGTCATCGTGGACAAGCAACTCCACATGAGCTCCCAGCAAGACACAAAATGGGAAATGTGACCCATAGGCATGTAGCCCTTCTGCCCGTCAGAACTGGCAGCAAAAAGGGCCAGGTTCTGTATCTAGGGGTTCCTTTACAATGAAAAACCAACTCGAGCCCCCACCCAGTGACCTGGGACAATTACACACCACTCCCGGGTGCCTCTAAGAGGCAATACTTCCCCTCTAGCAAGCACAGATTCTGAACATAGCAAAAAAAACTTTTAATGAAGGAAGGAAACAATGTGGCATTACTTTGGGGAAACCCCACATATTTAGAGAGCTTATTACTTCACTCTCACCCTTCCCTGGTCCTTCTCACATGAGCAGAGAGCAACAATACCCGAAGTCCGAAGGCGCAAACAATTCGACGTTTATTGGGGTGAACTCCCTGCAAGCTTAAATCCAAGTTCCTTTTCCTTATTTTCAAATCCCAACTTACTTCCTGTTTGCCCCTAATTTATATAGTAATATTTTCAGCTATACCTTAACCAATCATTCTACTAAAATTTACCTAACCAATCCTAACGTATTGTAACATGATTAGCTAACCAATTATATCCCACCACTTAATTAGTTTACACCCAGCAAAATTAATTATACAACAGACAGAAACAATCACAGAACCAGACAGAGACCATGCAAATAAACACACAAAACAATACAGAAGTGAGGATTTCACAATTACATCTATACAGACATAAGGATTCTCCAGCTGTGTCTATTGATAAGTGAGTTCTTACCAGACAGAAAACTATCAAACTAAATTTCTAGGCTCTTCCCTTTCTCTGGAGGTGATAGATCCAATCACCTTCCTAACAGCCCCAGATTGCCTGATTTTAATATGACTAGTTTGGAATGTGAGGACGTGACCATACATTTCCCAGCTTATGGCTGCTAAAGAACCAGGCCTCAGATTGTCACAATAAGAGAAGGCCACTACACAGACAGTGATTTTTAATTCCTTCTTTTATACCTCCATAACTAGCTAAGTGATAAGAATACACCTATATTCTTAAAGTATAGGCCTTTGCAGACAAGCCTGAATATCTATCACCACAAACAGGATGCATAAATTTAAATCATGAGCAAAGAAGTCCAGCAACCCAAAAGTCCCATTAACGTGCCAATCCTTTCCCTGCACCTCATTCACAACTACTGTTGTTGGAACATGCATACCTAGAGTTCAGAGGTGCATCCTCAGAGTTCACCTCCTAGCCTGGATGGAAGAGTGGGGAAATAAGGAGACACCTTACACACACTGCTGCACAGGCCCTCGGTTGCTGCACTAGTACCTGATTGCCATGTCTTTCCACCTGCTGGCTATGCCTCTCAGCCAGCCATCCTGGGGGCCACACCAAGATGTGTTTAGGGCTCTCACTTATCACCGCTCCTAGTGATTTCAAGCGTTAGTGGGGAAATCACTTGCATCAGAGTTACTGTCCCAAAGCAGATTTAGTACTTAGAGCTATGTGTTAGTGATTACTACTCTGCAGCATATAAGAAGACTTTCAATTGATTCTAAATAAGCTCTTTCATTATACAGTGAAGTGTAACTCCCTAGTCTTTCGAATCCATGTCCCCTGTCTAGTGAGTGCTGTTCAGTTGAGGGAGAGTCCCTCAGTTAGAAAATGCCAAGTACAGTTCTGTTGTCCTTCATTCACACAACCAGTATGATGATGCTTTATTATCCCTGCCCCAATAACAAAAGAGATTGGGGATCTCGCAGCAGCCAAAGCGACCATTTAGGCCAGCAATCCCATCATGCTGAGCACCTAGGCAGGGTGAGTGTGCCCATGCAAATGAGATCAGCACCTGAAGTCCTTTTCCACAGCTCACCACCAGATGTCAGGGGAGAGCTTATTCAGACTGCTTCCAGGCACATAGGCCTGGAAGGAACATCCTCGGTCAGTGAGCCCAGTCCCTTGCTATGGCAGGTGACTGTGACCACGGGATATCATCCGGTATGTAAGCCTGTGTATGCTCCAATTTTAAATGAGCTGGATATTTTGCCCGACCCCACACTGCTCCTGTTGGGAGGCTGTTCAAGAACCTCCCTTCTTGGATGGTCAGAAACCTCCTTCTCCTTTCCAGTCTTAGTTTACTAATGGACAGTTTCTCCCTGTTTATTCTTTTGCCAACACTGTCCTTCAGCTTAGGGACCTCACCTCCTTCCCTGGTGTTTACCCTCCCCATGATGTATTCAGACAGCAATCTGACCCAACTCAGACTGCCTTGTATTAGGATAAACTACTTAAGCTCTTTCAGCCTCCCTGTCAGGCATGTCCTCCATTGCCCTGAACATCCTAGCAGCCCTACTCTGAAATCTGTTCCAGCATGAATTCTTCTTTCTGGAATACGTGTAACCAGGATTTTACACAGTTTGCCAGAGGAGGTCTCACCAGTGCCTGTTATAAGGATATTAACAACTTCCCTATCTCTCCTGAGATGTTTTAGGATCTCATCTGCCTTGTTCACAGCAGCATCACATCAGTGGCTCACAGCCATGATGGGACTGACTAATACACAGAGGTCTTTCTCCTCCTCTGTCATTTACAGCTTACCCTTGGCTCTACAAACAGAGGTGTAGTGGGTAGAAGTGGGGAAGATTGAGAGCTGACTAGATGACAGTGGACAAGCACGTTCACAGGAACAAAATACCAGCTACTGATGGGCTCTTTAATCTATCTGGGAAAGGTATAACAAGAACCTTTGACTGGAAATTGAAGCCAGACAAATTAAATTTGGAAATGAGGCACACATTTTTAACAGCAAGGGTGCTTAACCAGTGGAAAAATTGCAATATGGGGGTAAATGGATGTATTTCTGCAGCCTGTGATATACAGGAGATCAGACTAGATCAATGATTCTCAAACTTATTTGATCACACCCTGTCCTCTTTGTGTCTATGAGAGTTCATGTCCCCATTCCCCGCCCCGCCATGCAAATGCATATACTGGTCTATGCTGTGGTGATGCTTCACTTCATTCAGTGGAGTTGGATTTTTTTCTGTTGCATGAATGAGCCAACGATCCATTGGAATAAGAACAAAAGCAGAAATGAATTTGTGAGCCGTGCTTACAATGAAACGTGCATACCGCGCCGTAGCAAAAGGAGCCACGTACCAATGGCAAAAACTTTGTATAATGCTGCTCAAGCTTAACAGAAATCCATGACAATGCACAGTGCCACCTAAAGTCAAATCCACAGCACCATCTTATGACTGGATCTGTCTGGAGCAACCAGATTTGCTAATCATTCATTGCTGTGGGGAAAATGTGCACAGGAAAGTTTTTTTTTTTTCCCTAAAGCTTCTCACACACCTACATGAATACATTTCTCGCCCCCAGAGGGAACCTGCCCAGAATGAGAACCTCTGGAATAGATTATGTAATGGCTTTTTCTGTCCTTAAATCATTATCTTGGCTGCAACTTCAACAAGTTGCTCCTCTGAATATTGATAGACAGTCCCTCACTCTCACAGATCTTGGGAGACAGGCCAGTCCTCGCTTACAGACAGCCTCCCAACCTGAAGCAAATACTCACCAGCAACTGCACACCATACAACATATACACTAACCCAGGAACCTATCCTTGCAACAAAGCCCGATGCCAGCTCTGTCCACATATCTATTCAAGTGACACCATCATAGGACCTAATCACATCAGCCATGTCATCAGGGGCTCGTTCACCTGCACATCTACCAATGTGATATACGCCATCATGTGCCAGCAATGCCCCTCTGCTATGTACATTGGCCAAAATGGACAGTCTCTACGCAAAAGACTAAATGGACACAAATCTGACATCAGGAATCAGAACATTCAAAAACCAGTGGGAGAAAACTTCAACCTCTCTAACCACTCGTGACAGACTTGAAGGTGGCGATTTCGCAACAAAAAACTTCAAAAACAGACTCTAAAGAGGATAAATATCTCCTGTCTGTGTGTTCCATTCTATGCATCCTAAGAAGTGAGCTGTAGACCATGAAAGCTTATGCTGACATAAATTTGTTAGTCTCTAAGGTGCCACAAGTTCTCCTGTTCGTTTTGCAGATTCAGACTAACACAGCTACTACTCTGAAATCTGTCAACAAGGATACAGACTGGACAAGAAAAATTGGGATTGTCACAATAAAACTATAAGGTGCCACAGTACTCTTTGCTACTTTCACAATAAAACTGGGATATATGGTCTCTCTAATCTCTAAACAAGGTCCTTTCTTGTCTTGGGGGAAATCTCACAATTATCCCATGCTTTGAGCTGGGAACAACATCCCATCTATTCTAAATGCTTATCACAAAACAAGTCTGACAGTACACCTCAGTCTCTCCCATTTAGGTGCTTGTGACCAGACCTCCTTAAAATGAAGTTCATTAGCAAACAGCACAAAGCATTAGAGAAAATATTTTTTAAATACCAAGCAGCTATTACACATCTACACTCATCTATCTCACATCTGATTACAAGCTAAGTTAGACAGGGTTTGCTCTGGAGATACAGGAACAGAACTAGCCCAATTTACATTCTTTTGGGAAGCCAAGGAGCTCTTTGAATCCAGCCTAGTTTTCCTATGTTTCTCAGAGCATCTTTCCATCTGTTTGCCCCTTTCTTGTGGAAATAGCCTGTGCTGAAACCTGTGTGAGCCTGGGCCCAGTCACCGTAGTGCTCAGCCGTGTCCACGTTACTGGGCCAAGGCGTGAAGCTGACCTTTGCCCTCACACTGCGTTCTCCCAGCCAGACCATCTAAAATGAAGCCCCCCATGGCTGTTGATCCATAGTTTGGAAGTTAGACTCATTCAGCCTCAACATCTTGCAAACACTGGTCCAGTGACTGAACTGAAACTTCCAGTGATCTCATGATGCTCCAACACTCCCTCAGAAATCCACAGCCTATCCTGCACTGTCACCCCTGAGCACTCCCACATTAGCCACAGACACCAAGGGGCCGGAGTCAGGAGGCTTTCCAGAAGCAGCTGTCACAGGAGCCTGTGATAAGAAGCCTTTTATAGGTTAAGATCAAAGGCGTTGTTCTGTGGAACCGTGACATAGCCCTGATCTTAGAGTCTAAGAGTATTTGAGCACCTTGAATGTATTTATCCTCCCGCCATAACTGTGAGGCAGGGTAGGGCAGTTATTGACCTGTGCAGAGGCTCAGAGAGACCCTGCCCTTCCCTGTAAGGTCCTTGCAAAGACTTACTCTTAGTCTTCAATACTTAAAACAAAATCTATCTTTGTGTGGCCACATTTATTCAGTCTTCTCCAAATCATAGGCTTTCTTACTCTCTGGCCCCATCCTCATCCCTTAATCAGGAACCCCCCACTGCCCTGCTTCCTGGGGTCAGGGTTGGGTTTCCCACCTGGAGAGGGGGTGGAGCCTTGGGTAAAGAGGATTAGTAGAGGTAGGAATTTGGGGAGAAGATGGGGAAGAGGGAGAGGCCTCAGAGGAATAAGATCCAGGAAGGAATAAGGGGCTGTTGACATTCCTTGTGTTTTCATCTCCCATATCTCCCATGGAGCCAGGTGATGAACTGACCCATCACTTGATGAATGCCTTGATTATCCTTGCACGAAGGTGTTTGCTTTTCACGCTGTACACAATTGGATTAATCAGGGGTGGTACTAGCATGTAGACATAGCCCAGGAGAATCTGAAGCAAAGGAGAAGAGCTCTTCCTAAATCTGTGTAACACTGAAAGGCCGATCATTGGTGTGTAGAAGAGCAGGACAGCACAAATGTGGGACACACAGGTGTTCAGTGCTCTGACACGCTCCACATGAGATGCAATGCTCAGCACTGTTTTGAGGATCATCACATAAGATAGGAGGATGAGCAGTGAGTCCAACCCCACTGTGGAGACTATTATGAACAAGCCATAGATGCTGTTGACTGTGATGTCCGAACAAGCCATCTTCATGACCTCCTGGTGCAGGCAGTAGGAATGGGAGAGGACATTGGCTCGACAGTATTGGAACCGTTTCAGGAGAAAAGGGAGTGGGAATATTAGGACCACCGATCTTAGCATAAACATCAGTCCCATTTTAGCTATTCTAGATGGATTTAAGATGGAAGCATATCTCAGCGGGTCACGGATTGCAACAAAGCGGTCAAAGGCCATCAACAACAGCACGGAGGATTCAATGAATGAAAGCGAGTGGATGAAGAACAGTTGGACAAAACAGGCACTGATGCTGATCTCCCTAGAGTTAAACAAAAATATGCCCAGTATCGTTGGTATGGTGGATATTGATAAGCCAAGGTCTGTCGTGGCCAACATGGAAAGGAAAATGTACATGGGCTCATGGAGGCTTTGATCTGTTTTTATAATGAACAGAATGACTGAATTTCCTGCTATTGAAATAACATACACTAAGCAGAAGAGGACAGAGATCCAGAGATGAACGTCTTCCTGCCCAGGTATCCCGGTGAGAAGGAACACTGCAGAGTTGAAGTTGGTGTCATTGACAGCTGACATCATGTATAAACAGGTCCAAGGAGTTCGGAACTTTCCTCCCTGAAAGTAAAAAGAACAGGAGACTAGATGATATTTAACAAGACACCTTGCTGCTCTCAGTGCAAGTCTAGAAACTCCCAGGAGCTCAAGGAAAATGAACAAAAACAATCTTGGATTTACATAACCGATAGGATGATAGACACTGCCAGACTGGATCAGAGCTACAGTCCATATAGCCCAGTAACCAGCTGCCAGTTCCAGATGCTTCAGAGGAAAGTGGAAGAAGCCCTGCAATAGGCATCTATGAGACAACCTGCTTCCAAGGAAAGTTTCCCCCGACACCCACTAGTTAGACATATTTTGTGCTGTAAATCAGGAATGTTTATAACCCTTCCAAGACTTTTTCAAAAATATCCTCACTACTGTACTTGGAATTTCTGGTTACCCATATAAACATCCAATCCCTCTTTGAATCCTGGTAAGCTCTTACCCCCTGTATACCTCATGGTTGGGGGTTCCAGAGACTACTTGAGCACTGGGTGATTTTACAGTTGTGACATTCCCACACCTTTCTGGCCCTCTGCTTCTGAGTTTGGCCCAGTGTACCATGACCTGTGAGTAATCTCATTACAAATGGATGGTGAAAATGGTCATTGCATTTATCTTTCCTCCATTGAAGCTATTTATAAACTTGTTTCATTGCCTCATTAGATAGATAGATAGATAGATAGATAGATAGATTATTTTTCTTTACTAGTGAGAGTTATAAAATTGACTTAAACGGTGTCACTCCAGATTTACATGTGTAAATTTGGTCTGAACCAGGCTCTATACAGTTTCCCTTACCAAATGCTCCCAGTGATCCTCTGACCCCCAAGAATCCCTTCAAGACAAGCTGAAGTGCTTTGCCAGCCCAGCATTGACTAAATCCAGAGAGTTCAGTTATTCTACAAACTTCTCTTCATCCTCACAGGACACATATCCTCTCCCCATGCAAGTGTCTGTAGATATTTGGCAATTTACAAGCTAATAGAGACAGTTATTACAGCTGGGCAGAGCAGGGGTCGGTGTCAGAAATGGGTGAATAGGGCAAACACTATATTTGAACTAATATCCAGTTGTGTGCAAGTTACTTCAACCATGCTCACGTAACAGGTGATGGGCATAAAATATGTACATCTACTGTACTACTGCCCTTTGCTGCACCTCAGATCTTCTCTTTGCTGAAACAGAAACCAGTGCTTCTGTTCTCTCAAGACTTTTTGGTAAATCTGGCACATGTATTGAATATTTATTGAATATATGACCCTGAATGTAAATTTTTGAAACAGCTTTTAGTCAGTTACCAGGAGACAGTATCATACTATTCACCGAACAAAGAGTTAATAGCATCATACCCATTGCAAACAGTATTTTGAGTACTTCTGAAATACTTTCTAAAGCAAAAGCCATTAAGAAGTAAAATTACTACTGCTCCCTCCTGAAGAGATTCCAGTAACTCTGCTGATGGCTTTTGATATCCAAGCAATTCATGAAAGTTTGGTTTGTAATATTTGTATTACGATGAAAAGTTCTGATACAACATTTACACATCTGTACTTTAGTACACACATGTTAACCCATTCTTTTGCCTCATCTTTCAGAGATGATTTCTCAGGTTACAGTGGGACTTAAAATGTAGGGTCTGTCATGAGGATTTCTTCAGAACCTGAAAAGATCCCAGCGTCTCCACCCTCAGTCAGTCACTTGTTAGAAAACAATAGTCTACTAGCGCCTCTGCCCCTGGCTTAATAACTGACTGGTTCTCCTTAGGTTCTGTTCTTTCAGTCTGCAGCCTGTACCCGGAGTGGTAACAGGCACTGGGGTCAGTATAGAAAATATTCATCCCTGAGCTCTCACTCTGTAATACATAGTAACTCCAGCACATGTTATTCAGCTACAATGAGGGTTTGCAGGAAGTGGATTTCAAAGTCAAATGCAGGAGTATTCATGGAAATGGAGCTTCATTTCACACAGGAAAGTCCTCTGTTGCTCTCTCTCTCTCTCTCTCTCTCTGACAGTCTAGCTACAGTATTTATGTACTACTTAACCCCCAGGAACGGCACTGGGACAGACATGGAGTTGAGCTGCCATAATGAATGTATGTGTTAAACCCAGTTCTTGAGATAACTGTTGGGACATTTATGCTATGGCTATAGTGTGTGAAACCAGTATGGCTCATCTTAGTTTAACAGCAGGATGCTGGGGGAAAAAGCAAGAAGAAGCAACAGCTCAAGAAAAGCCATCATTCAGTCAGCACTTCAGGAAAGCTCAGAGATGACACCGGAGCTACAAGCTGGGAAGAGCCTATTTCTGGGCTCTAGCCACGTTACACAGCTTGTTTCGCCAGCGCTGGGAGTCTGTGCAGAGCTGGGGCAGCTGTTGCTGAGGTGCTCTTCAGACAGGCACAGACACCACTGGGGAAGTCTGAAGGCCTTCAGCCTGCCTAGGTCCCTGTCAGAGTGGGAGGGCTTGGGGTCAGAGACATGTATAGACTGTTGTTTGAAAACCCTCTTATTCAGAGAATCATAGGCCTGGAAGGGACCTCGAGAAGTCATCAAGTCCAGTGCCCTGCACTCATGACAGGATGAGCAACATCTAGAACATCCCTGACAGGTGTCTGTCCAATCTGCTCTTAAAAATCTCCAATGATGGAGATTCCACAATCTCTCTAGGCAATTTATTCCAGTGCCTAACCACCCTGATAGTTAGGAAGTTTTTCTTAATGTCCAACCTAAACGTCCCTTGCTGCAATTTATGCCCATTGCTTCTTGTCCTATCCTCAGAGGTTAAGGAGAATATTTTTTCTCCCTCCTCCTTATAATATCCTTTTAGGTACTTGAAAACTTTTATCATGTCCAGTCTGTCTTCTGCAGAGCAGAGCCCAAAAATTACTTCTCGTGTCTTGCTTACCATACTCCTGCTAATACATCCCAGGATGATGTTTGTTTTTTTGCCGCAGCATTACACTGTTAACTCATATTTAGCTTGTGGTCCACTATGACCCCCAGATCCCTTTCCGCAGTTCTCCTTCCTAGGCAGTCATTTCCCATTTTGTATGTGTGCAACCGATTGTTCCTTCCTAAGTGGAGCACTTTGCATTTGTCAGTATTGAATTTCATCCTGTTTACCTCAGACCATTTCTCCAGTTTGTCTGGATTATTCTGAATTATAATCCTATCCTCCAAAGCATTTGCAACCCCTCCCATCTTCATATAATCTGCAAACTTTATAAGTGTACTTTGTATGCCATTCTCTAAATCATGATGAAGATATTGAAAAGAATCAGACCCAGAACTGACCTCTGTGGAACCCCACTCGATATGCCCTTCCATCCTGACTGTGAACCACTGATAACTACTCTCTGGGAACAGTTATCCAGCCAATTATGCTCACTCCTTATAGTAGCTCCATCTAGGTGGTAGTTCCCCAGTTTGTAAATGATTATTATCCCATGTTACACTTTATTCCGACTGTTCAGATTAAACAGTATTTTGGTTCCAGAAGGCTGGCTGGCACTCATCTCACCGCTATTCACAGACTCCCAAAGAGAAGAACTACAGGTGTCGAACCCACTCAGACCTGCTCAGTAAGCACATTCGACTCGTAGTGTGCTGTAGCCCAGAGCCCAGTCTGAGGGTGGGAGGATCGCGGGATTCCACCCCATGAGAGGGAAGGGTCTGTGAAAGTAGAATGAATTATATTGTAAGATTAGAAAGGATTAAAGAAATGTTGTCTGTACCTTTAAGCAAAATTGTTGGAATGTTGCAATCCAGGTGTCAGGAATACAGACATTAACACAGAACAATTGCATCGTTTAAGGGCAGTTGGTGAAGTATTAGCCTTAGATCGATAACAGTTAGTAAGGAAGTAGAATATGCATGCTGTGCCCCAGGTGAATTTTACTGTTTTTGCTTTCTTTGTCCCTTTGTCTAATTCCCGCTCTTTTATCTGTATCAATAAGATTGTTTGGGCCTTGCATGGCCACTCACATATTCTGAATGTTATTGGCGGAGCGCTGCGCTAATAAACAGAGTGGTCCGACAAATTGTGAGTCCTGATTCTAACTTTGACAATTTGGAGGTTCCACCAAGATGGCAACCATCTTCACTGGGGCTGTGTGATTCCTGACCGTTTTTGTAGGACGATTGTGGCAGCCGGCACCTGGGCACTTAGCCAAGCGGTCCTCCATTAGAATGGAAAGGCGCATGACCACAGTGAAGTCTATGCCATCGAACCTGTTGGTTCCCACTCTGTTCCGGAAGGGATCCCGGGATCTGACATCAGGAATCTGGTCAGGTAATTATTTCTGTGTTTTGTCCAGACTGAGGACTGTCCTGTCTCTGTGTCTATCTGTCCTCCCTGTGGAGTGTTTGAGTCTAGGAGCAGTCTCCGTCTGGGGATCGGCCGACTAAGGGGTTCCTGTCCCCGCGGTCTGAGTGAGTGAAATCTGCACAATCGCAGCCACACCACACCTTGGGTAAAACCCTTAGTGTGAAAGCAAGGGCAATTGAGGCAGTAGCCTGTGGGCTCCTTTTGTGTGTTGCACTGGGCTTCGCTCTGATGAACCTGAATTTCCTTCTTGTGTGATTGGTGTGTGAAGTCCTCCTGTATGGGTAACCAGACGTCTAAGCCGGGGCAGTTCCCCGGCTCATTTTATGTATTTTAGGATGGGTCTGGACTCCAGTAAGTTTCTGGAAAAATGATCTAAGCTAACTCAGGGAGATCCCAAAACTCAGTGGCCACTGTTAGGATCTTGGGACAAGGATCGAGTAGATGTCTTAAAAAACAAACTTGGCCAATCTAAAACTAAATTGGCAAAAGGGAGAGGTTGATTGTTTCATGCAATGGTGGGAAGAGGCAAATCGTAGATGGACAGAATCGAAACTCGCCTCTCTCAAAGATTCAAATGATAAGTTAAAAGCTTTATTGGAAACCTCCTCTCCCACTACTAGACCGAGCACTCCCCTTTACCCTGTTCTCCAAGCAGACCCCCCTTAATACTCCTGTCTCGTGGTGGGGAAAGGTGAAGAAAACCCCTTGCTAGATTCCGGGGACGAGATTGAAGAAGACACATTAATTGGCCTGGCAGCCTTGCGTCGAATCAATAGACGGCCACCCATGCCCCCAGCTCAAGAACAACAGTCACCAGATTTCCCAGCTCAGGAACAATTCCCAGAAATCTCCAGTTCAGACCTGTCCGGATCATCCGGTACTGCTGAGGCCCATTCCTCTGGACACACTCTGCCTCATAAAAGCTCGTGCGTGGGCCTTAAAAACATTCAGGCTCCCCTCCGAATCCTGCATACTGGAGGCCAGGACGGGAGTCCCACTTGGAGCTATAAACCCTGGACTCGCACTGAGCTCCTTTCAATTGTAAAAGGCTTTCCAAAACCCCGAGAAAATCCTACTAAATTTGCAGAGGAATTTTTGTTAGTGTGTGATACCTATGAACCCTCTGAGGCTGACCTCCTGCAGCAGTGCAAGCTACTTGTAACAGCCCCTAGTGAGCATGAAAAATGGCTCACAGCAGCAGATTGGCTCGCTGCTGATGGCCACTCTGCTTTACCAGACACTGGTCCTAATGCTGAATACCGAAAAAAGTGTAAGGAATGAGCTAAAAATCTATTTGAAGCCATCCCTCGGGTATGGACTCCTAAAACCAGCTGGACGGCCATAAAGGGCTGTAAGCAACAACAGGGAGAAAACCCGGGCGACTATCACACCCGGCTAACTGACATTTTTCTGCAACATTCTGGTATACAGCAACCAGCTACAAATGGACAGGGCACCCTGGCTAGTGCATTTGTTAATGGCCTCCTGCCTGCTATTGGCAATCTGCTAAAATGAATAAGTGTTGGATGGGAGACCGAAACCACGGACAAATTGCAAACAGTGGCAGAGCACTGCCAACGTCCTTTAAAAGGAAAGGAAGAACAATCAGCTCAGCAGTTAATGGCCTTGCAAATAAGGCATTATTCAGGGCAGGGCAAACAGTACCGGGGACGGGGAAAATACCAGGGACTGGGACGTGGTCGTGGGAGGGGACAGGGAAATGGATTTTCAGGTTATGGGAATGTTTGTAATTACTGTAAACAGCCAGGACATTGGAAGAATGAGTGTCCAAGCTGGCCTGGTAACTCTGTGAACAACCAGTTAACCCCCCTGCCAGCACAGCCAGTCAGCCCCCAGCCTTACTTTGCCCCACAACAACGACGGGACACCAGGGAAGCTCAGGAAATTTTAGCCCCTTTACTACCTCTCACTCCCATGGGTGAGTGTGTGTTAACTATCAATGATCTTTCTCTCCCTTTCCTTCTTGATACGGGAGCTTCGCTCTCTGCAGTTCGTACTACCGACCTGCCTGAGGTTCCCTGCTCCGGAAAAACCATGTCCGCTGTGGGCATTACGGGAGTCCCAACCCCTTATCCCCTTTCAAAACCTCTACCGGTCCAGGTTGGTCCCCTTTCTGTGGATCATGCCTTCCTTCTCTCTGATTCCACTCCGGTAAACTTTTTGGGTCGGGATCTGTTATGTAAGCTTGGCTGCACCATATACTGTTCCCTGGATGGGGTCTATTTACAAATTCCCCAGTCTTCCCTGAGTGATTCTGTAGCCTCCCTGCTGTCTGAAAGGTCCTTTTCTACTCCAGTCCCTTGTTGCCCACTGGTCCCGTCCCTTGAGCACCTAATTTCGCAGGTCCCATCCTCTCTGTGGCCAACCCATCCCTCTGAGGTGGGCCGCTTAAATACTGATCCTGTTTGCATTACTGTTGACTCTTCCAAACCCCTGCCTCGCCTATCCCAGTACCCTTTAAACCCTGAGGCAGAGGCTGGCATTGCTCCGGTCATAACTGCCCTGTGGGAGCAAGGCATTATTGTTCCCTGTTCCAGTCCCTGTAACACTCCTATCCTCCCCATTCAAAAAGCTGATGGCAAATCATGGCGATTTGTTCAGGACCTTTGAGCTATTAATCGTATTGTCACACCCGCTTTTCCTGTTGTCCCAAACCCAGCAACGATCCTGGCTTCTATCCCACCAGCTGCAACTCATTTTACTGTTGTTGATTTGTGTTCTGCTTTCTTTTCTGTTCCGGTTCACCCTGACTTCCAGTACCTCTTTGCCTTTTCCTACAGGGGACAGCAATATACATGGACCATGCTCCCTCGGGGGTATATGGAAAGTCCATCTTACTTCTCCCAGGCATTAGCCTGAGACCTAGCTGACCTTGTTTTCCCATCCGGGTCCACTCTAGTCCAATATGTAGATGATCTGCTCCTCTGTTCCCCCTTGTTATCTGCCTCAGAAACTGATTCTTTAGTGCTCCTTACTGCCCTAGCAAACAAAGGTCACAAGGCTTCTCTCTCTTAACTACAGCTCTGTCAAACCTCTGTCACATACCTTGGTTTTCTCCTCTCCCAGGGTTCCCATACGCTTTCTCCCACCCACATCCAGGCTATCCTTAGCTTTCCCCGACCCTGCATTCCACGCCAGGTCCGAACATTTTTGGGCATGGCTGGATTTTGCAGGCAATGGATTCCCCAATATGCCTCCCTTGCAAAACCTCTACAGAAACTCACTCTACTCTCTGTGCCTAATCTCATGCCATGGGCACCTGAAGCAGACTCTGCCTTTGTTTCCCTCAAACAAGGTTTGGCTTCTGCCCCTGCTTTAGGGCTGCCAGACTATTCTAAGCCTTTTACCCTTTTCTGCCATGAACAATCTGGATGTGCACTTGGAGTTCTCACTCAGGTGCATGGAGGCAAGAACCACGCAGTAGCTTATTTCTCTGCCACTTTGGACCCTGTGGCCCAAGGCCTGCCCCCCTGCCTGCGTGCTGTGGCTGCTGCAGCACGCTTAGTCGAAATGTCTGAATCCCTTGTCCTTCGCTCCCCCCTTACTCTCATGGTCCCTACTCTGTAGAAACTCTGCTGTTACAACGCAATACAAGCCACCTCTCCTCCGCTCGCCTTACCAGGTATGAACTTCTACTGCTGTCGGCCTCATATATCACTATAAAGCGCTGTTCTCAGTTAAATCCTGCCACTCTCCTTCCTTTGGCTAATGACGGTGATCCTCACGACTGCCTTGCCACTGTCTCTGCTATCACCGTCCCGCGCTCTGACCTTTCTGATGTCCCTCTCCCTAACTCTGACCTTGTTTTGTTTACTGATGGTTCCTGTTTTCCAGACAACCAAGGTCGTCTCCTTGCAGGATACGCTGTAGTGTCACTCTCTGAAACCCTAGAAGCTGTGCCTTTACCTTCTGTAACCTCAGCACAAGTTGCTGAATTAGTTGCCCTCACCCGTGCCTGCCTTTTGGCAGAGGGACACTTCACCACCATTTACACTGACTCCCGCTATGCTTTTGGGGTTGTACATGACTTTGGTACCCTCTGGCAAGCTCGGGGTTTCCTTACACCTGCAGGTACCCCTATTAAGAACAGCCCCTATATTGCTGCTCTCCTGTATGCAGTTTTACTTCCCTCTGCCCTGGCTATTGTTAAGTGCCCTGGCCACTCGATGGCAGACACTGATGTTGCTAAGGGTAACTCATTTGCTGATGCCTCTGCTAAACATGCTGCTGCCATAGAACCTTCCCCAGATGCATTTCTAGGTTCCCTCTCTTTCTTTCCCTCTCTTGCTCTCACTGGGAAAGAATGTTGTGTGTTTATACCTGACAATACCAATGAGGTAATAGATTGTGCTAGCCACTTAGAACAAATTGCATATCTTCCTCATGAAGAGCCGAGTTCTTTATGGAAGTGGCTAAGTAACCTGTTCAATTTCTCTGGCATAGGAAACTGGTTATTTCAGAGAGCCCTAACTATCCTGTTTGGAATCTTAGTGATTTTTGTATGTTTTCAGTTAATCTCCTGTTGTATCCAGAATTGTGTCACCCAGATGACTGCCCCAAAACAGAGTGCTAACATGATGATTTTGAATATCACTGATGAACTAAGAGATAAGGAACGGTAAATTTGTGGAACCCAGTAATGGTTGGTCATGGCGTACGCCTGACCAAAAGGAGGGATTTTGAAAGTAGAATGAATTATATTGTAAGATTAGAAAGGATTAAAGAAATGTTGTCTGTACCTTTAAGCAAAATTGTTGGAATGTTGCAATCCAGCTGTCAGGAATACAGACATTAACATAGAACAATTGCATCGTTTAAGGGCAGTTGGTGAAGTATTAGTCTTAGATTGATAACAGTTAGTAAGGAAATAGGATATGCATGCTGTGCCCTAGGTGAATTTTACTGTTTTGCTTTCTTTGTCCCTTTGTCTAATTCCCGCTCTTTTAGCTGCACAAATAAGACTGTTTGGGCCTTGCATGGCCACTCACATATTCTGAATGTTATTGGCGGAGCGCTGTGCTAATAAACAGAGTGGTCTGACAAATTGTGAGTCCTGATTCTAACTTTGACAGGTCCGAGGCCTGACATCTGGCACTCGGAGACCAGAGACAGGGCAGAGATGCCAGTAGCCCTGGAACTCTCAGGGATCTCTACAGGGCAAAATTGCTGGTGCCTTCAGCCAGTCTGGAAACAGAAATATGCCGTGTTGGACCTGTTACCTGAATTCCTGCCTTCACAGTCGAGCCAGAGAATAAACCCTTTGAAAATGCATTTAAATTTCCAGGAGCAAATAAACCCAAGACCATTTGGGAACTAGTCACTGATATTCTGTGAGGTGTCCTCTCACTCAGTCCCTGGCAGGATCGGGCCCAGATCACACAGCACCTCTAGATATGGGAGCCCTTGAGAAATCCTGACTCTGAGCTTGTTTTGAATGTGAGGTTTCTGTGTAGTTTGAATAACCCACCATGAAGCATAGACAGATGTAAGAGTGGGGTTCCTGAGCTACCTAGTGCTGCCTGCCCTCCAGCCCTGCCACTGAGTTACCCCGACAACTCAGCTGAGTCCTCTGCTGCTGCTCAGAACATATGCAAAAAACCCACCTTCCAGCCTTTACCCTTCCTTTTGCATTTTAAAGACAGTGAAACTTGCCAACGTACCCAATTCTTGGTAGAAGGGGAGCCGCTGACACCAGAGATCTTCACCATAAAGGACAAGGAGTCATCGAAGAGGCTGCATGGGCAGCAGGCAGTATCTGTTCAGATATGGAAGGAATTGCCTTTATGAAGCATGTCTGCACATTTCCTTGGGGGCCACTTGGCCATTAGGGAACCTCAGCTGCTTGGCTCCGTGTGCACCAGCTTTAATCACATCAGAGCCAATAGCAAACGGCAGGAAACCAAACCACAGGGGATGGGTGGTGATGCTGCCAAGTGGACTGTAGCACCAGCCCTGCTGCAGGCTCTATTTTTCGATTCCAGGCTTCTCATCACTGTTTCTATTGTTCTAGCTGTGGTCTTGCTGAAATAAAATTAAATATAATATAATAATAATATAGAATCAGAATTCTTCCCGGCAGCCCCCATCCTGCATTACAAACCCGGGGTGCAGGCCAGGGAAGAGAGATTCTACTAGACTCCATACATGGAAACTTCCCTCAGATTGTTCCAGGAAGTGAGGTCCCTTCTCTTCTCCCTGAGGAAGGAAAAGGCAGGGATCTCCAAAGTTATGCACAGATTTCAGTGATCCAATGGTAGCTAGACCCACCCACCCCAATCTCTGGGCCTCCACAACTGCTCTAAGAGCCCTCCAGCTCCTGGCTAGCACAGGTTCATCAGAGATGTGCTACCAGGGCCTGTCACAGTAGCCACTGCAGCCAGGATCTGCTAAAGGAGTGTTGTATAGAGGGGAGGGGGCTGCACGGAGATGGTAAGGCTTGTTAGAGTAGCAGATGGGCACAATATCCCAGCCATAGGCTGGTTGGGAAGTTTCGAGCTTTCCATACCCAGAGTGCAGCCATAGATTCCATCAGTGCAACCTTCATTTATGTTATGAGGGACACGTAGATGAAAAGCCTCCAGTTTCTCTTGGGGATCCGGGCACCTGCAGCTAGGCAGCATCATGGCAGCTGAGCTTTCAGAGAAAAATGATCAATTTTCTATGAAAACTCATGACAAAACATGGATGAAAAGGAAACATTTCAGTCTGGGTCATAATTTTTCATTCTACTTCAAACCATAAGCCTCTGTGCCTCGTGCTAGAGGACCACACCCCTACATGGCATCACTAGCCCCCCATCGGTCTCCCACACTGAGCAGCCCCAGACATCTGCTAGAGTGGCTACATCAGCTCTATAACACAGGGTGGCCCTGGAAACAGCTTGTCTGCGGCAGCTCATGCATCAGTGACACAAATGAAGAACATAACAAAATCATACTGGGTCAGACCAATGGTCCATGTAGCCCAGTGTCCTGTCTTCTGACAGTGTCCGGTGCAGACACTTCAGAGGAAACGAACAGAACTGGGTAATTATCGAGTGATTCATCTGCTTTTGTCTGCTCCCAGCTTCTCACAATCAAAGGTTCAGAGAAACCCAGAGCATGGAGCTACGTCCCTGCCCATTTTGGCTGATCGCCACTGCTGGACCTGATCTCCAGGAACTTATCTAATTATTTTTCTTGAACCAGTTATACTTTTGGCCTTCACAATATCCCTTGGCAATGAGTTCCACAGGCTGATTGTTCATTGTGTGAAAAAAGTACTTTCTTTTGTTGGTTTCAAACCTGCTACCTATTAACTTCATTTGGTGACCTCTACCCTTTCTTCTTATGGGATGGAATCCTACAATCCTCCCACCCTCATACTGGGCTCTGGGCTCCAGCACACTGCCAGTTGACTGGGCTGGCCCAGCAGGTCCGAGTGGGTTCGGCACCTGTGGTTCTTCCCTCTGGGAGGCTGTGAGTAGTGGTGAGATGAGTGACCAGCCAGCCTTCTGGAACCAAAATACTGTTTAATCTGAACAGTGAGAATAAAGTGTAATATGGGAGAATAAGAAGGGTTTAAATAGGTCTGTGAAGCTATTAAAAAATTAATTGAGATTAATCGCACTGTTAAACAATAGAATACCATATATTTAAATATTTTTGGATTTTTTCTACATTTTCAAATATAATGAGGAGTCCTGTGGCGCCTTAGAGACTAACAAATGTGTTTGGGCATAAGTTTTTGTGGGCTGGAACCCACTTCCTGAGTTTTTTCATGAAGCTGATGGATTTCCACTTCATATGGCTAAATTCAGTGCCTTGCATGGTGACAAGTTTCAGGCAGGTAGCCATGTTAGTTTGTTTCAACAATCACAGAACGGGTTCCAGCCCACAAAGACTTATGCCCAAATAAATTTGTTAGTCTTGAAGGTGCCACAGGACTCCTCATTGTTTTTGCTGAAACAGATTAACACGGCTACTCCTCTAAAAATTTTCAAACATATTGATTTCAATTACAGCACAGAATGCAAAGTTTACACTGCTCATTTAATATTTATTTTTATTATAAATATGGGCACTGTCAAAAAGAAACAAAGGAAATAGTATCTGAGTTCACTTAATTTTACAATTCACCTAATATAGAATTATATAGAAAAAATAACTGTACTCAAAAATAAAACAATGTAAAACTTTAGAGTTTTACAAGTCTACTCAGTCCTACTTGTTGTTCGGCCAGTCACTCAAACAGACAAGTTTATTTACGTTTATGGGAAATAATGTTGCTCGTTTCTTGTTTACAATGTTACCTGAAAGTGAGAACAGGTGTTTGCATGGCACTTTTGTAGCCAAGGTGTCACAGGATATTTTTATGCCAGCTGTATTAAAGATTCAAATATTCTTTCATGCTTCTCCCACCACGCCTTTGAGCAAAGGGTTGGACTAGATGACCTCCTGAGATCTCTTCCAACTCTAATCTTTTATGATTCTACTCAAGAGGACATGCTTCCATGCTGCGGACAGGTTCTGCCTGCTAACAATTCAAAGCAGAGCAGACTGACGCATGTTCATTTTCATCTTCTCAGTCAGATGCTACCAGCAGAAGGTTGATTTCCTTTTTGATGGTTCGGGTTCTCTAGTTTCCACGTCAGAGTGTTGCTGTTTTAAGACTTTTGAAAACATGCTCCACACCTCGTTCATCTCAGATTTTGGAAGGCACTTCAGATTCTTAAACCTGGGGTCAAGCACTGTAGCTATCTTTAGAAATCTCACATTGGTACCTTCTTTGCATTTTGTCAAATCTGCAGTGAAAGTGTTCTTAAATTGAAAAACATGCTGGGTCATCATCCGAGACTGCTATAACATGAAATATATGCGAAATGTGGATAAAACAGAGCAGGAGACATGCAATTCTCCCCTAAGGAGTTCAGTCACAAATGGAATTCAGCATGGAAGCATGACCTCTGGAATGGGGATTGAAGCATGAAGGGGCATAGGAATATTTAGCATATCCGATACATAACTATCTTGTAATGCCAGCAAACACTTGCTCTCACTTTCAGGTGACATTCTAAATAAGAAGTGTGGGCAGCATCATTTCCCGTAAATGTAAACCCATTTGTTTGTCTGAGCAGTTGGCTGAACAAGAAGTAGGACTGAGTAAACTTGTGGGGTCTAAAAGTTTTGCATTGTTTTGTTTTTGAGTGCAGTTCTGTAACAAAAATAATCTACATTTGTAAGCTGCACTTTCAGGATAAAGAAATTGCACTACAGTACTTGTATGAGATGAACTGAAAAATATTACGGTATTTCTTTTGTTCGTCTTTTTTACAGTGCGAATATTTGTAATAAAAAATAATAATATAAAGTGAGCACTGTACACTTTGTATTCTGGATTGTAACTGAAATCAATATATTTGAAAATGTAGAAAAAGATCCAAAATATTTAATACGTTCCAGTTGATATTCTATTATTGTTTAACAATGTGGTGAAAACTGTGATTAATCAAAAAAATTGTAGTTAATTGCATGAGTTAACTGCAATGTTCAACTATGTGTCAGATCATTCTGGTCTTCACAATAGTTTCAACCAATTTGCTTGGTACTGAAGTTCAGCTTAATGGTCTATATTGCCAGGATCACCTCTGAAACATTTTCTGAAAATCAGCATCACATAAGCTATCTGCCAGTCATCTGGTATAGAAACTGATTTAAGCCATAGGTTAAATACCATAGTTAGCAGTTATGCAATATGATATTTGATTTCCTTTAGAACTTCTGGGTGAATTCCATCTGTTTCTGGTGACTTATTCCTGTTTAATTTTTCAGTTTGTTCCAAAACCTCCTCTACTGACACCTCAGTGTGAGACAGTTCCTCAGATTTGTCACTTAAAAAGAATGGCTCCAGTGTTGGAATCTAGACCAATGCAAAGAATTCATTTAGCCTCAATGCAACAGCCTCATCTTCCTTGAGTGCTCCTTTAGCACCCCAACTGTCCAGTGGCTCCACTGATTGTTTGGCACGCTGACCGCTTCTGATGTACTTTTAAAAAATTGTCCCCATTTGTTCTTGTGCCAGCCCTGTCCTTTAGCTTCAGGAGCTCATCTCCCCCCTTGGTTTTTACTCCCCTGATGTATTTATAGAGCAATCCGATCCATACTCAGCCTGCCTTGTCTTAAGCTAAACCAGCCAAGCTCCTTCAGTCTTCTCGTAAGCCAGGCCTTCCATTGCCCTGACCATCCTAGCAGCTCTTCTCTGCAGCCTGAATTCTTCTTTCTAGCATAGAAGTGACCAGAATTTTACACATTTTGCCAGAGGAGGTCTCACCAGTGCCTGGTGTAATGATATTAATAATTCCCTACCTTGTCTAACAAATTCTAGGACCTCATGTGCCTTGTTCACAGCCACATCACATCAGTGACTCACAGTCATCCTGGGACTGACTAATACACCCAGGTCTTTCTTCTCCTCTCTTGTTTCCAACATACCCTGGGCTGTATAAACAGGGGCATAACGACTAGAACTAGGAAGGTGATCTCAAGTCTGTGCATGGCACTGTTGAGACCAATGCTGGAATACTGCATCCAGGTCTGGTGCCTAGATTGAAAAATTGGAATGGGTGCAGAAAAGAGCCACAAAAATGACTGAAGGGCTGGAGAAAATGCCAGACAGTGACAGACTTCAAGGGCTGAGTTCGCTTAGCTTACTAAAAGGAAGGCTTAGTGCTGACTTAATAACAGTGTACAAGCACCTTCACAGGGACAAAATACCAGCTACTAACATGATCTTTTCTGAAGCATGGAAGAGCCAATGGATTGAAATTGAAACCAGACAAACTGAATGTGGACCTGAGGCACACATTTTTAACAGCGAGGATGACTAACCACTGGAACAAACTCCCAAGGGAGGTGGTGGAGTCTCCTGCTATCTCCAAACCAAGACTGGATGCCTTCCTGGAAGATATGCTTTAGATGAACACAGGTTATGAGTTAGTCAAACAAGGTAATTGGGTTCAGTACAGGGGTAAATGGATGAAATTCTGCAGCCTGTAATAATAGAATAAGTCAGACTAGATTCTCAAACTTTTTGATTGTGTCCCCACTTCTTTGTGTCTATAAGAGTGTACGCACCCTCCTACACACACCACACAAATGAATATACTGATACATGCAGGGGCGGGGCTTCACTTGAATCAGTTGTGCTTTTTTTCTGTGGCATGAATGATGCAACAATCCACTGTAATAAGAGCAAAACAAAACTGAGATTGTGGTCCCTGCTTACAATGAAATGTGCACACCCTGCCGTAGCCAATGGATTCACATACAGATGGCACCGACTTTGTATCATGCTGTGCAAATTTAACAGAAATCCATCAACATGCATGGTGCCACCTAGAGTCAAATGCACAGCACCCTCTGAGGACTGGATGTATCTGGAGGAATCAGTTTTGCTAGTTATTCACTTTTGTGGGTAAAATGTTCACAGTCTGTTTTTTATCCTAAACCTTCTCATGCCCCCCGCCCACCGGAATACATTCCACACACCCTGAGGGTGGGGGGTGAGAACTTCTGGACTAAATGATCTAATGGCTCTTTCTGGCCTTAATTCTATGATGCTATGAATTATTGTCTTGAGTGGATCATTATGTTGGATCCAACTTGAAGAAGTTGCTTCTCTGAACTCTGATAGGCACTCAAGGGTAGATGCTGGCCAACAAGAATCTGGATTGTCACAGAAAAACTAGGATATATGTCTCTTTACCCTCTAAACCAGGTCCTTTCTTGTCTTGGGGGGAATCTCACAATTGTCCCAGTCTTCGAGCTGGGAACAACCCCCCATCTCTATAAAACGCTTATCACCAAACAGGTCCAACTGGACATCTCAATCCATTCCCTTCGGTGTTTGTGACCAGAGCTATATAGTCACCCCCAGTCTCCTTAAAACTAGGAGGTTTATTAGCAAACAGCACAAAGCATTGGAGAAAATGATTATAAAATACCAGGCAGCTGTCACACATCTACACTCATCTATCTCATGGATCACTACAGGCTAAGTTAGACAGGGTTTGCTCTGGAAATAGAGAACCAGAACTGGCCCAACTTACATTCTTTTGGGATGCCAAAGAGCTCTTAAAACCCAGCCCAGTTTTCCTATGTCCTGAGATCATCGTATCATCTCTTTGCCCTTTTCTTATGGAAGCAGCCTTTGCTGAAACCTGTGTGAGCCTGGGCCCAGTCACCATAGTGCTCAGCCATGTCCATGTTACAGGGTCTAGGTGTGAAACTGACCTTTGCCCTCAGATTGCTGCCACAGACACCACAGTGCTGGAGTCATGGGGCTTCCCAGAAACCAGCTGTCATAGGAAGCTTTGATAAGAAGCCTTTTATAGACAAATGTAAGAGATGTTGCTCTGTGGAACCCTGACACAGCCCTGATCTTAGGGTCCCAGAGGATCTGAGCACCTGGAATGTATTTATCCTCCCTACACCACTGTGAGGCAGGGCAGGGCTATTATCCACCTGTGCAGAGGCTCAGAGACAGCCAATGGCTCCCCTACAGTCACACATGGCAAAGGAATCAAACCCAGCTGTCTTGAGTCTCAAGCAGTGCCCAGACCACGGGACCAGACTTCCAGCCATCTGAGTGGTGACAGGCCCAGCTGGATTCTCTGCTGTGCCAGCAGAACTCCCCCAGTGCTGCAGAGAGTGAGGATGGCAAGGAGCCAGTTACAGGGATTTGATTCGCTGGCCTGTTCTCCCTCTACCTGAGCAGAGTTCAGAGCAGCCTGCGGGCTGGGCTTCTCTCTCAGGTCCTTGCAATGACTGACTCTCAGCCTGGGATACTTAAAATAGGAGCCCCCTCTTTGGGGTCACATTAATTCAGTCTTCTCCAAAACACGAGGTCTCCTAACCCCCAGCCCTATCCTCCTCCTTAACTCAGGAGTCCCCCACCACCCTGCTAGCTGGGTCCAGCATTGGTTCAAACTTCTCACAGCACTATTCCTCTTTTTCCCCTGAAGCCCCGCCCCCATCCCATCTCTTCCCTCTAAGCCCTGCCCCCTGCTCCTCCACTTCCTCTGATGCTCCGCCTCCCAGCCAAGCCAGACTTGGGCCATAGTAAGAGCTGCCCCAGCAGCACAGGTTGCTGTGGGGAACCCTGGACTCTCCACTTTCCCTGAGTTGTACATCCTGGGTGGGGGTGTAAAATGTAGAGGGTCTGGGGCGCCTCACAGTGGCTCTGGCTCTCTGGGCAGCTCGTACCACAGCCTGACTCTGGCTTCCGGCCTGGAGATATGACAGAGGGAGGAACCTCAGGGGAAGAGGATCCAGCATGGAATAGGTGACTGTGTTTTTTGTTTCCTGTGTGTCCAGCCCTGGAGACGAGTAATGAACTGACCCTTCACTTCACAAATGCCCTGATTATCCTCTCACGAAGGTGTTTGCTTTTCACGCTGTACACGATTGGATTGATCAGGGGTGGGACAAGCAGGTAGAAGTAGCCCAGGACCATTTGAAGCAAATGAGAAGAGCTGTTCTCAAATCTGTGTGTCACAGCCAGGCCAATTTCTGGCATATAGAAGAGCAGGACGGAACAGAGGTGGGAGATGCAGGTGTTCAGGGTCCTGAGGCACTCCACTTGGGACACGATGTTCAGCACTGTTTTGAGGATCATCACATAAGAGAGGAAGATGAGCAGCGAGTCCAACCCCACTGTTAAGAGTGTAGTACACAATCCATACATACTGTTGACTGTGATGTCCGAACAAGCCATCTTCATGACCTCCTGGTGCACGCAGTAGGAATGGGAGAGGACATTGTCTCGACAGTATCGGAACCGTTTCAGGAGAAAAGGGAGTGGGAATATAACGACCACTCCTCTTAGCATAAACGCCAGTCCCATCTTGGCTATTCTCTGTGGAGTTAAGATGGTAGCATATCTCAGTGGGTTACAGATTGCGATGAAGCGGTCAAAGGCCATCAGCAACAACACAGAGGATTCAAATTTTGTAAGCAAGTGGATGAAGAACAGCTGGGCAAAACAGGCATGGAGGCTGATCTCCCTAGAGTTGAACAAGTATATGCCCAGTATCGTCGGTATGGTGACTATTGATAAGCCAAGGTCTGTGACGGCCAACATGGAAAGGAAAATGTATATGGGCTCATGGAGGCTTGCATCTATTTTTATAATGAACAGAATGACTGAATTTCCTACTATTGAAATAACATACATTAAGCAGAAGGGGATAGAGATCCAGAGATAGACATCCTCCTGTCCAGGTATCCCGCTGAGAAGGAACACTGCAGAGTTGAAGTTGGTGTCATTCTCAGCTGACATAATGTACTGGGCAGGTTTGAGGAGTTCTGAACTTTCCTTCCTGAAAGGAGAAAGAACAGGGGACTAGATGTTATTTAGCGAGACATCATTCTACTCTCAGAGCAAGTCTAGAGACTCCCAGAAGCTCAGTGAAGATCAGCAAAAACATATCCTTGGATCCAAGGATAGGAAGACAGGCACTGCCAGACTGGATCAGACCTGCAGTCCATCTAGCCCAATATCCAGTGGCCAATTCCAGATGCTGCAGAGGAAGGTAGAAGAAGCCCTGCAATAGGCAGCTATGAATAACCTGCTCCCAAGGAAAGTTTCCCCCTGACACCTACTAGTTAGACATATTTTGTGTGAATCAAGGAAGTGTATATCCCTTCCAAGACTCTTTTTTTAAAAATCCTCATGACTGTAATTTTCTGGTTACCCATATAAACATCCTATCTCTCTTTGAATCCTGCTAAGCTCTTGGCCCCTTCGATATATTGTTGCTGGGAGTTCTGCAAGCTAGGCAAGCACTGTGCGATTTTACAATTGTGACCTTCACACAGACAGCCTTTCTGACTCTTAACTTCTGAGTGTGGCCCATTGTACCATGACAGGTGTATAAACACATGGCAAGTGTGTGGTGAAAATGGTCATTATATTTTTCTGTCCTGCACTGAAGCTATTTAGAAATGTGCTTCATTGCCTCATTATATATATTCTTTATTTGCTCCACTCCTGTGAGTTCAAATTATGCCACTGCCTGCTTGCAGTACATGGGATAAATTCTTAGGTCCAGGTTCTTAATTCAATAAAATCACTTCCACTGCATTATTCCAGATTTACATGTGGAATTTTGATCAGAACCGGCAGGTGCTTGGGGCAGCCAATACAAAGGGGCAGCTCTACGTCTGCTATTGGGGCGGCCTGTCCGGATCTTTGGCAGGAATTTGGCAGCGGGTCCCTCAGTCCCCCTCTTCCTCTTTGAGCTACCGCCGAATTGTCGCCGAAGTGGAAGAGAGGGAGCAAAGGACCCGCAGCCAAACTGCTTCCGAAGAATGGAGCGGCACTATTGAGCTGCTGCCAAAGTGCCGCCGATCAGCTTTTTTTTTTCCTATCACTTCGTGTGGCAGAAAATCAGGAGCCAGTCCTGAGAACCAGGCTTTATTAATTTTCCCTTAACTAAGGTTCCCGGTGATACACTCTGACCCTAAGAATCCCTTCATGAGAAGCTGAAGTGCTTGGCCTGGCCAGTGTAGCCTGACTCCAGAGAATTTGATCATCCTACAAGCTTCCCATCATCCTCACAGGACCTGCATCCTGTCCCCATGCAAATCTCTGTAGATATTTTTTGGTAAGTTACCAGTTAAAACAGACAGTTACTTCAGCTGGGCAGAGGAGGGGATGGTGTCACAAGTGGGTGAATATGCAAACGCTAGGTTTACACTAATATCCAGTTGAGTGTGCTAGTTACTTCAGCCCTGCTCCTGTAAGAGAAGATGGCATAAATTACATACAACCACTATTACACTCACCTTTCAGCTGCAGTCTTTGCTTAAACACAGACCAGCAGTTCTGTTCTCTCGGGACTTTTTGGAAAGTCTTGTACAAGTCTTGCAGAGTGATTGAATGCACGACCCTGAATATAAGTGTTAGAAACAAATTCTGGTCGCTTACCAGGAGACAGTATCACACAACTGTTCACTGAACAAAGAGTTAATAGCACAAACCCATTGCACACAGTATGTGGAATACTTTTGACATACTTTCTAACATAAAAAACATTAAGCAGTAAAGAGGGCAGAAATGTTGAAGCCCTCAGCCAGTCAGGAAACAGAAATAAGCCCTACCAGATCTTTTCCCCAGAGCAAGGCGGCTCTGAATTCCTGTGTTCACAATTGATCCAGAGAATAATAACTTTGAAAATGCATTTGTTGATAAAATTTCCAGCAGCAAATAAACCTGAGGCAATTTGGGAACTAGTCACTGATATTCTGTGGGGTCTCATCTCGCTCAGGCCCTGGCAGGATTGTGTCCAGATCACACGGCACCTCTAGAAATGAGACTCCTTGAGAAACCCTGACTTGGGGCATCAGGGTTTTAACACTTTGAGGTCACTTTCAATGTAAGACTTCTCTCTTGCTTGAATAGCCCACCGTGGAGCATGGGCAAATGTAAGGGAGGGGTTCCCAAGCTACCTAATGCTGCCTGCCCTCCAGCCCTGTCACTGAGTCACCCCGACAGCCCAGCTGAGTCCTCTGCTGCTGCACAGAACATCTGCAAAAAACCCAGCTTCCAGCCTTTACCCTTCTCTTTGCATTTTAAAGATAATGAAACCTGCTAACATACCCAATTCCTGCTAGAAGAGGAGCCGCTGACACCAGAGGTCTTCACGGTAAAGGACAAGGAGTCATCAGAGATATTGTGCAGGCAGCAGGCAGTATCTGTTCAGATAGGGAGGCAACTGCCTTTATGAAGCATGCCTGCACACTCCCTTGGGGGCCACTTGGCCATCAGGGAACCTCAGCTGCTTGGCTTAGTGTGCACCAGCTTTAACCCCATCACAGCCAATGGCAAAGTGCAAGGGGCTAAATCTCAGGGGATGTGGGGTGATGCTACCCAACTGTACTGCAGCGCCAGCCCTGCTGCAGGCTCTGTTCCTGGAATCCGGGCATCTCATCATTGTTTCTATGGTTCTGATTAGTCACAGGGCTACCTCGGGGGCGGCTGAGTTGTAATGATGATGCTGTTACAGCTGTGAGCTTTCCATAATAAAATTAATAAATAAGTAAATTAATAATAAAAATAATAATAATAATAAATATCATAGAACCAGATTTCTCACTGGCAGCCCCCTGTCCTGCATTACAAACCCATAATGCGGGCCAGGGAAGGGTGATCCCATAAGGCTCCCTACAGGAAAATTTCCCATGGATCATTCCAGTAAGGGAGGTCCCTTCCCTTCTCCCTGAGGAATAAACAGTGGTCCACAGGATCCAGGGAACCCCAAAGTTATGCACAGATCTCAGTGATCCCTGGTAACTCGGCCTACCCACCCACAATCTTTGCGCTTCCACAACTGGTCTAGTACGATCTCCAGATCCCTGCTAGCACAGGCTCATCAGAGATGTGCTACCAGGGCCTGTCACTGTAGCCACTGCCCACAGGATCTGCTGAAGGGGCCTTGTACAGGGTGGAGGGGGCTGCACAGAGATGGGAAGGTTGGTTAGAGTAGCTGATGGGTACAATACCCCAGCCATAGACTAGTTGGGAGGTTTCAACCTTTCCATACCCAGAGTGCAGCCAGAGACTCCATCAGTGCAACCTTCATTTATGTTATGAGGCAGATGAAAAGCCTCTAATTTCTCTTGGGGATCCACGCAGCTGCAGCTGGGCAGCATCATGGCAGCTGAGTTTGCAGAGAAAAATTATCTGTTTTCTATGAAAATTCACCCCAAAAAAATGGATGAAAAGGAAACATTTTAGTTTGTGTCAAAATTTTTCAGGGGGCGCGGGAAGCTCTCTCTTCCAGCATAGCTCTAGCTCAAATCATGAGCCCGTCTCCCTTGTGATACAGGACCACACCCCTAGGTGGCAGCGCTAGCCCTCCATCAGCCTCTATACTGAGCGGACCTTGGATGTCTGCTAGGGTGGCTAGGCCAGCTCTATAATGAGAGGGAGAGTGTGGAAATGGCCTCTCTGCAGTAGCCCATCCATCAGTGGAACAATTCATGAACATAAGAATGGCCAAATTTAGTCATTCTAGACTAGTGTCCTGTCTTCTGACAATGGCCCGTGCAGATACTTCAGAGGGAATGAACAAAGCAGGGCAATGATTGAGTTATCCGTCCCCTGTTTGCTTCCAGCTTTCTGAGGTTTAGTGACACCCAGAGCATGGGGCTGCATCCCTGACCACTAGCCAATGATGGAGCTATCCTGCAGGAATTTATTCAGTTCTTTTTTTGGACCAGTTATACTTTTGGCCTTCACAACACCCTTTGGCAGTGAGTTATATATATGGAGATACACCTATCTCATAGAACTGGAAGGGACCTTAAAAGGTCATTGAGTCCACTCCCCTGCCTTCACTAGGGGCACCAAGTACTGATTTTGCCCCAGATTCCTAAATGGCCCTCTCAAGGATTGAGCTCACGATGCTGGATTTATCAGGCCAATGCTCAAACCACTGAGCTATCCTTCCCCCTCACAGGCTGACCGTACGTTGTGTGAAAAAATACTTTCTTTTTTGTTTTGAACCTGCTGCCTCTTAATTTCATGAGTGACCCCTGGCTCTTCTGAAGGGGTAAATAACACTTCTTTATAGACTTTCTCCACATTACTCATGATTTTATACACCTCTATCATATCCCCTGTGAGTCGTCTCTTTTCCAAACTGAATAAACCCAAAATGTAAATCTCTCTTCATATGGAAGTGGTTCCATACCCCTAAACATTTTTGTCGCTCTTCTCTGTAGTTCTTCAAATTCAAACCCAGACAGACAGACATAACAGTGCTCAGAGGGTCTCCTCCTCTTGCTCAGGCATGAGACATGCACACAGTAGCTAGGCAAGGCCTTGCACATTCTTAATAGAAAGGGGTATGACCCAAGCCCAGCTCCAAATGCCTGCTGCTAGTTCAAACAACCCCCTCCCCTAGATCCAGCTACCCCCAAACTCGGTGATGATGGAAATCTGGATGCAGTGTGAGGTCTATCTCCAGTGCTAGAGTAGCTCTCACAGCTCTCACTGCTCATGGAGGGGGTGAGAATCAGGATTGGAGCGAGGGGCAGCCCAGCAGGGTTCTGTTCAGCCAGGCAACACTCTCCAGATCCTTCTCTCTGAAAGCACGTCCTGATTCCCCCTCTTACTGCTGAGCTGCAGGAGGGGCCCAGAACTGCCTCGCCAAAGGGGGCTGTGCTGATGACAGGCCTCATTACCAAGGGCTGTTGGGAAGAGTTCAGGTTCTCCACCCAGTGCCCCAAATTGTCCCTAAATGGCACAAAGAGCCGAAATCTCTCTATGGCACTTAGCTCTGGGTACAATTACTGTAGTGTCAGAGCACCTTTCAATCTGTAACTTGTTATTAGTACCACACCCTGTGAGGCAGGGCCGTGCTACTAACACCACTGGGCAGATCCCCAGGCCAGAAGCCACCGCTGTGATCCTTTAGTCCAACTCCCTGTGCAGCACAGGCCAGAGACCTGCTCCTACAATAACTCCTAGAGCAGAGCTGCTAGAACAACCTCCTGCCTTGATTTAACAATTGTCAGCGATGGAGAATCTACCACGGCCATTGGTAAATTGTTCCAATGGTTAATTACCTTCATTGTCAAAAAAAATTACACTTTAGTTGCAGTTTGAATTTGTCTAGCTTCAACTTCCAGCCATTGGATTCTGTTATAACTTTCTTTGATACACTGAAGAACCTGTTGTTAAATGATTGTTTCTCATGCAGGTACTTACAGACTGTGATCAAGTCACCCCTTCCCCTTCTCTTTGTTAAGCTAAACAGACTGAGCACCATGAGTCTCTCACTAGGAGGCAGGTTTTCTCATCCTTTCATCATTCTCTGGGCTCTCTGGACCCTTCTCTAATATATCATCATCCTTCTTGAACTGTAGACACCAGACCTGGACAGAGATCCCAGCAGTGCTCACACCAGGGCCAAATACAAAGGAAAAATAACCCCTCTGCCCCTACTCAAGATTCCCCTCTTTGTTCATCCTGGGTTGCACTCACTTTTTCATCTATAGCACCACACTGGGAGCTCGTGTTGAGCTGATTATGACTCCCAAGTCTTTTTCAGAGTCACTATCTCTCAGTTCCACATTCGGTAAGGATGGCCTGCATATCTTGCTCCTAGATGTACACCTCTACGTTGAGCCGTATTAAAACACATGTTGCTTATGGCATGGAGGGACTAAGTGAGTTGCCCAAGGTCACAGCAGAAATCAGTGGAAGAGTCTATAACTGAAGCCAGTTCTTCGGAGTCCCAGGCCAGTACCTTAACCCCTGAACTATCCTTTCTCTCTGGGAGTAATGGTTGGGGAGGGAGCAGCTGGCAGCTCAGCATGCTGAGATTACCAGGAGCTCAGGGAATTAAATTCCTGTGACAACACTAAACAGGAGCCCAAGAACAATTCCTTTTCCCAGACGATAACGCTGAATCGTGCTTTCTCCTGCATCTATTCAGGGACAAATGCACCAGCCAGGGCACAGAGCAGGGCCACAGTGAACAAGCAACTCCACATGAGCTCTCAGTGTGACCCAAAAAGGGCTAATGTGACCCATAAGGACATAGACCTGGAAGGGACCTCCTGGGTCCATGAGTCTAGTTCCCTGCTGTCATAGGAGACCCCGGCATATCGACGGGTGCATCAGCTTGTGTCAGCAGGATCTGGGTGAGTTCTCCCCTGACAGCAGGCTGGATGGGGAGAGACTTCAAGAGCAAATTGTATTTACATAAACACACGTACTCTGCCTAGGTATCCAGCCCATAGCATGGGGTTGCTCAAAGTGATCAGCTTTGGCTGGTGCTGGGTTACAAATCACTGCAGTACTGAATGCAGGGGTAGTGAGTCCCTCTGAGATAAAAGAAACTCACTAAGCTAGAGGCTAGAATGACAGAGCCCTGTGAAAGGGAGAAGGGTGGGGACAGGTTTAACCTAAGGGACCCCAGTTCCTGTCCAGTGTTCAAAGATAGAGCTAAATAGGCTCCATTAAGAGCCTTTTATTATTTTAAGTTCTCACCTGAGAGCTGAAATCACTTGGGGTGGGACAGCATTTCTGCTTGGCCTCCTACAAGCTGAAAATATCTATGAGGCAGCAATCACTGAGAGACTGACCTGCCGAGGTCACAGCAGAGAGGCAGATGGCAGCAGAAGGGGACTGACAGTCAGCTGGCAGGAGCAAGCAGTGAGTGGCCAGAGCAGAATAAGCCACTGGCAGGGTAACTAGAGGAGAGGAACCGCGGTTGGCGGGATGACTAGTGCAGAGGAACCATGGCTGGCAGGGGTGGGGCTAGCGGAGAGGACCTGTGGCTGGCAGCATGGCCTGCAGAGGGAATCTGTGACTGGCAAGTGCTCAGATGGTGGAGCAAGCCAGGTGCCTCCTTCTGGAGGTGGGAGATGAACTCACACAGAGGCACCTCGGAACCCTGGGTCCTCATTGACCAGGGACAACCACAGTGAGTGGGGTGGGCTGAGGGACCAGAGAGGGGCACAGTAAAGGAACTTTTGGTTGTAGAATTCAAGACTATGAGGCAGAAAGCACTGCCCCACACACTCTGGAGCGGGTGTGCTGCTCACGATTTTAGGATTATGAATCTTGCTTGAGGCACTCCCCTAATTATCGTCTTGTAACTTCTCTCCTTTCCCTAAAGGTTTCTTTTCTACACTCAGTCTCTGTGCTTGCAAGTGGGAAGCCACCCATGGTTACTGAGTGGGGCTTACTGATATATACGTGGATGGGGCTTCACTTGAATCAGTTTCAGCTTCTTTGTTTTTCGCTAGAGTTTTTTATTGTTGTTGCATGAATGAGCCAAAGATCCATTGTAATAAGAGCAAAAGCAAAAGCCTACTTGCAATGAAATGTGCACACCGTGCCGTAGCAAACGGGCTCATGTACAGATGTCAATTACTACAACCAAAATCCCTCAAAATGTACAGCACCACCTAGAGTCAAATGCACAGTGCCGTCTGAGGACCTGATCTGTCTGGAATGATCAGCGCGGTAATTCTTCATTGCTGTGCTTCAAATATGCACAGGAAGGTTTTTTCCCCTAAAGCATCTCATGCCTCCCCATACCCCGCCCAAATACATTCTGCACCCCCCAGGTGGGCTCGACCCAATTTTGAGAACCTCTGGACTAGATGATCTAATGGCTCCTTCTCACCTTAAATTCTATGACTCTATGAATCATTGTCTTGAGTGGATCGTTATCTTGGCTGCAACTTGAACAAGTTACTCCTCTGAATGCTGAAAGGCACTCAACAAGGACAGACGCTAGCCAAGAAAAATCTGGACTGCCACAATAAAACAGGGATATATCATCTCTTCACCCTCTAAAATAGGTCCTTTCCTATCTTGGGGGTGTGGGGGGAAGGTCTTACAATTGTCCCAATCTTTGAGCTGGGAACAACATCCCGTCTATGATAAACATTTATCATCAAACAGGTCTGACTGGACACCTCAGTCTCTTCTGTTCAGAGTGTATGGGGCTTCTGACCAGAGCTATAGAGTCACCCCCAGCCTCCTTAGAACTAGGAGGTTTATTAGTGTAACCCTTCTGCCCCTCTGAGCTGGCAACAACAAGGGCCGGGTTCAGTATCGAGGAGTTCCGTTTCAGTAACACAATGCATAACCGGCTCGAGCCCCCACCCAGTGACCTGGGACACTTATATACCACACCCCCCTGGGCGCCTCTAGGAGGCAATACTTCCCCTCTCGCAAGCACAGAGTCTGAGTGTAGCAAAATCTTTTTAATAAAGGAAGGAATCAATGCGGCATCCCATTGGAGAAACACCACAAACAGGGTTATAACACAAACCATAAACAAAAACCCACCTCCAAGTACGTTTTGCAATGTCCTTTCCCCTTTAGGGTCTTAAGTCCAATCACCCCAAAGTCCAACAACCCAAAAGTCTCTTGTCATTGCCACCCCAGAATTCAAGAGTTTATCTGTAGAGTGTTACCCCCCTAGCCTGGGTGGAAATGGGGGGGAAGTCCACACAGGGTGTTAAGGGGCACCTTACATGGACTAGGGCCAACTGCTCTGCCTCTCCGTGAAGTTCTGCTGCAGCCTTCACCACAACCAGCTCCACTACACCAGCTGTGCTGCTCCTCCAGCCATCCTGCAAACTACTTCATTCCCCTCACTGTTCCATGGGCTGCTCCAACACACTGCAAACTGCTCTGCTCTGCTCTGCCAGCCCCTTAACAATAGGTCTTCAGGCTCCCCTACTAGTTAACACAGCACTCAGTGATTTCAGCTCTTAGTAGTGGAGCCCTGGCGCTGGTGCACTATCAGCCCAACATGAATTCAGCTCAGCAGTCTCTAGACAGACTCCTAATGGAATCAAAACTAACTCTACTCTTTAACAGAAAGAGAAGAACATGTAATTAGCATTCCAAGCCCTCAAAAGGGGCCCATACAATCAAGTACACACACCAGTCCCCAACCTCTCTTTATTCACTGGGTTTTGGAACCCATGTCCCTTGTCTAGCAAGTGTCATTTAATTTATATTGAGACATTTCTGTTATAAAGCAGTCTTGTAGTTCCTCATTCACATAATCAGCTGGCAACACTTTATTTATCCTGCCTCAATAATGAAGAAATTGGGGATCCCAGAGCTGTCAAAATAACCCTCCCAGGCTCCTTGCTGGGTGTCCCTATGCAAATATTTGAGACTTCACACTCCCGACATTCTTTCCGCACTTTCCATAATTCACCACCAGATGTCAGGGTACAGCTCATCCTGACTCTGCTTCCATCAGCAAACAGCACAAAGCATTGGAGAAAATGGTTATAAAATACCAGGCAGCTGTCACATGTCTACACTCATCTGTCTCACATATCACTACAAGCTAAGCTAGACAGGCTTTGCTTTGTAGATAGAGAAACAGAACTGGCCCAATTTACATTTTCTTGGGAAATCAATGAGCTCTTGGGACCCAGCCTAGTTTTCCTGTGTCCCTGAGATCATCGTATCATCTGTTTGCCCCTTTCTTGTGGAAGCAGCCTGTGCTGAAACCTGTGTGAGCCTGGACCCAGTCACCATAGTGCTCAGCCATGTCCATGGTAAAGAGCCTATTTGTGGAGCTGACCTTTGCCCTCTAACTGCTTTCTCCCAGCCAGACATCTAAGATGAGACCCCCGTGGCCATTGCTACATTGCTTCTCAGTCAGACCCATTCAGCCTCAATGGCTGCAAACACTGTTTTGGTGCCTGTGCTGAAATGCTCGGCCTCTCTCTGATACTCCATCACTCTCCTCAAAAATCCATTACTTACCCTTCACTGTCACCCTGAGCACCCACACATCTGCCACAGACACCACAGTCACGGGGCTTCCCAGAAGCAGCAGTCACAGGGACTGTGGTAAGAGGCCTTTTATAGGGAAATGTCAGAGGTGTTGCCCTGTGGAACCCTGACATAGCCCTGATCTTAGGGTCTCAGAGTCTCTGATCACCTTCAATGTCTTTATCCTCCCACCACCCCTGTGAGACAGGGCAGGGCTTTTATCCACCTGTGCAGAGGCTCAGAGACAACCCATAGTTTGCCCACAGTCACACAGGGCAAGGGAATCAAACCCAGCTGTCTTGAGTCACAGAGCAGTGCCAGACCACAGGACCAGCTTTCCAGCCTCTGAGTGGTGACAGGCCCGGCTGGATTCTCTGCTGGGCCAGCAGAGCTCCCCTCTGCGCTGCAGAGAGCGGAGATGGCAAGGAGCCAGTTACAGGGGTTTGATTCTCTGACCTGTTCTCCCCCTGCCTCAGCAGTGTTTATAGCAGCCTGGGGGCTGGGCTGATCTTTGCCTCCTGGTAATGGCTTCCAAGGGATCAACCCAATCCGGCCACATCCCTGAGGATCAGTGTGACCCAGAGTGTCCCTTTGTGGACTGCAGTGGCCCTGCAGACTCCCTGCCCTTCCCTCTAAGTTCCTTGCAATGACACTCTCAGCCTGGGATACTTAAAACAAGAGCCCCCTTTTTGGGGTCACATTTATTCAGTCTTCTTCAAAACACAAGGTCTCCTACTCTCCAGCCCCAGCCTCCTCCTTTACTCAGGATCACCCCCACCGTGCTCCTTGCTGGGGTCAGCGTTGGTTCAGACTTGCCGCACCCACTACCTCATCTCTGCCCTGAGACCCCGCCCCCTGCTCCCCCACTTCCCCTGAGTCTCCGCCCCCCAGTCTGGCCAGAGTCGGGCCGTGGTAAGGGGTCTTTTTTAGAGAACTATGGAGAAATGTCCGCGGTGTTGCTCTGTGGAACCAGCTTCGGCGCCCAGCCTGGCCGGGGGTAGGGCCTACGGGGAAGAGGAGGGGAGGTTGCCAGTTTTTACTCACAGAAAACCAAACACCTTTGCCCCGCCCTCTGCCCCGCCCCTCCTCTGAGGCCCCACCCATCTCACTCCTTCTCCGAGGCCCCGCCCCCTCTGACTCCATCCCCCCTCGCTGTGTCGCTCACTCTCCCCACCCTCACTCACTTGCTCATTTTCCCCAGGCTGGGGCAGGGGGTTGGGATGCAGGAGTGGGTGAGAGCTCCAGCTTTGGGTGGGGGCTCTAGGATGGGGCAAGAGGTTGGGGTGTGGGAGGGAGTCAGGGATTCAGGCTCCGGGCAGCGAGTACCTCAAGCAGCTCTCGGAAGCAGCAGCATGTCCCCTCTGGCTCCTACAGGGAGGTGCAACCAGGTAGCTCTTCATGTTGCTCGGTCTGCAGGCTCCTCCCCGCAACTCCCATTGGCCATGGTTCCTGGCAAATGGGAGCTGCAGAGCTGGTGCTTGGGGCGGGCGCAGCACACAGAGCCCCCTGGATGCCCCTGTGCCTAGGAGCTGGAGGAGGGACGTGCCACTGTTTCTGGGAGCCACATGGCTGTTTTTTGTGAAAGCTCTGCTCTAGGAACTATTGTGGGGCTGGTCTCTGGCCTGTGCTGTACAGAAAGTCAAACTAGATGATCACGATGGACTTGGAATTGGAATCCATGAATCATTCTCCTTAGGTCCCCTTAAGTGGAGCCCATGGAAGCCCCAGTTCTCATTGGACAGTACTAGAAAACACCCCCGTGTGGCTGTATCTTCCCTGCCCTGTCTTGATATTCCAAGGAAGCTGGTGCATTTTCCCAGTCCAACCCCCCATCCCCACGCCCCCACCCTCCACGCACACACTGGGCTCACTACAGCTAAGCAACTGAAGCTCTTCGAGTTCCACTGAAGCCAAAGCACTTTGCTGAAGTGGGGACCTCAGTAAATAACCTGCTGGCTGTAACCTTGGTCCTTTTTTGTCCATCTCCTATGTACCACTATTTGCCCCTGCCACCTGCCATGTGCCAGGCTGGAAATTACATTGCCAGCCCATTGGCACAAGGACCAGGGTCTAAATCTTATCACGGGGGGTTAGTTGCCTAGACACCTTTGAAGATGTAGGCCCATGTCATTATATCTGAGCCTGGCACACTTCTCCCTGAGGCCCTGCCCCCACCACTTCTCCCCAAGGCCCTGCTCCCACCCTGCCCCTTCTCCCTGAACCCCTGCACCCATCCCATCCCTTCTCCCTAATCTCCTGCCCCCACCCCACCACCTCTCCCCAAACCCCTGCCCTCACGCGGCCCCTTCTCCCCAAGGCTGTGCCTCCATTCTGCCCCTTCTCCTCGAGTCCCCCACCCCACATTGCCCCTTCTCCCCAAGGCCCTGCCTCCATGGGGCCCTACATGTACCTTGAAAAATAGCCTTGGTTTAATGATGCCCCCATATGCAGGTCTAGTACCCAGAAAAAGCGGACGATTGGGTCCTAAACCTGACAAGAAATGTTACGCTGAGTTTTATATTGCCTGCTCCAACCAGAGTACAGCATACTGCCAAAGACAACGGCAATGCCTGGCAGGTTGTGTCAGCCCATGAAGGGGTACCTACATTCACTGTCTGCCTGTTGCTCTCTCACAGACGCATACACATACGCTACACAAGGTAGGCTGTGCATCAGCAAACGTGGCATTAAGTGACCTGGGTCTAGGCTCTGCTACTGACTTGCTGTGTTGTCTTGGCCCAGTCAGCAAATTCAGAAAAAGTATTTCTTTTGAAAATTTGGACCAGCTCTAATAATAATACAGGAATGGCTGTTGCTTTAATTCCCAAATTTATCAAAAATAAAACTCCACAACTCAGTTTACTTTTATTTATTTAAACTCTACATGAAAAATAAGAGGGTTATCAAGAGATCACAAATGTGTTGCAAACAGAACAGTTTGTACTATATAATTGCAGTATTATGACCCTCCAGAGTGCAAAAATCTTGAGTCAGGCCCCATATAAATCGAGAGATTGGTTCCAAAACCATGATTTAAAAAAAATAATAATAATAAATTTGGATTCTGTTTATTCAACTTCTGAGTTTTCAATCTTTAGGATGCACTTGGATCACATTTTTTCTTTTCTGAACAACCTTGAATGCTAGAAACTTACTTATTGTTGTCATGGAAGCTGAGACTCTCATATAATCATGTGACTCCAGCAGTTGAGGCCTTGCATCAAATGTAGTGAATCTCCTGATAAAATGCAAGCATGGGCAATGTTGTGTGAATGTGTACAGTAAATGGAGATATCCTTAGTCATACTGAGCAGAGAACTGCTTAATCAGATTTTCTTCTGAAAATTCTCCTCTCCTTGTCTCTGAATTGAACAGTGCCAGGGTGGAAGATGGTGGCACATAAGAACATAAGAATGGCCATAATGGGTCAGACCAAACGCCCATCTAGCTCAGTATCACGTCTTCTGACAGTGCCTGGTGGATGTCGACAGACTCCCGGTCTGGGGACTAGTCCCATCCAGAGCCTCACAGCGCCTGCCTGAGTCACTGTAGTAGGGTGAACCTTAAGGACTGGTTAGGAAGATATGTAAATGAATAGAGCTTTGAAATGTAAGTCTGCATTGTTAGAGGTCTCAAGGGTAGATGTTTGCTCAGGTCTTGTGATGTAAGCAAACATGTCTTGTCTATTGCTATAACTTTAATTCAAAGATCAAAAAAGGAATATCAACATTTGTGATGATACTTGAGTGAAATAGTATTATTGTCTATATGTCTCTTTGAAGGTTGTGGTAACCTGCATCTGAACTATTTAATGGATAAATTACCCTGTGCTAATTGCCAGGATGTTTGGGAGAAAGAATTAAGCCTATTGTTTTCTCAGGGCGAAAGGCTGCTGGAAATGTATAAAAACCCTGGGACACTATCCTACTTCATCTCAGATCTGCTTTGGATTTCTAGAGGGGGAAACCTTAAGCCATAAGGATTGAGATCCCCAGTCATTGACTGGAGTCACCCTGAATATGGACATTGACCTATAACCTATGGACTATATCTAAAAGGACTTTTGGCAACTACAAGATCACCTTTGCCATGTATCTGAACCTTAAGAATTGAATTCATGTCTGTATGTATATTAATCTTTTAACCAACACTCTATTTTCTTTTTTAATAAATTTTAGTTTAGTTAATAAAAATTGGCTAATAGTGTGTATTCTGGGTAAGATCTAAGTTATAATTGGACTTGGGTATGTGGCTGATCCTTTGGGATTGGAAGAACCTTTTCTTTTATGTGATAAAATTTTCAGGAATCATCATCATATTTGACAGGTGTGTCTGGATGGAGGCCTAGGGCTGGGCACTTAAAGGGAACTGCATTGTTTGGACTTCTGAGAAACCAGTGAGGTACTATAGAAGCTGTTTTGGGCTGGCTTGGTAAATCTAAGTATTGGACTAACCACCAGCGTTTGGGGTTTGTCTGCCCCATTTGGTCTGCAGCTCATGCTGATTGAATGACCTCAGCCGTCACCCATGGGCAGCACTGTCACAAGGTTATCAATGAAAGACTGATTCAAAGGTTAGAAACCCTGCTGCCTAGTGAGAGACTCATGGAGCTCAATCTCTTTTGCTTAACGTAGAGAAGGTTACGGGGTGACTCGGTCACAGTCTCTAAGTACCTGCATGGGGTGCTGGGGAGGGGCTGCAGGGAGCCAGGGTCTTGCCCACCTCTGATGCCTGCAGTCCCTTTGTGATGTCAGGACCCGTCTGGTTCTGGCCCTTTATGATGCGTCGCTGGAACAAACAGCCCCTCAGAGAGATCCAGCCACAGCAACAGCAGGGAGTGTAGCATCTCCACCCCAGTGCTCATCCAGACCGTCCTCCCCAGCATGTTTGACACGGGAGTGGGGACCATGCAGAGCTGGTTCTGTGCCTGCTGGGACAGCTCCTGGGTGTTGTACACCTGCGTCCTTCTGGTCCTGGTCATCTGGGTGGCCATGGTGACACAGCACAGCTTCTCCTGGAGAAGCAGGATGGTAGGAGGACCCCCCCCGACCCCCATTCAGCTGTCCTGTGCTTGCCTGGACTCAGCCCCATGGAAGGGAGGGTGGATGGGTAGCAGCACCCAAGGTCCCCTGTTCTGACCAGGTCCCGTTGGGCTGGTGGGGCACATCTGCAGAGAGAGACAGGGCCACAGACAGAGCTCATGGCTCCATTCATTAGTTGTTCCTTACTACCCCAACCACTAGCTAGTGCTTGAAATGCCAGGGCTCTCCCTCATGGTCCCAGGGTTCCCGGCACCCCTGGCACTAAGCCAGCTCTGACCAGTTATTTCCCTATGCTGGGGGAAGCTGACCAACAAACCCTCCCAGATCCCTCCCAAAGCCACAAGCTTTCCTGGGTCCCTGGCCTCCCAGCCAGCCAGGGAGAGGGCAGGCAAGAGGTGGGGGGAGAAAGGGGGAATCCAGGATGGATCTTTGGACAGCCATTGGGTGTGGTCAGTTGGGGGTCCTGCCTTGGGTCAGTTGGGGAGCTTGGCTTGCAGGTGGGAACCAGGAGAGATGGGGAGAGAAGAGGAAGCCAGAGCACATTGCGAAGCCCAAGGGCCTGGTCCTCATTCGACTCATAACACCAGGGGCAGAAATCACTCCCGCAAGGGTCACACCCAGGGCCCATGGACAGCGAAGGAGGAACCTGCTGCCCCTCCCTCCAAGTTAGTCTGCGGCTGATGCCGTTTCGGCTCTGGGCAGGGTGCCCAGCCGGCTACAGTGTCTGTGTTTGTCACCCAGCTCCCCAAAACAACTGGGCCTTGAATGGCTCAGCTGGCCTCAGCCCCAGAACTAACGTCCCAGCACACGGCCCTGCTTGGGCTTCCTCGTGCCAGGGTCTCCAGAGCCCTGGGGGCGATGCGGCAGCTCCTACAGCCTCGGTTCTTGAGAAGTCTGTAATCCTAGAACAGGGGGCAGCCTGGAATTCAAGGGGCTGAGAGAGTGCCAGGGGCAGCCTGGTGCCCAGGCAATAGAAAGGGGAGCCCAGGGCAGTCTCTCCAGCCTGTGTTCCCTGGCATAAGGACATGGGCTGGGGGGGAAAGGGGGGCTGGGGTGAGCCAGAGACCCCTTGGCATGTGGTTGGAGAGGGAAGCCCAGGTTACCTGGCTGGGAGGCTGCAGAAAGAGGCTACTCCGGCTCTGTGGCTGCCCCTACTCAGAGCTAGGGGGAGATTCCCGCTGGCATGAGGTTCTCACGCTAGCTCTCACTGACTGGTGGCATGGGCAGCTGGAGAAGTGGCACAAGCTAGCTGCTCCCGTCCGTACCCACGGCAGCCAGATGGGTCTGTCGGTGCAGGCTGGGAATCACCCTGCCACCTCCAGGGGCAGATGGGGCCCATGCGTGTGGGTCCGGGGGCAGCAGAACATCCCAGACACTTGGGGTGAGCTGTCACGGAGTGTGGGGGAGTCCGGCCCTGCACCCCTCTTCCTGGGACCCACAGTGACTCTCGGCCAGCCAGTACAACAGAAGGTTTATAGGACAACAGGAACACAGGTTACAGCAGAGCTTGCAGGCACAGTCAGGACCCCTCCACCGAGTCCTTCTGGGCTTTCAGGGTGCTTGGATCCTAGCTAGGATACCCTGAATTCCGCCCACACAGCCCCAAGCCCCAAACTCCAACTGCTTCCCTCCTGCCACTCCCTTCCTTTGTCCCCTTCCCGGGCAAAGGTGTTGACCTTTCCCCTCCCTTACCTAGCTCAGGTTACAGGCTCTGGCATCGTCCATCTCCTAAAGTCCTCCCCTGCTCTCCCACTCCCCACACAGACAGTCCCTACTGCATCACATCTCTCCCCCCTTCGAGACTGAACTGAGCGGGGTCACTCTGCCCAGTGACCTGGGGAAGTTCAGGGTCCCCTCTCCGGGACAACGCATCCGCTGTCAGGTTGGCACTTCCCTTCACATGGACCACGTCCATGTCATAGTCCTGCAGGAGCAGGCTCCACCTCAGGAGCTTGGCGTTGGGTCCTTTCATCTGGTGCAGCCAGGTCAGGGGAGAGTGGTCGGTGTACACGGTGAAGTGTCGCCCAAAGAGATATGGCTCTAGCTTCTTAAGGGCCCACACCATGGCCAGGCATTCCTTCTCGATGGCCGCGTAGCTTTGTTCCCGGGGTAGCAGCTTCTTACTCAGGTACACGATAGGGTGTCTCTCCCCCTTTTCATCCTCCTGCATTAACACCGCCCCCAGTCCCGTGTCTGAGGCATCGGTGAACACCATAAAGGGTTTGTCAAAATCTGGGTTTGCCAGAACTGGGTCGCTAACCAGAGCCTCCTTCAGCGCCCGGAAAGCCTCCTGGCACTGCTCAGTCCAGATCACCTTGTCTGGCTTCCCCTTTTTGCACAGTTCAGTGATGGGGCCGGCTATGGCACTGAAGTGGGGCACGAACCTTCGATAGTACCCCGCCATCCCAATAAAGGCCTGGACCTGCTTTTTGGTTTGGGGAGCAGGCCAGTCTCTGATCACCTCCACCTTGGCTGGTTCCGGCTTCAGGCAGCCGCTCCCCACCCGATGGCCCAGGTAAGATACTTCAGCCATCCCCACCTTGCACTTCTCAGCCTTTACTGTTAACCCAGCCTTCCGGAGTCGGTCCAGGACTTGTTTAACCTGGGACACGTGGTCCTCCCAGGTCTGGCTGAAGACGCAGATGTCGTCAATATACGCCACGGCAAAACTCTCCATCCCCCTCAGTAGCTGATCCACCAGGCGCTGGAAGGTGGCCGGCGATCCCTTGAGGCCGAAGGGCAGGGTCAAAAACTCATAGAGCCCCAGAGGGGTGATAAAGGCCGATTTCAGCCTGGCATCTGCGTCCAGCGGCACTTGCCAGTAGCCTTTGGTAAGATCCATAGTGGTGAGGTACCGTGCACCTCCCAGCTTGTCTAGGAGCTCGTCAGGCCTGGGCATAGGGTAGGCATCAGATACGGTGATGGCATTGAGCTTTCGATAGTCCACACAGAACCGGATTGACCCATCCTTCTTGGGAACCAGCACTACTGGCGAGGCCCAAGGGCTGGAAGATGGCTGGATCACCCCCAAAGCCAGCATGTCCCTGACCTCTCTTTCAAGATCCTGGGCAGTTTTACCAGTGACCCGAAAAGGGGAGCATCTTATAGGGGGGTGTGACCCCTTCTCCACCCGGTGGACAGTCAAATTAGTGCGTCCAGGCTGGTTGGAAAACAGCTGTTGGTACAGATGCAGCACCCCTCTGATCTCAGCGTGCTGGCCCGGGGTCAGTTGCTCAGAGAGGGGAATCGCCTCCAGGGGGGAACCAGCTTTTGTCCCAGGGAATAGATCCACTAAGGGGTCATCTCCCTGCCCCTCCCAATGTCCACACACGGCCAACACCACATTCCCCCTGTCATAGTATGGTTTCATCATGTTCACATGGTACACCCGACGGTGATGTGCCCGGTTTGACAGCTCCACCACATAGTTTACCTCATTCAGTTGCTTGATAACCTTGAAGGGCCCTTCCCAGGCGGCCTGGAGTTTGTTTCTCCTCACGGGGATGAGAACCATCACCTGATCCCCGGTGGCGAAGGCGCGGGCCCGTGCCGTGCGGTCATACCAGACCTTCTGCCTCCTCTGGGCTCGGGCCAGATTCTCCCTGGCCAGGCCCATGAGCTCGGCCAGTCTTTCCCGGAAGGTCAGGACATACTCCACCACTGACTCTCCCTCGGGAGAGGCCTTCCCCTCCCATTCGTCCCTCATCAGGTCTAGGGGCCCCCTCACCCGCCTTCCATACAACAGTTCGAAAGGTGAAAACCCGGTAGATTCCTGGGGTACCTCCCTGTACGCAAACAGCAGGTGAGGTAAGTACTTGTCCCAATCTTGCGGATGCTGGTTCATAAATGTTTTTAGCATCATCTTCAGCGTCCCGTTGAACCTTTCTACCAGCCCGTTGGACTGGGGGTGATACGCTGAGGCCCAGTTGTGCTGGACCCCACATTTCTGCCATAAGGACCGGAGCAGGGCCGACATGAAGTTGGACCCCTGGTCCGTTAAGACCTCCTTGGGGAACCCCACCCGGCTGAAAATTGTCAGCAGCGCATCTGCCACTGTGTCTGCTTCGATAGAGGACAAGGCCACCGCCTCGGGGTAGCGAGTGGCAAAATCCACCACCACCAGGATGTATTTCTTCCCTGACCGGGTCATCTTGCTGAGAGGTCCCACTATGTCCATGGCCACCTTCTGGAAAGGTTCTTCTATGATGGGTAAAGGCCTCAAAGCCGCTTTCCCCTTGTCCCGGGCCTTCCCCACCCTCTGGCAGGGGTCACAGGATTGGCAGTACTGTCGGACATGGGTAAAGACCCCAGGCCAGTAAAAGTTCTGTAGCAGCCTCTGCCTGGTGCGCCGGATTCCCTGGTGCCCTGCGAGAGGGATGTCATGGGCCAGGTACAACAGCTTGTGACGGAACTTCTGGGGAACCACCAGCTGCCTCCTGATCCCCCATGACTCTACTTCCCCTGGGGGAGCCCATTCTCGGTACAGGAACCCCTTCTCCCACAGGAACCTCTCCTTGCAACCTCTCCTCATGGTCTGTACCGCACTAAGGTCAGCCCGGTCCCTGTGCTTCCGCAAGGAGGGATCTTTCTGCAACTCGGCCTGGAACTCAGCAGCTGGGACAGGAATGGGGACCGGCTCTCTCTTGCTGGCTGGGTCTGAGGCCGCAGCCTCTCTGCACCGTGCCCCTGGGCGTTCCCCGCTCCCTGAGTTAGGGTCCTGCACCTCAGGTCGAGTACCTTCCCCGTTTTCGGGGTGCAGTGCCATTTGCCGACTCTGACTACGAGTCACGACCAGGGCACTCTGGGTGTTACTAGGCCAGTCCTCAAGGTCCCCTCCCATTAACACGTCAGTGGGCAAATATTGGTGTACCCCCACATCTTTGGGGCCCTCCTTGGCCCCCCATTTCAGGTGTACCCTTGCCACGGGTACCTTGAATGGGGTCCCGCCCACGCCCATCAGGGTCAGGTAGGTGTCGGGCACCATCCGATCTGAGGCCACCACCTCGGGCCGGGCCAGCGTCACCTCTGCGCCCGTGTCCCAGTACCCAGTGACCTTCCTCCCATCCACTTCCAGGGAAACAATGCACTCTTTCCGGAGGGGCAGCCCCGCGCCCACCCGGTAAACCAAAAACCCGGAACCGGGAGCATCCATAGGTGGTATGTTGCCAACCCCCCTTTCCTGGGAATGTAGCCCCTCCTCCGATTGGGTTTTTACCCAGTCCACCCTCTGCAGGTTGGGTCTGCTTGGTCTGTCCCTGAGCTTGGGGCACTGGGCCCGTATGTGACCTCGTTGGCCACAGCGATAGCAGCCCATATCTCGTGGGTCCCCTTGAGTGGGTCGGAGGGACCTGCCGCTGGATGTTCCCCTTTTGGGGGCGTTCTCCATAGGCCCCCTTTGGGAGGTCCCATGTTGACTCTCTCTCTGCGTTGAGGCAGGCCTGCTCCTTCGAGACTCCTCCCTGCCATCCCCTGCCCGACTGTCCACAAATTGGTCGGCCAGCTGGCCTGCATGCTGCGGGTTCTCCGGCTTCTGGTCCATCAACCACAGCCTCAGGTCGGACGGGCACTGCTCGTACAGGTGCTCCAGTATGAATAGGTCAAGCAGGTCCTCTTTAGTTTGGGCCCCAGCTGTCCACTTGCGGGCATACCCCTGCGCCCGGTTGACCAGTTGTAGGTATGTGACCTCACGGGTTTTACGCTGGCTCCGGAACTTTTTCCGGTACATCTCAGGAGTCAGCCCAAACTCGTGGAGCAGGGCCTGTTTGAACAGTTCATAGTCCCCTGCCTCCGCCCCTTTCAGTCGGCTGTACACCTCCACGGCTGTGGAGTCCAGTAAGGGGGTGAGAACTGCGATCCTGTCTGCAGGGTCAACCCTGTGCAGCTCGCAGGCATTCTCAAAGGCCGTCAGGAAGGTATCTATGTCCTCCCCCTCCTTACGCCGGAGCAGCAAGTGCTTATCAAAGCTCTTTGTAGGCTTGGGTCCCCCCTCACTCACCGCAGCTGGAGCCTCACTGCTCCTCAGCTGGGCCAGGTCCAGCTCATGTTTACGCTGTTTCTCCTTCTCCTCCCACTCACGCTGGCGCTGGTTCTCCTCATGTTTACGCTGGTTCTCCTCATGTTTACGCTGGTTCTCCTCATGTTCACGCTGTTTCGCCTTCTCCTCCAGCTCTCGCCTCTTTAACTCGAGCTCCTCCCGTCTCAGCTTCCTTTCATATTCCAGCCGCATCCGCTCCACGGATGCCGAGCGTTGCCGGGAGGATCCCCTGCTGGGGGGTGGGCTTCGCCGGGCAGATCCCCTGCTGGCCGGGGGTGTCACGGTGCCCTCGGTATACACTGGGCTCCTCCCCGCCCTTCCTCTACGCCTAGGAAGGGGGGGTCTCGGGAAGCCCTCGTCCGCCGGCTGACCACTCCCAGCGGGGACAGACACTGGTGCCTGCGCTGCATCTGCTCGGCTGCTTCCCTCAGAGACAGGGCTCCGTTCATTCATGCGGTCTCCCTGCTCCAGCTGTGCAATCAGCTGGTCCTTGCTGAGCCTCCCTGGGTGCAGCCCCCTCTGCTTGCACAGCTCCACCAGGTCACACTTGCGCCGCTTGGCATACATCTTCCTGCTGACCACTCACAGGCCGGGGTGCTCGCCGCTCCCCACGGTTTCCAGGGGGACCCCTAGTGCACCAGCCCTTCGTGAGGTCACCACCTCTCTGCCAGGGTCGAGCTGCAGACTCCTCCGCCCCTGGGACCGCTCGCTGCAATCCCCCGGGGGACCCTGTTACTGCAAAGTCTTTCTCACTGGGCACACACTCCCAGGGGTTAACCACCCCTTCGTTTTACTGCTCCCCAGTCACTTACTGCAGGAAGCGCCGTCCACGGGGTACAGTATATCCCACCGCTGCCACCAGTTGTCACGGAGTGTGGGGGAGTCCGGCCCTGCACCCCTCTTCCTGGGACCCACAGTGACTCTCGGCCAGCCAGTACAACAGAAGGTTTATTGGACAACAGGAACACAGGTTACAGCAGAGCTTGCAGGCACAGTCAGGACCCCTCCACCGAGTCCTTCTGGGCTTTCAGGGTGCTTGGATCCTAGCTAGGATACCCTGAATTCCGCCCACACAGCCCCAAGCCCCAAACTCCAACTGCTTCCCTCCTGCCACTCCCTTCCTTTGTCCCCTTCCCGGGCAAAGGTGTTGACCTTTCCCCTCCCTTACCTAGCTCAGGTTACAGGCTCTGGCATCGTCCATCTCCTAAAGTCCTCCCCTGCTCTCCCACTCCCCACACAGACAGTCCCTACTGCATCACATGAGCTGGCTCCAGTGAGGTGTGGCTGCAGAGGCTGTGGGCACAGCCTGAACTTTCTCCCAGGGCCCTGCTGTGACTCTGGTGTGGCCATGACTGATGTCGGGGTGTGGGGGACCCAGGATTGTTCCAATGACACTTGGGTGGGGAGCCCGGGGCATGGCCGAAGGAGCCTGGAGTTTTCCAGCTGCAAGAGGTGGAGGGAGCATGGGCACCCCTGGCACCGGGCTGGGCTGGGCGGGAGGCTGGCACTGCACAGCCTCAGTCTGGGTACCACGTAATTCTGTCACTTCCTTGGCTTCTGCAGGCTCTTCTGGTCAGCAGGCTCCAGCAGATGGGGACGGAGGACGAGGGAGAAGGTAAGGCCCTGCCTCAAACTCCCTGATGGCTCCCGGGCTTAGAATCCCAGGGCTTCTCCCAAGCCCTCCACTCTGGCCCAGGGGTCCCACACGAGGCCCCCAGGCTTGACCTGCCCCTGGGGATGGGAGCAGGAGCCAAGGTGCTGACTGGAGCCGGGATAAGCTGACATGCTGCTAATGAACCATCGTCAGGGGGCTTTGCCGTGATGGAGGCAAACTCCCAATTGTCTTCTCTGGCAGGTTGTCCTCATGTCCTCCAGGGCTTTGTGCAGGCTAATGGTGAGCATCGGGAGGCAGGAGGGAGGGAGCTACCTGCCCTTCCCAGAACAGGGCAGCTTTGCCAGCAAGAGGCACTGCCCACTGCCCCGCAGATCTTGTCTTTATTTCACCCCATCTGCTCTGTCTTGGATAGGGGTGTAGCCCCCTGGCACTCTGTTGCTGTGCATCGTACCAGGGATTGCAAGGCCAAGGCTGCTAGGTGCTGCCAGCCCATGTAATTTGCCAGAGAGATTTTCTGGGATCCCGCACACTGGCGAGACCCATTTCTGCAGGATGGGGCACCAGCTGGGTTATTTGCACCAGGACCATGTGCCATCCGGGTTTCTGGTACTGGGACAGCGCACCAGCCAGATTCATAGCCCTGGCACGATGCTCTGGCTGGGTTCACGGCGCTGGGACTTCACCATGGCCAGGTTCACAGCACTGGCAGTGTTTGAGAGGGGGACCGACGTGGTGCTGGCAGAGTGTTTCCTTGGGCCCCGGGCTCTCACAAGCTCAGCATGCCTGGTTCTGGAGCAGCAGCGCAGAGTGGCCTGGGGCCAGGGCACTGGAATGAGGGGGCCGGGGGGCCATGCCCTCTGACTTTTGACTGGCTGTAAGGGTGAGCAACAGGAGGCAGGGCGTGCAGAGAAAAAAGAGCAAGCAGGGGGCAGGGTCTTGGAGGGAAGCAGTGGCAAAGGAGCAGGGCTTGATGTGGGGGCGAGACCTCGGGGGGATTGGGTCACAGGAGGGCGGGATGCCGAGAGAAGGAGTGGCATGGGACAGGTCCTTGGGGTTAGGAGCAGTGTGGGAGTGGAGATTTAGGGTTGGGGCGGTATGGGTGGGTGGTGTCATGGTCCGGGTGCCCATGGCCCCCGCTACGTTCAGGCCCCATCTCTCCTCAGAAGCCTTCTCTGCTGTTCTGTTCTAGGTGCAGAGAAGCAACGGGTGAAGCAGCCATGTGACCGGCTGTGCCGGGACCCCCCATGCCGCGCTCACCGAGGCGCCAGGCGCAGCTCCATCCGCCAGCTGCTGTGTGACAACTCAGCCTGTGCCCTGTGCAACAAGGCAGCCTGGCAAGCCGAGCGGCTGGTATACGCCGATAGGGCCAGCGCGTGGGTCCCTGCCGGGCCAGGGTCACCCCCTGCTCCCACCTCCCGCTTCAAAGGGAGCAACCTGCTGGATAGATCCATGTGGAGAGGCCTGGATGTGCTGCAGTGGTGCCGCTCTAGGACATGTATAGGTGACCAGGTCCTCCCATCGGCACAGGGCCCCTTCCAGTCCAGCAAGTCCCACTCCCCTCCCGAGCGCCAGGCAGGCAGCTGGAAAATGGAGCACCGCCTGCCGAGGGAGGATGAGGAGAGGCTGCCCTGCCCACAGCAGGCCAAAGGCTCCTCCACAGAGCAGGAGGAATGTCTCTGCTGCTCCTCTCTCTGGGATGACACTCTCCTTCGCGGGCAAGAGCAGGCCCAGAGCTCCTCTTCTCTCCAGCACGAGCCACCCCTACTCGCTTGGGAGCTGAGAACAGGATCGAGGCAGCACAAGACATTTCTTCCCAGGAATGAGGAGTACTCTGACCCCTCTCCTGCCCAGCACGAGCCCTTCCCTCCAAGCCAAAGGGAACATGGCTGGGTCGGGAGTTTCCTGTGCAGAGGCAGAGCAAGGAGCCCCCAGGCCGCTTCCCAGAGGCAGGTGCATCGTCCTGATTGGGTGCAGTTTCTGGCCAAGTCCCCAGGCGGGACCAGGATGTCAGGGCGGGAGGCCAAATGGCAGCGAGACCAAGAAAGCACGGCACCCAGGGCCACGGGGGAAGCTCCGATGTCTCTGGCTGGGAGATCCCCAGCGCAGGTCAGCCCTGGAGCCCTGCATGTGCTCGGCAGGCTCGAATTGGCTGAAGCGGAGACCCCCTTCCTCCAGAGTGATGTCAGGGCGAGTCTCGAGCGGCACGTCCAGGTGAAGAGGCTGCAGCACACCCTGGGGCTGCCCTGCACCCTGCAGAGTGCTTTGAAGATCTTCATGCCCCCAGCACCGAAACCCATCGCACGCAGACCCTCGGGGGCAGGCAGGGTGGTGACGATGCCACAGGCCCTGCCCTTCCTGAGCATCGGCTCCAGGACGGAGCTAGAGCGGCATCTGCAAAGGATGGTACATCTGAAGAGATGGGGGCTGCCTAGGAGGATACAGGAGTCCTTGAGGCTGCTGATGCCAGCCACACCTCCACACCCCCGGCTCGGCCCCCTGCCGTCTGGGAGATGGGCTCCAAGGGGGCCAGGCCAAGTGACGAGTGCAGCCCAGACTCCCAGCTTCAGAGCTAGAGCCCCAGCCCAGGCCTCCCAGGGCGCTGCCAGAGCGTCCAAATCCGCGCCTGGCTCGCACTGCTGCAGAGACACCTGGGAGCTGCAGGGACACATTGCCAGAAAGGGCTTGGAAATCAGACTAGGCGCGCTGCCCGCCGTGCTGAGGAGCTCTCAGAAAATGGCTGCCCTGGGGCGCAGAGACCTGCTCCTGCCTAAACTGATCCCCCCAGGCTGCAAGGCCCCCCTGGTCCGCCACTGGCTTTGCCCCTTGCTCAGCCACAAGGCGGGCAGCGTGGAGCTCAACGTGAGGCACAAGCACATCCAGTACCTCTGGGCTCTCCCCACCCTGTACGCGGAGTCCCTGGCCAAGATGGTGCCCTGCCCACCCGTGCCACCTGCTCCCCTGCTGCCCCTGGGTGTGGCCATCGAGTTCTGCCCCCTGGAAACCCCCTTCATGGCCTCTGAGGGCCGGGAGCTGCTGGAGAGGCATGTCCTGAGGAAGCGGCTGCAGCACGAATGGGGCCTGCCGGGCCTGGTGCAGCGATCGCTTAGCTGTTTCATGCCACCCCCACCCACGCGCCCCAGGCCCAAGGGGAGCGACCGGCCGGCAGCCATGGAGCTCCGTGTCAGCAGCGAGTCCCCTCCCATCCCTCTGGCCACCAAGAGGGAGCTGGAAGCCCACATCCGGCGGAGGGTGGCCGAGAGGAGGTGGGGGCTGCCCAGGAGGGTGCAGGAGTCCCTGCGGGGCTTCATGCCCCCCACGACCGCAGCTCCAGGGACACATCCAGACACACAAGGCAGAAGGGCCCGTCAGCTGCTCAGTGGGCTGTCAGCAAGAAGGGCTCCAAGAGAATCACCCTCCAGGGCGGCACCTGTGGGCCCCACAGCGGTGGCTGTCTCCTTAGCTGGGCCCCTGGGAACTGCATGGCGCCAGCAGCTCAATGGGGACACGTGCCACCAGCTGCTGGAGAGACATGTGACCAGGAAAAACATAGAGATCCGTCTGGGCCTGATCCCCCGCAGGGCCCAACACTCACAGGAAGCCGCCCGCCTGGTGGGAAAGCTCCCCTTGCCCCGGCTGATTCGGCCGGGCCAGAGATCCCTGCAGCTGCGGCCCCGGGAGCTGCTCTTCCTGGAGCAGGGGGCCACGGATCACCTGGAGCTCAACCTTCTCCACAAGCAGCTGAGCTTCAGATGGGGGCTGCCCACGCTCTACCGACAGTCCCTGGCCAAGCTGTTCCACACAGGCCTCTCTCCCGCCCCACGACCCTCCAGCTCCCGTGCAGCTGGGACTGAGTTCACGGAGCAGGAGCTGCCCTTCCTCCCACCGGGAGTCCGGGAGGAACTGGAGCTGCACGTCAGGAAGAAGAGGCTGCAGCACGAGTGGGGGCTTCCTCTGATCGTTCAGAAATCCATGCGGGGCCTGATGGCGGCTCCCTCCTGCCCTGGCCAACCCAAGGCCCCTCTGTCGGCTGACAGGGACATGGCCATTCTCCAGCCCGAACTGTCCTTCCTCAGTGAGGGCAGCAGACGAGGGCTGGAGCTCAGCCTCCGAAAGAGACTCATGCACCGGCGCTGGGGGCTTCCCAGGAGGATCCAGGAGTCGGTGTGGCTGCTCCAGCCTGCCTCAGCCCCTGCGGAGTTCAGGCCTCGCAGCCGTACAGAAAAGGATGCAGAGGGGCCTTTCCTGCTGCCCTGGCACAAGAGCACCGTGCACCTGGAGGAGGGCGTGGGGAAAGCCAGGAGAGTGGTCGCTGCTCCCCACCCGCGGCTCAGCCTGGGATATGATGGTCAGGAGCGGCTGCAGATCCACGTGGCAAAGAAATGTGTGGAGACCCGGCTAGGGGCCGTCCCCGCTGCAGTGAGACGCTCTTGGCAAAGGTTGCATCTCGTGTCCCGGCTGCCCCTCCCCAAGCTGATCCCTGCTGGGGACAGGGCCCCAAAAGCCAGGAGCCCCCTGCTGCCCTTCGTGCACCCGGAGGATGTCTGCCACCTAGAGCTGAATGTGCAGCACAAACATCTCACGGCCCTGTGGGGCCTGGGCACTCTCTACACCCAGTCCCTCAGCAGGATGGTTCCCAGGGCGCCCCTTGGGCTGGTTCCACCCCGTGAGGCTGAAGTCAAGTTCTGGGTGCAGGAGGCTCTGTTCTTGGGCCCGGAGGCCAGAGAGGCCCTGGAGCTGCACGTCAGGAAGAAGAGGCTGCAGCACGAGTGGGGGCTGCCTCTCATTGTCCAGAAATCCATGCGGGGCTTGATGGCGACTGTTCCCCGCCCTGGCCAGCCCAAGGCCCCTCCATCAGCTGACAGGGACGTGGCCATTCTCCAGCCCGAGCTGTCCTTCCTCAGCGAGGGCAGCAGACAAGAGCTGGAGCTCAGCCTCCGAAAGAGACTCATGCACCGGCGCTGGGGGCTGCCCAGGAGGGTCCAGGAGTCAGTGCGGCTGCTTCAACCTGCCTCAGCGCACGCGGAGCTTAGGCCCCACGGCTCCATGGAAAGGGATGCAGAGGGGCCTTTCCTGCTGCCCTGGCACAAGAGCACCGTGCACCTGGAGCAGGGCGTGGGGAAAGCCAGGAGAGTGGTCGCTGCTCCCCACCCGCGGCTCAGCCTGGGACGTGATGCTCAGGAGCGGCTGCAGATCCACATGGCAAAGAAATGTGTGGAGACCCGGCTAGGGGCCGTCCCCGCTGCAGTGAGACGCTCTTGGCAAAGGCTGCATCTCGTGTCCCGGCTGCCCCTCCCCAAGCTGATCCCTGCTGGGGACAGGGCCCCAAAAGCCAGGAACCCTCTGCTGCCCTTCTTGCACCCAGAGAACGTCTGCCACCTAGAGCTGAATGTGCAGCACAAACATCTCACGGCCCTGTGGGGCCTGGGCACTCTCTACACCCAGTCCCTCAGCAGGATGGTTCCTAAGGCACCCCCTGGGCTGGTTCCACCCCGTGAGGCTGAAGTCGAGTTCTGGGCGTGGGAGGCTCTGTTCCTGGGCCCGGAGGCCAGAGAGGCCCTGGAGCTCCACGTCAGGAAGAAGAGGCTGCAGCACGAATGGGGCTTCCCCGCACTCATCGAACGGTCGCTCAGAGCCTTTGTGCCTGAGCCCCCGGTGCCGGGGCCGACCGCAGCCCGCCAGCGCACTGAGCTGCATGTCCTCGTCCTGGGGCAGGAGCCTTCGCTCATGGATGGGGACATGAGAGGCCGCCTGGAGCGCCACCTCCGGAAGATGACGCTGCAGCGGAGGTGGGGCCTTCCCCAGAGGATCCAGGAGTCTTTGCGGCTGTTTGCTTCTTTTGCCCCACCGGCTGGCCCACAGCTTCCTGAGGCCGGTGGAGAAAGGGGCGTTGGGCAAAGCCGGCTAGGGCCCAGCCAGGCAGACGTCCCCGCAGGGAGCCACTTGGCAGAAGACAGCAGAACCCATGGCCTTGCTGCTGAGCGGAGGGATGAGCTCCAGCAGCACCTTGCGAGGAAATGCCTAGAGATCAGGCTGGGGGTGAGGCCGGCCCTGGTGAAGAGATCCCAGAGAGTGGCCAGGGAAGGGGAGAGGATACGTCTCCCCAGGCTGATCTGCTCAGGCCAGAAGCCCCCCAAGCCCAGGGCTGGCTCCCTGCTCTGGCTGCCGCCCACAGTTGTGGATACGCTTGACATGAATGTGAGACACAAGCAGCTGGTGCATTTCTGGGGGCTGCCCACACTGCAGGCGGCGTCCCTGCGGAGGATGATGCCGAAGGCTCCATCTGTGTTGCTGGGGAGTGCAGCGGGGAGGGCCTGGACACAGATGGGCTTGGCTGGACGCATGGGGGCTGAGGACCCAGAGAGGAACGGCTACAAGGAGCCACCTCTGGTCACAGGGCCACCTCTGATCACAGCCGAGGCCAGGGACTATCTGGAGAGCCACATCCTGAGAAAGAAGCTCCAGCACGAGTGGGGCTTACCGCAGGTGGTGCTGAGTTCCCTGGGCGCGTTCACACCCCCACCACCTGGGAGTGGGCCCCCGAGGCGGGTCCAGGCCCCAGCTAGCGAAAGCGTCACCACAGGCAGGCTGCTCTTTCTGCACACAGAAACCAGGGAGCACCTGGAGTCACACGTGAGGAAACTGGCCCTAGAGCGGAGATGGGGCCTGCCCAAGAGGATCCTGGAGTCCTTACGGATGTTCCTGCCACCTGCCCCACCAGGAGCAGAGCCCAGAGGCCAAACACAGCCCCTGCTCCATGTTTGCCATACACCCCCCCAAGATCCTACAGCCCTCTCCACAGGGCAATCAGAAGAGCTCCAGCCAGGCCCCGGGGAACCTCTCACCCACCGGTCCCAGCACTGGCTTGAATTGGGGGTAAAGGAGGGAAAAGCCAGCTGCCCTGAGGCAGTGTCCAAACACGCCCTGGGGAGCAGAAGCAGGAAAAGCCGGGAGACCTCCCAGATGAGCAATGAGGAAGGGCCCCCTGGCTCCCCACGCCGCTACCTGGAGGACAAGGTAGAGCTGAAATCCACCCTGGACTTTCCCAGGAAGAAGATGCTGGGAATTTCCCACAGGGCCCAGGACTCCCAGAGACGTGCCTTGCGCCTGGCGGCCCATGAGCCTCACTCACAGCGGAGAGAGCAGAGCTCTGAGGAAAGTCCCGGGCAATGGAGGACCCACGATGGCAAAGGAGCTCCCCAGATGGCGAGGACTGGCAGGCGCTCCCGGAGCTCGTCTGTAGAGACAGCCGTTTGGAATGAGAAAAGGATCTCGCGGGAACTGGAATCCAGCTTCAGGAGAATAGCCCAGAGCCGTGGCCGCCATGGCCCAGGGGGGAAGCAGTCTCTGTCTCTGGAAATCATGGGCCACCTGGAAATGGACCATTGCACATGCTTGGACTGCCCGTGCTGCAAGCTAGAGGGGCAGTGCAGCGCCCGCTCTCCAGGGGCCAGCTCTCCTGGGTGGCAGACACAGTGTATCCATGCAAGGGGGTCAGCAACTCTCCTAGGACATGCAGCAGCTCCAAGCCCTCTGCATGTTGAGCCCAGATGGCCAGGGCAGGGCACTCCCAGCGTGGGAAAATATGAACCACATGCCTCCTCTCTGTCGTCTCAGGAGGGCAGCGAGTCCAGGGCCTCTGACTGGTCTGCGGGAGAAAGCTCTTGCACAGCCTCTTGCTCAGCGCCCGAGGGGCCCACGCTGGCACGGGTGCATCTTGCTTCTCCACAGGCCACAGCACACCGGCTGGACATCCATCTGGCCCAGAAGGCCCTGGGCTCCTTCATCCTGCCGCCCTGCGTCATACGCTCCCAGGCCATCTATGCCGACATGGCAGCTAAGCAGCTGAGAGCCGCTGCCCAGGAACACAGGCGGGAAATGAACATCCGACTGCAACACAGGAGGGGCCGGAAAAGAAAGCTGGGAGGGGCCCGTCAGGAAGCCCTAGGAGAAAGAGTCCACCCCGTGGGCACAGGAGAGCCAGGATTCCCGACAGCTGGCTCCTTGGGCCAGAGACTGATCAAAGAGCCCCAGAGCCAGGCAAACCAGTACCTGTGTGAGACGTGCCACAGCCTCTTCACCACCGGTGAGGAGGGACTCAGCCCCCCGCCCTGTCCTACCGAGGGGGCTGGGAAGTCAGACATGGCGAGCGCTCAGCTAGAGACTCACATGCGCCCTAGGGACAGAGAGACGTCAGGTGATGTCTGCAGAGGGGAGCAAGGTGCATCCTACCAGCGGTCTCGGGATCTGAGCCGTGCAGCGGGCGCCCCCCTCTACAAAGGTCCCGCTGGCTCTGAGGACGGAGAGGAAGCGGGGGGCCAAACGTGGGCCTCACCAGCACATCACATCCGGCCAGTAACCAGAGACAATGCGGGAGACAAAGTTTCGTCCGAAGCCTCCAATGAGCTTGTGTGCCCCTTGTCCAGCAGCCAGTGGCCAGCCAGCCCCTCGGAGCAGCGCCCGCGGTCTGCAGAGGGGCTGTCCCAGTTCAGCACCGAGGGCGAGTGGGAGATGGTCGGGGACTGGGACAGCGAGGCCGTGGCAGCCTGGGACACAGAGGGGAAAGGCAGCCTGGGGTGGAAGAAGAGGAGGGACACCAAGGGGCGACGCAGCATGGGAGAGGTGCCGGCGGAGGGGACAGACCCCAGGGCTGGAACCAACATGAGGCAGACAGAGGCCCTGGTGCTGACTGAGGCAACGACTGGGGCTGAACAGCCGCCCCGTGCACCTCCAGGGAGACGGACTGAGTCACCGTCTTTCCCCTGCAAGGGAAAGGGCTCCACCTTCAGGGGAATCGTGCTGGGCTTCCTCAAACGCGTCACCTCCAGGGCATCGGTGGAGAAGAGAGGACAGGTCGACAGGTCGGAGGCTGCACCACGCGGAGCCCCGCTACCCCCTCAGAAACTCGCCCCATCCCCCAAGAGCGTGACCTTCAATGCCAACGTTCACGTGCGGGCAGAGGTCAGGAGATGCCAGCTGTGTTCCAGCACAGAGGAGATGGATGGTGCTGGGAGAAAGGAGCCAGCCGCAGCTGCTCAGACCAGGGGGCTGCCAGGGAATGGGGCTCCCCAGAGATCTGGGGCAGCCTCCCCGGATGCCAGGCGAGGGGATAGCATGACCAGGGGAGAAGAACCTTCTCCAGAGGAAACAGGGCCCTCAGCAGCGTATGCTGGATACCAAGAACAGGTGACCCTGAGAGTGACCGAATGCAGGGAGGGGAAGGTGCATGTCCCCAGTGGGACGCCAGCTATGCCAGCGAGATCTTCCACCCCATGGCCACCATCCTCAGCCTGCCTTGCTGCCAGGGACACCAGAACAACCGGTAGTCACAAGAGAGAAGGTGAAGGAGTCTCACAGTCTGGCTCAGCAGCCCTGGGCTCCAACCAGCTGTCTCCCAGGGAGTCCGCCAGAACAAAGCCCAGAGAGCAGAGGGGTCAGGGACTCAGCCCTTCTCCTGCACGGGACCGCTCCAGGAGCCGGGTGGAAGGCCCGTGGTGCAGCAGCAGGGCCAGGGGACCGAACAGCAGGGGGATCCAGGCCCAAAGCAGAGAGCGGAGATCCGGCAGCAGAGGGAGCCCCACTGGCAGAAGAACAAGGTCCAGAAGCAGAGAAGGGGAATCCCTGGTGGGAGAGGGAGTCCAGGATCGGCAGGGTGCACGCAGGAGGCCAGGCAAGGCCAGGTCATACGGGGTGGCCACACCAGGCAATGGCGTGGGAGGAAATGCCACCAAGGACACATCTAGAACTGTCGGAGCGTCTAACCTGGAGTGCCGTGGGCACCGGACCAGGCTGAAAACTGAGCTTCCGCAGCCAGGGTCACGTCCTGGCAAGAGTGCAGGCCACGTCTGCTGGTTCCACCAGCATCGTGGTCACGCCCACCTTCGCCACGTACACGACAGAGCGCCAGTGCTGCACGGAGAGAACCTGTGTGCCCTGCGGGAGAGGATGCAGGCCCGCCGGAGGAAGCTGTCCCCGTCACTCAACAGCGCTGCCTCCGAAGAGGAGAGCCGCCTCCGGGCCTTGGACGAGAGTTAGGGTTGGGGCTTGCAGGTGGCTAATAAATCTCTATTTTGCGTGCAATCCGCAGGAGTGATCTGGGGCCCGACACAGCAGCAGGGAGGAGGGCAGGGTCTAGTGGCTGGCATTACTGTTGCCAGCTGTCCAGTTTTTGACAGGAAGGCCTGGTCGAAAAGGGACCCTGGCAGCTCTGGACAGCACAGCAGATCAGGCTGCTAAAAGTCCACTTTGCGGCACAGTGGGGCTAAGGCAGGTTTCCTGCCTGCCCTGGCTTCACACAGTGCCCAGAAGTAGCAGTATGTCCCCCTTCCAGTTCCTATGCATAGGGACAACCAGGAGGCTCCGCACGCTGCCTCCACCCCAAGCGCCAGCTTCACAGCTCCCATTGGCCGTGGTTCCCAGCCAATAGGAGCTGTAGGGGTGGCATCTGCAGACAGGGCAGTGTGCAGAGCCCCCTGGCTGTGCCTCTGGGTAGGAGTCGGAGGGGGAACATGCCACTGCTTTCGGGAGCTGTCTGAAGTAAGTGCTGCCTAGATCCTTCACCCCGACCCCCTCCTGCTCCCCAACCCCTGTCCCAGCCCTGACCCCCTCCCATCACCCAAACCCCTCATCCCCAGCCTCACCCCAAAGCCTGCACTCCCAGCTGAAGTCCTCACCCCTCCCACCCCAACCCACTGCCTCACTCTGAATTCCTCATTTCTGGCCCCACTCCAGAGCCGGCACTCCCAGCCAGAGCTCTCACCCTCTCCCGCACCCCAGCCTCCAGAGCCAGCCCCGTGAAAATGAGCAAGTGAGTGAGGGTGGGGAGAGTGAGCGACGGAGGGAGGGGGGATGGAGTGAGAGGGGGCGGGGCCTCGGAGAAGGGGCAGGGCAGGGGGCAGGGCAAGGGTGTTTGGTTTTGTGCAAGTAGAACTTTGGCAACCCCACCTGTGCAGTGCCTGGCACAACAGGGCCCTGATCCCAGCTGGGGCAGGGCCTATCTCTCACACTGTGTCTGGGCAGCGCCTGGCACAAGGGAGCTCTGATCTCAGCTGCAGACTCTAGGTGCTGCTGTGAGATAACTAATGATAACGGACAAAAGCTGAGCTATAATTAGCATCCTTCGAACTGCATTCAGGCCTGTCAGCCCCATCCCGGAGCAGGGTGCCCTGTGCTGGGCAGACATGGCATACGAGCCATCTCCTGCCCCACAGAGCTCGCAGGCTTAGGCCTCGATCCTATGGTGAGCTCCCTATGGGCACAGCTGTGTCCCTACATGCTGCGCCTCGCAGGAGTGGGGTAACCTGGGACAAGACAGGACAGGTGGGTGTGGGGCGGCTGCCCAACTGGCCATGGGTGTGCAGAGGAGCTGGATGTGATTGGAAGATGGCCTCAGCTGTATTGTTAACAGAGGGGAACAAGGCTCATAAAGTAGGAGCCCCCTTAGGATGGAACCAAGCGTGCGGGACCCAGTGGCGGGGCACAGGTCTGACACTCAAGAGGCCTGGGTTCAATTCCTGCTTCAGACAGGTCCATCCTGGGTGATCCTGAGCAAGTCCCTGCAGTTGACCCACAAAGTCTCTGAGGTAGAGCGATGCAGCGTGGCGCTGTCAGTCAATTCGATCCCTGGGCTCTACGAAGTGGAGCTCGGCGCTTGGGCTCCCTGCACAGTGACTGGGAGAGGCAGGCGCCTGGGAAGGGGACCCACAAAGCCAGCACACCAGGTGGGGAGCCATGTACACCAGCCAGGTGCTAACCCCCCACATACACTTCCCATGGAGGCCCCTTGCTTGGCTAGCAAGCCACGAACAGGCCTCCTGGTCTGGAGCGGGGCAGCTTCAGGGGTCTGAGTCAGTCATGCAAGAGGCAGAGCTGAAGGAGGCAGTGACATCCCTATAACTGCTAACTCAGCAGGCAGAGCACTCCCCCAGGCTGAGGGGACCTCAGCTTCCATCCCTCTGTCAGAGGGCTGTCCCTTCCCCCTCCCACATCCCTGGTTCTTGTCACACACACAGCAAGGGTAGGAATAAATGGTCAGTTTTCAGAACGGAGAAAGGTAAATAGCAGGATTCCCCAGAGGTCTGTACTGGGACCAGTGCTGTTCAACATTGTTATAAATGATCTGCAGAAGGGGGCAAACAGTGAGGTGGTAAAATTTGGAGATGATACAAAACTACTCAAGATAGTAAAGTCCAAAGCAGACTGCGAAAAGTTACAAAGAGATCTTACAAAACTGGCTGACTGAGCAACAAAACGGCAAATGAAATTCATTTGCAAATGCAAAGTAATGCACATTGGAAAACATCATCCCAACTATACATATAAAATGATGGGGCAAAAATTAGAAAGAGATCTTAGAGCCATTGTGGGTAGTTCTCTGAAAACATAAGAACATAAGAATGGCCATACTGGGTCAGACCAAACATCCACTCAATGTGCAGCGGCAGTCAAAAAAGCAAACAAAATGTTGGGAATCATTAAGGAAGGGATGGATAATAAAACAGAAAATATCATATTGCCTCTGTATAAATCCATGATACGCACACACCTTGAATACTGCATGCAGATGTGGTCACTCTATCTCAAAACAGGTACACTGGAATTGGAAAAGGTTCAGAAAGTGGGGCTTGGGATGGTTCCCAGAGCTTCTGCTGGGCTCTGCCAAGATCTGATCTGTTCCTGCGTTTCTTGCCTTTTGATTCAGGCGCACATGGCAGATCCTTCTCTGGCTCTAGATGCTCAGTCCCAGAGGAACTCTTCACCCTGAGCACTGCTCACAACATCACAGTAAAGAAATGGGGTGAAAATCACCCCGCGCAGTGGACCAGCCATGCACGGCCTATGCATCATTTGAGGGGGAATTTCCACACCAGCATTAGATGGTGTCACCATTCCCCAGATGATGCTAGCTCCTTGTTTTATCCCTGGAGCTCATCTACAGACTTCCCAAGGGCGCCTTCTTGAATCTTGTGGATGCACCTGATTGCACAGGCATTTTCCCATGGGAGGATCCCCCAGTGCCCCATGTTCCAGATGATTCCTCTTTACCCTCACATCAAAGTTCAGTAGCCAACCCCTGCACTGCATTATAAATATGAATAGGATCAGTGACAAGGAACATGGAATAAACATTGCCAGAAATGCACTTAACTTCAGCGTGTTTTCCAAGCAGGGCTGCCTCCTTCCAGGGTATGGGAAAGTGGCTTTTGTCTCAATGGGAAAGCAAAGCGATGGATTCCCCAGTTTCTGATGTCCCTCTCTGCAGCACACCAGCCCTGGGAAATGGGATTAAGCAAAATCACAGGAAGAATAATTGTGTGGGAGTAAATTGTTCAAATGTCACAACGATGAGCTCACTGTGTGTGTGTGAGAGAGAGAGAGAGAGAGAGAGAGACCCAGCTCGGAGGAAAGTCAGCAGATTCAGATGTCTACACGGCTATTTGTAAAGTGCTAGTATAGGCCTAAGTCTGCAGACCAGGACATCACGGTACTGTGGGCAGGGTAGACATACCCGTATAAAAACAGGATCTGATTCTCCTCTCACTCATCACTGATTTTAAACCATGTAACACCACTCATGTCAGTGGAGCTACTCCTGATTTGTCCTGGTGTGAGCCAGTGTGGTAGTAAACACCCAGGGGGCACAGGCCTGGGTTCTGTCCTGGCTCTGCTACTCGGTGACTGTGGGCAAGTCATGTCCCCGCCCCGTGCTTCTATTTTCTCTCCCAAATGTCTCCTTTGTCTGCCTAGACATTGAGCTCCACATGCGCACGCAGCACTCTGCACAATGGGGCCCCAAACTCAGTGGGCCCCTCTAGGTCCTGCCGCAATGATGGGTCATCACTCGTTCCTGAGTATGATCACCTCCCATGGGAGTTATGGGTCCTCAGGTAGCTAAGAAGGCCAATCCTTGAACCACAAGTTCTATTACAATGAGGGCAGATGTTTTCAGACTCAGCAGGAGGTGGCTGACCATGACTGGAAGCCAGTCTCTCCTTCCTCCTGTGCCCCTTGTCCTCTTCAGCTTCAGCCTCTTCCTGCCACAATAAAATCACAATAATAATATGACAGCCTGAATGGGCAGGGGACAGGACTAAGGTCTGAGGTCAAGGTTCATTCTGCCATTTCCTGCCTTATATTCTTGACCCTACAGCTTTAATCATTAGGTAGAGACATGTACACGGATACACACAATTGAGTCCTGTCATGCACATCACAGATTATGTGCATCCCCTGTGTAGAAGCTAAAAGCTCACGGAGAAATGGGGAGTACTTGCTTGACACACGGGATTAAAGGAGGGGAAGGAACCCAAAAAGGAAGAGCTGTCAGAAGCCAAATTGGCCAGCAATGAGCTCCAATAGCAAGGCTCTGAACTGAACCATGGAGACAGCTGTGGCCCAGGGGACACCCACGAGAGAATCCCACAGCCAGGATGCTTGACCCGGGATACGCATGTCTCATGTGGAACTTGGGTTGCAGAAGATGGAACAGACAGAATCTACTACCTGGGCTGAGGCTGTTACTAGCAGGGGAGCACCAGAAGTGAGTGACGTTGAAGCACGGAGGGCCATATCCTGCTCTCGTTTACATGGGTGCAAGACCTATTGACGTCATTGGACATCACACTCATGCAGATTGGAGCAGAAGTTGGCTCCCTGTGTGCAAATCTGACATGGTGTGTCAGGCAAATATGGGTTATGTCTAGGCCATTTGAGAGATTCCCTCTAAACGTTCCAGAACTATAATGAGTCTAGGGAAACACGTATTGAAATGAGCCAGGAATGCAGGGTACGTTCATGTGACAATGCTGTTCTGGCAGGACCCAACTGAGAGTGCCAATTCACGATCAATTGCTTAAACAGGGCAGTTACAGCCCAAGGCTGGGATTTTTCCACCTCTAAGGCAAACCAAACCAGCCAAACAAAAAGGACTTCGGTTTCACCCCACTGGCTAACCACAAGTCACACAAGCAATTTCCTTAGACACTCCAGTTTCCCAGTATTACCACCAGTGCAACTCGTCCTGGGGATGAATGGTTATGAAAAACAACACCCAGGTAAAAGAAAATGGTTCTCTCGATCCCAAAGAATCAAGCCCCAGGCCCAGGTCAATATACACATCAGATCTTACCCACAAATCACGCTGTTGCCAATCCTTTAGAATCTAAAATCTAAAGGTTTATTCATAAAAGGAAAAAGATAGAGATGAGAGCTAGAATTGGTTATATGGAATCAATTACATACAGTAATGGCGAAGTTCTTAGTTCAGGCTTGTAGCAGTGATGGAGTAAACTGCATGTTTAAATCAAGTCTCTGGAGAACATCCCCCGCTGGGATGGGTCATCAGTTCTTTGTTCAGAGCTTCAGTTTGTAGCAAAGTCCCTCCAGAGGTAAGAAGCAGGATTGAAGACCAGATGGAGATGAAGCATCAGCCTTATAGGCTCTTCCAGGTGTGAGAACACTTCTTTGTTCTTACTGTGGAAATTTACAGCAAAATAGAGTCTGCAGTCACATGGACCAGTTCCTGCACACCCTGCTGAGTTACAAGGCGTATCTGCCTCCTCTCAATGGGTCAGTTGTGTAGCTGATAGCCCTTAATGGGCCATCAAGCAGGTTAGGTAGAGCTAAAACCAACTTGTCTGGGATGTCTCCCAGAATTACAGCACAAATTTGAAATACAGACAGTATACAGCCAATACTTATAACTTCAACTACAAAATGATGCATGCATACAGACAGCATAATCATAACCAGCAACCTGTAACCTGATCTTAGACACCTTATATGACCTCCTTTATATAAGATTTGGTGCCACTACAGGACCTTTGTTGCAACCATATTCTATATGGTCCCTGATTATATCAATAACGTCACGGTTCATTTGCACAGTGGGACCAACATTTCTCTCCTCCAGCATGAACACAAGTCGCCAAATCCATGCGTGTCACTGGACTATGATACATTTAACAGATTGGATGGAAGGATGCTCTTGTGGTTAACGAACCAGATTGAGCCATAGAAGAGCTCACTTCAATTCCCTGCTCCTCTACAGGTGCCACGTGTGAACATGGGGGCGTTCCTTCATTTCTCTGTGCCTCAGTTTCCCTATCTGTAAAATGGGATAACGACGGTTCCCCTGTCTCACAGCAGAGGTTGTGAAGATAAATTTATTAACGTGAGAAACTCAGATACTGCACAGGATTGTACGGGTCAGTTGCTAATAATGCTTCTTTTTCTGGCTCTGTAATATTTTATCTGGTTTTTATTGTGCTTTACATAGTATTTTATAGTTTTTAAATAAATCCGGAGCACAGTTGGGAGGGCTGGCACCATTTCATCTCCCTTATTCTCTTGGCAGCCTGTGATGTGTCTGTTTTCCTTACAATTTATTACTCTCTTAATTACAGTTTCAATCTCACAATAAAAGTTATTTGCGTCCCAGCCTACTGCTTTGTCAGTCATAAATCAGGGCTAACAGTAAACACACTGCCCAATAAGCCAGCAGGGGAAAAACAGCTCTACTGAGAAAGCCTCATAAATGGAAAGATGATTTACTTTCCACGCTATTTTCCCTTGCACATTTCGCAGCGTTTACACTCAGAAAGCTCAGGCTCCCCTGAGACCCTCGATTAGTTACGTGACCACAGCTGGCTCATTTTTGGGTTGTGTTATATACATCCTCCGCCCCACCCTGAGAGACAGATGTGAGTTCTTTGGTCGGTCTGGAACTGGATTGTGCAGCTTTGTAACGTGAGGACAGGCCATAACCTCCCACCGCTGTGTCAGCCCGGTGAGTAAACTGGTTTAGCAGCGTCTTGATCATTCCTTGCTGTGTTAAATTCAGTGTGTGGCTAACAGGAGGGATATTGTTTATGGAGAGGGCGTGGGCCTTTAAAGTCGGGAAAAGTGTCTCTGAAACGGCACCACGGGATTCCACGTAGCTCAGGGATTCGGTTGAAAAATAAAATGCGTCTTTACTACGCACTGGTCAGATGCGAAACCCTAGTGCCTCATCGCTGGCGACTCTGGCCTGGCCGAGGGGCACGGTACCAGACAGATGTAACAAACCTCTGGTGCAACTCGAGGGAAATTCTGTTAACCATGCTGCAGCTGCTGTCTGAGCCTCACAGGTTCCAGTTCTCTCTCTCCCCACTTTACAGCTCTGCAGGGCCAGTGGAAGTAACAGACCATTAATTTTGGCCTCTACAGTCACGGCACACAGAGTTTCAAGCGGCTGTTTCCAGTCACTTTTCTCACCATCCCTGCTCCTTAATCCGATGGCTGTATCTTGGCTGTTTTCACGCGATGTTCAGCTTGGCAGGCGGCAAAGGCAACGGGTGACCAATTCTCCCCCTTATGGAGATGATTTTCTGCCAGTCCTGTAGAACTGTGGCGCACCCTAGATTCTCTTGCAGAGTCAGCTTCTGGGGAAAGCTTTCTCACCAAAGCCACAGACACAAATCACACCAGAGCTTCCAAGATCATGGCAAAGGTAAAGGGTAGAACCCTCTACCACGTCTGCCACAGCCAATCAACAAGGGTTGCCATCTTTGTTACTCGTCTGTACAGCACCTAGCACAATGGGGCCTTGGTCCTTGATTGATGATGACTAGGTGCTAGCATAATCTAGCACTGCTAACATTACTAACCCTCCCAGAGGGTAGTTTCTTCCCATTTGTTAGATGTTGGCATATGGCCCAAGCAGGAGAATTAATGTCCCTGCCAAACTTTTGTTTTCATTATCATATTTACAAGCATGTTTAGAGACTAATGGATGAAATCTTGCTAGGAATGAAATCATGTGTCACTGAATATTCACATAAGAATGGCCACACTGGGTCAGACCAAATGTCCATCTAGCCCAGTATCCTGTCTACTGACAGTGGCCAATGCCAGGTGCCCCAGAGGGAATGAACAGAACAGGTTATCATTGAGTGATCCATCCCATTGCCCATCCCCAGTTTCTGACAAACAGAGGCGAGGGACACCATCCCTGCCCATGCTGGCTAATAGCCATTGCTGGCCCCATCCTCCGTGAATTTATCTAATTCCTTTTTGAATCCTGTTATAGTCTTGGCCTTCATGACATTCTCCGGCAATGAGTTCCACAGGTTGACACGTGTTAATCTGAAATGAGCGCTATTAAATGAAGAATTCTGCACCTGCAGCTCTATCATCATTCAACTACAGTCTCGTCATACTTGTTACATTTTATACTTAGAGTTAAGTATTATTTAGGTCCAGGACAACCAGGCTCCTTAACATAACCTTTCTTTTCAGTTTAGACCAAAAATAAGAAAACACTTTAATTTGTGTGTGTGTTGTCATAGGCCCTAAAGGCTCTGCGTGAGATCAAGGCACCACTGCACTAATTACTACACAGTCTCTGCCCTGAAGAGCTTAAAATCTAAATAGACCAGACAGACAAAGGACAGGGGAGGAAACAGAGGCCCAGAGAGATGAAATGACATAGCATCCAGTGCCAGGTGCCTCCGAGGAAGGTGCAGTGGGTGGCTCTGAGTAATCTGTTCCCAAGGACAGTTTTCTTCCTAACCCCATTAGTTAGAGGTCAGTGTACATGCTGAAGCACGTCAGATCAGACATCCCTGGTCATACAGTGCCACTGGGTAGAGTCTGATAGCACTTTCGAATGAAACATGCCCCTGGCAGAGACTGCTGCCTGCTCATTGCTAACTAACAAAAGCCTTGTGTCAAACTAAACAGCCTGATTGTCAGAGGTGCTGAGCACCTGTGGCTCCCATTAACGTCAGAAGGAATTGACGGTGCTCAGCACCTTTGAAAATGCTGGCTTCTATCTCTGCCCCGAGGCCGAATGCACTAATGGCTGATGTTCACCCCAGCAGGCCGGCGCTAACTCTATGCCTCACTGGACACCTCCAAACACGACTTCAGTGCCTGGGGAAGTTTTTGAATTTCACCCTAATGTTTGAAAAGCCCCGTACAAGCCTCAGACAGGTGCCACAAGAGAGGTTCACAGTATCGTTCGCAAAAATCACAGGTTCTCTTTGGGTAGAACTTTCTCTTGGGTGTTTTCCTTCCCCTGGGGGTTCTACCCCTCTCTGCTGGCCATTGGCAGGGGCGGCTCCAGGCACCCGTGTATCAAGCACATGCCTGGGGTGGCAAGCCTCGGGGGGCAGCCTGCCGGTCACCGGGAAGGCGGCAGTCAGGCTGCCTTCGGCAGCATGCCTGCGGGAGGTCTGCTGGTCCCACGGCTTTGGCGGCAATTTGGCAGCTGGTTCGTCAAAGACACGGGACCGGCAGACCTCCCGCAGACGCGCTGCTGAAAGCCGCCTTACTCCCATGCTTGGGACAGCAAAATACATAGAGCAGCCCCTGGCCATCGGATACTGAAATGAAGGAGGATGGGCTGTAGATCAGTAGCTGCAGAAACTGAAACTCAGCTGTCTTGGTCTGGTGGTTTGGCGAGAGGACAAATTCAGAACTGAGGGTGAAGGAGGCTGTCAAGGCTGAATCCCCGCTCTGTCACTCCAAGTGCAGAAGGTGGGGCCCGCAAGGATTCTAAAAATTAATACTGGCCACTCAGGCTTGTATGAAACCCCCAAGGTTACAGCTTCTCTCTGATCTTGGCCTGGTAAATGCTGCCACCACCCACTGCCTCTTGCAAATCCTTGAAAAACTCATTAGGGAAGTTTCCCCTGAGGCCCCTCAGCTTTTCCACCCCTCCCTCAGGAAAGCCGAGAAAGGAAACAAACAAAAGGGAAACCCAGTGGTTGCCACCAGCTCATTGAAAAACATATGCACAGACCTTTTCAGACACAAAACCAATCCGTTTTTTTTTTTTTAAAGGGTAAATTTTATTTAAAAAAGAGGAAAGGAGACACATCTGGAACATCAGGCTATTGCTAGGTGTTACAGAGCAACTGAAAAGGGGTTGAACACCAGGCATGGCTCCCTGGGGTCCAGCTTGTCATTACAAAAGAAAACAAAACAATCTGAGCTTAGCACAGAGGAAATCCACAAGCCACATTAAAGAAATGAACCTGATCGCATCTGTCTAAACATTCCCTGTCCCAGTGAATCCTTCTAGGGATGGAAGATAATTTTTCATACCTGGTTCAAACTGTGCACAGCATTCCTGCTGCCTCTGTCTCTTCAGCCAAGAAAGACCAACCCAGAGACAACGGGAACGCTTCCTATTGGCTCTTTTGGTCAGATGCCCACTCCCTTTTCTTTACCTGGGGGACTTTTTAACCCTTTACAGGTAAAGCAAGCAGCCACCAAGAGGGACTTTATAGCTAACTGACTGGCTGGGTGTTCGGAAAAGGGAGCTACCCCCCACCTTCATTTATCACAGGCGGAGGGCTCAAATCTCCACTCTGCAATGCCATTTTGACACCAAAGTAACTGCAAAAGTGGTGTAACAGCAGCAATTCAGATCTTAACTTTCACTGTCTTCCAAGACTTTGGTGTCACCTACACAGGGCTGGCTCCAGGCACCAGCTTATCAAGCAGGTGCTTGGGGCAGCAACTCCAGAGAGGGGCGGCATTCTTATGTATTCGGTGGCAATTCGGAGGAGGGTCTTTCACTCTCGCTCAGGAGCGAAGGACCTCCTGCTGAATTGCCACAGATCGCTATCGTGGCTTTTTTGTTTTTTTGGCTGCTTGGGGCGGCCAAACCCCTGGAACCGGCCCTGCACCTACACCAATTTTTACCTGCTTACCAACGTAACCTCAGTCTAGGTGATAATCACAGTAGATTCCCTCGTGCCTAAGGAATTCTATAAAGAGGCATCAGTGATCCTTGACAGTGTCTGAACTTGGGGCTTTGGTGGTTATTAAATGGTTGTGTACCCTGTAGCGCAGTGTAATTACATGCAATTTTGTATCATTACATGACTGTAGGTTCAGTAGAGCCTCTAGGCATATGCGGGGCTTTGGAAGTTATGTGGTGACATGTATCACAGAGCAGGTAATCAGATGGGCGGTTGTGGTTATAGGGTTGTATACACTGTACTGACAAATGATCTGGGCAGTTTGTTGCTGTTTTGTTTTTAACTCTAGGCTGTGCGACATCTGAGGTGGGATGGAGCAGCCTCAGCACACCATGCCACTTGCCAATTCCTCCTTCTATCAGCCTTCCACCTTCCTCCTGACGGGTTTTCCGGGACTGGAAGCCAATCACCACTGGATCTCCATCCCTTTCTGTGTGTTCTATCTCATCGGCCTTTCAGGGAACTGCCTGATCCTGATCATCATCAAGAAGACCCAAAGTCTTCATAAGCCTATGTACTACTTCCTTTCCATGCTGGCCATGACAGACCTGGGCTTGGCTTTGTGCACCCTTCCTACCACGCTGGGCATCTTTTGGTTTAAGATCAGAAAAATTGAGTTCAATGCCTGTCTCACCCAAACGTATTTTATCCACATACTATCAGTGATGGAATCCTCGGTGCTCCTGGCCATGGCCTTTGATCGTTTCATTGCTATCTCCAACCCTCTGAGATATTCGTCCATCTTGACCGAGTCAACCATCATCAAAATAGGGCTGGCGATTGTTTCAAGAGCTGTGATCTCCCTCCTCCCAATACCCTTTCTGCTAAAAAGGTTAACCTACTGTGGGGACAATGTGCTTTCCCACTCATTTTGCTTTCACCCTGATATCATGAAGCTGGCCTGCGCAGATATAAAAGTCAACATCCTGTATGGTTTAATTGTCATTCTTTCAACGGTGGGTGTGGATTTTGTGTTCATTGTGCTATCATATGTTCTGATCCTTAAGACTGTGGTCAACCTCACAACCAAGGAAAAATGTCTCAAGGCTTTGAACACATGTGTGTCCCATATCTGTGCCGTCCTAATCTTCTTCATCCCAATGATTGGACTGTCTGTTCTCCATCGATGTGGTAACAATGTTCCGCCTATGCTTAACATTGTGGTGGCCTATATCTACCTTATTGTGCCTCCTGTCTTAAATCCTATAATATACAGTGTCAAATCCAAACTGATCCGCAGAGCCATGCTCAGAACACTGTGGTGGAAAAATGAGTCAATGTGACAGACTTTCACCATCAGGTTTCCTGGAAAATTCAAGTGACTTGTTTTGTCAGGTTAAATCAAAGGACTTGGCCAGAAGATGAAAACTGCAATTCGCCTTGGATGTTATATCCCAGCTCAATGTTGTGTTCTTCCATTTCCTCCTGGAATCACCCCCACTCCGCTGCCGACTTCATCAAACCTAAGGCCCTGATCGCTGGAGTCTGCAAGAAGTGGGCTCCACCTATGAGGATGCCATTCTAAGATTTGGGCCCAAACTAATTATTTTTAAAAGTGACGTGGGGCGGTGGAACGGGGAGCCACTAAAATGCAGATCCTGAAAAAGTTAGTAACCTAATCAATCTGTGTAAGCCCTGTTTGACTAAAGTCCTCTTGTCCTGCCTCAGGCCATGTCCTGGCTATCATAGACTCAGGATCCCTACCTATACGCAAACTATGCAGCTGCATAGGGCACCAGGTCATTTGGGGCAACAAATTGCCCCAAATGTCCTGGTGCCCTATGCAGCTGCGTACTGCATCCAGCCCAATCCCCCAGACGGTTGAGCCGGCCCCTCATGGGTTGCGCACAGCAGGGTCCAGAGAAGCTGCCTGTGCCCCTGCCCCACCCCTTCCTCTCAGCCCTGGCCCCTGCTCTGCCCCCGTCCCACCTCTTCTCACCCCTGCTCCACCCCAGCCCTGCCCCCACTCTGTCCCCTCCTCCCCAAACCCCATCCTCCGAGCTAGGTGTCCTGGGAGACTGCAGCAGGGGTTGGGGTCAGGCCCGCCCTGCACTTGCCGGGTGGTGGGAAGTGGAGCGACCCAGCCCCAGCCCACTCCACTCTGCCACTGGTGTGTGCCACCAGTGAGTCCTGGGGGCGGTTCCCCCCAGTCCCCGAAGCCTGGGAGCCAGGGGAGCAGAGCAGAGCAGGTTGGCACCAGATCGCTCTACTTCCTGCTGCCCCGTGAGTGCAGAGGCGGGCCCAACCCCTGCTGCCTTCCTGCACTGGCTGCTCCTGCCTCCCAAAGCTCTTGGGTACATCCCCCCACCCCGTGGAGGCCTGGGGTGCCCCCCCCCACAGAGGCCTGGGACACCTGGGGTGCTGCGTAGGGCACCACAATCTCTAGGGATGACCCTGCATAGACTGTAAGTGCATTGGGGCAGGGGCTGTGATCAAGCTTTCCAAAAGCGCCTGGTGATTCTGGGTGCTCCAATTCCTGGGGGATCAACTGGCGGCACTCAAAGGGGCCTGATTTTCAGAGGGGGGTTGCTAAGCACTTTCCGAAAATCATCCCCTTTAAGGTGTCTCAAGGCAGGCACCCAAAGGTCACTAGGCATTTTCAAAAAGTTCGGCCTCGATCTTCAGTTGTGTCTGTAAAGCACCATGCACCTCTATGGTGCTATACATAGTGGTGCTGCTGCCCCTGTTGTCACTTTCGATGAGCCTCACTGGCTTGTTTCACATGTTGTTCTGGCGGCTGTTCTGCACTGCACACAATCGATATGTGTTTTACAACATCGTACCTACAATAAAGGAGATTTACCTGTTTAAAGTGGTTATGAGAGACAATGAAAGCACTTTTCTGTATGCTTGTAAGAGCTGGGATTGTGCTAGGGTAGTACTGGCCTCCTGGTCAGAGCAACTACACCTCTACCCCGATATAATGCAGTCCTCGGGAGCCAAAAAATCTGACCGCCTTATAGGTGAGACCGCGTTATATCGGGTACAGCGAACCAGCAGGAGCTGGTATGCTGTGCTGCACTGGACCGGCTTCGCCAGCGGTGATTTAAAGGGCCTGGTGCTCTGGCCACTGCGGGGAGCCCCGGGCCTTTTAAATCACCACCAGAGCTCTGGCAGCGGTGCTCAGGAGCGCTTTAAGGGACTGGGGGCTCCCTGCAGCGGCCGGAGACTCTGGCCCTTTAAATCCCCACCAGAGCCTGGCTGCCAGAGCCCCGGGCTCTGGCAACTGGGCTCAGGGAGGGATTTAAAGGGCCCAGGGCTCCACACAAATTCAGATATAACCTGGTAAAACAGCGGGGCTCAGGCAGCTCTTTAAAGGGCCCGGAGCACCCCGCTGCTTTACCGCATTATATCCAAATCCGTGTTATATCTGGTTGCGTTATATTGGGGAAGAGGTGTATTCATATTAATATTCAGACTGGAAAAAGGGTAATTAATCATTGGGACAATTTACCAAAGGTCGGAGAGGATTCTCCATCACAGGCAATTGTTCAACCAAGACAGGATGTTTTTCCTAGAAACGAGGAATTAGGAGTTATTGTGGGGCAGGTCTCTGGCCTGTGCTATACAGGCAGTCAGAGTAGATGATCACCAGGCTCCCTTCTGGCCTTGGGATCTCTGAATCCAGTATACATCATGCATTCACAACTTGGCTATTGTTTTGGATTCTGGGTGCAAGTAGTGCCCCTAGTGGCTGAGAAGAGGAAGGACTCAGTTGCAGTAAAACTAAGGTAGGAATGGAAAGAAACGGTCAATTTTCAACATGGCACCAGGCTGACAGCAGGGGGTGGGCCAAGATCCAGTACCTGGCTGGTGTTCAATATAGTTATTGATGATCTGGCAAAGGGCAGGCAGGAACTGAGGTGGTAACATTTCCTGATGGCACAAAATTCAATTAGTCAAGAGTACGGAGTTGCAGAAGAATCCGAGAAAAAGCAAAGAAAAAGCAGCCCAATGGGAATTGAAACTCAGGGTTGGCACATGCAAAGTAAAGTAACTCTGGAAGGAATCATTTGAACTACTGCAAACATCTGGGTTCTAAATTAACACTAGCAGCTCAGCGTCTCTGAAAGTCGGCTTTCCCGATCCATCTTGGGCTGCTTTCCTAAAGAATGCTTCATTTTAAGATAGCTCATCCAGGTGGACTAAATGACTCCAGCTGGGCAGTGTCATTGTGCAGTATAAATATTCCCCGATGCTGCAAAGCCAGACTTTAGTGATCCCCGATGAGAGACTATAACTGGATTTGCTTTCCTTGCACTGTGAAGAACAATATTCTCCACTCCCACTCCAGTAAACAGGATGTCATGGAATTAAGCACTTAATCCTGTTTTATGGAAGTCAGTGGGAAAGTTGCCACAGACTTCTATTGAAACAGGATGAAGCCAAAAGTTAGAAGCAGTTTTGCTTGTAATGGGCCTTCTCCTGCCTGATACAGAGCATTTACGGCTCTCATTGGGGAGATCAGACCAATTCAGAGTCTGGTCGCTCTTAGATCATGTTCCATTCCCCACCCTGGCTGGAATAAAGCAGGAAAAGAATAGGGTGAAGAATCCTCCATGAACCTGAAAAGGTGAAAGAGAAAACTTGGTAGCACCTTCCTCCATGAATGGTCCCACTGACGTCAACGGGGCTACTCGTAGAGTAAGATAGGAGTCAGTGTGTAACCTGGCCCTAGAATGAAGCCCGTTTTAAGTCTCGCAATGCCAGTCTTATTTATCTGGGAACTAACTAGATACTACAAGAAAGTCAAAGACTCCCAGACAGACTTTAGTGGGAGATAGGTTTGCCCAGCATCTCTCAGGCCCACATCGTGGGATGCCCACCTCCTGGCAAGGGGATGCTAGGAGGAAGCAGTCCCTTTGGTGTAGGAGCAGCCTGGCCCTTGTGCAGGTGGATAAGCAAAGATACTTGCAGGGCAGAACCAGGCTCGGGCAGGCCCCTACTACATATGGGTGCCAGCTCTCCGGTTCCCTGGTTACCAATCCTGCTAGCAAGCCTCTCAGTCTCTCTCTCACCAACAAGCAGCTTTATAAAAGCTAATCGCACCTCATTCCTTGGCCTCCCGGAGCTCAGTCAAGAGCCCCTAAGGGATCTACCAGCCTTCCACCACCTGCTTCTGGATGAGAGGGAGGGAGGGTGAGCAGGGAATTAACTCTTTCCCTGCTGGACGGAGGGACATTTCTGCAGCCCAGTCACAAATTGACCAGGAGATATAGATATCAGACCAGATGGTCAGCTGTGCCCGTTTATATTAGCCGAAGCGCTGACCCAGGAGTCAGGATAAAGAAGAATTAATATAAAGTGACTGACCGGCAGTTGCCTCAAGCACCCGTTTCGGTTTAGCAGTCATCTGAGAAGCCTCAGTGCTAATGCTGTGAGCCCAGTGGGCCTTCCAGAAGGCATAATATACGCTGTCCTCTCTGACAAGTTGCAGGCAGGCAAGAGCTGTGCATGGCTTTTCTTGGATGGTGCAGAAATCCTCCTTGCTCCATTCATTCTGGTGAGTCAGAGGCTTAGAGTGAACCTGGGTCCATCATTAGAAGGTCAGTGTCACTGTTTGCAAGAGAATTCAGGCTGCTGCTTATAGAGATCATCCGGCTGCATGGATCAACCCTCACTTTGCCAAAGTCTCGATGTTGTGCTGCTTGCATGTGCTTTCCCCTTGAGGCCGCTGATTACTGAGGCTTTTGGTTGGAAGACTCAAGTTAGAAACATAAAAGTGTTTGCTTTGAAAGACAGGGACTCATTCTGAATCTCTGGCATGGCTATTCCTTAGCGGGACATGATTTTTAAAACGTGCTCAGCACTCACCCTCCAAAAATTAAGCCCTTTTAACCGGTCTCAGTTTGGGTCCCCAAAATTACTCGTCACAGTTGAAAATCTTGCCCTGCATATGTGTGGTCCAAATAGGGTCGCCAGATGTCATGATTTTATAGGAGCAGTCCTGATATTTGGGGCTTTTTTTTATATAGGTGCCTATAACCCTCTTGGAAAAGATTTTGAAGGAGAAAGCAGTTAATGACATTGAAGTCAATGGTAATTGGGACAAAATACAACATGGTTTTACAAAAGGTAGATCGTGCCAAACCAACCAGATCTCCTTCTTTGAGAAAGTAACAGATATTTTAGACAAAGGAAACATAGTGGACCTAATGTACCTCGATTTCAATAAGGCATTTGACACGGTTCCACATGGGGAATTATTTGCTAAATTGGAAAAGATGGGGATCAATATGAAAATTGAAAGGTGGATAAGGAACTGGTTAAAGGGGAGACTACAACGGGTCGTACTGAAAGGTGAACTGTCAGGCTGGAGGGAGGTTACTAGTGGAGTTCCTCAGGGATCAGTTTTGGGACCAATCTTATTTAACCTTTTCATTACTGACCTGGGCACAAAAAGTGGGAATGTGCTAATAAAGTTTGCGGATGACACAAAGCTGGCAGGTATTGCTAAAACAGAGAAGGACCGGGATATCATACAGGAAGATCTGAATGACCTTGTAAACTGGAGTAATAGTAATTGGATGAAATTTAATAGTGAAAAGTGCAAAGTCATGCATTTAGAAAGTAAACTTTTAGTCATAAATTGGGGACACATCAGTTGGAAGTAACAGAGGAGGAGAAGGACCTCAGAATATTGGTTGATCACAGGATGACTTTGAGCTGCCAATGTGTTATGGTCTTTAAAAAAGCTAATGAGGTCTTGGGATGCATCAGGCAAGGAATTTCCAGTGGAGATAAGGAGGTGTTAGTACCGTTATATAAGGCAATGGTTAGACTTCATCTGGAATGCTGTGTGCAGTTCTAGTCTCCCATGTTTAAGAAGGATGAATTCAAGCTGGAACAGGTACAGAGAAGGGCTACTAGGATGATCCGAGGAATGGAAAACCTGTCTTATGAAAGGAGACTCAAAGAGCTTGTCTTGTTTAGCCTAACCAAAAGAAGGCTGAGGGAGGATATGATTGCTCTTTATAAATATATCAGAGGGATACATATCAGGGAGGGAGAGGAATTATATAAGTTTAGTACCAATGTGTACATGAGAACAAATGGATATAAACTGGACACTAGGAAGTTTAGACTTGAAATTAGACTAAGCTTTTTAACCATTGGAGGAATTAAGTTCTGGAACAGCCTTCCAAGGGGAGTAGTGGGGGCAAAAGACATATCTGGCTTTAAGACTAAACTTGATAAGTTTATGGAGGGGATGGTATGATGGGATAGCCTAATTTTGGCAATTAATTGATCTTCGATTCTTAGCAGATAAATATGCCCAGGGGTCTGTGATGAGATGTTAGATGGGGTGGAATCTGAGTTACTATAGAGAATTCTTTCCTGGGTGCTGGCTGATGAGTCTTGCCCATATGTTCAGGGTTTAACTAATAGCCATATTTGGGGTCAGGAAGGAATTTTCCTCCAGCACAGATCGGCAGAGGCCCTGGAGGTTTTTTGCCTTCCTCTGCAGCATGGGGCACAAGTCACTTGCTGGAGGATTCTCTGCACCTTGAGGTCTTTAAACCACAATTTGAGGACTTCAATCGCTCAGACATAGTTTAGGGGTTTGTTACAGGCTTGGGTGGGGGAGATTCTGTAGCCTGCGTTGTGCATGAGGTCAGACTAGATGATCATAATGGTCCCTTCTGACCTTAAAGTCTATGACTCTATAACCCTTCCTCCCCTCCCCATCTCAATTTTTCACACTTTCTAGATGGTCACCCTAGGTCCAAAGAACTGGAGATGAACTACAGCTAGCAAAAGATCCCCTGCTTATTTCGTCTGTTTCTCTACCGGTCACCCTGTCTTACAATGTTTTAAAAGCATGGGGCTACTTGTCCAATAGGAGTCTCACAATGTGATCATGCTCTGCTTGTATTTAAAAATTATTAGAAGGCGAAACTGAGTCTGTTAGTTGCTATTAATAATTCAGGCAGCTTGTTCCTTTTACCTAATCATTACTGCAAGTGGGTTATTGAAATGTTCAGCAGTAAAAAGATTTTTAGCCAACTGTGTATTATGCTCCCATTTATAAAGGGTTAGTAAATGATTAATAGTTATGGCCATCTTACGCACACAAGTAGTATGAGTGATAGGTTATTATAAGCACATCGGTAGAAGGTATCATAAAAGGCTTTAAGCCATAGTTACAAGCAACAAATTGACCCATCAGACTCTATAACAATTGGCTAATCATTTATCAAAGCATCCTTTAGTCATTCATTAACCCTGTATAATGTATTTGGAAAAGGAGTATTAATACAAAGTGGGACCCTGTTGCAAAAGATTGTGGCACGTGAAAGGCTGATCCAGGGAAGTGGAGACAGACTTGTACAGTCATTCACACAATGCATGGAGTGAGGAAACCAGCCAATCACACAGCCGCAGCCCTCTAAGCGCAGGCAAGAAACTACAGATCCAGGAAATGAAACCCCAGCAATATGACAGAAGGGAGTTTGAGCCAAAAATAATCTTTCTCTCTCTCTCTCTGCTACAAATTTCAGCTCAATTTTTCTCTAATTAAATTTCTCAGTTTACTAACAATATTGTATTAATATTCTGCAAACCTCTATTACCGGTTGTCACAGCCACACAGGATCCATGCTACACCCCCAGCTTTGGGATGGTCTCTTGGAGGAACGCCTTGGTGCACCAGACCCCGTAGGGGTCTCTCTCTTCCTCCAGGGTAGGTTCCACGCGGCCTCATCACCTCCCACGACTGAACCTCTGGGGCTCCAGCCCTCCTGGTTCACACCGTGAGCTCTGTTCAGAGAGTCCAGCTGAGCTAGACTCCCGGTAGAGACTTGTCCACTCTTCAGGGACTAATGCACATGGCCATGCATTCACAGTGACACACGAGCAGCGTTGTTAAAGCAGTCTGGTCGATTAGTAAACTGGACACAGCCTAGGAAGTCCTTAGGCTAGCACAGAGGGAAAAGTATGGCTCAGTTCCATTCTGGTTCCTCAGAGCCCCACCGAGCTGTAGTGAACTCCATATTCAGGCTCTGTCTCTTTCTCTATCTGAGCTCGTTCGTCAATTCCCAGAGAAGAACCCTACCTTGTTCCAGCAGTGTCAAGGTTCCTTCCCCACTCTGAACTTTAGGGTACAGATGTGGGGACCTGCATGGACACTTCTAAGCTTAATTACAAGCTTAGATCTGGTAACACTGCCACCATCAAGAATTTCAGTGTCTGGAACACTCCCTGTCCCCCCAAAACTTTTCCCTCCCTGGGTTGCCTTGAGGGACTTCACCAATTCCCTGGTGAACACAGATCCAAACCCCTTGAATCTTAAAACAAGGAGAAATTAACCATCCCCTCTCTCCAAGCAAAGGAAAAACTTCCCTCCTTTCTTTTGAAACATCTTGTTCCCCCATTGGTTCCTTTGGTCAGGTGTTAGCTAGGCTAGGTGAACTTTTTAACCCTTTACAGGTAAAAGAGGCATTAACCCTTAACATCTGTTTATGACACACCCCCCAAATCTCAGACAGTGTGGAACCACACTGGCGATGATTTCTTCCTAGAACTTTAGAATAAACAGATTAATAAAACACATGCACCTTTACATGTACTACTAATTATGTAAAACTACAAGATCTTTTATACTCCAAGGACAATTTAACTAGTTAACTCCGGGATACTTTCATGGGAGAGTGCATCAGCTACTTTGCTAGAAGCTTCTGAAATGTGTTGAATTTCAAAACCAAAATCTTGGAGATCTAAACTCCATCGAAGAAATTTTTTTGTTGTTCCCCTTGGCAGTATGAAGCCACTTTAGCGCAGCATGTTCGGTTTGTAGCTGGAAGCGTCGTCCCCATACGTATGGGCATAGCTTTTCCAGGGCATACACAATGGCGTAACATTCTTTTTTACTGATTGACCAGTGACTTTCCCTCTCAGACAGTTTCTTGCTGAGAAACACGCCAGGATGGAATTCTTGATCTGGTCCTTCCTGCATTAAAACTGCTCCTACACCACGCTCAGACGCATCTGTGGTTACTAGGAATGGTTTATCAAAGTCTGGGGCCCTTAGCACAGAGTCAGACATGAGTGTTGCCTTAAGCTGGTTAAAGGCCTTCTGGCACTCATCAGTCCACTTAACTGCATTCGGCTGGGTCTTTTTAGTCAGGTCTGTTAGTAGGGCAGCGATTTGGCTGTAGTGTGCTACAAATCGTCTGTAATATCTGGCCAAGCCTAAGAAGGATTGGACCTGTTTCTTTGACTTTGGGACAGGCCACTTTTGAATAGCATCCATCTTGGCCTGTAGGGGATTTATCGTTCCTTGACCCACCTGATGTCCAAGGTAAGTCACTCTGTTTTGGCCTGTTTGACACTTTTTAGCCTTAACAGTTAGTCCTGCCGGCCTGATGCACTCAAAGACTTTTTCCAGGTGCTCCAGGTGTTCTGCCCATGAATCAGAAAAAATGGCCACGTCATCGAGGTAGGCAACTGCAGATTCTCCCAATCCTGCTAGGAGACCATCTACCAGCCTCTGGAAGGTGGTTGGTGCATTTCGCAGCCCGAAAGGAAGCACATTAAATTAATACACCCCTGCATGGATGATGAATGCTGACCTTTCTTTGGCTGGTTTATCCAGTAGTACTTGCCAGTACCCCTTGGTTAAGTCTAATGTAGGGATGAACTGAGCATGTCCCAATTTCTCCAATAGCTCATCGGTGCATGGAATTGGATAGTTGTCAGGATGAGTTACAGCATTTAGCTTACAGTAATCCATGCAAAAGCGTATTTCCTCATCTGGTTTGGGAACTAGAATCACGGGAGATGCCCATGCACTGTTAGAGGGGTGGATTATACCCATCTGTAGCATTTTTTGAATTTCCCATTCTATAGCAACTTGGGCATGAGGATACACCTGGTAGGGTGGTTTTCTAATTGGTTGAGCATTACCTGTGTCAATGGAGTGGTATGCCCATTCAGTCCGTCCTGGGGTGGCTGAGAACACTAGGGCAAAGCTAGTGCACAGCTGCTTGATCTGTTGCCGCTGCAGACGTTCCAGGGTTGTGGAGAGGTTCACCTCTTCCATGCCACCGTCACTTTTTCCTTCATAGTAGGCACCTTCAGGCCACTCAGCGTCATCTCTTCCCTGGGCTATAAACTGACAAACTTTTAATTCTCTGGAATAAAAGGGCTTTAGAGAATTAACATGGTACATTTTAGGGTTGAGGTGGGGAATGCTATGAGATAGTTAACAGCTCCCAGGCGCTCTTGGACCATGAATGGCCCTTCCCATGATGCTTCCATCTTATGGGCCTGTTGTGCCTTCAAGATCATAACCTGGTCTCCTACCTTGAAGGAACGCTTTCTGGTATGTTTATCATACCAGGCCTTTTGCTCTTCCTGAGCATCCTTTAGGTTTTCTTTAGCAAGGGCTAAAGAGTGTCAGAGGTGCTTTGTAGATTGCTTACAAAGTCTAGAATGTTAGTTCCTGGAGAAGGCATAAACCCCTCCCATTGCTGCTTCACTAACTGTAATGACCCCTTAACCTCGTGGCCATACACAAGTTCGAATGGTGAAAACTCTAAACTGGGATGTGGTACAGCCCTGTACGCAAAAAGCAACTGCTGCAACACTAGGTCCCAGTCATTGGAGTGTTCATTTAAGAATTTACGTATCATGGCCCCCAAAGTTCCATTAAACCTCTCCACCAGGCCATTGGTTTGATGGTGGTAAGGGGTGGCAACCAAGTGATTCACCCCATGAGCTTCCCATAGGTTTTCCATTGTCCCTGCCAGGAAATTAGTTCCAAATCTGTAAGGATGTTGGAGGACCAACCTACCCTGGCAAAAATGTCTGCTAAGGCCTGGCACACAGTTTTAGCCCTGGTATTGCTTAGAGCTACTGCTTCCGGCCATCGGGTAGCAAAATCCATGAAAGTCAGTATGTACTGCTTTCCTCTGGGGGTCTTTTTTGGGAAAGGACCCAGAATATCCACAGCTACTCACTGAAATGGGACCTCAATTATGGAGAGTGGCAGGAGAGGGGCTTTGACCTGGTCTTGGGGCTTCCCCACCCGTTGGCACAGCTCACAAGACTGGACATAATTGGCAGCGTCTTTGCCCATCCCCTCCTAGTGGAAAGACTTCCCCAACCGGTCCTTGGTTCTGTTCACCCCAGAATGACCACTGGGATGATCATGGGATAAGCTCAAGAGCTTTCCCCGGTACTTAGTTGGAACTACCAACTGTCTTTGAGGACGCTAGTCTTCCTGGTGTCCACCAGAAAGAGTCTCCTTGTATAAAAATCCTTGTTCTACAACAAACTGGGATCAGTTAGAAGAGCTGAGAGGCTGTTGGGTGCTCCGTGCCGACACCCAAGCTTTCTGAAGGCTGTCATCTACTTCCTGCTCAGCCTGGAAGTCAGAGACATCAGTTTCTCCTTAGACTGTGGACTTGGGCTTGGTCCCTCTGGAAGTGATGTAGGTGATGGGGTTGCTTTCGTCGATTGTGAACCACTTTCCGCTGGTGCACTATGTGATATTTCAGGCTCTGGCTGAGCCTCTTGGGTAGGGTTGTCCGCTGGTTCTGCCAGTTCAGGCCCCCTGGTGCCCTCTGGCGTTGGAGTTGTAGATGGGTTTGCAAGCGCTGGAGTCAGTGCTGGCAACGGTTCCGGTGCTGATTGCTTTGCCAGTTCCGGTTCTGGGACTGGATGCACTATGGTTGTTGCAGTCTTTGGCAGGGAATCCAGTTCCACCACCACTGTCTGGGTCTCTGGTAACACAGACAGGTCCCTGGTGGATGGCTCAGGAACAGGGATGCGTGTGGAAGCTTGCCTGGCCTGGCTGCGTGTGACCATTCCCACCCAGTTGGCCAGCTTCACACGGTTGGCCAAGTCTTCCCCCAGTAGCATGGGGATGGGATAATTGTTATAGACTGCAAAAGTCCACGTTCCTGACCAGCCCTTGTTCTGGACAGGCAACTCAGCTGTAGGCAAGTTTAAAGATTTTGACATGAATGGGTGAATTGTCACTTGAGGCTCTGGGTTGATGAACTTGGGGTCCACTAAGGATTGGTGGATAGCTGACACTTGTGCCCCTGTGCGTCTCCACGCGATAACCTTCTTTCTGCCCACTTTCAAGTTTTCCCTTCGCTCCAAGGCTATTTGAGAGGCATCTGGGTCTGGGGATCTTTGGTGTGATTGTGATGTAATGAACTGTAACACTGGTCTGCAATTTTTGAAAAGTCGTCTGCTTCAGAGATAAAATGTGATATTTATTATGTATTTTGATGTGCTGAATTCAAATATGACAATTAAAACAACTGATTGGCTACTGTTTCTAAGATATTAAAGTTTTTACAATTTATGTCTAAGTATACTGTGTAGATAGTAGAGTTTTAAGCATAAATTGTAAACCTAGGTCTTTTCATGTGTTTATGGTTGCTTTACATGATAATATTTCACCTGTCCTGTTTATGGAACACTTTAAAAATCAGCAAAAGGGTTCTATAAATAAAATTTATTATGAAACAAAAGGCAAAAAACTATTATGTACATAGTTTAGTCCTATTCAGTGTCTACTCCATGCTTCTTGGCTTGTCTCTTGTATTCATTAAATGGAGGATCTCTTGTCACAGTCCAGCAATAGTCTGCAAGCATTGATGGGCTCCATTTGCCCTGATAGCCTGCCAGGAGATTCCACTGCTGGAGTCTGGAGCCCAACAGCTCTGCTTTACTCTTGGGTAGTTCCAAATCCCTGACAAGGTCATTCAGTTCACCTTGTGTTATGAGGTGTAGTTCAGAGGAGGAGGATGGGAGAAAATGTGGGTCCTGTAACATTGATGGTTCAGGACCAGAAGTTTCATCCTCTTCCTCATCTGACTCAAGTGAGAATGATTCTGGTGCATCAGGAACCGGCAGTCCTTCTCCGTGGGGTACTGGGCTTATAGCTGATGGAATGTTTGGATAATGCACAGTCCACTTTTTCTTCTTTGACACACCTTTCTCAGCTGGAGGCACCATGCAGAAGTAACAATTGCTGGTATAATCTGTTGGCTCTCTCCAAATCATTGGCACTGCAAAAGGCATAGATTTCCTTTTCCTCCTCAACCACTGGCGAAGATTTGTTGCACAAGCCTTGCAGCATATGTGTGGGGCCCACCTCTTGTCCTGATCTCCAATTCTGCAGCCAAAATAAAGGTGATAGGCTTTCTTAACCATAGTGGTTATACTGCGCTTTTGTGATGCAAAAGTCACTTCACCACAAACATAGCAGAAGTTATCTGCACTGTTCACATAAGTACGAGGCATCTCTGTTCACTTTGGCTAAACAGAAATGTGTCCCTTTGCAAAATCAAACACTGACAAAGAAGAGAGCATGACACTGTATGATTTCTAGAGCTGATATAGGGCAATTTGTTCAGCAGAGTGATGTAAGCTTCATTATGATTGCATCATCCATGACTTCTAGGAATAACATGATGCAATTCACATCATGTATGATGCAATACCAGCTTCAGATTGCATCATTCACTGTTTTGCCTAAAAAGCAAGTACTGTCCAAACCCAGTCATAGATTTATTCATAAATCCAGTCAAAGATGTATTTTAGTCATTTCTGGTTTAAATTGAGATCCCTTCCCTTTATAACTCACTTATCCTCCGCCATTCCCAAGTCAAGGGTGGTATATACTGACCCAATAGCATATCTTGAAAACTAGAGCCAATCAACAATTTTAAGCATCATTTTCATTCTCAGTGACCCAGAATTAGTAAAGTTGGACTACATTTATTTCAGAAGCATTTTGGCTGTAGAGCAGTGTAATCGGTTGGGGTTCTTGGGGCAGTTGGCCTTTATATGTCCCAGTTCATTACATTTAAAACATCGCCCAGCTGATTGGTCACTGGGCCCAGGTGGGTTGCTGGAGACTGGTGAGGTGGGACAATAAGGTGTCTGGGGCTTTCCTTGGGTTGTAGGTGGGGCCTTGGGTTGCCCCCGGTGATAGGGTTTAGTTTCGGTTTGCCCCCTCTGATATTCGTTCCAACTGCTAGTAGTTTTTTTCTTTTCTGCCCCCTGCACCTATGTGGCTCCAATCTCCCCCGCCTCGGTTACAGTTTTGGGCTTCCCATCTAGGATGTACCTTTCTATTTCCTCAGGAACACCCCTAAGAACTGCTCCATTTGCATTAGGAAGGACAGCTCTTCCAGAAAGTTAGCACTTGCTCCTGATATCCACACATCCCAATTCTTTCCAATGTGGTAGACGTGTCGGGTAAATGACACATCTGGTTTCCACCTTAGGGCTCTGAACCGCCGACGGGCATGCTCAGGTGTTAGCCCCATTCTGATTCTGGCCTTGGTTTGAAAAAGTTTATAATCGTTCATGCGTTCCTTAGGCATTTCAGCCGCCAGCTCTGCTAAGGGTCCACTGAGCTGTGGCCTCAGCTCTATCATGTGCTGGTCTGTAGAGATGTTGTACCCATGGCAGGCCCTTTTGAAATTTTCTAAGAAGACCTCGGTATCATCACCTGCCTTGTAGGTGGGGAATTTTCTGGGATGGGAAACAGTACCTGGAGACGGGTTGTTAGGGTTGGCTGGTACATCCTGCTTAGCCCTTGCCAATTCCAGGGCTTGCTTGTGGGCCTCCCTCTGGATCTCCATAGCCCTCCGGTGGTCAGCCTCTTTGGCTTTCTCTTCTCTTTCTCTCACCTCCATCTCTTTTTGTTTCTCCTCCATAGCTCTTTTGTGGGCAGCCTCAGCTCTTTTGTGGGTAGCCTCCTTGGCTTTCTCTTCTCTCTGGCAGGCAGCCTCATCTCTGGCCATCTGCCTGTCATGTTCTTTTTGGCTCTCCTCAGCCTGGAGTTTGGCTAACTTCAGCTGCTGTTGGATGTTTTTTTTTTCTTTGCCTGACATTTTTCCCTGCTCTGCCTGAGCTATCTTGGTTTGCGAGGCAAAAAAAAAACCCCACAGCTTTTAACTGGACTTCTTAGAATGAGAAGAAACCAGAAAAACTGGTTTGTAACTTGTCCTTTGTAAACTGTTAATTACCCTCCAGCTAAGCCCAGCTGGAATCCTTTCTAACAAAGCCTTGTTAGAAAAACCTTTATCTGTTTGCCTTCAGGGTATCTCTCCTTCACTGCTTCCCCAGCATCTCAAAGGAGGAAAAAAAATCTGTCTTTTGGTTCCTAAAAAATCCCTCACCGCTGCTCACCATGTCAAGGTTCCTTCCCCACTCTGAACTATAGGGTACAGATGTGGGGACCTGCATGGACACTTACAAGCTTAATTACAAGCTTAGATCTGGTAATACTGCCACCATCCAGAATTTCAGTGTCTATCTGACACTGAAATTCTCCCTGTCCCCCAAAAACTTTCCCCTCCCTGAGTTGCCTTGAGGGACTTCACCAATTCCCTGGTGAACACGATCCAAACCCCTTGGATCTTAAAAAAAGGAGAAATTAACCATCTGCCCTCCTGTCCCCCCACCAGTCCCTGGTGAGTCCAGATCCAATCCCCCTGGATCAAAAAAAAAAACAAGGAAAAATATCAGTCAGGTATTAAGAAAAAAAGGCTTTTAATTAAAGAAAAGAAAAGTGAAAGAAAACCCTCTGGGAGAGATTAGCATACCAGCTACTCTCACAGACAACAGATTCAAAACACAGAGGATGTTCCCCTGGGCACAAATTTAGTTACACAAAGAAAAAATACCCAAATACCCAATTTTTGATAATTCCCTTAATGATACCAAGACAAGTTTCAAAGAAAATAAACATAAACCTATTTATCCCTTTCTAAAACTTACTACTCTGATAAGAGGCTGGTTCCTTGATCTTTTTCACTCCGGCTGAAACTGAAACTCTCCAAACAAAGGAAAACTTCCCTCCTTCCTTTTGAAACATCTTGTTCCCCCATTGGTTCCTCTGGTCAGGTGTTAGCTAGGCTGGGTGAACTTCTTAACCCTTCACAGGTAAAAGAGGCATTAACCCTTAACCATCTGTTTATGACAAGCAGCCACCTCTTATTCCCCCCAACCCCACTTCAGACCTCTCCAACCCTTTGTTCTTGAGTCAGGGGGTGGGGAAATCCATCTCCGTCTGCGTTGCTGGTTGCTAGGTGTTGATGTCCTGGTGACTGGCTTTGCCAGGGTCTCCTCAGATTCTCCACTGATGTGGGGTTGGCCTCAGCAAGTCCTCCTTAGTAGGAACATAAAAATGACTGGACTGGGTCAGATCAATTGTCCATCTACCCCAATATCCTGTCTTCCAACAGTGGCTGGAGCCAGATGCTTCAGAGGGAATCAACAGAACAGGGCAATCAGCAAGGGATCCATCCCTGCCATCCAGTCCCAGCTTCTGGCAATCAGAGGTAAGGGACATGCAAAGCATAGAGTTCCATCCCTGATCCTCTTGGCTAATAGCCATTGATGGACCTATCCTCCAGAACTTATCTAACTCTTTTTTGACCTTTGTTGTACTTTTGGCCTTCACAACATCCTCTGGCAATGAGTTCCACAGGTTGACTGTGCATTTTGTGAGGAAGCACTTCCTTATGTTTCTTTTAAACCTGCTGCCTATTAACTTCATTGAGTGACCCCTGTTTCTTGTGTTATATGAAGGACTAAATAACACTCCCTTACTAACTTTCTCCATACCAATCATGATTTTATAAACCTTTTTAATCTCTCCTCATATGGAAGCTGTTGAATATCCCTAATCATTTTTGTTGACCTTTTCTATACCTTTTCCAATTCCAATATATCTTTTTTGAGATGGGGTGACCAGAACTGCATTCTGTATTCAAGGTGTGAGCGTGCCATAGATTTATATAGTAGCACTATGATATATTCTCTTATTAGCTATCCCTTTCCTATGTTTTCAGAGAACTATCCACAATGACTCAAAGATCTCATTCTTGAATATTAATAGCTAATTTAGACTCCGTTCAAGGTGTGAGTGTACTATGGTGTGATGGGGCCCTGCCCCACACTGGGCTCTAAGGGGTTAATATAGTCCTAGGGAGGCTGCACAGGAGGCGACCAATCAGAGAGGCGCTGCAAGGAGCAGCCAATCAGGACCAAGCTGGCCCATATAAGAAGGGCTGCAGAGCAGAGCAGCTTCAGTCACTCCCTGAAACTTGAGGCGGGAGGAGGACTGGCTGCTTTGCAGGGTAAAGGTAGCAAACACCCTGGACAGAGCAGTCCTGCAGGCAGAGACCCGGGAAGCTAAAGGCAGCTCCTGGCAGGTTGCAGAGATCTGCAGGCTGAGACCCTGAGGCAAGAGCAAAGAGGATGCAGGGGCCCTTGGGAAGTAGTCCAGGAAAACCTGCTGAAGAGTTGTAGGGGTCGCCGCAAGCGGCAGCCTTCTACAGGGTCCCTGGGCTGAGACCTGGCCTAGTGGATGGGCCTGGGTCCCCCCTACTCACCACTGGGGAAGTGGCTAAACAGTAGACTGCGGTCACCACTGAGAGAAGTGGCTGGACAGGGACTACAGAGACATCCCCCGGAATGGGGGAGAACATAGTGTAGCATGGCTGGAAGGCTTTCATTGAAGAGGACATCGCAGTCCTTGGAGGCACATGGGTCCAGGAGCAGAAGAGGTGATGAGCGTAGCACCACCAGAACAGGGCGCACTGGCTACCCAAGCTAATTCCCATATTGGCCACTAGGAGGCACTGGAGTGGTGAGCGCACCCCGTCACACATGGATTTATATGAAGGCAATATGATATTTTCTGTTTTATTGTCGATCCCTTTCCTAATGGTTGCTCACATTCTTAGTTTTTTTGACTGCTGCTGCACACTGGATGTTTTCAGAGAACTATCCACAATTACTCTAAGGGGAAGCATAGTTCCGTGGTTTGAGCATTGGCCTGTTAAACCTAGAGTTGTAAATTCAATCCTTGAGGGGCCCATTTAGAGATCTAGGACAAAAGTCTGTCTGGGGATTAGTCTTCCTCTAAGCAGGGGATTGAACTAGATGACCTCAGCTCCTTCCTCTTCTGTAAGATCTCCTTTTTGAGTATTAACAGCTACTTTATATGCATAGTTGGGATTATGATTTCCAATGTGCATTACTTTGCATTTATCAACATTAAATTTCATCTGTCAGTTTGTTGCCCAGTCACCAAGTTTATGAAATTCCTGTTTGTAGCTCTTTGAAGTCTGCTTTGGATTTAACTATCTTGAATAACTTTGTCTCGTCTGCAAATTTTGCCACTTCACTGTTTAACCCTTTTTCCAGATCATTTATGAATATGTTGAATAGGACTGGTACAGACCCCTGGGGGGACACCATTATTTACCTCTCTCCATTCTGAAAACTGACCATTTATTCCTACCCTTTGTTTCCTATCTTTTAACCAGTTGCTGATCCGTGAAAGGACCTTCCTTCTAATCCCATGGCGGCTTACTTTGCTTAAGAGTGTTTGGTGTGGGACTTTGTCAAAGGCTTTCTGAAAATCTAAATACACCTATATCCTCTGGATCCCCCTTGTCCACATGCTTGTTGACCCCCCTCAAATAATTCTAGTAGATTGGTGAGGCATGATTTCCCTTTACAAAAACCATGTTGACTCTTCCCCAACAAATCATGTTAATCTATGTGTTGGATAATTCTGTCCTTTACTATAGTTTCAACCAATGTGCCTGGTACTGAAGTTAAGCTTACTGGTACTGTAATTGATGGGATCACCTCTGGAACCTTTTTTTTAAAAATTAGCATCACATTAGCTATCCTCCAGTCAGCTGGTACAGAGACTGATTTAAGCGATAGGTTACATACCACAGTTAGTAGAGCGGTCGGTAGGTTTTCGGTATAGGGTGGTGTTAATGAGACCATCGCTTATTTGCACTGTGGTATCTAGGAAGTATACTTCCCATGTAGATTGGTCCAGGCTGAGGTTGATGGTGGGGTGGAAGCTGTTGAAATCGTGGTGGAATTTTTCCAAAGTCTCCTTCCCATGGGTCCAGATGATGAAGATGTCATCGAAGTAGCGTAGGTAGAGAAGGGGCATGAGTGGACGAGAGCTGAGGAAGGGTTGTTCCAGGTCAGCCATAAAAATATTAGCATATTGTGGGGCCATGCGGGTGCCCATAGTGGTGTCATTGATCTGGAGATATATATTGTCATCAAATTTGAAATAGTTTTGTATGAGGATAAAGGCACAGAGCTCAGCCACCAGTTGTGCTGTGGCATCATCAGGGCTACTGTTCCTGACAGCTTGTATTCCATCTGTGTGTGGGATGTTTGTGTAGAGAGCCTCTGCATCTATGGTGGCTAGGATGGTGTTTTCTGGAAAGTCACCAATGCATTGTAGTTTCCTCAGGAAATCAGTGGTGTCACGGAGATAGCTGGGAGTGCTGGTGGCATAGGGTCCCATATCTACTCTAGCGACACCATCAGAGGACCCAACCACATCAGCCACACCATCAGGGGCTCATTCACTTGCACATCTAGTAATGTGATATATGCAAGTAATGCCTCTCTGCCATGTACATTGGCCAAACCAGACAGTCTGTACCTAAAAGAATAAATAGACCTAAATCAGACATCAGGAATGGTAACATAAAAAAGGCAGTAGGAGAAAACTTCAATCTCCCTGGACATTCAATAACAGATTTAAAAGTAGCCATAATTCAACAAAAAAACCTTCAAAAACAGACTTCAAAGAGAAACTGCAGAGCTACAATTCATTTTAAAACTTAACACTATTAATTTGGGCTTGAATAGGAACTGGGAGTGGCTGGCTCACTACAAAAGCAATTTTCCCTCTCTTGGTATTGACACTCCCTCATCAATTATTGGGAATTGGCCACATCCACCCTGACTGAATTGGACTTGACAACACTGGTTCTCCACTTGTGAGGTAACTCCCTTCTCTTAGTGTGCCAGTATATTTATGCCTGTATCTGTAATTTTCACTCCACCTTTCACTCCAATTTTCACTCTGATGAAGTGGGTTTTTTACCCACAAACGTTTGTGCCCTAATAACTCTGTTAGTCTTTAAGGTGCCACCAGACTCCTCGTTGTTTTTGTGGATACACACTAACACGGCTACCCCTCTAACACAGAACTGTATTTCCTGTGCCTGTCAGAAGCAGTGCAAAGGCTTGGGGGAGTCGGGGCTAATGGAGGAGCTGAGGGAGCGGGAAGGACCCTGCAGTGAACCTGGAGGGATGTTGGGTGTTGGTGGGAGAAGTATGGAACAGGGTTTTTTTTTGAGAGTGGGGGGGAAAGAGGAACTGGAATATTAGGGAGTTGGGAAGCATCCCCCATGCAGACCCTGGATGACCCCTAAGCCTCTCCCATTCAGTCAGGCATGTCTGCCCCTGTCCCTGCACCCGTCATCCCCATCAGTGTCTGCAGCCCCCCACCCCCATCCCCAGGCTCAACTCTGTCACCCACTAGCTCCTGAGTCCATGTTCCAATCTGTCCCCCACCCCACTAGCCATTCTGAACCCCCCAGAAGCCCTGTGTGCCCCAATCTGTCCTAGTCTGGCTCTACAGGCAGGGTGCTGTGATGAACTCTGCTCCTGGGGGGAATTCTGCAGCACTGGGTATGGAATTTTGTTTTTTCCCACATAAAAATCATTTTGCCTAAGAAGTGCTGCAGTTCCGCCTTTTGCCCGCCAGAGGCCGCTGTGGCGCTAGAACAGCTGGCATGAACGCAGCTGGCTCTTCTGGCGCCACCGGCGGCCTCTGCTGGGCAAAAGGCAGAACTGCAGCACTTCTTGGGCAAAATGATTTTATGTGGGAAAATACAAAATTATGCGAGACAGATGAATTCTGCACATCCGCAGATGCGCAGAATTCACCCAGGAGTAATCTGATTGCAAGACTCTTATCATGTCTGTTACCATTTGTGACAAACTGGGAATGTTCTTAATGTTTGCTCTGAATACTGTGTTGGTGCCTCAATGTCCCCTATGCAGTTCTTAAGTATCTAAGTGGTGGAATAAAGGCGTGTGATTGCTGCAGTGCAAAGGGCCAGTGCACCTAAATGCCTGGCACTCTTTCTCCTAGCAACTGATGGCCTGGCCCCTGCAAAGGTGCCAACTGAAGGTGTTGGAGACAAAGAGATCAGGTGACCTCCTGGCCCGGAAAAGGAACTGAGCAGAGGAGGAGGGGCTGGAGGGGGTTTCAGCCTGGAGCTGTCTGGGGACAAGGAGTGAAGTGCAGATGTGGGGGTCTGGCTCACTGCCCCACAGAATGGACCCGGCCAAGGGTCCAGTTCGCTGTATCTACAAGCTCTGTTTTAGACCCTGTTCCTGTCATCGAATAAACCTCTGTTTTACTGGCTGGCTGAGAGTCACATCTGACTGCAAAGTGGAGGTGCAGGACCCTGTGGCTTCCCCAGGACCCCTCTGGGGCAGGCTCACTGTGGGAAGCACACAGAGGGGCAGAGGATGCTGAATGCTCCAAGGAGAGACCCAGGAGGTGAAGACATGTGAGCTTCTTGCCCTGAACAAGTCTGCTCCAAGGGAGAGGAGGCTCCCCAAAGTCCTGACTGGCTTGGTGGGGAGCAGTTCCAGAGCATCGCCTGATGACTCCGTGACAACATTTAATACTATGTGTGGAAATAGGACATATACTCTCAAGCCCCTTATGGCCATGTTCAGTTTTTTCCCAAATACATGCAAATTAAGGACACATGTATGTTACTTATTAGCATATTTAAGCACTCCTGTTTGCTCCTGGAATTACTTTCCAGATGGTATGTTTGTACATCCTAGTTGTTCCATCTGCCCCAAGTTCATATTTTGGTGGAGAAACTTGACGCTGTACTTTTTTCTAGCCATTCTATAGAATAGAGGTGAAAATGCTCTGATGCCCCTAAAACACAGAGCCTGAGCTTGTGTAAACTGGCGTAACTCCTCTGACACTGAGGAACTGGTCCAGATACTCTTATTCCCCTGCGACTGAAAGGGCCATGTTTACAGGAGAAATTATATTTACATTTTCACACTCGTGTCAATTTTTTTATCTCATTTCTTTACTCAGAATGTACAGTGTTTGTCTCAGATATCATTGTCAGAAAAATGGGCTATAACAGATGTCCCAGAGCCACAGGATTAGTGCTGCAGCCCCCCAACTTTGGAACAGTCCCTAGGAGGAACGGCGTCGGTGTGCCGGACCCCAGCTGGGCCTTTGCTCTTCCTCCAGAGTGAGCCACACGGCTTCACCATCCCCTAAAACTGAACCTCTGGGTTTTCAGCTCTCCTGCTTCACCCATGAGCTCTGTTCAGTGAGTTCAACTGAGGCAGACCCCTGATGGAGGCTCGTCCACTCTTCAGGGATTCATGCTCCTCGCCCAGCGTTTGCAGTGACATTCACAAACCAGTAGGGTTTGTTCGTTGACTGGAAAAAGACATAGGTAGTTTTATGGCACTAGAGAGAACTGAAGGTTAAAGCACAGCTCATTCTGGTTAGCTCAGAGCCCAGTCAACCTGTAGTAACCCTTTGGTTCCAGCTCTGTTGGTCTCCCAGTTTGACTGCCCTTGTCAGAGTCCAGGTGAGATCCTCAGCCTCTTCCAGCAGCCAGCTCTTATCTCCCCCAAATCAGACCTCTCCAGTCCTTTGATCACAGGTGGGCGATTGTTGTTCAGCGGGGAAGTCCATCTCCCTCTGAGGCATTGGGTGCTTGGTGCCAATGGCTTGGTGATTGGACTCACGGTTGTTTTCTCAAATGCTCCATTCATATGGAGACTAAGGCTCAGACAGCTAGGAGACTCCTATACCTATGTCCCTAAGGTCCAGTCTACACTACAGACCTATCTCTGTATAACTATGTCACTCAAGGATATGAAAAATCCATGGCCTTAAGCGAAGCAGTTACACCGACCTAACCCCCCCATAGTAGACAGCACTATGTTGGTGGAAGAGTTTCGCCCACTGGCATAGCTACTGCCTCTCAGAGAGACGGATTAACTACACCAATGGGAGAGCTCTCTCCCCTCGGCTTAAGAGCATCTTCATTAAAGCGCTTTGGTGGGGCACCTGCATCGGTGCAGCTCCACCGATGCCTCATTTTAAGTGTAGACCTGTCCTTAGCCTGCCCTGGGCATAAACAGTCCTTTCCCACCCCCACTGGGTAACCATGCAGCACACAGGGGAAACTGAGACACACACAGGACTCAGACATATTACAAAATACTCCAACTTCATCACAACGGGGGGAATCAGTTGTCCTCCTTGTCCACTGAAGGCAGTACAAGAAGTAACGGGCTTAATCTGCAGCAAGGAAGAGATTGAGGTTAGATAGTAGAAAAATTCTCCAGGGCCTGATCTACACTGGTGGGAGTGAGGGGGGTTGATGTAAAATACGCAACTTCAGCTATGGGAATAGTGCAGCTGAAGTCGACATAGCTTATTTCGACTCACCTCACGGCACAGGATTGACAGCCGCAGCTCCCCCTGTCGACTCCGCTACCACTGCTCGCCCTGGTAGAGTTCCAGAGTCAACAGAAGCATGTTTGGGGATGGATATATCGCACCTAGACAAGACGCAATATATGGATCCCCGATACATTGATCGCTACCCGCCAAGCTGGCAAGTACTCTGGACATACTATAACTCTCAGAAGGGTCAAGCTCTTGAACAGGCTCCCGAGGGAGGTTGTGGAATCCCCGTCACTGGAGGTTTTTAAGACCAGGCTGTACAATCACCTGTTAGGGCTGGTCTAAGTCCTGCCTCAGTCTACAAGGGGACTGAACTAGATGACGTCTCAAGGACACTTACAACCCTGCATTTCTGTGATCTCCCACTTGCAACCAACCAACCCCAGCTGGGTAAGGAAGCCTCACTGGATCAATATGCTTCATCCAAGAGGTAGCTGGTTGGGGCTTGGGCAGATGGTAGGCGGAAGCAACTTCCAGAGTGGGGAAGCCAGGCTGTCCATTCTGGGGTTCAGCTTGGGAGGCAAAAGCAAAACCTTCCCACGAGCTGCTGATTGCTGGGTGGGTGGGACCTGAGGCACAGACAGGTTCCAAGCCATTTAGGACTAATTCCAGCCTCCTGTACATGCCTATGGTGCCTTTCTGCTGCTCTGCCTCTTTAGAAATAGGATGAAAGCTACTAAACAGACAGGACACTAAGCACGGGCGGCCCTGAGGTTTATAGGAGACGTTTATGACAGTGATTCTCAGACTTTTGTGCTGGTGACCCCTTCACACAGCAAGCCTCTGAGTGTGACCCCCTTTATAAATTAAAAACACTTTTTTATATATTTAACAATGGAGGCAAAGCGGGGTTTGGGGGGGAGCCTGACACCTCATGACACCCCATGTAATAATCTCGCAACCCCCTGAGGGGACTCGACCCCCATTTTGAGAACCCCTGGTGTATGATAACAGCAAGTATCAGAGGGGAGCCCCGTTAGTCTGTATCCGCAAAAACAACGAGTCCTGTGGCACCTTAAAGACTAACAGATTTATTTGGGCCTAAGCTTCTGTGGATAAAAACCCCACTTCTTCAGATGCATGGAGTGAAAATTACAGCTACAGGCCTAAATATGTATTGGCACATGAAGAGAAGGGAGAAGCTTATGCCCGAATAAATCTGTTAGTCTTTATGGTGCCACCAGCCTCCTCATTGTTTTTATGATGGGGACAGTTTCCTGCAGGAACTCTCATGTGCGATAGTACAAGGGGGCTGTTTTTCCCCCTCTCCTGTATGAAGTGCACATGAAGCTGCTGAGCGGGTTAGTGGGGGGGGGGAGGGAGGGAGGGCAGGAGCTGGAATGTTCAATATACTGAGAACACCCACTTCTCCAGCTCCATCCCCCCTGACCCAGCTGGTGCACTGGACAGGAGGAGCCAGCATCTGTGCGAAACTCGGAGCTGGCGGAGGCTCAGTCCAGGGGAAGCAACCCGACGTACTGGAAGATATGACGCGTCTCGTGGCTGAGGGAGTGCAGTCAGTCCAACTGGAAGCTGTCAGTGTGACTTTTAGATGCTGGGCTCCTGCTGCTGTGCGCCCAGGAAGTGGCTGCGGCCAGGAGAGGTTATGTCCATCTGTGCCTAGTGAGTGAGAAACATAGATTCATAGACTCATAGACTCTAGGACTGGAAGGGACCTCGAGAATCATCAAGTCCAGTCCCCTGCCCTCATGGCAGGACCATATACCGTCTAGACCATCCCTGATAGACATTTATCTAACCTACTCTTAAATATCTCCAGAGATGGAGATTCCACAACCTCCCTAGGCAATTTATTCCAGTGTTCAACCACCCTGACAGTTAGGAACTTTTTCCTAATGTCCAACCTAAATCTCCCTTGCTGCAGTTTAAGCCCATTGCCTCTTGTTCTGTCATTAGAGGCTAAGGTGAACAAGTTTTTTCCCTCCTCCTGATGACACCCTTTTAGATACCTGAAAACTGCTATCATGTCCTCTCTCAGTCTTCTCTTTTCCAAACTAAACAAACCCAATTCTTTCAGCCTTCCTTCCTAAGTCATGTTCTCAAGACCTTTAATCATTCTTGTTGCTCTTCTCTGGATCCTCTCCAATTTCTCCACATCTTTCTTGAAATGCGGTGCCCGGAACTGGACACAATACTCCAGTTGAGGCCTAACCAGCCCAGAGTAGAGCGGAAGAATGACTTCTCGTGTCTTGTTTACAACACACCTGTTAATGCATCCCAGAATCAAGTTTGCTTTTTTTGCAACAGTATCACACTGTTGACTCATATTTAGCTTGTGGTCCACTATGACTCCTAGATCTCTTTCTGCCATACTCCTTCCTAGACAGTCTCCTCCCATTCAGTATGTGTGAAACTGATTGTTCCTTCCTAAGTGGAGCACTTTGCATTTGTCTTTATTGAACTTCATCCTGTTCACCTCAGACCATTTTTGCAATTTGTCCAGATCATTTTGAATTTTGACCCTGTCCTCCAAAGCAGTTGCAATCCCTCCCAGTTTGGTATCATCCGCAAACTTAATAAGCGTAGTTTCTATGCCAACATCTAAGTCATTGATGGAGATATTGAACAGAGCCGATCCCAAAACAAACCCCTGCGGAACCCCACTTGTTATACCTTTCCAGCAGGATTGGGAGCCTCTACTCTCTGAGTACGGTTATCCAATCAGTTATGCACCCACTTTATAGTAGCCCCCTCTAAATTTGCCTAGTTTATCGATAAGGATATCATGCGAGACCGTATCAAATGCCTTACTAAAGTCTAGGTATACCAAATCCACTGCTTCTCCTTTATCCACAAGACTCGTTATCCTATCAAAGAAAGCTATCAGATTGGTTTGACACGATATGTTCTTTACAAATCCATGCTGGCTATTCCCTATCTCCTTACCACCTTCCAAGAGTTTGCAGATGATTTCTTTAATTACTTGCTCCATTATCTTCCCTGGCACAGAAGTTAAACTAACTGGTCTGTAGTTTCCTGGGTTGTTTTTATTTCCCTTTTTATAGATGGGCACTATATTTGCCCTTTTCCAGTCTTCTGGAATCTCTCCCATCTCCCATGACTTTCCAAAGATAATAGCTAGAGGCTCAGATACCTCCTCTATTAACTCCTTGAGTATTCTAGGATGCATTTCATCAGGCCCTGGTGACTTGCAGGCATCTAACTTTTCTAAGTGATTTTTAACTTGCTCTTTTTTTATTTTATCTTCTAAACCTATCCCCTTCCCATAAGCATTCACTATGTTAGACATTCCTTCAGACTTCTCAGTGAAGACTGAAACAAAGAAGTCATTAAGCATCTCTGCCATTTCCAAGTTTCCTGTTACTGTTTCTCCCTCCTCATTGAGCAGTGGGCCTACCCTGTCCTTGGTCTTCCTCTTGCTTCTAATGTATTGAGAAAAAGTCTTCTTGTTTCCCTTTATTCCCATAGCTAGTTTGAGCTCATTTTGTACCTTTGCCTTTCTAATCTTGCCCCTGCATTCCTGTGTTGTTTGCCTATATTCATCCTTTGTAATCTGACCTAGTTTCCATTTTTTATATGACTCCTTTTTATTTTGTACGTCATGCAAGATCTCGTGGTTAAGCCAAGGTGGTCTTTTGCCACATTTTCTATCTTTCCTAAGCATCAGAATAGCTTGCTTTTGGGCCCTTAATAGCGTCCCTTTGAAAAACTGCCAACTTTCCTCAGTTGTTTTTCCTCTCAGTCTTGATTCCCATGGGACCTTACCTATCAGCTCTCTGAGCTTACCAAAATCCGCCTTCCTGAAATCCATTGTCTCTATTTTGCTGTACTCCCTTCTACCCTTCCTTAGAATTGCAAACTCTATTATTTCATGATCACTTTCACCCAAGCTTCCTTCTACTTTCAAATTCACAACAAGTTCCTCCCTATTCGTTAAAATCAAGTCCAGAACAGCTTCCCTCCTAGTAGCTTTCTCAACCTTCTGAAATAAAAAGTTGTCTGCAGTGCAGTCCAGGAACTTATTGGATAGTCTGTGCCTCGCGGTGTTATTTTCCCAACATATATCTGGATGTGACCTTTCCTTTTGGACATGTGACCTTTCCTTTCGGATGTGGGACCTTGCTACCTCTGTCAGCAGTGGCGGAAGCTCTGTAACAGCGGATGGGCCACCAGCATTTGAACCGTGGCCCCAGCCCTGCACGCCGCCTCTTCCCCACCCCTTCTCCCCGAGGCCCCACCCTCATGCCACCCCTTCTGCCCGAGGCCCTGCCCTCATACCACCCTTCCCCCGAGGCCCCGCTCACACATCACTCCTTCCCCCAAGGCCCTGCCCTCACACCACCTTTCCCCCAAGGCCCTGCCCCTGCCCCGCCCCTTCTCCCCGAGGCCCCACCCCAACACCACTCCTTCTCCCCAAGGCCCTGCCCTCGTACCACCCTTTCCCTGAGGTCCTGCTCCTGCACCTCCCCTAATCTCCTGAGGCCCAGCCCCTGCTCCACCCCTTCTCTCCAAGGCCCAGCCCTCATACCACCCCTTCTCCCCAATTCCCTGCCCTCCTGCTACCTCCTTTTCCCTAGCTTCCACCACCCACTCACCTCCCTTCCCCAAGGCCCTGCTCCTGCACCTCTGTGACATTATCTGATAAAAACATGACCATGTCGAGCATTGTTTTTCCCACTGTTATATAATTGCAACAAATCTTATACAAAGTGTGTCAAGTCAGGTGTTTATGGAAAAGGTCTGGTTTGCTGAATATGATTATGCTATCTGTATGCATGTATCATTTTTTACCTGAAGTTATGAATATTGGCACTATACCTGTTTTTCTAATGTGTGTGTTTCTGGGTAGCACCCACAAGGTATTTAGCCTGCACATATTACAAGGACTAGTCAAGCAAGGAACATTTAACTCACAGTGGACCATGGGAAATGCCTATCGACACTTCCTGTGATGGGGTCTCCTATGACTAAGCAAAGCATGTATGACATGTCACTTGCTCATTTGACCCCAAACACGATCCTGTTTCCTGTAATTTTCCAGAATGAGAACAATAGATTTTCCTTCAATGGGCAGAAGCTATAAAAGGCCCTGGAAATATCTCTCCATTTTGCCTCTTTCCTGCTCAAACCTCTGGATTATGATGAATTTGTACTAATGGGAGCATCTAACCAATGGACTGAGGTCCTTCCAGTGACTTGGAAGCAACCAGAGACTTAACAAGCAAGCAGTTTATTCCATCACTGCTACAAGCCTGAACCAAGAACTTTGCAGTTATTGTATGTATTTGATTGCTTTAGCCAGTTTTAACTCTCACCTTTCTTTCTTTCTTTCTTTCTTTATAAATAAACCTTCAGATTTTAGATACTAAAGGATTGGCATCAGTGTGATTACACTGGTCTACAATTTTTGAGAAGTCATCTGCTTCAGAGATAAAATGTGATATTTATTATGTATTTTGATGTGCTGAATTCAAATATGACAATTAAAACAACTGATTGGCTACTGTTTCTAAGATATTTAAGTTTTTACATTTTATGTCTATGTCTATTGTGTAGATAGTAGAGTTTTAATCATAAATTGTAAACCTAGGTCTTTTCATGTGTTTATGGTTGCTTTACATGATAATATTTCACCTGTCCTGTTTATGGAACACTTTAAAAATCAGCAAAAGGGTTCTATAAATAAAATTTATTATGAAACAAAAGGCAAAAAAACTATTATGTACATAGTTTAGTCCTATTCGGTGTCTACTCGGCGCTTCTTGGCTTGTCTCTTGTATTCATTAAATGGAGCATCTCTTGTCACTGTCCAGCAATAGTCTGCAAGCATTGATGGGCTCCATTTGCCCTGATAGCCTGCCAGAAGATTCCACTGTTGGAATCTGGAGTCCAACAGCTCTGCCTTACTCTTGGGTAGTTCCAAATCCCTGACAAGGTCATTCAGTTCACCCTTGTGTTATGAAGTGTAGTTCAGAGGAGGAGGATGGGAGAAAATGTGGGTCCTGTAACATTGATGGTTCAGGACCAGAAGTTTCATCCTCTTCCTCTTCCTCATCTGACTCAAGTGAGAATGATTCTGGTGCATCAGGAACCGGCAGTCCTTTTCTGTGGGGTACTGGGCGTATAGCTGATGGAATGTTTGGATAATGCACAGTCCACTTTTTCTTCTTTGACACAACTTTCTCAACTGGAGGCACCATGCAGAAGTAACAATTGCTGGTATTATCTGTTGGCTCTCTTCAAATCATTGGCACTGCAAAAGGCATAGATTTCCTTTTCCTCTTCAACCACTGGTGAAGATTTGTTGCACAAGTCTTGCAGCATATGTGTGGGGCCCACCTCTTGTCCTGATCTCCAATTTTGCAGCCAAAATAAAGGTGATAGGCTTTCTTAACCATAGTGGTTATACTGCGCTTGTGTGATGCAAAAGTCACTTAATCACAAACATAGCAGAAGTTATCTGCACTGTTCACACAAGTACGAGGCATCTCTGCTCACTTTGGCTAAACAGAAATGTGTCCCTTTGCAAAATCAAACACTGACAAAGAAGAGAGCATGACACTGTATGATTTCTAGAACTGATATAGGGCAATTTGTTCAGCAGAGTGATGTAAGCTTCATTATGATTGCATCATCCATGACTTCTAGGAATAACATGATGCAATTCATATCATGTGTTATGCAATACCAGCTTCAGATTGCATCATTCATTGTTTTGCCTAAAAAGCAAGTAGTGTCCAAACCCAGTCATAGATTTATTCATAGAACCAGTCAAAGATGTATTTTAGTCATTTCTGGTTTAAATTGAGATCCCTTCCCTTTGTAACTCACTTATCCTCCACCATTCCCAAGTCAAGGGTCATATATACTGACCCAATAGCATATCTTGAAAACTAGAGCCAATCAACAATTTTAAGCATCATTTTCATTCTCAGTGACCCAGAATTAGTAAAGTTGGATTACATTTATTTCAGAAGCATTTTGGCTGTAGAGCAGTGTTATTGGATAAGATCTGATTTGTATATTGACCTGGGAATGTGGCTGGTTGTTTGGGATCAGAGGAACCCTTTCATTTGATGGAACTGGTTTTAAATAACCACTCATCAGTATGTCTATTGTCTGGGTGTTGACTCCAGAACTGGCACGCCTAAGGAGGCTGCCTTTTCTGACTTCTTGTTAGCCCATGTGGTGAAAGAGAAGTTTATTTTTTTTACTGGTTTGGTATATCTTATGGTAAAATAATCACCTGTTTTGGGGTGTGTCTGCCCTATTTCTCAGCAATTTGTCCTGAATTTGGTATTTGCAGTTGTGACCCACTGAGGCACTGTGACAACAACCTTTTCTCTTAAGTCCCCGCCCCCTCCTCCCCATCACTCGCCCTTACAGCCAGTAAAAAGTGGGAGGGCAAAGCCCCTTCCCCGCCTTTCAGAACCCCTGAGCTCTGTCAGATGGATTTAGATAAATGCAATGCCCATGGCTGGAGTCTGCTCTTTTACACCGTTCTGGGACCTGTACCCATACTATGACACCCACTCACCTAGTAAGCAGAGCATCACTCAGAGAACGCACCACACCAGTGCTCCAGAATCGGCCCTGGCACCCAACAATTCTCTGAGTGGAGTTCACGGTGCTGCTTGTTACCTGGAAAACTCCAGCTGGTTTGGTATTTGGTTATCTGAGGTTACGTCTACACAGCCCACAGCTGCACGTCTCTGCGCCTGGGGCGACCGACTCAGACTCATGGTGCTCATGCTCGGGCTAGAGCTTGGACTCTAAGGCCCACCACTGTCCCTAGGCTTCAGTGCCTGAACCACAATGTCCACACCGCTATATTTAGCACAATATTGTGAACTGCGCAAGCCTGAGTCTGTTGACCTGGGCTCTGAGACTTGCTGCCATGGGGCTATTGCTCGGTGTGTAGACGTACACTAAGAGGTGGCCTCTTTCCCTGGGAGATGCTGCCACAGTCACTGGCACTAAGATACCCTAGTGGTGGAAGAACCTAGAAGACAGATGATTGGAGATGCTTGAATTGGACTATCCTATAAGCTGGAGGTTGCTGCCAGCAGAGTCCCTGCTGTGAAAGGTGGTCACTTTGGTATACACATCCCCCCTTGATCCACCTCGGCCTGCATTTATTAACCTGCCAAGCATGCAGCAAAGCCCGTCCTTTAGCCTGAGCGATAGGAGATATGGGAACAGATGAAGCAAATGTGACCTGATGGTCACTGCTCCTATGGCTCTTAATGGGCCAGCTGGGGAAGTGGTGGGATACAGGCAGTTCAGCCCATGAAGAGTGGCTTTGCCTACGGAAATATTCCCAGTTTTATCTCATGGGGGGCCTGCAATCCTAAGAGGAGAGCTACAAAACAGAAATAAACACATAAACTGAATACATACTGAGACTGCAGGGCAGATGAGGGGGGATATCATGGGAAGGCTGCGGTGAGCACACTGTGGGTAGGTGACCTGGAGAAAAAAGAGGCCATTTCTGCAGGGGATCATCCAGGTCAGCACTGACCTCTTTGTTTCAGGTGATTTGCTTTGCCAGCCAATAAAAATCAGAACAACAGTAGAACCAGGAAAACCAGACCTCACTGAATTGGCAGTCACATATGAATTCTCAGGTATATTCAGGGATACAGGATTTTGCCTGGACGTGGTGAAATACAAAGCTCAGGTTACACGCCTTGACTGAGGCCCAGTGATTTCCTTAGTGTTCTGTCTGAAGAACGTGCTCTGAAATTCAGAAATCCAGAGAAGAGAGAATGTGGGGAATGCATTAAATTAGCCGGGAGCCTCTCAGAACATTGTCTCCAATCCACTCAAGGGCCCTCAGAACAATTCAGAGCAGCATTTTGTTGTTCTGACATTGCCGAGTTCCATAAAAAACCCTCATCGGGTCTGAAATCCCTTATTTTGTGTTCAAAAGAGAAGAAGCCATCTTGTACATAATTCAACCGTGTACCACCAGACACTGCCTTCTAGAGTTAAGTTGGTGTCAGTGTTTAGTGGGCACAAGGAGGTGTTTTTAAGCTGTTGTGTGAAAAGTGATTTTATCCGAGGTCAATATAGTTTAGAGCATAGAGAAGGAAAGCCTGGGAGGGCAACTCATCATAACTGTTTTGGTATCAATTCAAGGAGGTGACTCCCGCACTATTTTGAGTCACACGTGGTTCTTCTTGTACAAACACTTTTCTCATATTTGCCGTCTGATCAACTGGTTTGTTCATTTATAACCCACAGTTTCTAATACCCACATTTGCATTTAGAGTAGAGATCCCTAAACTGTGGGGCACACTCCCCTAGGGCTGTAGGGAGGAACATCCGGGAGGGCATAGCAGGGGGCTAGCCCCCACAGGGGATGAGGAGGTAGCACCACTAGAACTATTACCACCCCCAGCTCTTCTCCAGTTCCACCCCCAGCCATGTCTCTAGCCCCTGGCTCCATGCCTGGCCCCATCCCTTGTCTCGGCAGGGCTCCACACCCAGCTGAAGTCCCAGCTGCTGGCCCTCACCAAGGCCTGGTGGCAGCTCCACTCCTGCCCCTGTTCCAGCCACCAGCCTTGGCCTCTGGCTGTGGCTCAATTCCCGGCCCAGTGGTGAGGCAGGCTGTGGAGCTGCACCTGGCCACATGCCAGCTGCTGGCCCCCATCAGAGCCCAGCTGCAGCTCCGCTCCCACCCCCAGCCTTGTCCCCCTGGCCATGATCCCACTCCCAGCCCCAAATCCATCCCCAGCTGCAGCCCCAGCCTCCATACACCCCTGTTCATCTTGTTCTCTCACCCCCAAACCACAGCCCGGTTCCCAGACCAGCTCTGGGGGGGCGCAGGCGTGAGGCCGGGGACCGGGATAAGGGGGAGGGCTTGACTCTCAAAAGTTTGGGGGCCACTGATTTAGCGATTTCTTTCAAATACTTTATGTCAGGCAGAAATCACCTGAATTTACATTTATAGTTATCTTTTGCACATAATAGAAAAAAATTAGTACACACGTTTAGAAGCAAAGTAGAAGCCGCAAAACTACATTCCGAGATCTGTGTAAACAGATGGGGAGATCATAGATGTTTTATAGTGAGAGAGGTGTCATCTTAGCCACACACGTTAGATTGGCATTCAGTCTCTGCTTAAAGCCAGAGATTTCCTAAAGAGTTTATTGAACTAGCTTAAATCTTCATTTCATAAAGTAAGCAAGTAAAAGTGCCCTGGAGATGAGAGACTAGATGTCATAACCTTAGTCCCAGATTTGGACCTTAGCGTCCAAAATATGGGGGTTAGCATGAAAACCTCCAAGCTTAGTTACCAGCTTGGACCTGGTACTTGCTGCCACCACCCAAAAAATTAGAGTGTTTTGGGGCACTCTGGTCCCCCTGAAAAACCTTCCCTGGGGACCCCAAGACCCAAATCCCTTGAGTCTCACAACAAAGGGAAATAATCCTTTTTCCCTTCCCCCCTCCAGGTGCTCCTGGAGAGATACACAGACACAAGCTCTGTGAAACTACACAGAGTGACTCCCCCTCTCTGTTCCCAATCCTGGAAACAAAAAGTACTTTCCTCTTCACCCAGAGGGAATGCAAAATCAGGCTAACAAATCCAACACACACAGATCTCCCCCTAATTTCTTCCTCCCACCAATTCCCTGGTGAGTACAGACTCAATTTCCCTGAAGTAAAGAAAAACTCCAACAGGTCTTAAAAGAAAGCTTTATATAAAAAGAAAGAAAAATACATACAAATGGTCTCTCTGTATTAAGATGATACAATACAGGGTCAATTGCTTAAAAGAATATTGAATAAACAGCCTTATTCAAAAAGAATACAAATTAAAGCACTCCAGCACTTATATTCATGCAAATACCAAAGAAAAGAAACCATATAACTTACTATCTGATCTCTTTGTCCGTACACTTAGAAACAGAAGACTAGAAAGTAGAAACTACTTCTCCAAAGCTCAGAGAAAGCAGGCAGCCAGACAAAAGACTCAGACACTAAATTCCCTCCACCCAAAGTTGAAAAAATCCGGTTTCCTGATTGGTCCTCTGGTCAGGTGCTTCAGGTGAAAGAGACATTAACCCTTAGCTATCTGTTTATGACACTAGATAGTAGCATTTATATGAATCCTAGACAGAGAGCCTGGAAGCAAGCGAATTTACATTTCAAACACTCTGATGCACAGAGATACTAGAAGGGTTCAGTTAGGTGGCTTGTTTAAATATTTTCTGAAACTTTTCTCTCCTGCTTCCTCTTGGAGACTTTTTTCTTTGGATTTTTTTCTTCTTGGTTTTTCCCTCTAATATAAAATACAAATTATTTGACGACACCACATTTTACTCTCTATTTCTGGAAATAGGACACAGCTCAGATCTCATAATTTTTGCCCTTACACCAGGCTCCCCAAACAGCTCGAGTCACAGCCCCCACCAAACGTATCTTTCTGGTGACCCAAGTGTCTCAACTCCCACATGGGGAATGAAGTCAGCAGGGGGTCATTAAAAAATATAAATTCTCTCCCCCAGCTGATCCCTGCTGAGTGCAGAGCCCTGCAGTTTGTGTGCGACTTCAGCATGTGCTGAGAGGGAAGAAGACACAGCCAGGGTTCAGGTGAGCTGGGGTAGTTTATATTAAAGCTAATCAGGATCTTTCTAAGTAGGAGATTTTTAAAGCAAATGGAAAGCTTTGGGCCAAATCTACTGTCAGTCACACTGGTGTAATACTGGAATGATTCTGTGTAGATGCTGAGGCTCCAGCTCTGAAGCTGGTGGTAATGTTCCCCAATGTACTACATGCATCCAGGCTGAATACCCAGAATGTGCTGCTGAATGTGCCAGGTACATCTTGCTACATGCAGCTTAACATGCCAGGCATTCCTAGGCTGAGAGCATGTGCTCTGCAGCCAGATATATTAGGTGCTTCACGGCAGAATGTACAACAGGTAGGATACTTGTAACCAAGTGGGCTTCATTACTCGGGACGTGTAATGATGTTCTAAAAACTCTAAATGATTTTGCACAGAAAGATTTAAGGGTTTGTAAGATTAGTGTTATTGCAACATGACTGATGAACTCAACAAAATGTCAGTACACTTCTTCCAGAGCTGAGATTGGCCCCATCATATGTATTTAATTTACAGGTTCTCTTCATTCCATGTGCTCTGTTTTATTGAAAGGAAAGACATTGACGTGAGCCTCGCAAAAGATGCCACAAGAAGATAACCTGTCAGGTTCCAACAGCACAGGCACTGATCCTTCTGTGTTCTTCCTGACGGGCATCCCAGGGCTGGAAGCTCTGCACCTCTGGATCTCCATCCCCTTCTCCTCAGTCTTCATTGTGGCCCTTCTAGGAAACTGCACCCTCCTGTATGTTATCAAGACAGAGCCCTCCCTACACAAGCCCATGTTCTATTTCCTCACCATGCTGGCCGTGATCGATCTGGTTTTATCCACAACCACCATGCCGAAAATTCTGAGCATCTTCTGGTTTAATTCCAGGGAGATCAGCTTTAACGCCTGCCTGGTGCAGATGTTTTTCCTTCACTCCTTCTCCATCATGCAGTCTGCTCTGTTGCTGGCCATGGCCTTCGACAGGTACGAGGCCATTTGCAATCCCCTCAGGTACGCCACCATCCTGACCAATTCAGTGATAGCAAAGATCGGGCTGGCGGCTTTGGCCCGGGCTCTACTGCTAGTGATCCCTGTGCCCTTCCTCCTCAGGAAGCTGCCCTACTGCCGGTCCCATGTCATCTCCCATTGTTACTGTGAGCACATGGCCGTGGTCAATCTGGCCTGTGCCGACACCAGGTTCAATAACATCTATGGGATCATTGTAGCTCTCTTCATTGTGGGGCTGGATCTGATGTTCATCTCCCTATCGTATGTCAAAATCCTAAGGGTTGTCTTAAGCCTGGCATCCAAGGAAGAGCAGCTCAAGGCTTTGGGAACCTGTGGCTCCCACCTTTGTGCCATCTTAGTGGTCTACACACCAGTGGTCCTTTCCTCAACAATATACAGGTTCGGCCACCATGTCGCCCCACATGTACACATCTTGATGGCCAATTTCTACCTCCTCTTTCCTCCCATGATGAACCCCATCATATATGGTGTGAAAACGAAACAGATTCGTTACCGGGTGCTTCTCTTGGTCCGATGGAAAAGCTCCTAGGCTGAGCAGAAGGGGGCTGCTGAGGGATCAGGAAGCAGAGGATGCAGGAGAGGTTTTCTGAGTAATGTAGAGGCATTCCTGTGGGGGCTTTGTGTATGCTGGGATGGGAACTCCATCTCTGACTCACAGGGAGCAATACACCCAGAGGTGTAGCGAGCGCCCTCCGTACCCTCCGACCGGAGGGGAAGCCGCAAGGAAGGGGGCCCCTAAAAGTGGCAAAAAAAAATGTAAGGTATAACTAGATAAGTGACATTTATTGATGCTACTGCACAATCCATGTCGGTTTTACTGACAAAACCGTGAAGTCATTATGATACATCATAATGCTATTGGCTACATCAGTTGTCTGTCGGTCAGTTTCGAATTTTAGTTGGACCCATTCAAACAATGTGTATTTGCGTTCATAATGGCAGTCGGCGGATAAATGTTATTAATTTAGTTGTTTAGTTTTTTATCCTTTCTGCATTGTAAGTGGCCCCGGACATATGTTCGGAGGGGGCCATGTTCTTTTTTGCTACGGCACTGACACCATCCCCTACACAAGTTTAGCACTGCTGTCCAGAAGGTGATCTTGGCCATGACGTTGTCCTCACTTGGCCCCATGTGTGTAGCGCTGGTAACAAAGATGAGTGTGAAGGATCCTTGCACCTTCTCTTGCTGTGCTGGAACATCTGAGCTTTATTACTGATACACCTGCACACAGCCACAGACGTGCCATCGACTCCCATCACTTCAAAAATCCACAAACGGGAACACTTCTATGCTCCGTACAGTGAACAGAGCGATATTGCTGAATATCTGAGAACCTTTGAAAGGCTTTGTGTAATATATGAAATCCCTGATGATAAGAGAGTTCCTATCCTGATTGTGAAATTAACTGGTAAAGCTTGAAATGTATTCAATGGAATGCCTATTCAAGAGGCTTTAGATACAGTTTTATGAAGCTTTCAGGTTACCCCCAAAACATATAGAATTAAATTTAGGAGTCTTGAGAGGGATGATTAATGGGGAATATGGAAACAAGATGAAAAATTTGTTGGGAAAATGGGAATGGGGTAAAGAGGTGGCAAGTTTTGAAGGACTGCTTGATCTTGTTGCTCAAAAATATTTCTAGAGCATATGTAAGGCCGAAAGGAAGCAGTGTCTATGGGACAAAGATGTAAAGACTGTGGATGAGCTGGCTTTTTTAGATGATGCCTTCGAACAGGCTGTGGAGTATGCTGAGGAAAGGCTACGGAAAGAAGGAAGGATTTCAAGCTGGTAGGAAGGGGCGATCACATTTTATCCACAGCAAGAAGGAGGGTGGCTGGGATTCTGGGTACTCAACTCCCCAGAACCATTCCTCTAACCCTCATCCCAAATCTTCTGTAAAAGCAGAAGAGCCCAAAAGTTGCTATCGGTGTAAAACCACTGACCTCCTGAGGAATAAATGCCCTGTGCTAGGAGGAAGCAGGCAACCAATGGCTCATGTTATTTCTCCTCTCTCAGAAACCCCCCAAGCAATTGAAACCCTATCAGATTGATTTTGTGAGGTTAGCCTCTGCAGAGCCAGATATGGAGCTTGTTAAGGTTGTCCAAAGTGATGGCAGGGAATGCTTGGGGCAGAGAGATACAGGGGCCCAGATCCCTCTTGTTAAGTAGAGTGTGGTCCCAAAGGCCAGAGTGTTACGTGGCCAAATGGCAGAGATTGTGGGGGTGGGCGAAAGCAGATTCCTCATACCACTAGTTAAAAGTCATGCGGTGTGAGAAGGTTTGGAAAGTGTTTTGACTGTGGGGGTAATAGAACACCTCCTAGTCGACCTGCTCCTTGGTAATGATTGTTTCCGTGTAGCTCGGATTAAACTATTTGCCTGCAGCAGGAGATAGTTTTATGCTGGGACCTCCAAAGGAAATTGAAAGGTCTCAGGAACTGCTGAGAGAATGGGAAAGAGTCTCCTTGATTCTCCTGCAGCAGGGGGAAGCCACATGCTTCCAGGCAGGGTGGGGCTGAGACCAACTCCTGCACTACAGTTGGAGGCAAGACCACATCAGGAAGGGACGAGGGCGTGATGCCTACCAGGGAGACAAATGTCCAGGTTGTTAGCTGCCAGCAAGTTGCGGCTGAACCAGACACAGAGCCCGCTCTAGCGAGCACGGAGAAATGTGTCTTAGAAGGGGGCCCAGAGGAGGAAACTGGGGAAGGAACAGTGCAGGTACAGGAATGTTTCCTCACCAGTCAGTTGGGAGAGGATGCCCAGGACAGAATGGTTGAGTCAGCATCTGTGCACCCAGGCACTCACTCTATGAGCCAGGTTTTGAGAGGAATCTTTGTGACCAACTTCCTAGAGGGAAGCAGTCACACAGCTGACTTCTCAGGGACAGGAAAAGGGATGGCGGACAGTACCCGAATCCAGATCCCAGTTTTTCAGGATGCTCTTTCTGAAAAGTTTTTGGAAAGTAACTGTGCCTCTTTACATCAAGATGCAGCTCCAACGCCTGTGACAGCAGAGGAATTGAGACCAAGAAATTGCCAGGTGATAGTTTGTGAGAACACAAATGACCCAACTGACAGAGAAGGGAGTGTTTTCCCCCAGGCTGGTAAAACACAGAGAACAGTTATGGGAAAGCTGCTGGGAAAAGGTGAATCTGATTGAAGAGTAAACAGACCTTGCCCAGAGGGCACAGATCACAGCCCTCTAGGGGGCAGGGAAGGACTCAGTGCAGGGAGGGGAAACACAGGGTAACCCCAAAAAGGGAGCTGGATTTTTTGCATATGTACAGTCATGGAGTTGGGAGACAGCTCCCCAAAGGGCAGACAAAGTGCAGGATCTCCCTAAACTCCTATCTTGCCAGACCCTCAGGTACCAAAATCCCAGACACATAATTAAAATAAGAACCCAGGCAGAGGGGAACACTGGAGGGAAAGGAAAGCCAGTGACTGATTACATGGGAGAAAGCCAGAGAACACCATGAGTAATGAATGAAGCAACCTCAAACCAGACGGTCTGAACAGAGTCTGGTATCATAAAGATCTTTGTAAATACCCATCTGTGATAAAAATGTTGGCATTAATGTTAAGTCGTGAGATAAGAATTTGGATACTGATGTTAAAACTTAAGGTAACACTAGTTCTCAGTTAATACCTGTAAACAGATATAAAGCTTATCACAGCAGAGAAACCATAAAAAGAACCTAGTTTGCTGTGTGTGAATGGGGAAACTGAGGCACACCGCATCATGGCCTTCATGGCTGGATACCAAAAGAACTATAACACAAACTCCAAACTTCTGCGCTGGAGCCTGATCCTGCAGGAATTTGACATGGAAATTATAGACATAAAGTAAAGGGAGAACCTGGTAGCAGACACCCTGTCCAGGAAAGAGGACCCCGGGCACACTGCCTTCGAACCTGTCAGTGACTAACCCTCTTGCTGTGAACTAAGTGGGGAGGTGCGACACTCTGTACCTCAGGGGAACATCCTGTACCCCCATGTTCATCCTTATAACATGATTGTGTGGTATCCAATGCAGAGTTTGTCATGTCGGCTGTCTTCGGAAGGCTCATGATGCACTGAGCATGGTTGTTATGGTGATGTTATAGGTTGTAATTTCATGTATATAGTTATGAGGCTGAAAATGTGTCCTCATGGCTTAAAACAAACCAGAGTAAAACTCGCCAGGAGCAGAGGGGCAGTTCACACCTCATCAGGGCGTGTATGGGACAGACCCAGCCCAGCCTCACAGGAACGAAGGACACTGGCTTAGGCAGCAACAAAGGATCTGTTGGACTCTCAAGTGAGTCACCCTCCTTCCTTTGGTCAGTTTGGGACTGCAATAAGGTAACGCTCACCTGACTCTGAAACGGGGGGAGGGGAAGCCAAGAGGGAAGAAAGAACATGGTAAAAGGGAGATACATGTGCCAGGCTCTTCCTCTCTTCCACCTCCATCTACAGACACCACCACCAAGCAACTGAAGTGCGGATCAAAGAGGAGAACCTGGCTGAAGAGCAACCAGCCAGCCTGTGGTGAGAAGCATCTAAGTTTGTAAGGGCAATGAAAGTGTTAAGATCAGCTTAGAATGTGTTTTGATTTTATTTCATTTCACCAAATCTGACTTGTTATGTTTTGACTTATAATCACTTAATATCTATATTTTGTCGTTAATAAATCTGTTTGTGTATTCTACCTGAAGCAGTGTGTTTGGTTTGAAGCATGTTAGAGACTCCCCTTGGGAAAACAAGCCTGGTACATATCAATTTCTTTGTTAAACTGACAAACTCGTATAAGCTTGCAGCGTCCAGCAGGCATAACTGAACACTGCAAGACGAAGGTTCCTAGGGTTGCGTCTGGGACCGGAGATACTGGCTAATATCATTCAGTTGCACAATCCAGGCAGCGGCTGGACAAAAGTGTTCACTCACTTAGCTAGGAGCAGCTCACATGCCAGAGGCTGTGCGTGAACAGCCCAGGAGTGAGGTTCTCACAGCACAGCAGGGTCAGTCTGGCTCCCACTTTCTGATACTGTCAGGCTGTGGAGCTGCACCTGGCCACATGCCAGCTGCTGGCCCCCATCATAGCCCAGCTGTAGCTCCGCTCCCACCCCCAGCCTTGTCCCCTGGCCATGGTCCCACTCCCAGCCCCAAATCCATCCCCAGCTGCAGCCCCAGCCTCAGCCCCCATACACCCCTGTTCATATTGTTCTCCCACCCCTAAACCACAGCCCGGTTCCCAGACCAGCTCTGGGGGGAGGGGCACGAGGCCGGGGACAGGAATAAGGGGGAAGGCTTGACTCTCAAAAGTTTGTGGACCACTGATTTAGCGATTTCTTTCAAATACTCTATGTCAGGCAGAAATCACCTGAATTTACATTTATAGCTGTCTTTTGCACATAATAGAAAAAAACCAGTATACATGTTTAGAAGCTAAGTAGGAGCCACAAAACTAAATTCTGAGATCTGTGTAAACAGATGGGGAGAACATAGACGTTTTTTATTGAGAGAGGTGTCATCTTAGCCACACACGTTAGATTGGCATTCAGTCACTGCTTAAAGCCAGAGATTTCCTAAAGAGTTTATTGAACTAGTTTAAATCTTCATTTCGTAAAGCAAGCAAGTAAAAGTGCTCACGTGGAGTATAGCCCTGGAGATGAGAGACTAGACAGTAGCGTTTATATGAATCCTAGGCAGAGAGCCTGGAAGCAAGAGAACTTAGATTTCAAACACTCTGATGCACAGAGATACTAGAAGGGTTCAGTTACGTGGCTTGTTTAAATATTTTCTGAGTCTTTTCTCTCCTGCTTCCTCTTGGAGACTTTTCTTTGGATTTTTTCTTGCTGATTTTCCCTCTAATATAAAATACAAATTTTTTGACGACAATGCATTTTACTATTCATTTCTGGAAATAGGACACAGCTCAAATCTCATATTATTTTTGCCCTTACACCAGGCCCCCCTGAACAGCTCGAGTCATAGCCCCCACCAAACCTACCTTTATAGTGACCCAAGTTTCTCAACTCCCACATAGGGAATGAAGTCAGCAGGGTGTCATTAAAAGATATAAATTCTCTCACCCAGCTGATCCCCGCTGAGTGCAGAGTCCTGCAGTTTATGTGTGACTTCAGCATGTGCTGAGAGGTAAGAAGACGCAGCCAGGGTTCAGGTGAGATGGGGCAGTTTATATTAAAGCTAATCAAGATCTTTCTAAATAGGAGGTTTTTAATGGTCATTTAGAAGAGAACTATTTAATTCCATCAAAAAACAAAAAAACTATGCAAAGAAACTACAGAGTTTTCAAAAAATCAGGGATGTTCGGGTTACACATACAGAGCCATAGTTCTCTCCCTTTGTACAATTGCATTGTGAGAGACTCTTTATTGTGTGTCCCTGTTATCATGGGCGATTTCTGTCTGGGGGACATATGTTTTTGCAGAGAGACAGGTAATGATTAGGACAGGGCAGTCCTATAAAACGATTTTGATTGCTTGCTAACCTGGGCTCCCTTGAACAATGTACAAGTGATTACAACTAAATGTGAGGTCCCATATCAAGGAACCAGAACCACAGATCACACTTACAGGATGGGGGGCAATGTTTTAGAAAGCACTGACTCAAAAAAGAACTGGGAATGATGATGTAAAACAGGCTGTACATGAGATCCCAGTGCAGTGTGGTGATGGAGAGAACAAATGCCCTTCTAGAATGTATAAGCAGGGGAGTATGGAGTGAAAATAGAGAGGTGTACAGCTTGGAGAGAGCATCTGTGGACAGAGTTTCCGGGTCCGGTATCCTCACTTCAAAAAGGTTGTTGACAGATTGAAAAGGGTTCAGAAAAGAGCAACATGAATGATTTCAGAGCTGGAGAATGTGGCCTATACCCAGAGACTGAAGAAGTTCAGGCTATTTAATGTATCCGAGAGAAGGTTAAGAAGTGACTTGATCACAGTCTCCAAGTCCATAGATGGGAAGAGATTTCTGACTGTACAAGGTTCTTTAATCTAGCAGACAAAGACAGAATTAGATCCAATGGCTGGGACCTGAGATAGGACAAATTTAGGCTAGAAACAAAGTGCACATTTAAAGAGGAAGGTGAACAAACATTTGGAACAACAGCTAGGAGTGCGGTTGGTCGACATCACTTGAAGTCTTTAAATCAAGACTTGACGCCTTTCTCAGCGACACAGTCTCACTCCAAGAGACATTATGGGCTAGATGCAGAACTCACCTGATGAAATTCTGTGCCCTTTTTTATTCAGGAGGTCAGAGCAGGTGATCAGAATGGTCTCTTCTTGCCTTAAAATCTATGACGTCATAATTATTTGATCACCATTTTTTCTCAGTTAATGAAATAATTAATAATTTTTAACAACCTTCGATCAATATGGGCTGTAGCAGCTTGCAATATTTTTTTCCTTTGTGAAAATAATCTCTGCATTTCTGCTCATTTGGACTTTTTATATCATAAACGTTCTTCTCTCCAAAGTCTGTTTGTGACTTTTCTTAAGAGCCTTTGGTGAGGGACCTTGTCAAAGGATTTCTGAAAGTCCAAATACACTATAGTCACTGGATTACCCTTGTCCACATGTTTGTTGACCTCCTCAAAGAATTCTCCTAGATTGGTGAGGGATGATTTCCCTTTGCAAAAGCCAGGCTAACTCTTCCCCATCAAGTCTTGTTCATCTATATTTCTGGTAATTCTGTTCTTTACTATCATTTCAACCTATTTGCCTGGTTCCGAAGTTAAGCTCACTGGGCTGTAATTCCCAGGATCACCTCTGGAGCCTTCTCTAAAAATTGACATCTCATTTGCTATCTGCCAGTCATCTGGTATAGGGGGTGATTTAAGTGATAGGTCACATACCACAGTTAGTAGTTCTGCAATTTGATATTTTAGCTCCTTCAGAACTCTTGGGTGAATCCCATCTGGTCCTGGTGACTTATTACTGTTTAATTTATTAGTTTGTTCCAAAATCTCTTCTTCTGACACCTGGGGACAGTCCCTCAGATTTGTCACCGAAAAAGAACAGCTCAGTTATCCCGAAAGTCAGTGGAGAGTTCTCCTCCTGACTTCAATGGGAGCAGGATCAGCCTCATAGGCTCTTTGGGGATGTCTACGCAGTGAGCGGCAGGTAGTCTCACAGCTCGGGTCGGCAGAAGCAGGCTTGTGTTTCTCAGGGTACCACGCTAAGAATAACTGTGAAGATGCTGAGGCTCCGGCTCTGAAGCTGGTGGTAATGTTCCCCAATGTACTACATGCATCCAGGCTGAATACCCAGAATGTGCTGCTGAATGTGCCAGGTACATCTTGCTACATGCAGCTTAACATGCCAGGCATTCCTAGGCTGAAAGCAAGTGCTCTGCAGCCAGATATACTAGGTACTTCATGGCAGAATGCACAGCAGGTAGGATACTTGTAACCAAGTGGGTTTCATTACTCGGGACTTGTAATGACGTTCTAAAAACTCTGAATGATTTTGAACAGAAAAATTTAAGGGTTTGTATGATTAGTGTTATTGCAACATGACTGATGAACTCAACAAAAAGTCAATACACTTCTTCCAGAGCTGAGATTGGTCCCATCATATGTATTTAATTTACAGGTTCTCTTCATTCCATGTGCTCTGTTTTATTGAAAGGAAAGACATTGATGTGAGCCTCGCAAAAGATGCCACAAGAAGATAACCTGTCAGGTTCCAACAGCACAGGCACTGATCCTTCTGTGTTCTTCCTGACGGGCATCCCAGGGCTGGAAGCTCTGCACCTCTGGATCTCCATCCCCTTCTGCTCAGTCTTCAGCGTGACCCTTCTAGGAAACTGCACCCTCTTGTATGTTATCAAGACAGAGCCCTCCCTACACAAGCCCATGTTCTATTTCCTCACCATGCTGGCCGTGATCGATCTGGTTTTATCCACAACCACCATGCCGAAAATTCTGAGCATCTTCTGGTTTAATTCCAGGGAGATCAGCTTTAATGCCTGCCTGGTGCAGATGTTTTTCCTTCACTCGTTCTCCATCATGCAGTCTGCTGTGTTGCTGGCCATGGCCTTCGACAGGTATGTGGCCATCTGCAATCCCCTCAGGTATGCTACCATCCTGACCAATTCAGTGATAGCAAAGATTGGGCTGGCAGCTTTGACCCGGGCCGTTCTGCTAATGGTCCCCCTGCCCTTCCTCCTCAGGAGGTTGCCCTACTGCCGGTCCCACGTCATCTCCCATTGTTACTGTGAGCACATGGCCGTGGTCAATCTGGCCTGTGCCAACACCAAGTTCAATAACATCTATGGGATCGTTGTAGCTCTCTTCATCGTGGGGCTGGATCTAATGTTCATCTCCCTATCATATGTCAAGATCCTAAGGGCCGTCTTAAGCCTGGCATCCAAGGAAAAGCAGCTCAAGGCTTTGGGAACCTGTGGCTCCCACCTTTGTGCCATCTTAGTGGTCTACACACCAGTGGTCCTCTCCTCAACAATACACAGGTTCGGCCACCAAGTCGCCCCACATGTACACATCCTGATGGCCAATTTCTACCTCCTCTTTCCTCCCATGATGAACCCCATTGTATACGGTGTGAAAACCAAACAGATTCGTGACCGGGTGCTTCTCTTGGTCCGAGGGGAAAGCTTCTAGGCTGAGCAGGAGGGGGCTGCTGAGGGATTAGGAAGCAGAGGATGCCGGAGAGGTTTTCTGAGTAACATAGACAGCATGTTTGTAGGGACTTTGTGTATGCTGGGATGGGAACGCCATCTCTGACTCACAGGGAGCCATACACCATCCCCTACACGAGCTTAGCACTGCTGTCCAGAAGGTGATCTTGGCCATGACGTTGTCCTCCCTTGGCCCCATGTGTGTAGCGCTGGTAACAAAGATGAGTGTAAAGGATCCTTGCACCTTCTCTTGCTGTGCTGGAACATCTAAGCTTTATTACTGATACACCTGCACACAGCCACAGACGTACCATCGACTCCCATCACTTCAAAAATCCACAAACAGGAACACTTCTATCCTGCGTAAAGTGAACAGGGCGATATTGCAGAATATCTGAGAACCTTTGAAAGGCTTTGTGTAATATATGAAATCCCTGATGATAAGAGAGTTCCTGTCCTGATTGTGAAATTAACTGGTAAAGCTTGAAATGTATTCAATGGAATGCCTATTCAAGAGGCTTTAGATACAGTTTTATGAAGTTTTCAGATTACCCCCAAAACGTATAGAATTAAATTTAGGAGTCTTAAGAGGGATGATTAATGGGGAATATGGAAACAAGATGAAAGATTTGTTGGGAAAATGGGAATGGGGTAAAGAGGTGGCAAGTTTTGAAGGACTGCTTGATCTTGTTGCTCAAAAATATTTCTAGAGCATATGTAAGGCCGAAATGAAGCAGTGTCTATCGGACAAAGATGTAAAGACTGTGGATGAGATGGCTTTTTTAGATGATGCCTTCGAACAGGCTGTGGAGTATGCTTAGGGGAGGCCACAGAAAGAAAGAAGGATTTCAAGCTGGTAGAAAGAGGCGATCACATTTTATCCATACCAAGAAGGAGCGTGGCTGGGATGCTGGGTACTCACCTCCCCAGAACCATTCCTCTAACCCTAATCCCAAATCTTCTGTAAAAGCAGAAGAGCCCGAAAGGTGCTATCGGTGTAAAGCCACTGACCTCCTGAGGAATAAATGCCCTGTGCTAGGAGGAAGCAGGCAACCAATGGCTCATGTTATTTCTCCTGTCCTCTCTCAGAAACCCCCCAAGCAATTGAAACCCTATCAGATTGGTTTTGTGAGGTTAGCCTCTGCAGAGCCAGATATGGAGCTTGTTAAGGATGTCCAAATTGATGGCAGGGAATGCTTGGGGCAGAGAGATACAGGGGCCCAGATTCCTCTGGTTAAACAGAGTGTGGTCCCAAAGGCCAGGATGTTACGTGGCCAAATGGCAGAGATTGTGGGGGTCGGCGAAAGCAGATTCCTCATACCACTAGTTAAAAGTCATGCGGTGTGGGAAGGTTTGGAAAGTATTGTGACTGTGGAGGTAATAGAACACCTCCTAGTCGACCTGCTCCTTGGTAATGATTTTTTCCATGTAGCTCAGATTAAACTATTTGCCTGCAGCAGGAGATAGTTTTATGCTGGGACCTCCAAAGGAAATTGAAAGGTCTCAGGAACTACTGAGAGAATGGGAAAGAGTCTCCTTGATTCTCCTGCAGCAGGGGGAAGCCACATGCTTGCACGCAGGGTGGGGTGAGACCAACCCCTGCACTGCAGCTGGAGGCAAGACCACATCAGGAAGGGACAGGGGTGTGACGCCTGCCAGGGAGACAAATGTCCAGGTTGTTAGTTGCCAGCAAGCTGCAGCTGAACCAGACACAGAGCCCGCTCTAGGGAGCACCGAGAAATGTGTCTTAGAAGGGGGCCCAGAGGAGGAAACTGGGGAAGGAACAGTGCAGGTACAGGAACGTTTCCTCACCAGTCAGTTGGAGAGGATTCTCAGGACAGAATGGCTGAGTCAGCATCTGTGCACCCAGGCACTCAGCCCGTGAGCCAGGTCTTGAGAGGAATCTTTGTAACCAACTTCCTAGAGGGAAGCAGTCACACAGCTGACTTCTCAGGGACAGGGAAAGGGATGGCGGACAGTACCCGAATCCAGATCCCAGTTTTTCAGGATGCTATTTCGGAAAAGTTTTTGGAAAGTAACTGTGCCTCTTTACATCAAGATGCAGCTCCAATGTCTGTGACAGCAGAGGAATTGAGACCAAGAAATTGCCAGGTGATAGTTTGTGAGAACACAAATGACTCAACTGACAGAGAAGGGAGTGTTTTCCCCCAGGCTGGTAAAACACAGAGAACAGTTATGGGAAAGCTGCTGGGAAAAGGTGAATCTGATCGAAGGGTAAACAGACCTAGCCCAGAGGGCACAGATCACAGCCCTCTAGGGGGCAGGGAAGGACTCAGAGCAGGGAGGGGAAACACAGGGTAACCCCAAAAAGGGAGCTGGATTTTTTCCATATATACAGTCATGGAGTTGAGAGACTGCTCCCCAAAGGGCCAGACAATGTGCAGGATCTCCCTAAACTCCTATCTTGCCAGACCCTCAGGTACCAAAATCCCAGACACATAATTAAAATAAGAACCCAGGCAGAGGGGAACACTGAAGGGAAAGAAAAGCCAGTGACTGATTACATGGGAGAAAGCCAAACAACACCATGGGTAGTGAACGAAGCAACCTCAAACCAGATGGTCTGAACAGAGAGTGTGGTATCATAAAGATATTTGTAAACACCCATCTGTGATAAAAATGTTGGCATTAATGTTAAGTCGTGAGATAAGAATTTGGATACTGATGTTAAAACTTAAGGTAACACTAGTTCTCAGTTAATACCTGTAAACAGATATAAAGTTTATCACAGCAGAGAAACCATAAAAAGAACCTAGTTTGCTGTGTGTGAATGGGGAAACTGAGGCACACCGCATCATGGCCTTCATGGCTGGATACCAAAAGAACTATAACACAAACTCCAAACTTCTGCGCTGGAGCCTGATCCTGCAGGAGTTTGACATGGAAATTATCGACATAAAGGAAAGGGAGAACCTGGTAGCAGACACCCTGTCCAGGAAAGAGGACCCCGGGCACACTGCCTTCGAACCTGTCAATGACTAACCCTCTTGCTGTGAACTAAGTGGGGAGGTGAAACACTCTGTGCCTCGGGGGAACATCCTGTACCCCGATGTTCATCCTTATAACATGGTTGTGTGGTATCCAGTGCAAAGTTTGTCACGTCGGCTGTCTTCAGAAGGCTCATGATGCACTGAGCATAGTTGTTATGGTGATGTTATAGGTTGTAATTTCATGTGTATAGTTATGAGGCTGAAAATGTGTCCTCATGGCTTAAAACAAACCAGAGTAAAACTCGCCAGGAGCAGAGGGGCAGTTCACACCTCATCAGGGCGTGTATGGGACAAACCCAGCCCAGCCTCACAGGAACGAAGGACACTGGCTTAGGCAGCAACAAAGGATCTGTTGGACTCTCAAGTGAGTCACCCTCCTTCCTTTGGTCAGTTTGGGACTGCGATAAGGTAACGCTCACCTGGCTCTGAAACGGGGGTGGGGAAACCAAGAGGGAAGAAAGAACATGGTAAAAGGGGAGGGATAGCTCAGAGGTTTGAGCATTGGCCTACTAAACCCAGGGTTGTGAGTTCAATCCCTGAGGGGGCCATTAAGGGAACTGGGGTAAAAAATCTGGGGATTGGTCCTGCTTGGAGCAGGGGGTTGGACTAGATGACCTCCTGAGGTCCCTTCTAACCCTAATAGTCTATGATTCTATGAAAAGGGAGATACATCTGCCAGGCTCTTCCTCTCTTCCACCTCCATCTACAGACACCACCACCAAGCAACTGAAGTGCGGATCAAAGGGGTGAACATGGCTGAAGAGCAACCAGCCAGCCTGTGGTGAGAAGCATCTAAGTTTGTAAGGGCAATGAAAGTGTTAAGATCAGCTTAGAATGTGTTTTGATTTTATTTCATTTCAACAAATCTGACTTGTTATGTTTTGACTTATAATCACTTAATATCTATATTTTGTAGTTAATAAATCTGTTTGTTTATTCTACCTGAAGCAGTGTGTTTGGTTTGAAGCATGTCAGAGACTCCCCTTGGGAAAAGAAGCCTGGTACATATCAATTTCTTTGTTAAACTGACAAACTCATAGAAGCTTGCAGTGTCCAGCAGGCATAACTGGACACTGCAAGACGGAGGTTCCTCGGGTTGCGTCTGGGACCGGAGATACTGGCTAATATCATTCAGTTGCACAATCCAGGCAGCGTCTGGACAAAAGTGCTCACTCACTTAGCTAGGAGCAGCTCACATGCCAGAGGCTGTGCGTGAACAGCCCAGGAATGGGGTTCTCACAGCAGAGCAGGGTCAGTCTGGCTCCCAGAGTCAAGGATTGGAGTGAGCTAGCAGATCACTTGTCCAGATAACACCAGGGCAACGTCACAACCACACAGCAGCACAACGCCCCAGATCGAGAGAGATGGATGATAAAGGGTGTTTCTGCCTCAAAGTGCATTTCAAAACTCCCCAAAGCCTCCACCAGAGTGATCTCAGGCACACAGTATCCAAAGTTCACTTTCTGATAGTAACAATAAATAAATGAAACAGAGTGGTGTGGGGTTGGGTGGGTGGGTGTGTGAGAGAGAATAAAATACTCAGGGAAAAAGTCTTGCTTTACTTTTCTATCATCTTTGTTCCTGTTGCCTAATATATGCTGGGTAGCATATAGACATATATCACATTCATAATATTTATTATCTGCACCATGTATATACATATAGATTTACAATTGTGCATTAAGAACCAATAACACTAACCACAAATATTGTAACAAATGAACAGGGCCGGTGCAACCATTTAGGCGACCTAGGCGGTCGCCTAGGGCACTGGGATTTGGGGGGCACCATTTTCTTCAGCAGCGACCACGGCAGTCGGATCTTCAGCCGCCCCAGTCTCCACCGGCATTTAGGCAGAGGGAGTTCGGGCAGGGAAGCGTGGGGAGGACGGCCAGCAGCAAGAAAGGGGGATGGGGGACGGCACACAGGGGAACTCCCCACCCAAGCTCACCCCTGCCCTACCTCCTCCCCGAGCACGCCGTGGCTGCTTTATTTCTCCCGCTTCCAGGCTTGCAGCGCCTAAGCTGATTGGCACCACAAGCCTGGGAGGCGGGAGAAGTGAAGCAGCGATGGCGTGCTCGGGGTGCTCGGGGTGCTCGTGCTCGTGTGTGGAGCAGTGGTGAGCTGAGGCGGGGGGGTGCCTCTGGGCGGAAGGGGGGATGGGGAGCTGCCACGGGGGGGTGCCTCAGAATGGGGGGGGGGAGCTGCCACGAGGGTGTTCAGGGCGGCGGTGCGGGAGTGGGGGCGCAAGGTCTAAGTTTTGCCTAGGGCACAAAACATCCTTGCACCGGCCCTGCAAATGAATGACATATGTTTGAAAAAGAACTAGATAAATTAATGGATCATAGACCAAGCGAGGGTTCTTAGCGAGGATGGGCAGGGATTGTGTCCCTAGCCTCTGTTTGCCAGAAGCTGGGAATAGGTGACAGCAGCTGGGTCACTTGATGATTCCCTGTTCTGTTCAGTCCCTCTGGAGCATCTGACACTGGTCACTGTTGGCAGACAGGATACTGAGTTAGATGGACCATTGGTCTGACCCAGTACAGCCGTTCTTATGTTCTTAACAGTGATATCACTAAAACTGGCCTATACCATAATCCTGTTAATTCACTTATGTTAAGTATCCCATTATACCTTGCATTTGCTTAACAACTCATTTGGCACAAGCAGATAGAAAACTTGTCAAAATCAAGATACATTCGTTAATGTCTTAGTACAAGCCAGGGAAGGACCTTCCCAGATCAGTACCTGGAATGCTAATATCTAAAACAAAGCTAAGGAAGGAACAGAACAAGAAGGTAGAGGACAGGAACAATCTGATGGGTTGGATTTTAGTGACGTGTGAAGAAACGTGTAACTTGTAAAATCATATAAATAATAGCAGCTGAAATTTGTAACGGGGGAGCACACCGTCAGTGTAAGGTGAATGCAGTATCACTGCACAGGATGGCTCTTTGGAGACTGGTATCATTTAGAACCTTTTTCCTGAACCATATTAAACAAACTCCCTGACATTGGGCTCACGGGTATATTTCAAAACAAAATAATGAACCAAAGTGCAGTCAAAAGATAATATTTATCAACAATTCCAGATAGTTTGAATAACCACCCATAGATATCACTGCAGAGATCCTATGGCTCATTTTCCCTGGAAAACTGCTAATTTCTGGCATCCTTTGGGGTAGCATAAAGAGAAATGATCCCTCATCCTCCACAACAGAGCTCCGCCGTGGTTCCCCACCCCTGGCTGAGGCCCTTTTCCCATGGTGCCAGGGGTCACAGGAGGAGTTTGGAGGACTGTGGGGGTGCACTTTCCCCCAGACTGCATATGTTGCTAGTGGGGGGGCAAAATTTAAAGGTTCAGCTGCCCCTCCTGAACAACGTGAGTCACAGACCCCACCCTGGGCAGGCCCCTCCCAGCCGCTAGGCACCCGGCACCACCATGTACACCTGGGAAGTGGACAGAGACGAGGAGTCCTGTGCCCCGAGCTGACCCCAGCCCCCCTACTGGTGGGGTGGTGTCCAGCAATGGTCCCCGCCCAGGGCCAGAGGAGCCCAGCATCGCCGGCAGGTGGCAGAGGTCGAAGCGGAGCTGCCGCTGGTGTGCGAGGAGAAGGGGCCGGCCCCAAGAGGATGTGGTTCCCAGAGGGCTAGAGGGTTCATGGCTGTTCCTGCTCCAAGCCACCACACTCCATGATCCGTGGCTGTTGGACCCCCTGGAGTATCAGCCCTGCCGCCCCCCAGGGACTGGGGCTGTGGGTGCCATTCTGTTTCCACCTGGACAATACCGTGATCTGGACCAACATAGGTTGCAGCCGGGCTTGGCGTGAGCCCCCCGGCACAACAGAGGAGAATCTACATACTAAAGGCCTGATTGTGAGTGCATCCAGGATGGTTGTTGGGGGGAGGCACATCCTCCGAGCCCCCGTACAGTGGCATGGAAGCAGGCGCTGTGCAGCCAAGACCCCCTTCATGAGTGAACAGGCAGAACGGGGAAGGGGGCAGCACTATCATCCAACATTGCCTGCCTGGGAGTAGGGCAGAAATGGTGCCTGGGTTCCTGTGTGGGGGCTGGGCACTTATACACTATTCAGGGCCTTGTCCTGCTGCTCAGTCCAGCCCCGAACAGAGGCACACAGAGAGACAAATAGCTCAGAGGGTAACCGGACGGTGACTGTAACTGACAGGATGTGGCTACACTAGCCCCTCAATGCACACACACCCAAGAGCCCTTTCCCCTGTGTCATCCAGCACAGCGGGACTCAGCCTCTCTTTTTATAGAATATTGTTTCTATTGTTCGGCATGGCAGTAATACAGATGAAAGAGGAATGAGATCCTCTGGAGGGGGAAGCTGGGCACTTTGAGCTGAGGCTCTGGGCCACTTCTGCTCCATTTGTCTCTGCAGAAAGGTATCCAGGGCGATGCAATGCTGGAATTGTCTGATATCATGGAATCACAGACCCCCAGGGTGAGAAGGGACTGCAAGGGTCAGCTAGTCTAGTCCCTTGCCAAGATTCAGGGTTCGTTGTGTCTAAACCTGCAGGGACAGATGGCTCCAGCCTCCTTTGGAAAACCAAGCCCTGAGCCCCCTCCCACACCCCAAATTCCTCATCCCCAGCCCCACCCCAGAGCCCACATCCCCCTGCACCCCAACCTTCTACCCTAGCCCTGAGCTCCCTCCCACACTCCAAACCCCTCGGTCCCACCCCCACCACATGTATTTTATTATGTGCACCAATATGGAGGTGATGTGTCACACATCACCTCCATATTGGTACACATAATAAAATTCATTCTGCACACGGACATATAAAATTAGAGGGAACACTGGTCCTGTCCCCCCTTAATCTCCTCCTTCCAAACGAAACATACATAGTTCCTTCAGCTTTTGCTCATATGGCTTGTTTTCCATCCCTTTGGTCATCTTTGTTGCTCACCTCTCGGGCGGGCTAGAGAGAAGGACCATGTGACTTATGGAGAACACATGTTGCTGCTGCTGCTGGAATAAAGAGTCCCTGACGCAGCCTGAAGTTGGGGGTGCAGGTGCTAAAGGATTGGCCCAGAGAGCTGGCCAGCACACAATCACAGCCAGTCTGGGAGACCAGCCCAGATGTAGTGGAGGAGTCCGGACCAGCCCGGTGGCCAGAGGCCTGGGCACCAGGCAACACAGTTAAAACTGGGGCTTGCCACTCTGAGCTCGCACTACAAGAGGCAGGAGGCACCATGTTTGGGGACTCAGAGACCGTGGGACGAGCAGATTGGACTCTAGGGTATGTCTACACTGCTTGTAAGCCCAGGGTTAGTGGGACTTGAGTCAGTTGACCCATGTTAGAAAACCCTGGGCTGGAGCATCTACACAGTATTTAAACCCTATGTTATGACTTTTCTAACCCATGCTCAAATCTAGGGCTCTGGTGTCCACACTATAGTGCACAGACCCGAGTCAAAGTAACTGTGTCCAAGCCTGGATTTAGGGACAGGCAACCCAGAAGACCACCTGGGGTGCCGGGCTTGGGGGAGCATTGGGTTCTGGGTGCTCTTTTGTTGTTAGCCATGAAAGGGAAAATAGAATGTTTGAAGTACAATGTTTCAGGTATTCTGTATGTGGGTTCATTCTGTATGTGGGTTCTCTAACCTCCTAGAATGTTCTGGACCTTTGTAGAATCTCACGGAACCTTCCAGACTTTCTGCGAATGACATTTTCTTTGAACTTCCAAGAATGTTGTGAGCCAGGCCTCATGTGTAGATAAGGGGTGGGACATCGACAGTCAATCAGTGAGATAGACGAACAAAATGAAGTGAGAGACCAGATGCAATATTGTGAACCTTCTTTTATTGTGTAATTGTGAAAGCGTACGTGTGTTTAAGACTTGAAGAGTGAGCATAAGGCTAGTGAAATACCAAGTGACTGAGGCTTACAATGCCGCCCAGATGGAACTGGTGCAGTCAAGTAAACCTGAAGCCAGAACCTGACACGAGGTGCAAAGCCTGGCAAATCAGATTACTGACTTCAAATTTCTGGTCTCACTTGTGGTTTGGCACGATATTCTGTTCCAAGTAAATGTTTTAAGCAGGGCATTACAAACTCAGTCAATGGACATTGCAACTGCTACTACTTTAATGAAAAGCTGCCTTGAGCTCGTTATGGCCTACAGAGACAATGGATTTGAAGATGCTATCACTGCTGCCAAAGAAATGGTAGAAAACTTAGGAGTTGAGCCTGTCTTCAAAGAATCTCGTATTCATTGTAAGAAGAGACAGTTTAGTTAGGAGGGCAGAGATGAAGTAATGGGAAGCTCAGAAGAAAAATTCAAGAGGGATTTTTTTGCTCACTCATTGACAAGGCTGGAATGTCCTTCAAAGAAAGCTTTGGACAAATGAAGCACCACAAAAAGACTTGGGAGCATTTATATAACCTCAGTAAACTGACGGCAGATGGGAAAACACGCTTGAACAATCGTACAGAACTTCAAAGGATGCTGACACATGGGAAATGCTTGGACATCAGTGATAAAGACTTCTATGTTGAATTGGACAACATTCATCACATTTTGGTACATGGGAAGCGCTCTCCACTCCAAGTTCTCCAATTCATTCATGATGCAGAGCTGAAAGACACTTCTCCTAATGTGTGGCAAGCTTTGAGGATTCTGCTCACGCTGCCAGTCACAGTCGAGAGCAAGGCCGTCCCTAGAGGGGTGTGGGGCCCAGGGTGAAAGTGACGGATTTGTCTTCTGAGACCAACCACACCGGCCAATCGCACCAGCCCATGGGGCCCCCCAAAGCGCTGGGCCTGGAGCGGTTGCCCCGATTCACCCTACCCAAGGGACGTCTCTGGTCGTGAGTGATGAGCACAATTTTGAAGCTTGGGCTCCTTAAAACATATCTTTGATTGATGGCGGCTGACAAGCGACTGACATGGCTTGCTATTTTATCACTTGAAAATGCCATTGGACATTCATTGCCTCTCTCGCTTTGCTGCTGTTCCCAGGGGCAAAGACAAGAAAAGCCAACTTTTGAACTGAAGGGGCTAGGGTTAACATTGTACAGTTGTCACCTGCTATAACACTGTTAAATGCTGATCCATGCAATGTTGGTGCACAGTTCCATTTCTTGATGTTTGTACATTTCAGTTATTCTTAAAATTAAAAAGTTTCTATAAGTGTAGTGGCTCTCTGACAGTGTGTTTGAAGACTGCTGATCAGAAAAGAATGGGTTAAAGCTGCTGTTTGTCCGAGGTCAGGGGATGTCTTCTGTTTTCAACAGAGTGGTTTGTAGATTGTTGGGATAGAAAAGACTAAGGAAGTTGTCCCATGGAATTGTGGATACTTCCAATGGACTCCTGGGACATGAGGTAAGCAGGGCTGCAGCTCCACTGCAAAGCAATGGGGCTCAAACCCTGGTTCCCAGCTTGACTCAAGCTCGGATCCTCCAGCCCTGCAGGATCCTGGGACCATGAGTCCAAGCCCTGAGTCAGCACAATTAAAGTGTAAATACAACAGGTGATTAGCCCTGAGCCTGGGATCACGCCCAGGTTTATGATCCAGTGTAGACATACACTCAGTCACATTAGTGAGTATTAGGCTGTATATTGAGGCACTGGGGACTCTGTACTTCTGCTAGAGCTGAGAGGAGAACAATGTTTGTGACTCCTCACAGGGGCCCCTGAATGGTCCTTTTCACTGCCTGAGGACTCGTCTCTGCCCAGATTCAATTGTTGGTTTTTAGCTGAGTGCAGTGTTTCTGCCTGGCACTAACTCCTGCCTCCTCAGGGCTTGTGGGAGGGAACCAAGGGGTCTGGGCCTAGTAGGAGACAAGCAGGGTATTCTCAGGAATGTAGGTTGGGATTGGGGATCCACTTAACAAACTTGGGGTTTTCCCACCAGCAATTAGTTCCCAGGGCCAGACTCTATCCAGTAACCACAGCACTTCCAGACCCATCCAGTGATAGGAACTTCCTCCTTCATTAAGCATGAGATACATGCAGGAATGAGTATCCCACTTTCCTTCTGCTGCTTTCTCCATGCCCCCATTCTCAAGGCACATCAGTTGTCCCAACCTGGATTGACAGGAGTGTCCCATCATGTTACCATCCATCAAAAATTAAACATGCGGTTGGATGGACAGTAGAAAACCAGTCGGGACAATAATGATGCCAGGGAAGACAGGTTCTGAGTGCCTCGGGTTACTCTCGTGTGTGTTACAGGCAGGGCATTTCCACTTCCAAAAGGTCTCATTTTCCTTGCGCTGGTTTCTGTGTGACAGATGGATGAGGAGGAGCAGGTCTGGTGCTATTTCCATTTGTCTGGCCTAAATCCCACGGGAATAGCTGATAATATTCATCATAGTTAAAATGGAGTCCTGCATCTCATAGGCAGCGATGAGGGCTAGAGAAGGGAGAACCTGTCCAGGGAGGATTAATGGAGTTTTGTTCACCTCAGCAGAGGCTTGGAAAGTGACATCTAAATCCACTGTGTAGGAGTGTGCTCAGATACTGGTGTGCAGCGCTGGGGGGTGGCAGAGAGACAAAGGCTTTCTCATACCTTCTAATTCCAGCTTTGGTTTCACCCCTTTCCATATCTATTGTGAGCTGTGCTGAGACACCCTGTGCAAATACCAATATTAACGAATAATAATAACAAGGGATAGTGCAATGGGCCTTGCATACAATCAGTATTACCACAATTTCCAAATGGCACATTTTAATCATTTCATTTTTCATTGCTCTTGTCATTGTGCATATTGTGCACTATACAGTTTCTCTTTTAAATTTGTCTTTAACATTGTCACAAAACAGACATAAAGGTGAGGAAGATGCAAGAAACAGGTGATCAAAAAGTTTGAGACAAGGTGACATTACAAGTGGAAGAAGGAGACTGTCAGGACATTGTTAAGATTTTTTAAAATAGCGTCTGAGTAACTTGCAGGGCTGAGATTCACAAAAATACACCCCGGAGCACTGTAGGGTGATGTCTTTTCGCCTTCCTCTCACAACACAGCCGAGTTAAGTTTTTCTGTAACAGCGCAAGTAAAGTCGCAAGCTATGGTGGAAAGATACACTATACATCCAGGGGGAATACTGTGCTTGAACACACACAGAGGTGCTAGTTAGAGTCTGCAGCAGCCACACTTGGGCAGCCGTTCAAGGCTAACAGATAGGTAGATATGCAGATTGATGCTAGATAGTTGGAAGGAGGGATGAACGGAGGGAGGGAGGGAGGGAGGGATACATTCATGTGTAGAACTTGACCTCTGAGGTGGGAACAGTCTTTTACCAGGTGTTGTTGGGAAAAGGAGCATTGGTAATATTCAATGTAAAAGGAACCTTGGAGACTCTCGGGCTGGAAATCCCACAAGAAGATGTTCTCATGAAATTTCTGGTGCTTCCTTCCTTCCAGCTAGGTTAACAATCCTGGCCAAGACCCAAAAGAACAGAATCGACATGAACACAAGAAATTATTCTCAGCAGAAGTTAATTCTGACCTCAGCTTTTGGATAGAATGGCCTCAGCACCCGGCCCCTGGTCTGCTTGGTCTTCATGCTGTATCTGATGGGCTTCAGCATGGGCAGCACCAAAAGATAGAGGTCTGCCAGCAGGATGTGGATGTGCGTGGGGATGCTCTGGCCCCAGCGCTGCGTGTAGAAGGAGAACAGCACTGGAGTGTAGAAGACCAGGATGACGCACACATGGGAGCCGCAGGTACTGAAGGATTTCAGGCACGCGTCCCAGGAGGAAAGGCTAAGGACAGCCTGGAGGATCAGGATGTAGGAGATAGCGATGAAGATGGAGTCTGAGCCCACCACAAAGGTTGCGGCCATTATCCCGTAGACATAGTTGGGCGTGATGTTCCCACAGGCCAGCTTCACCACAGCCATGTGCTCACTGTAGGAATGGGAGATGACCCAGGGCCCGCAGAACGGCAGGCGACTGACCATGCACGTCAAGGGGGTCACAGCCCAATGCCCCACACAAAGACAGCCAACCCGATCTTGGCGATGACGGCGTTGGTGAGGATGATGGTGTAGCGCAATGGCTTGCAGACGGCGACGTAGCGGTCGAAGGCCATAGCCAGCAGCACCCCCGACTCCATGGCAGAGAAGCTGTGGATGAAGAACATCTGGACCACGCAACACTCAAAGCCGATTTCATGGGAGTGGAACCAGAAGATTCTCAGGATCTTGGGCACGGTGGAGGTGGTGAGCACCAAGTCGATGCCTGCCAGCATGCAGAGGAAGTAGTACATGGGCAAGTCCAGGCTCATGTGATGATGCAGTTCTGGCGGGACCCAACTGAGAGTGCCAATTCAGGACCAATTGCTTAAACAGGGCAGTCACAGCCCAAGGCTGGGGTTTTTCCACCTCTAAAGCAAACCAAACCAGCCAGACAAAAAGGACTTTGGTTTCACCCCACTGGCTAACCAAAAGTCACACAAGCAATTTCCTTAGACACACCAGTCTCCCAGTATCACCACCAGTGCCACTCATCCTGGAGATGAATGGTTATGAAAACCAACACCCCAGTAAAAGAAAAAGATTCTCTCGATCCCAAAGGACCAAGCACCAGACCCAGGTCAATATACACATCAGATCTTACCCACAAATCACACTGTTGCCAATCCTTTAGAATCTAAAATTTAAAGGTTTATTCATAACGGGAAAAAGATAGAGATGAGAGCTAGAATTGGTTAAATGAAATCAATTACATACAGTAATGGCAAAGTTCTTAGTTCAGGCTTGTAGCAGTGATGGAGTAAACTGCAGGTTCAAATCATGTCTCTGGAGTACTTCCCCTGCTGGGATGGGTCATCAGTTCTTTGTGTAGAGCTTCAGCTTGTAGCAAAGTCCCCCCAGAGGTAGGAAGCAGGATTGAAGACAAGATGGAGATGAGGCATCAACCTTATATAGGCTCTTCCAGCTGTAAGAACACTTCTTTGTTCTTACTGTGGAAAATTACAGCAAAATCGAGTCTGGAGTCACATGGGCAAGTCCCTGCATACTTTGCTGAGTTACAAGGCGTATCTGCCTCCTCTCAATGGGTCAATTGTGTAGCTGATAGTCCTTAATGGACCATCAAGCAGACTAAGCAGAGCTAACACCAGCTTGTCTGGGGTGTCACCCAGAACTACAGCACCAATTTGAAATACAGACAGTATATAGCCAATACTTATAACTTCAACTACAAAATGATACAGATATACAGACAGCATAATCATAACCAGTAACCCATAACCTGGTCTTAGACACCTTATATGACCCCCTTTACATAAGATCTGGTGCCACTACAGGACCTTGGTTGCGACCAATGTTCTATATGGTCCCAGTCTATATCAATAACGTCACAGCTCGGCTCTGTCATGATCACAAACAGGAGGGTGAAGTTCTCCGGCAAGGCCACAACGTACATGGCACAGAATGGGAAGGCGATCTAGAAGTGGGTGGCCTCCAGCCTGGGACTGCCCATTAGGAGAAAGCTGGAGGGGTTGGAATGATTGTAGCATGACATGGTGCACTGCTGGTTTCCAGGACCATTTCAGAGGCTGGAATTAAAACCACACGGAGGGTTAGTGTCGGCAATGAAAACTCTTTGTCGCTGCAGGTTGCTCCTCTCTGGACCCCAGTGTATGCAGAATACCCCTGTCTGCCTTCTCCCATACGGAGAATTGCAGCCCCATCACCCTGGCCTCCCCCAGCTCCTGGGCCTCCCTGGCTTCATTCACCATAGGATCCAGTTCAAAATGGCCATCTTTTCTACAGCTCTCTCAGGATTTGCTCAAGCTGTGCACAAGGACCTTTTCTCTATGCTCTTCTTACTGCTGCTTCACTTCAGAGCTGCACCACAGCTGTACCCCCAGTTCCAGTTTTGGGGACCTGGAAGGACAACTAGCCCAATGTCTGAATGGCTTAGGTTGACAGCTCAGAAGGGTTTAAATGCAAGAGAAATAGAGAAATAGAAGGTTCAGTAGAACCCTGAGATAGGGTCACAAATATGGTCACCTATATGCCTTAGAAGGATGTAAAGAGCATCTCCTTCTGTGGAGAGGCAGGTGATGGCTGAACCTTGTGGGAGTACTGAATCAGCACTCTCCCCAGGCCTCATCCCTCACTTTTGGAGCAACGTTAGTTGTGGGGCTGCCCCATGGAGGAGGTAGGATTTCACACACTCTGGTCTGTAGCAACCATCTTCTGGATGGACTTTGTATTTGTAAAGGCCTTTTGTCCTGCATTATGCTATGGAAACCTGTGTCTCTTGGGAGTTAAGTGAGGTCAGTGTGTGTAGATGACAACTGTAATAAGAATAGAAGAGCGGCCTTACTCGGTCAGACCAAAGGTCCATCTGCCCAGTATCCTGTCATCCAACAGCAGCCAGTGCCAGGTGCTATAGAGGGAATGAACAAAACAGGCCAATTTCAAGTGATCCATCCCTTCAGTGTTGTCCAGTCCCAGCTTCTGGCAGTCAGAGCTACAGGAAGACCCAGAGCATGGGGTTGCATCCCTGAGCATCTTAGATAATAGCCACTGTTGGACCTAACCTCCATGGACTTATCTAATTCTTTTTTTGAACCCAGTTAGACTTTTGGCCTTCACAACATCCCCTGCCAACATGTTCCACAGGTTGACTATGAGTTGGGTGAAGAAATACAGCCTTTGTTTGTTTTAAACCTGCTGCCGATTAATTTCATTGGGTGACCCCTGCTTCTTGAGTCATATGAAGGGGTGTCATAAACAGATAGCTAAGGGTTAATGTCTCTTTCACCTGAAGCACCTGACCAGAGGACCAATCAGGAAACCGGATTTTTTCAACTTTGGGTGGAGGGAAGGTTGTGTCTGAGTCGTTGTTGTCTGTCTGCCTGCTTTCTCTGAGCTTTGGAGAAGTAGTTTCTGTTTTCTAATCTTCTGTTTCTAAGTGTAAGGACAAAGAGATCAGATAGTAAGTTATATGGTTTCTTTTCTTTGGTATTTGCATGAATATAAGTGCTGGAGTGCTTTGATTTGTATTCTTTTTGAATAAGGCTGTTTATTCATATTTCTTTTAAGCAATTAACCCTGTATTTGTCACCTTAATACAGAGAGACCATTTGTATGTATTTTTCTTTCTTTTTTATATAAAGCTTTCTTTTTTAAAACCTGTTAAAGTGTCTTTACTGGGAAATTTCAGGGAAATTGAGTCTGTACTCACCAGGGAATTGGTTGGAGGAAGAAATCAGGGGGAGATCTGTGTGTGTTGGATTTGCTAGCCTGATTTTGCATTCCCTCTGGGTGAAGAGGAAAGTGCTTTTGTTTCCAGGACTGGGAACGGAGAGGGGGAGTCACTCTGTTTGGATTCACAGAGCTTGTGTCTGTGTATCTCTCCAGGAGCACCTGGAGGGGGGAAGGGAAAAAGGATTATTTCCCTTTGTTGTGAGACTCAAGGGATTTGGGTCTTGGGGTCCCCAGGGAAGGTTTTTCAGGGGGACCAGAGTGCCCCAAAACACTCTAATTTTTTGGGTGGTGGCAGCAAGTACCAGGTCCAAGCTGGTAACTAAGCTTGGAGGTTTTCATGCTAACCCCCATATTTTGGACGCTAAGGTCCAAATCTGGGACTAAAGGTATGACATGAGTGGCAGTGGTTACGGGATAGACAAAATCCAGAAGCCAGTAGAAATATTATATTTTTCTTTTCTCTGCTAGGGACTTTTTAGCAGAGAGGGTTTGGTTTTCAAAGAAACCAGAGAGAATTTTTTTTTCTGCTCTTTCTGGCAGTTTGTGGCTTGCATGTTAAGCAAGAAGCCATTACCAGACTGTTAAGGGTCTTTTGTCACACAATAGCACTCCCATTAGGAGTCAATTACCAGCACTATATACATGCAAATAAAGTGGTTTTTCTGGTTTGCTTTACATTGAAAACAAAGGGCAAAAGCCCTGTTGCTAGGCAGATCCCAGGAGGCAACAGAGCCTGCAGTTCAGAAGATAAACACCGGAGGGCACCCCAACACAAGAAAACAGAAACCATGTCTACCAAGACAAAAATGGAGGCCGAAGCACAAATCAAAGAAGCTGAACACAGGCGACAACTGGAAAAAAGACAAAAAGAGGTGGAGCTGAAAGAAAAGGAAGAAAGCATCAAACTGGCAGCCTACCAAAGAGAACAGGCAGCCAAAGAGGCAGCACACAAAAGAAAACTAGAAGAAGAAAAGGTGGCCCATCGAAGGAAACAAGCAGAAGACGAGGTGGCCCACAGAAGGAAACAAGAAGAAGAAGAGGCAGCCCACAGAAGACAGATAGAACTCCAGAGGGAAGCCCACCAACAGGCCATGGAATTAGAAAAGGCTAAGCAACAGACTCCAACCAATCCCAATAACCCATTGCCAATTATTGCTCCACAGCACAGGAAATTTCCCACCTACAAGGCAGGTGACGACACCGAGGCCTTCTTGGAAAATTTTGAAAGAGCCTGTCTTGGGTACAGCATCCCTGAAGACCAGTACATGGTAGAATTGAGGCCACAGCTCAGTGGACCTTTAGCAGAGGTGGCAGCTGAAATGCCTAAGCAGCAAATGAATGACTATAAACTTTTTCAAACCAAGGCCAGATACAGAATGGGGATAACCCCGGATCATGCCCGTCGGCGTTTCAGAACCCAAAAGTGGAAACCAGATGTGTCAGTTCCCAAACACGCCTACTACGTTGGGAAAAATTATGAGGCCTGGATATCAGGACACAAAGTTAAAAACTTGGAAGAACTGCACCTCCTCATATAAATGGAGCAGTTCTTGGATGGTGTTCCTGAAGACATCACATGGTACATACAAGATGGAAAACGCAAAGATCTCGCTGAGGCGGGGGAGATTGGAGCCAGATGGATGGAAGTGGCAGAAAGCCAAAATTGGTCTTCACAACATCCCCTGCCAACATGTTCCACAGGTTGACTATGAGTTGGGTGAAGAAATACCGCCTTTGTTTGTTTTAAACCTGCTGCCGATTAATTTCATTGGGTGACCCCTGCTTCTTGAGTCATATGAAGGGGTAAATAACACTTCCAGATTCACGTTCTCCACACCAGTTCTGGTTTTATAGACCTCTTTTAAATCCCCCTTTTGCCATCTCTTTTCTGGGCTGAACACTCTTAGTCTTTTTAATCTTTTCTCAGATGGAAGCTGTTCCATACCCATCATCATTTTTGTTGCCCTTAAATATACTTTTTCCATTTCTAATATATCTTTTTTGAGATGTGGCAACCAGAACTACACGCAATATGCAAGATGTGCGCGTACTATGGATTTATATGGAGGCAATATGATATTTTCTGTCTTATTATCTATCCCTTTCCTAATGGTTCCTAACATTCTATTCCAGCTTCTCCAAAGTGGCCTTGTCTTCCTTGGGTGCTCCTTTGTCACCTCAGTCATCCAATGACCTCATTGATTAACAGGCTTCCTGCTTCTGATGTACTTAAAACTTTTCTTGCTGTTAGTTTTGAGTCTTTGGCTAGTTGTTCTTTAGATTCTTTGTTGACCTGACTAATTACACCTTTACATTTAACTTTCCAGCGTTTATGCTCCTTTCTATTTTTTGCAGTAGGCTTTGCCTTTCAATTTTAAAGGATGCCTTTTTGCCTCCAACTGCATCTTCTACTCTGCTGTTTAGCCATGGTGGCATGTTTTGGTCATTTTATTAGTTTTTTAGAATTTATTAGTATTTTTAGTTGGAGCCTCTAGTATGGTGGTTTTAAATAACTTCCTTACAGCTTGCGGGCATTTCATCTTTGTCACTATTCCTTTTAATGGAAGTTTAACAAGCTTCCTCATTTTTATGTAGCTCCTTTTTTTATGTTAAATGCTACTGTGGTGGGCTTCTTTGGTATTTCTCTCCCACAAGGATGTAAATTTAATTATATTGTGGTTGCTATTACCGAGCAGTTCAGCTGTATTCACCTCCTGGACCTGATCCTATACACGACTTAGGATTAAATCAAGAATTGCCTCTCCCCTTGTGGGTTCCAGGACTAGCTGCCCCAAGGAGCAGTCCTTAATGCTGCCTAGAAATTATATATCTGCAACCCGTCCTGAAGTGACATGTACTCAGTGAATCGGGTGGGGGGTAGTAGAAATCCCCCATTATTATTGAGATTTCTGTATGTGTAGCTCTCTGTTCACCTGGAGCATTTCACAATCCCCGTCACCAACCTGCTCAGGTGGTCGGTAGTACATTCCTACTGCTCTACTCTTATTGTTCAAACATGGCATTTCTATCCATAGAGATTCTGTGGTACAGTTTGATTCATTTAAGATTTTTATTATATTTGACTCTCGGCTTTCTTTCACGCTTCACCAGCAAAACCTGCTCTGTCATTCCAATGTATGTCGTACCCAAGTATTACTGTGTGTCATTCATTATTATCATTCCATCAGATTTCTATGATGAATATTATAGCAATAGTCTCATTTAATACCAGGCACTCAAATTCACCCACCTAACATTTAGACTTCTAGCAGTTGTATACGGGCACTTATAAAATTTCTCAATTTTTATCTGTCTGCCTAATGAAGTTGCAGTGATCGTAATACTTTCATAACTGCCTATCTACAGTGCTTTTTAGGCAGAGATCTCAAAATCTTTCATTAAAAAAGGGGAAGTATTGTTCTCCTTAACTGTACAGGTGGGGAAACTGAGGCACAGAGCAAGGACTTGCTCAGTTATAGAATAGGAAATAGAACACAGGTCTCCGAATTCCCAGTCTATGGACTTAAACTCATTAAACAACGAGGGAAGCAAAGTCCTGCAGTGCTTAAGCGTCATACAGACTTTGTGCTCTAGGCCCAAGGATAAATCCTCTATCCCTAAAACGCTCTGAGAATTTCAGTCTCACAGGCCAAGATACATTTCAAAGCACGGTTACCAGGTTCACTTTGTGCGGTTTGCAGTGTAAGACAACCTATTTCAACATCACTACTGGGGAAATGTTGTCCAGGTATTTTTCTCTCTGAGAGTTGATTGTAGAAAGAATGGAGCCTGCAGGGTAATAAACTAGGTGAGCTTAGAGTTCATTGAGCCAGATCCGTAGCTGGTGTACACAAGCACAGCTCCCCCTGACTGCAACGGGACAGTGCGTGTGCAGATGCCAGAGCAGCCGACTGGGACGACCATGAACGTCCTTCATCCTGTATCCCTGTGTCTGCAAAACCACTTCATTTCTCAGCCTCTCTGTTCCTGGCATTAAATTATCCCTGGGCAGCACTGATATCCCCACTGGTTTCTGGCATTGTACCACATCTTGCTGTGTATAATAAAGCACCTTCAGATGCATGTTCCACACAAGATGCTGTACCCGGCGTGCTGTCCTAGAGCCAGTTTCTCCTTGTGTCCACTGCTTCACTCTCTCCTTATGAATGCACATCCCCCCCCCCCCCGACATGGGACTCCAGTCACAGCCCCTTCCTATGGAGTCTACTGGAATTTCCACCAGGGATAAGAAATCCCCCAAATCTTGGTCTCAAGTTTAAAATCAACCAAGTCTCTTTGAAGGTTTTGTAAAGCTGAGGGAACTCCACCCCACTGAATTGCTTTTTGTTTTCACTGCATCTCATCCCTTCTGGGGTCTAGCTAGAAATGGAAGCAGAAGAGCTGAAATCTCACAAGAATGGCTGCCTTGCCATATTGGCAGGTGGACTGCGGTCAGGAAGTGCCAGCACTGCCGTGAAACTGCCTCTTCTTAGGGTACATCTCCATGGCAAACCCCCCTCCCTCACAGAGCAAGTCTTAGAGTCTGGGTGAATTTTCCTGGGCTCACGGTATGCGGCTAAAGATAGCAGTGTAGCCATTTCTGCTGAGGCTGGAACCTGGGCTCTGAAAGCCGGTGAAGGGGAAAGGCCCAAAGCCCAGACTTCACCCTGAGCGGGAACATCTTCACTGCTCTTTTCAGTGCCGCGCACTGAACCCCACAAGCCGGAGTCAATTGACCTGGGCTCTGAGATGCTGCCATGTTTTGGGGGTGGCTTTCAGTGTAGACTTATTTATAGTCAAGAGGATCCACTATTTGCACCAAATGTCATTGTTCACAGGGTTACTGAATGCCTCAGGGGAGTGTGGGGCTGAAATGAGGTGAGATTCCTTCTCCTCGGGAAGTTTACCGCACCCGGGAACTGAAACACCAACACAGATTTGAAACTGTAGGGTACCTTCTCATTACACGTGTGTACAGCACCTGGTATGATCGGGCTTGGTTTCCAGGCTGAGGTCTCTCAGCACTATCCCAACGCAAACTAAAAACAATAACTTAAGGCAGCCGGCTGCGAAGTAAATATCTGTGAGGCTGTATTGCCTTTTCACACTCCTACGGCCTCTTCCTGTGAGTGGTGTTCAGTAGCTAGCTTGTATTCGCAGTGACTGCGGACTGTCCAATATTCAGCCAGAAAGCAGCTGAAGTTGACTTGTCCAGCCAGGGTGACCCTCTTGCATAGCCGGTGAAAGTACTCCGGGCACTAATGGATTCCCTGGGGTGGATACAGCCTCCTCAGGGAATAAGTGGAAGGTTCATTGCTTGGGTTGTTTAAAATGAGACTGGGCAGAGCACTGGGGAATGTACTGCAATGATCAGTTCTGCAGTGGCTGAGGAATTATGGTCTAGGAGGGATTGAAAATGGCTTTTCTATCTCTCATTCCCACGACGCAGGAACAGTTTCTTTTCTCCCAAGTCTGAAAACAAAGAGTTAATTCTCTCTCTGCCAGCGATGGGCGGGGAGGAGAAAGTGGAAGCAGAGATTCCCAGCTGAACTGCGAGACCCCCCTGCTGGGAGGAGGTGAGTTCTCTCACCGTGGCTATAAATCCACCAAAGGCAGGCAGCTGTGGGTGAGCGTGTGGACCTCACACAGCCTGTGACGGAGAGTGAGGCCCCAGAAAAGGAAGGAAGCACTTCAGGATTCTGGTGAGTTCACCCATGAAATCTGAATCATGTGGGCAAAGGAATTGCACTGTTCTGTAGCCATAGACGGGTCTGAAGCAGAAACTCAGATCCAAACACACCCACATTCTGGGCAAGTTCAAGTTCAAAACCTGATTCAAATTCTGCTGTTATATATTTTAATTTCCTGTTTCATCTGCAGTTTTCTATTGTTGCCCACCTGATCACACCTGGATGTCTATCGCTAGCAGCTATGGTCTATGAATGATCTGGTTTTCACCTAAACAAGTGATCTGGTTTTCAAGGGGAGTTGATGGGTGTTTAGCACCTCCTAAAAATTGAGCTCTGTGCCCAAGCGTGGATGAAGGCAGATACTTGTGACACCTAAGATTGAGAATGTGGTGCTGAGTGGTTCTTTAGCAGTTTCACAGGCAGATGACCTCTCTTAACTTCAGCGTTGGCCCTAGTTCCTTATTGTTAAGGTGCTTGGATTCTGAAAGGGATTGTGGAATGCAGTTTATGTGCAAGCGACTATGCAGATTACATCTGAGTCTTGCTTTTTTTTAAAACCTGGCTTCCTTTCTGAAGGCATCATTTGCACCTGGAAATAACTGCCCCCACAAATCAGGGGCCTCAGTGCCCACATTCCTGTTGGCAGATCATTGTGGGTGCAAACAAAGGTGGAAAGTCCTGAAAGCTAATGACAGGATGGAGCCAGGAGATACATGTTAAAATTCCTCCACCAAATGCTAGGGAAGTTTGGGGGGATTTTGTACATACTCTAGATATTGAGAATTATTGATTGTCAGATAGCATTCAGAATCTGCAAGGCACTGTACAGATTCTGAATGCTATCTGACAATCTCACACACTATCTCACACACACACACTCACACATGCATGCGTGCACACAGAGACTTTTCTTCATCAACATTAAGACCTCTGGAACATACGGAGGGGGAGATAAAGGAATACAAACCAAAATATGGACCATTTTCCCCTGCCATTATATGCATCCGTTATGTTAAATACATGCATATCAGCTCTACCCGGTAGTCCATTGTTCCTTGGTGGTGTTGATCTTGAGGACGGGTGTGAAGCAGGAATGGGGAGTGGGCTGGTTCAGGGGGGCTGTACTATGCTATGAATGCAGCGTGGGAAACACAGACGGGTGGTTGCTCCATCCCTGGCAGAGTGGAGGAGATAGGAGACAACACGAGAATAGAAAAGTGTGGATCAGTAAGGAGATGGAGCTGTGAAGGACCCTTAAGATAAGGACAAGGACCCTGTGGAGGGATTTTGTGCTTTGGAGGTGTGAGAAGGGCCATATGGACCAGAGTGGAGGAGGTTGCCGGAACCAAGGCTGGAGATGATGAGGAGATGGAGATGGAGGAGAGCTTTTGTTGTGTAGATAGAAGGGTAGGTTCTTAGGAACATGATGGAGAGTGATGTGACAGCACTTGGACACACCCTGCGCAAGCAGGTTGGAGGGGTCAAAGACGTCTGCCAGGTCGTAACCCTGAGTGACTGCGAGGCTGCAGGTGTTGTCAGCAGTGATAGAGATCGGGGAGGGGAGAGGGATGGCAAGAAAGGCAATGAGTTCATCCCCCTCCCCTCCCTACTCCCCAGCGTAAGAGAGAGTATGCTAGGGTCAGTGGAGCTTCCCTTGGAATTCAGTCCCTACTCAACCTTGGTCAGAAATACCCTAACCATGTTGTAAAGCCCATATCCACTGTCGCAACATCTCACTTGGTCAAGTGTTGGAGTCAGGGAGTGGGTCGCTGTCTGAGGGAGGGAAGGGTTTTTCTAAGTTCTAGACCATCTGGTTTTGGCTGATTTGTTTGATATGTTTTGTGGGCTGGGGCCAATCCGGGTTGATCTTACACAAGCGCCTAACTCTCCAAAATAGTAAAATATAATTTGAAATCTGAAAGCTGCAGATGTAAATGAAGTACAAAGTACATCGTGTCTCCCCCAGGCACTCAGGTACCATGGTGATGGCACTGAAAGAAATGCTCATGATAACACAAAAGGTAATGCAAAGGTATGCGGGGAAAATTGGAAAGTCTTCTGAAAAAAAGAGTTGGTGTCACAGACCTGATGTATTGAGCCAACTCCAGACCTGATAGAAGTGGCCTGTTGAAATAATAGAGTGGTAGATTTTTAAGGCAAGAAGGGTCCGTCATGGCCATCTAGCCTGCATACCACAGGCCAAAGAAACCACCCGATGATTCCTGGAGGCAGCCCAGTAACTTGTGGTTGAACTAGAACATCTCTCTGAGAACATCCAATCTCTATTGAGAGACCCCGAGCCATGGAGAACTTACTAAGCCTCTGATGGTTCTCTTGAACTGGTTAATTCCATCTTAGCTCCAGTAGCACAGTTGAATCTTATTCACAGTTCGCACTCTGAAGGCTTCCACTTCCAGCCACTAGACTTTGTTATCCCTTTGCCTGACAGATTCAAGAGTCCTGCAGTAGCTGATAGCTTATCACATTGCAGTTAGACCCCTGCATCCAGGCTTTCGTTAATTTGAGCTCCTCGATATTTACCACCCAATCAATGTTTCTATCAGCTCCAGACCTTGTCATCCATTCCCAAAGGAGTTGCACCTCGTGAGCCAGACACATGTACATAGTGTCTGTTCACCATCTTCTATGTTTTATTGACAGGACAGATGTTGATGTGAAACTTGCAGAGGATGCTCCTGCAGGGCAACCAGTCATCTCCCAATGCCACCGGCTCTGATCCAGCCGTGTTCTTCCTGACGGCCGTTCCGGGGCTGGAAGCTCTGCACCTCTGGATCTCCATCCCCTTCTGCTCAGTGTTCACCGTGGCCCTTCTAGGAAACTGCACCCTCCTGTATGTTATCAAGACAGAGCCCTCCCTACACAAGCACATGCTCTATTTCCTCACCATTCTGCCCGTGATCAGTCTGGTTTTATCCACAACCACCATGACGAAAATACTGAGCATCTTCTGGTTTAATTCCAGGGAGATCAGCTTTAATGCCTGCCTGGTACAGATGTTTTTCCTTCACTCATCCTCCATCATGCAGTCTGCTCTGCTGCTGGCCATGGCCTTCGACAGGTATGTGGCCATTTGCAATCCCCTCAGGTACGCCGCCATCCTGACCAATTCAGTGATAGCAAAGATCAGGCTGGCAGCTTTGACCCGGGCTGTTCTGCTAATGGTCCCCCTGCCCTTCCTCCTCAGGAGGCTGCCCTACTGTCAGTCCCATGTCATCTCCCATTGCTGCTGTCAGCACATGGCTGTGGTGAAGCTGGCCTGTGCCGACACCAGTTTTAATAATGTCTATGGGATCATCGTAACTCTCTTCATCATGGGGCTGGATCTAATGATCATCTCCCTATCGTATGTCAAGATCCTAAGGGCTGCCCTAAGACTGACATCCAAGGAAGAGCAGTTGAAGGCTCTCAGCACCTGTGGCTCTCACCTTTGCGCCATCTTAGTGGTCTACACACCAGTGGTTATCTCCTCAACAATACGCAGGTTCGGGTGCCATGTCACCCCACACGTACACATCCTGTTGGCCAGTTTCTACCTCCTCTTTTCTCCCATGATGAATCCCATCGTATACAGTGTGAAAACCAAACAGATTCATGACCAGGTGCTTCTCCTTTTTCCCAGGAAAAGACTTCTAGGCTGACCAGGAAGGTGCTGCTGAGTGACCAGGAAGCAGAGGATGCAGGAGAGGTTTTCAAAGTAACTTAGACAGCATTCCTATGGGGGCTTTGTGTACACTGGAATGGGTACTCCACCTTCTCTTTACAGAGAGCAATACACCATTCCCTACATGAGCTTAGCACCGCTGACCGGAAGGTGATCTTGCCCGTGACCTTGTCCTGTAACACTGCTATTAAAGATGAGCGTGAATGATCCTTGTACCTTCTCTTGCTGTGCTGGAATATCTTGGGATTATTACTTATACACCCAGCCACAGCCACGGACATGCATGCTGCAGGAACAAATGCAGTTGTGGTGTCCAAATATTTGAGAGTCTATCCCAAGTTGTTTTACACTACCACACAGCAGCACAGTACACCACGTCGAGAGAGGGAGACAAGAAAGGGTGTATCTGCTTCAAAGAGCACCTCAAAACTCTCCAAATCCTTACCAGAGTGATCTCAGGCACAAAGAATTCAAGGTTCGCTTTCTGATAGTGACAATAAATAAATAAAACAGAATGTTGTCTCCATGTGGGGTGGGGGAGTCAATAAAATACTCTGGAAAAATTCTTGCTCTACTTTGCTATCACCTTTGTTCCTGTTACCTAATATATGCTGGACAGTATATAGATATATATTTATCATAAATATAAAGGAAAGAGTAGCATAAAATCCCTCCTTGCCCTGTGCTGCATTGCCTTACCTGTAAGGAGTAAAGTAGTTCAAATAACCGAGTTGGCACTTGACCAGAAGGATTGATAAGGAAAGAAGATATTTTCAAATCTGCGGGGGGGAGGTTTTGTTTGTACTCTCTCTTTGTTGTTCCCTCTCTGGACTGAGAGAGAATCCAAGTAAGTACGACATCTCCTGAAAATATACCTGAAATGTGCCATCTCTAATCACAGAAATTGTAAGCAGGGCAAGGAACTGCATTAGGATATCTTTTGTTTTAACTTGTGAATTTTCCTATGGTACAGAGATAGTTTTATTCCTGTTTTTGTAACTGTGAAGCTGAGCCAGAGGGGAATCCTCTGTGTTTTAAATCTTTTTATTTACCTTGTAAAGTTACCTTCCATCCTGATTTTGTAAGTGTGATTCTTTTCTTTTTTTCCTTCTAAATAAAGTTCTTCTTTTGAGAACCTGATTGATTTTCAGTGTCCTGAAGACAAAGGGTCTGGTCTGTACTCACATTGCTAAGGCAATTGGTTGGTATATTATTCTCAAGCCTCCCCAGGAAAGGGAGTGAAGTGGTTTGGGGGGCAGTAGTTTGAGGGAATGAGGATTCCAAGTGACCCTCCTCTGAATTTTTGTGTAAATCACTTGGTGGTGGTAGCAATACCATTCAAGGACAAGGAAAGGACTTTGTGCCTTGGGGAAGTTTTTAACTTAAGCTGGTGGAATATAAGTTTAGGGGGTCTTTCCTGCGGGTCCCCACCTCTGTACCCCAGAGTTCAGACTGGGGAGGAACCCAGATAAGTTCAAAAAAGAACCTGATGAGTTGATGGAGGACAGGTCCATCAATGGCTATTAGCCAGGATGGGCAGGGATGATGTACCTAACCTCTGTTTGCCAGAAGCTGGGAATGGATGAGAGGGGCTGGATCACTTGATGATTCCCTGTTCTGCGCATTCCCTCTGAAGCAGCTGGCACTGGAAAACACTCAGCCTTCAGGAGCTCGAGGTGGGGCCGGGACTGCCCCACTCCTTCATGTGGGTTTCCTCTTGACTCAGAACCAGCCTCGTGCTCGGTCACATGGTGCCGCTGGGCCCCTTCCCTGTCGGCAGCTGGACAGAGCCGAGCCAGTCAAGTGACCTCAGATTCCAGGTGAACTGCAAGCTGCACCCCATGGAGAGAGGCAGGAGCTACAGGGTACGGGTGGGACCTGCCCGGGGAGGTGTGATTCAACCTATTTAGGGGGTGGCAAAACCTTTACATTGTGCCCCCCACTATCAATGGATGCAGGTTGATAGTGCCCCCTCCCCCCTCACCCACCGGGCCGGCAGCCCGTCGTCCCCTCAGACGGATCAAATGGGAAATCAGGCCAGGGGCTGTGAGCACCAGCCTGGCCTCCCCGGGCTGCCTTGCATCTGTCGAGGGAGGGGCACGGCAGGGCGTGCGTGGCCCCTCGCCTCAGCTGGGACCAGGGCCAGCCAGAGGGGGACGGGACCAGGCAGGTGTCACAGCCAGACCCCACCAACACGTTGCACCTCAGCAGCCCGCTGTGTGCCTAGAGCTCATCACCAGGGGTTGGCAACTTTCTAATCCCTGAGACCCAAACGTTTCTGCCACACCCCTTCTCCGAGGTCCCACCCACCTACCCAGATGCTGACAGTTTCCCTCTTTGACCAGAAATTTATGTCAAAAGCCAGACACCTGGCAACAACCCTGTCATCACTTGGCAGCCCTGCTGCAGGCACCATCCAGTAACCTGGTGCACCTCACAGGCAACCCCACCTGGGAATGAGGGAAGGACGCAGGGGTCACCAGTGCTGGGCAGAGGGACACAGTCGAGCCAGGCCTGGCTGTTACCTCTGTTGGTCTAGATTACAGCATTGTTCAGCTGGAAACAGAGTGTCACTGCCCAGCCCCATCTCCTCACTCCCTGCGGGGCAGCAGGGCTGATACTCCAGGGGGCCCAACAGCCACAGATCATGGGGTGCGGCTGCTCAGAGCAGGAACAACCATGAACTCTCTAGCCCTCTGGGAACCACCTCCTCTTGGGGCCGGCCCCTTCTCCTCGCACACCTGCAGCAGCTCCACTTCGCCCTCTGCCACTTACCAGAAACTGGGCTCCTCAAGCCATGGGCAGGGGCCATCACCGGACACCACCCCACCAGTAAGGGGGCTGGGGTCGGCTCCTGGCACAGGACTCCTCATCGCTGTCCACTTCCCAGGTGTACATGGCGGTGTCGGGTGCCTTGCGGCTGGGAGGGGCCTGCCCAGGGTGGGGCTGTGACTTGAGCTGTTCAGGGGAGCGGCTGAATCTTTAAATTATGCCCCCCCATTAGTAACCTATGCAGTTTGGGGGGAAGTGCCTCCCATAGTCCTTCAAACTCCGCCCATGGCCCCCTGGCGCTATGGGGAAAGGGCCTCAGACATGGGAGGGTAGCCACGGAGGAGCTCTCCTGTGGTCTCCAGGGGACCATTACTCTTTATGCTACTCCACAGGGTGCCAGAAATCAGAAGTTTTCCAGGGAATTTGGCCCATAGGATCTCTGGAGTGATATCTATGGGTGGTTATTCAAACTCTCTGGAATTGTTGATAAATTGTATCATTTGACCGCATTTTGGTTCATTATTTTGTTATAAAATACACTCAAGAGCCCAATGTCAGGCAAGTTAATTGATATGGCACAGGAAAAAGATTTGATACAATACCAGTCTCCAAAGATCTGTCCCATGCAACGATTCTGCATTCACCGTACGCTGACGGTGCTCTCCCTCATTACAAATTTCAGCTGCTATCATTTATATGATTTTACACGTTACACATTTCTTTACACATCACTAAAATCCAACCCATCAATTTCTTCCTGTTCCCTATCTTGTTGTTCTGTTCCTTCCTTAGCTTTGTTTTAGATATTAGCATTCCAGGTACTGATCCGTGAAAATACTTCCCTGGCTTGTACTAAGGCATAGAAAAAAAAGTATATAACAGTCTATGCATCCACAAATTCAAAACCTTCTTCCAGGTCTCCATGTTCTCGCCTTCCTGTGGGTTTTGCTCACCTGTCCCCTTCCAACCTAGTTTCAAGCCCTTCTCACTAGGTTAATCACCATTAAGTGATCCAGCCCCTCTTGCCCATTCCCAGCTTCTGACAAACAGAGAGTAGGGACCCCATCCTTGCCCATCCTGGCTAATAGCCAGTGATGGACCTAACCTCCATGAATTTATCTAGTTCTTTTTTTAACTTATCTAGTTCTTTTCTTATGAGATTTGTAGTTAATGTTATTGATACTTAATGTGTACTGCTAGTATATGTACGGTGCAGGTAATACAGATTATGAATGTGGTATATATCTATATGCTACCCAGCATATATTAGACAACAGGAACAAAGGTGAGAGCAAAGTGGAGGAAGACTTTTTCCCGAATATTTTATTCACACACACACACACACACACACACACACACACACACACACACACACACACACACACACACACACACACACACACACACACACACACACACACACAGAGACAACACTCTGTTTCATTTATTTATTGACAGTATCAGAAAGTGAACTTTAAATACTTTGTGCCTGAGATCACTCTGGTAAGGATTTGAGGATTTTCAAAGTGCTCTTTGATGTAGATACACCTTCCTCGACCTGGTGCGTTGTGCTGCTGTGTGGTAGGGTTAAACAACTGGGGACAGACTCTCAAATGTTCAGACACCACAACTAAGGCCAGATTTCCACACACAAAAAAAGGTTGGCACCAGCAGCTTCCATGGTGGCACGTTTGGGACAGAAGAGCCCAGCACTCAGCACTTATTCTGGTGCCTAAACGGCCCTGGGTGTGTCGCTGCATCTCGGAGCTGAGGGAATGTCAGGGTCACATACAGCATTTGTTCCTGCAGTATGCACCTCCATGGTTGCGGCTGGGTGTGTCAGTAATAAAGACCAAATGTTCCAGCAAAGCAAGAGAAGGTGCAAGGAACTTTCACACTCCTCTTTGTTACCAGTGCTACACACAAGGGACAGAGTGAGGACAAGGTATGGCCAAGATCACCTTCCGGTAGCAGCACTAAGCTAGTGAGGGGACGGTGTATGGCTCCCTGGGAGTCGGAGGTGGAGTTCCCATCCCAGCGTACACAAAGCCCCCACAAACATGCTGTCTGACTTACTCAGAAAACCTCTCCTGCGTCTTCACTTCCTAAGATGGTGCAAAGGTGGGAAACAGGTGCTGAAAACCTTGATATAAACACAGATAAGAGGGGATGTGGAGAATGCATTAAATTAGCCGGGAGCCTCTCAGAAGAGAATGGAGTTCCTCAGGGATCGGTTTTGGGACCAATCTTAATTAATCTTTTTTATTACTGACCTTGGCACAAAAAGTGGGAATGTGCTAATAAAGTTTGCGGATGACACAAAGCTGGCAGGTATTGCTAACACAGAGAAGGACCGGGATATCATACAGGAAGATCTGGATGACCTTGTAAACTGGAGTAATAGTAATAGGATGAAATTTAATAGTGAAAAGTGCAAGGTCATGCATTTAGGGAGTAATAACAAGAATTTTAGTTATAAATTGGGGACACATCAGTTGGAAGTAACAGAGGAGGAGAAGGACCTTGGGGTATTGGTAGATCACAGGATGACTATAAACTGCCAATGTGTTATGGCCGCTAAAAAAGTTAATGCGGTTTTAGGATGCATCAGGCGAGGTATTTCCAGCAAAGATAAAGAGGTGTTAGCACCATTATACAAGGCACTGGTGAGACCTCATCTGGAATGCTGTGTGCAGTTGTGGTTTCCCATGTTTAAGAAGGATGAATTCAAACTGGAACAAGTACAGAGAAGGGCTACTAGGATGATCCGAGGAATGGAAAACCTATCTTATGAAAGGAGACTAAAAGAGCTTGGCTTGTTTAGCCTAACCAAAAGAAGGTTAAAGGGAGATATGATTGTTCTATATAAATATATCAGAGGGATAACTATTAGAGAGGGAGAGGAATTATTTAAGCTCAGTACCAATGTGGACAATTAATTTGGCAACTGATCTTTGATTATCAGCAGGTAAGTATGTCCAGTCGTCTGTGATGGGATGTTAGATGGGTTGGGATCTGAGTTACTACAGAGAATTCTTTCCTGGATGCTGGCTGGTGAGTCTTGCCCACATGCTCAGGGTTTAGCCAATCACCATATCTGGGATCGGGAAGGAATTTTCCTCCAGGGCAGATTGGCAGAGGCCCTGGAAGATTTTCGCCTTCCTCTGCAGCATAGGGCATGGGTCACTTGCTGGAGGATTCTCTGCAGCTTGAGGTCTTCAAACCACAATTTGAAGACTTCAGTAACTCAGACATAGGTTAGAGGGTTGTTCCAGGAGTGGATGGGTGAGATTCTGTGGCCTGCATTGTGCAGGAGGTCAAACTAGATGATCATAATGGTCCCTTCTGACCTTAGAGTCTATGAGTCTATGAGAAGAGTGTCTCCAATCCACTTGCTGGGCCCTCAGAACAATTCAGAGCAGCGTTTTGTTGTTCTGATGTTACCGAGTTCCATAAAAAACCCTCATTGGATCTGAAATCCCCATTTTTGTTTTCAAAAGACAAAACATCATCTTTGTCCGTAATTCAGCCATGTACCACCAGACGCTGCCCTCTAGGATTAAGCTTGTGTCTGTTTAGTGGGCAAAGGGGATATTTTAAGATGTTGAGTGACAAGTGATTTTATCCCAGGTCAGTATAATTTAGAGCATAGAGAAGCAAAGCCTGGGAGGGTAACTTGTCATAATTGTTTTGGTATCAATTCAAGGAGGTGACTCCCTCACTATTTTGAGTCACAGGTGGCTCTTCTTGTACAAACACTTTTCTCATATTTGCCTTCTGATGAACTGGTTTGTTAATTTATAAGCCACAGTTTCTAATAATCACATTTGCAATTAGAGCAGAGATCCCCAAATTTTGGGGTGCATTCCTCTAGGGTTGCAGGGAGGAACATCCGGGGGGGCATAACAGGGCCTGGGCCAGCCCCCACAGGGGATGGGAATGTAGCACCACCAGCAGAAGTGGCGCCAGGGTTTTTGATGCTCTAGGCGGACGGCCATTTCGCCGCCTCCCGCAGGTCCAGTGGACCTACCACAGTCATGCCGGCGGACGGTTCGCTGGTCTAAAGGCTCCGGTGGAGCTGCCGCAGGCATGACTGTGGTAGGTCCTCCGGAGCCTTCAGACCAGCGCACCATCCGCCAAAATGACTGCGGTAGCTCCACCGGAGCCTTTCCAGCAGCGGAGCGTCCGCCAGCATCACTGCGGTAGGTCCACCAGACCCGCGTGCCGCCCCCCTGGCAAAATAGTGCCCCCCCAAAAATTCTGGCACCCTGGGCCATTGCCTAGGTTGCCTAAATGGTAGCGCCGGCCATGAGCACCAGGACTATTCCCACCCCCAGTTCTTCTCCAGCTCCACCCCCAGCCATGTCCCTAGCTCCCGGCCCCGTGCCTGGCCCCATCCCTTGCCTCAGCAGGGCTCCACACCCAGCTGAGGTCCCAGCTGCCGGCCCTCACCAAGGCCTGGTTGCAGTTCCACTCCTGCCCCTGTTCCAGCCAACAGCCTTGGCTTCTGACTGTGGCTCAATTCCTGGCCCAGTGGTGAGGCAGGCTGTGGAGCTGCACCTGGCCACATGCCAGCTGCTGGCCCCCATCAGAGCCCAGCTGCAGCTCCGCTCCCACCCCCAGCCTTGTCCCCTGGCCATGGTCCCACTCCCAGCCCCAAATCCATCCCCAGCTGCAGCCCCAGCCTCAGCCCCCATACACCCCTGTCATCTTGTTCTCCCACCCCCAAGCCACAGCCCCGTTCCCAGACCAGCTCTTGGGGGAGGAGCATGAGGCCGGGGACAGGGATAAGGGGGAGGGCATGACCCTCAAAAGTTTGGGGACCACTGATTTAGCGATTTCTTTCAAATACTCTATGTCAGGCAGAAATCACCTGAATTTACTTCTATAACTGTCTTTTGCACATAACAGAAAAAAACTAGTATACACGTTTAGAAGCTAAGTAGAAGCCACAAAACTACATTCCCAGATCTGTGTAAACAGATGGGGAGATCATAGACGTTTTATAGTGAGAGGGGTGTCATCTTAGCCACACACGTTAGATTGGCATTCAGTCACTGCTTAAAGCCAGAGATTTCCTAAAGAGTTTATTGAACTAGTTTAAATCTTCATTTCGTAAAGCAAGCAAGTAAAAGTACTCACATGGAGTATAGCCCTGGAGGTGAGAGACTAGACAGTAGTGTTAATATGAATCCTAGGCAGAGAGCCTGGAAGCAAGAGAACTTAGATTTCAAACACTCTGACGCACAGAGATACTAGAAGGGTTCAGTTAGGTGGCTTATTTAAATATTTTCTGAGTCTTTTCTCTCCTGCTTCCTCTTGGAGACTTTTCTTTGGATTTTTTCTTGCTGGTTTTTCCCTCTAATATAAAATACAAATTTTTTGACGACAATGCATTTTACTATTCATTTCTGGAAATAGGACACAGCTCAACTCTCATATTATTTTTGCCCTTACACCAGGCCCCCCTGAACAGCTCAAGTCACAGCCCCCAACAAACCTACCTTTATAGTGACCCAAGTTTATCAACTCCCACATGGGGAATGAAGTCAGCAGGGTGTCATTAGAAGATATAAATTCTCTCACCCAGCTGATCCATGCTGAGTGCAGAGTCCTGCAGTTTATGTGTGACTTCAGCATGTGCTGAGAGGTAAGAAGACGCAGCCAGGGTTCAGGTGAGATGGGGTAGTTTATATTAAAGCTAATCAGGATGTTTCTAAATAGGAGTTTTTTAATGGTCATTTAGAAGAGAACTATTTAATTCCATCAAAAAACAAAAAAACTATGCAAAGAAACTACAGAGTTTTCAAAAAATCAGGGATGTTCGGGTTACACATACAGAGCCATAGTTCTCTCCCTTTGTACAATTGCATTGTGAGAGACTCTTTATTGTGTGTCCATGTTATCATGGGTGACTTCTGTCTGGGGGACATATGTTTTTGCAGAGAGACAGGTAATGATTAGGACAGGGCAGTCCTATAAAACGATCTTGATTGCTTGCTAACCTGGGCTCCCTTGAACAATGTACAGGTGATTACAACTAAATGTGAGGTCCCATATCAAGGAACCAGAACCACAGATCACACTTACAGGATGAGGGGCAATGTTTTAGAAAGCACTGACTCAAAAAAGAACTGGGAATGATGATGTAAAGCAGGCTGTACATGAGGTCCCAGTGCACTGTGGTGATGGAGAGAACAAATGCCCTTCTAGAATGTATAAGCAGGGGAGTATGGAGTGAAAATAGAGAGGTGTACAGCTTGGAGAGAGCATCTCTGGACAGAGTTTCCAGGTCCGGTGTCCTCACTTCAAAAAGGTTGTTGACAGATTGAAAAGGGTTCAGAAAAGAGCAACATAAATGATTTCAGAGCTGGAGAATGTGGCCTATACCCAGAGACTGAAGAAGTTCAGGCTATTTAATGTATCCGAGAGAAGGTTAAGAAGTGACTTGATCACAGTCTCCAAGTCCATAGATGGGAAGAGATTTCTGACTGTACAAGGTTCTTTAATCTAGCAGACAAAGACAGAATTAGATCCAATGGCTGGGACCTGAGATAGGACAAATTTAGGCTAGAAACAAAGTGCACATTTAAAGAGGAAGGTTAACTAACATTTGGAAAAACAGCTAGGGGTGTGGTTGGTCGACATCACTTGAAGTCTTTAAATCAAGACTTGACGCCTTTCTCAGCGACACAGTCTCACTCCAAGAGACATTATGGGCTAGATGCAGAACTCACCTGATGAAATTCTGTGCCCTTTTTTATTCAGGAGGTCAGAGCAGGTGATCAGAATGGTCTCTTCTTGCCTTAAAATCTATGACGCCATAATTATTTGATCACCATTTTTTCTCAGTTAATGAAATAATTAATAATTTTTTCAACAACCTTCGATAAATATGGGCTGTAGAAGCTTGTAATATTTTTTTCCTTTGTGAAAATAATCTCTGCATTTCTGCTCATTTGGACTTTTTATATCATAAACGTTCTTCTCTCCAAAGTCTGTTTGTGACTTTTCTTAAGAGCCTTTGGTGAGGGACCTTGTCAAAGGATTCTGAAAGTCCAAATACTCTATATTCACTGGATCACCCTTGTCCACATGTTTGTTGACCTCCTCAAAGAATTCTCCTAGATTGGTGAGGGATGATTTCCCTTTGCAAAAGCCAGGCTAACTCTTCCCCATCAAGTCTTGTTCATCTATATGTCTGGTAATTCTGTTCTTTACTATCGTTTCAACCTATTTGCCTGGTTCCGAAGTTAGGCTCACTGGGCTGTAATTCCCAGGATCACCTCTGGAGCCTTCTCTAAAAATTGACATCTCATTTGCTATCTGCCAGTCATCTGTCATAGGGGGTGATTTAAGGGATAGGTCACATACCACAGTTAGTAGTTCTGCAATTTGATATTTTAGCTCCTTCAGAACTCTGCTCCTGGTGACTTATTACTGTGTAATTTATTAGTTTGTTCCAAAATCTCTTCTTCTGACACCTGGGGACAGTCCCTCAGATTTGACACCGAAAAAGAACAGCTCAGTTATCCCGAAAGTCAGTGGAGAGTTCTCCTCCTGACTTCAACGGGAGCAGGATCAGCCTCATAGGCTCTTTGGGGATGTCTACGCAGCGAGCGGCAGGTAGTCTCACAGCTCGGGTCGACAGACTCGGGCTTGTGTTTCTCGAGGTACCACGCTAAGAATAACTGTGAAGATGCTGAGGCTGCAGCTCTGAAGCTGGTGGTAATGTTCTCCAATGTACTATATGCATCCAGGCTGAATACCCAGAATGTGCTGCTGAATGTGCCAGGTACATCTTGCTACATGCAGCTTAACATGCCAGGCATTCCTAGGCTGAGAGCATGTGCTCTGCAGCCAGATATATTAGGTACTTCACGGCACAATGCACAGCAGGTAGGATACTTGTAAATAAGTGGGCTTCATTACTCGGGACTTGTAATGACGTTCTAAAAACTCTAAATGATTTTGCACAGACAAATTTAAGGGTTTGTGTGATTAGTGTTATTGCAACATGACTGATGAACTCAACAAAAAGTCAATACACTTCTTCCAGAGCTGAGATTGGCCCCATCATATGTATTTAATTTACAGGTTCTCTTCATTCCATGTGTTATGGTTTATTGAAAGGAAAGACATTGATGTGAGCCTCACAAAAGATGCCACAACAAGATAACCTGTCAGGTTCCAACAGCACAGGCATTGATCCTTCTGTGTTCTTCCTGATGGGCATCTCGGGGCTGGAAGCTCTGCACCTCTGGATCTCCATCCCCTTCTGCTCAATGTTCATTGTGGCCCTTCTAGGAAACTGCACCCTCCTGTATGTTATCAAGACAGAGCCCTCCCTACACAAGCCCATGTTCTATTTCCTCACCATGCTGGCCGTGATCGATCTGGTTTTATCCACAACCACCATGCCGAAAATACTGAGCATCTTCTGGTTTAACTCCAGGGAAATCAGCTTTAACGCCTGCCTGGTGCAGATGTTTTTCCTTCACTCCTTCTCCATCATGCAGTCTGCTGTGTTGCTGGCCATGGCCTTCGATAGGTATGTGGCTATCTGCAATCCCCTCAGGTACACCACCATCCTGACCAATTCAGTGATAGCAAAGATTGGACTGGCAGCTTTGACCCGGGCTGTTCTGCTAATGGTCCCCCTGCCCTTCCTCCTCAGGTGGCTGCCCTACTGCCGGTCCCACCTCATCTCCCATTGTTACTGTGAGCACATGGCCGTGGTCAATCTGGCCTGTGCCAATACCAAGTTCAATAACATCTATGGGATCACTGTAGCTCTCCTCATCGTGGGGCTGGATCTAATGTTCATCTCCCTATCATATGTCAAGATCCTAAGGGCTGTCTTAAGCCTGGCATCCAAGGAAAAGCAGCTCAAGGCTTTCAGCACCTGTGGCTCCCACCTTTGTGCCATCTTAGTGGTCTACACACCAGTGGTCCTCTCCTCAACAATACACAGGTTCGGCCACCAAGTCGCCCCACATGTACACATCCTGATGGCCAATTTCTACCTCCTCTTTCCTCCCATGATGAACCCCATTGTATACGGTGTGAAAACCAAACAGATTCGTGACCGGGTGCTTCTCTTTGTCCGAGGGAAAAGCTTCTAGGCTGAGCAGGAGGGGGCTGCTGAGGGATCAGGAAGCAGAGCATGCCGGAGAGGTTTTCTGAGTAACATAGACAGCATGTTTGTAGGGACTTTGTGTATGCTGGGATGGGAACGCCATCTCTGACTCACAGGGAGCCATACACCATCCCCTACACGAGCTTAGCACTGCTGTCCAGAAGGTGATCTTGGCCATGACATTGTCCTCCCTTGGCCCCATGTGTGTAGCGCTGGTAACAAAAATGAGTGTGAAGGATCCTTGCACCTTCTCTTGCTGTGCTGGAACATCTGAGCTTTATTACTGATACACCTGCACACAGCCACAGACATGCCATCGACGCCCATCACTTCAAAAATCCAGAAACGGGAACACTTCTATCCTGCGTACAGTGAGCAGGGCGACAATGCTGAATATCTAAGAATCTCTGAAAGGCTTTGTGTAATATATGAAATCCCTGATGATAAGAGAGTTCCTATCCTGATTGTGAAATTAACTGGTAAAGCTTGAAATGTATTCAGTGGAATGCCTATTCAAGAGGCTTTAGATACAGTTTTATGAAGTTTTCAGATTACCCCCAAAACATGTAGAATTAAATTTAGGAGTCTTAAGAGGGATGATTAATGGGAAATATGGAAACAAGATGAAAGATTTGTTGGGAAAATGGGAATGGGGTAAAGAGGTGGCATGTTTTGAAGGACTGCTTGATCTTGTTGCTCAAAAATATTTCTAGAGCATATGTAAGGCCGAAATGAAGCAGTGTCTATGGGACAAAGATGTAAAGACTGTGGATGAGATGGCTTTTTTAGATGATGCCTTCAAACAGGCTGTGGAGTATGCTGAGGGGACTCTACGGAAAGAAGGAAAGATTTGAAGCTGGTAGGAAGTGGCGATCACATTTTATCCTAGCAAGAGGGAGGGTGACTAGGAGGCTAGGTACTCACCTCCCCAGAACCATTCCTCTAACCCTCATCCCAAATCTTCTGTAAAGCAGAAGAGCCCAAGAGGTGCTATCGGTGTAAAGCCACTGACCTCCTGAGGAATAAATGCCCTGTGCTAGAAGGAAGCAGGCAACCAATGGCTCATGTTATTTCTCCTGTCCTCTCACAGAAACCCCCCAAGCAACTGAAACCCTATCAGATTGGTTTTGTGAGGTTAGCCTCTGCAGAGCCAGATATGGAGCTTGTTAAGGATGTCCAAATTGATGGCAGGGAATGCTTGGGGCAGAGTGATACACGGGCCCAGATCCCTCTGGTTAAGCAGAGTGTGGTCCCAAAGGCCAGTATGTTACCTGGCCAAATAGCAGAGATTGTGGGGGTGGGCGAAAGCAGATTCCTCGTAACACTAGCTAAAAGTCATGCAGTGTGGAAAGGTTTGGAAAGTGTTGTGACTGTGGGGATAATAGAATACCTCCTAGTCGACCTGCTCCTTGGTAATGATTTTTTCCGTGTAGCTCAGATTAAAGTATTTGCCTGCAGCAGGAGATAGTTTTATACTGGGACCTCCAAAGGAAATTGAAAGGTCTCAGGAACTGCTGAGAGAATGGGAAAGAGTCTCCTTGATTCTCCTGCAGCAGGGGGAAGCCACATGCTTGAACGCAGGGTGGGGTTGAGACCAACTCCTGCACTGCAGCTAGAGGCAAGACCACATCAGGAAGGGACAGGGGTGTGATGCCTGCCAGGGAGACAACTGTCCAGGTTGTTAGCTGCCAGCAAGCTGCAGCTGAACCAGACACAGAGCCCGCTCTAGGGAGCACGGAGAAATGTGTCTTAGAAGGGGGCCCAGAGGAGGAAACTGCGGAAGGAACAGTGCGGGTACAGGAATGTTTCCTCACTAGTCAGTTGGAGAGGATTCTCAGGACAGAATGGCTGAGTCAGCATCTGTGCACCCAGGCACTCAGCCCGTGAGCCAGGTCTTGAGAGGAATCTTTGTAACCAACTTCTTAGAGGGGAGCAGACACACAGCTAACTTCTCCGGGACAGGGAAAGGGATGGCGGACAGTACCCAAATCCAGATCCCAGTTTTTCAGGATGCTCTTTCTGAAAAGTTTTTGGAAAGTAACTGTGCCTCTTTACATCAAGATGCAGCTCCAATGCCTGTGACAGCAGAGGAATTGAGACCAAGAAATTGCCAGGTGATAGTTCGTGAGAACATAAATGACCCAACTGACAGAGAAGGGGGTGTTTTCCCCCAGGCTGGTAAAACACAGAGAACAGTTATGGGAAAGCTGCTGGGAAAAGGTGAATCTGATCGAAGGGTAAACAGACCTAGCCCAGAGGGCACAGATCACAGCCCTCTAGGGGGCAGGGAAGGACTCAGAGCAGGGAGGGGAAACACAGGGTAACCCCAAAAAGGGAGCTGGATTTTTTCCATATATACAGTCATGGAGTTGGGAGACTGCTCCCCAAAGGGCCAGACAATGTGCAGGATCTCCCTAAACTCCTATCTTGCCAGACCCTCAGGTACCAAAATCCCAGACACATAATTAAAATAAGAACCCAGGCAGAGGGGAACACTGGAGGGAAAAAAAGCCAGTGACTGATTACATGGGAGAAAGCCAAAGAACACCATGAGTAATGAACGAAGCAACCTCAAACCAGACGGTCTGAACAGAGACTGTGGTATCATAAAGATATTTGTAAACACCCATCTGTGATAAAAATGTTGGCATTAATGTTAAGTCGTGAGATAAGAATTTGGATACTGATGTTAAAACTTAAGGTAACACTAGTTCTCAGTTAATACCTGTAAACAGATATAAAGTTTATCACAGCAGAGAAACCATAAAAAGAACCTAGTTTGCTGTGTGTGAATGGGGAAACTGAGGCACACCTCATCATGGCCTTCATGGCTGGATACCAAAAGAACTATAACACAAACTCCAAACTTCTGCGCTGGAGCCTGATCGTGCAGGAGTTTGACATGGAAATTATCGACATAAAGGAAAGGGCGAACCTGGTAGCAGATACCCTGTCCAGGAAAGAGGACCCCAGGCACACTGCCTTCGAACCTATCAGTGACTAACCCTCTTGCTGTGAACTAAGTGGGGAGGTGCGACACTCTTTACCTCGGGGAAACATCCTGAATCCCGATGTTCATCCTTATAACATGATTGTGTGGTATCCAGTGCAAAGTTTGTCACGTTGGCTGTCTTCAGAAGGCTCATGATGCACTGAGCATAGTTGTTATGGTGATGTTATAGGTTGTAATTTCATGTGTATAGTTATGAGGCTGAAAATGTGTCCGCATGGCTTAAAACAAACCAGAGTAAAACTCGCCAGGAGCAGAGGGGCAGTTCACACCTCATCAGGGCGTGTATGGGACAAACCCAGCCCAGCCTCACAGGAACAAAGGACACTGGCTTAGGCAGCAACAAAGGATCTGTTGGACTCTCAAGTGAGTCACTCTCCTTCCTTTGGTCAGTTTGGGACTGCGATAAGGTAACGCTCACCTGACTCTGAAACGGGGGTGGGGAAACCAAGAGGGAAGAAAGAACATGGTAAAAGGGAGAAACATTTGCCAGGCTCTTCCTCTCTTCCACCTCCATCTACAGACACCACCACCAAGCAACTGAAGTGCGGATCAAAGGGGAGAACCTGGCTGAAGAGCAACCAGCCAGCCTGTGGTGAGAAGCATCTAAGTTTGTAAGGGCAATGAAAGTGTTAAGATCAGCTTAGAATGTGTTTTGATTTTATTTCATTTCACCAAATCTGACTTGTTATGTTTTGACTTATATTCACTTAATATCTATATTTTGTCGTTAATAAATCTGTTTGTGTATTCTACCTGAAGCAGTGTGTTTGGTTTGAAGCATGTCAGAGACTCCCCTTGGGAAAAGAAGCCTGGTACATATCAATTTCTTTGTTAAACTGACAAACTCATAGAAGCTTGCAGTGTCCAGCAGGCATAACTGGACACTGCAAGACGGAGGTTCCTCGGGTTGCGTCTGGGACCGGAGATACTGACTAATATCATTCAGTTGCACAATCCAGGTAGTGGCTGGACAAAAGTACTCACTCACTTAGCTAGGAGCAGCTCACATGCCAGAGGCTGTGCGTGAACAGCCCATGAGTGGGGTTCTCACAGCACAGCAGGGTCAGTCTGGCTCCCAGAGTCAAGGATTGGAGTGAGCTAGCAGATCACTTGTCCAGATAACACCAGGGGAACTTCACAACCACACAGCAACACAACGCCCCAGATCGAGAGAGATGGATGATAAAGGGTGTTTCTGCCTCAAAGTGCACTTCAAAACTCCCCAAAGCCTCACCAGAGTGATCTCAGGCACACAGTATCCAAAGTTCACTTTCTGATAGTAACAATAAATAAATGAAACAGAGTGGTATGGGGTTGGGTGGGTGGGTGTGTGTGAGATAGAATAAAATACTCAGGGAAAAAGTCTTGCTTTACTTTTCTATCATCTTTGTTCCTGTTGCCTAATAGATGCTGGGTAGCATATAGACATATATCACATTCATAATATTTATTATCTGCACCATATATATACATATAGATTTACTAGTGTGCATTAAGAACCAATAACACTAACCACAAATATTCTAACAAATAAACAGGGCCGGTGCAACCATTTAGGCGACCTAGGCGGTGGCCTAGGACACTGGGATTTGGGGGGCACCATTTTCTTAAGCAGCGACCATGGCAGTCGGATCTTCAGCCGCCCCCGTCTCCACCGGCATTTAGGCAGAGGGAGCTGGGGCAGGGAAGCGTGAGGAGGACGGCCAGCAGCAAGAAAGGGGGATGGGGGACGGCATGCAGGGGAACTCCCCGCCCAAGCTCACCCCTGCCCTACCTCCTCCCCGAGCACGCCGTGGCTGCTTTATTTCTCCCGCTTCCAGGCTTGCAGAGCCTAAGCTGATTGGCACCAAAAGCCTGGGAGGCGGGAGAAGTGAAGCAGCGATGGCGTGCTCGGGGTGCTCGGGGTGCTCGTGCTCGTGTGTGGAGCAGTGGTGAGCTGAGGTGGGGTGGTGCCTCTGGGCGGAAGGGGGGATGGGGAGCTGCCACGGGGGTGTGCCACAGAATGGAGGGGGGGAGCTGCCACGGGGGTGTTCAGGGCGGCGGTGCGGGGGTGGGGGCGCAAGGTGGAAGTTTTGCCTAGGGCACAAAACATACTTGCACCGGCCCTGCAAATGAATGACATATGTTTGAAAAAGAACTAGATAAATTAATGGAGCATAGACCAAGCGAGGGCTCTTAGCCAGGATGGGCAGGGATTGTGTCCCTAACCTCTGTTTGCCAGAAGCTGGGAATAGGTGACAGCAGCTGGGTCACTTGATGATTCCCTGTTCTGTTCAGTCCCTCTGGCAGACCATCTGACACTGGTCACTGTCAGCAGACAGGATACTGAGTTAGATGGACCATTGGTCTGACCCAGTACAGCCGTTCTTATGTTCTTAACAGTGATATCACTAAAACTGGCCTATACCATAATCCTGTTAATTCACTTATGTTAAGTATCCCATTATACCTTGCATTTGGCACAAGCAGATAGAAAACTTGTCAAAATCAAGATAGATTTGTTAATGTCTTAATACAAGCCAGGGAAGGACCTTCCCAGATCAGTACCTGGAATGCTAATATTTAAAACAAAGCTAAGGAAGGAACAGAACAAGAAGGTAGGGGACACGAACAATCTGATGGGTTGGATTTTAGTGACGTGTGAAGAAATGTGTAACTTGTAAAATCATATAAACAATGGCAGCTGAAATTTGTAACGGGGGAGCGCACCGTCAGCGTAAGGTGAATGCAGTATCACTGCACAGGATGGCTCTTTGGAGACTGGTATCATATAGAACCTTTTTCCTGAACCATATTAAACAAACTCCCTGACATTGGGCTTACGAGTATATTTCAAAACAAAATAATGAACCAAAGTGTAGTCAAAAGATAAAATTTATCAACAATTCCAGATAGTTTGAATAACCACCCATAGATATCACTGCAGAGATCCTATGGCTCATTTTCCTTGGAAAACTGCTGATTTCTGGCATCCTTTGGGGTAGCATAAAGAGAAATGATCCCTCATCCTCCACAACAGAGCTCCGCTGTGATTCCCCACCCCTGGCTGAGGCCCTTTTCCCATAGTGCCAGGGGTCACAGGTGGAGTTTGGAGGTCTGTGGGGGTGCACTTTCCCCCAGACTGCATATGTTGCTAGTGGGGGGGCAAAATTTAAAGGTTCAGCTGCCCCCCCTGAACAACGTGAGTCACAGCCCCCACCCTAGGCAGGCCCCTCCCAGCCTCATGGCACCCGGCACCACCATGTACACCTGGGAAGTGGACAGCGACGAGGAGTCCTGTGCCACGAACTGACCCCAGCCCCCCTACTGGTGGGGTGGGGTCCAGCAATAGTCCCCTCCCAGGGCCGAAGGAGCCCAGCATGTCCGGCAGGTGGCAGAGGGCGAAGCGGAGCTGCCACAGGTGTGCGAGGAGAAGGGGCCAGCCCCAAGAGGAGGTGGTTCCCAGAGGGCTGGAGGGTTCATGGCTGTTCCTGCTCCGAGCCACCACACCCCATGATCCGTGGCTGTTGGACCCCCTGGAGTATCAGCCCTGCCGCCCCCCAGTGACTGGGGCTGTGGGTGCCACTCTGTTTCCACCTGGACATACCGTGATCTGGACCAACATAGGTTGCAGCCGGGCTTGGCGTGAGCCCCCCGGCACAACAGAGGAGAATCTACATACTAAAGGCCTGATTGTGAGTGCATCCAGGATGGTTGTTGGGGGGAGGCACATCCTCCGAGCCCCCGTACAGTGGCATGGAAGCAGGCGCTGTGCAGCCAAGACCCCCTTCATGAGTGAACAGGCAGAACGGGGAAGGGGGCAGCACTATCATCCAACATTGCCTGCCTGGGAGTAGGGCAGAAATGGTGCCTGGATTCCTGTGGGGGGGCTGGGCAGTTATACACCATTCAGGGCCTTGTCCTGCTGCTCAGTCCAGCCCCGAACAGAGGCACACAGAGAGACACGTGGCTCAGAGGGTAAACAGACGGTGACTGTAACTAATAGGATGTGGCTACACTAGCCCCCCAATGCAAACACGCCCAAGAGCCCTTTCCCCTGTGTCATCCAGCACAGCGGGACTCGGCCTGTCTTTTTATTGAATATTGTTTCTATTGTTCTGCATGGCAGTAATACAGATGAAAGAGGAATGAGATCCTCTGGAGGGGGAAGCTGGGCACTTTGAGCTGAGGCTCTGGGCCACTTCTGCTCCATTTGTCTCTGCAGAAAGGTATCCAGGGCGATGCAATGCTGGAATTGTCTGATATCATGGAATCACAGACCCCCAGGGTGAGAAGGGACTGCAAGGGTCAGCTAGTCTAGTCCCCTGCCAAGATTCAGGGTTCGTTGTGTCTAAACCTGCCGGGACAGATGGCTCCAGCCTCTTTTGGAAAACCAAGCCCTGAGCCCCCTCCCACACCCCAAACTCCTCATCCCCAGCCCCACCCCAGAGCCCCCATCCCCCTGCACCCCAACCTTCTACCCTAGCCCTGAGCTCCCTCCCACACTCCAAACCCCTCGGTCCCACCCTCACCACATGTATTTTATTATGTGCACCAATATGGAGGTGATGTGTCACACATCACCTCCATATTGGTACACATAATAAAATTCATTCTGCACACGGACATATAAAATTAGAGGGAACACTGGTCCTGTCCCCCCTTAATCTCCTCCTTCCAAACTAAACATACACAGTTCCTTCAGCTTTTGCTCATATGGCTTGTTTTCCATCCCTTTCGTCATCTTTGTTGCTCACCTCTCGGGCGTGGCTAGAGAGAAGGACCATGTGACTTATGGAGAACACATGTTGCTGCTGCTGCTGGAATAAAGAGTCCCTGACGCAGCCTGAAGTTGGGGGTGCAGATGCTAAAGGATTGGCCCAGAGAGCTGGCCAGCGCACAATCACAGCCGGTCTGGGAGACCAGCCCAGATGTAGTGGAGAAGCCTGGACCAGCCCGGTGGCCAGAGGCCTGGGCACCAGGCAACACAGTTAAAACTGGGGCTTGCCGCTCTGAGCTAGCTCTACAAGAGGCAGGAGTCACCATGTTTGGGGACTCAGAGACCGTGGGACGAGCAGTTTGGTCTCTAGGCTATGTCTACACTGCTTGTAAGCCCAGGGTTAGTGGGACTTGAGTCAGTTGACCCGTGTTAGAGAACCCTGGGCTGGAGCATCTACACAGTATTTAAACCGTATGTTAAGACTTTTCTATCCCATGCTCAAATCTAGGGCTCTGGTGTCCACACTATAGTGCACAGACCCGAGTCAAAGTAACTGTGTCCAAGCCTGGATTTAGGGACAGGCAACCCAGAAGACCACCTGGGGTGCCGGGCTTGGGGGAGCATTGGGTTCTGGGTGCTCTTTTGTTGTTAGCCATGAAAGGGAAAATAGAATGTTTGAAGTACAATGTTTCAGGCATTCTGTATGCGGGTTCATTCTGTATGTGGGTTCACTAACCTCCTAGAATGTTCTGGACCTTTGTAGAATCTCACGGAACCTTCCAGACTTTCTGCGAATGACATTTTCTTTGAACTTCCAAGAATGTTGTGAGCCAGGCCTCATGTGTAGATAAGGGGTGGGACATCGACAGTCAATCAGTGAGATAGACGAACAAAATGAAGTGAGAGACCAGATGCAATATTGTGAACCTTCTTTTATTGTGTAATTGTGAAAGCGTACGTGTGTTTAAGACTTGAAGAGTGAGCATAAGGCTAGTGAAATACCAAGTGACTGAGGCTTACAATGCCGCCCAGATGGAACTGGTGCAGTCAAGTAAACCTGAAGCCAGAACCTGACACGAGGTGCAAAGCCTGGCAAATCAGATTACTGACTTCAAATTTCTGGTCTCACTTGTGGTTTGGCACGATATTCTGTTCCAAGTAAATGTTTTAAGCAGGGCATTACAAACTCAGTCAATGGACATTGCAACTGCTACTACTTTAATGAAAAGCTGCCTTGAGCTCGTTATGGCTTACAGAGACAATGGATTTGAAGATGCTATCACTGCTGCCAAAGAAATGGTAGAAAACTTAGGAGTTGAGCCTGTCTTCAAAGAATCTCGTATTCATTGTAAGAAGAGACAGTTTAGTTAGGAGGGCAGAGATGAAGTAATGGGAAGCTCAGAAGAAAAATTCAAGAGGGATTTTTTTGCTCACTCATTGACAAGGCTGGAATGTCCTTCAAAGAAAGCTTTGGACAAATGAAGCACCACAAAAAGACTTGGGAGCATTTATATAACCTCAGTAAACTGACGGCAGATGGGAAAACACGCTTGAACAATCGTACAGAACTTCAAAGGATGCTGACACATGGGAAATGCTTGGACATCAGTGATAAAGACTTCTATGTTGAATTGGACAACATTCATCACATTTTGGTACATGGGAAGCGCTCTCCACTCCAAGTTCTCCAATTCATTCATGATGCAGAGCTGAAAGACACTTCTCCTAATGTGTGGAGAGCTTTGAGGATTCTGCTCACGCTGCCAGTCACAGTCGAGAGCAAGGCCGTCCCTAGAGGGGTGTGGGGCCCAGGGTGAAAGTGACGGATTTGTCTTCTGAGACCAACCACACCGGCCAATCGCACCAGCCCATGGGGCCCCCCAAAGCGTTGGGCCTGGAGCGGTTGCCCCGATTCACCCTACCCAAGGGACGTCTCTGGTCGTGAGTGATGAGCACAATTTTGAAGCTTGGGCTCCTTAAAACATATCTTTGATTGATGGCGGCTGACAAGCGACTGACATGGCTTGCTATTTTATCACTTGAAAATGCCATTGGACATTCATTGCCTCTCTCGCTTTGCTGCTGTTCCCAGTGGCAAAGACAAGAAAAGCCAACTTTTGAACTGAAGGGGCTAGGGTTAACATTGTACAGTTGTCACCTGCTATAACACTGTTAAATGCTGATCCATGCAATGTTGGTGCACAGTTCCATTTCTTGATGTTTGTACATTTCAGTTATTCTTAAAATTAAAAAGTTTCTATAAGTGTAGTGGCTCTCTGACAGTGTGTTTGAAGACTGCTGATCAGAAAAGAATGGGTTAAAGCTGCTGTTTGTCCGAGGTCAGGGGATGTCTTCTGTTTTCAACAGAGTGGTTTGTAGATTGTTGGGATAGAAAAGACTAAGGAAGTTGTCCCATGGAATTGTGGGATACTTCCAATGGACTCCTGGGACATGAGGTAAGCAGGGCTGCAGCTCCACTGCAAAGCAATGGGGCTCAAACCCTGGTTCCCAGCTTGACTCAAGCTCGGATCCTCCAGCCCTGCAGGATCCTGGGACCATGAGTCCAAGCCCTGAGTCAGCACAATTAAAGTGTAAATACAACAGGTGATTAGCCCTGAGCCTGGGATCACGCCCAGGTTTATGATCCAGTGTAGACATACACTCAGTCACATTAGTGAGTATTAGGCTGTATATTGAGGCACTGGGGACTCTGTACTTCTGCTAGAGCTGAGAGGAGAACAATGTTTGTGACTCCTCACAGGGGCCCCTGAATGGTCCTTTTCACTGCCTGAGGACTCGTCTCTGCCCAGATTCAATTGTTGGTTTTTAGCTGAGTGCAGTGTTTCTGCCTGGCACTAACTCCTGCCTCCTCAGGGCTTGTGGGAGGGAACCAAGGGGTCTGGGCCTAGTAGGAGACAAGCAGGGTATTCTCAGGAATGTAGGTTGGGATTGGGGATCCACTTAACGAACTTGGGGTTTTCCCACCAGCACTTAGTTCCCAGGGCCAGACTCTATCCAGTAACCACAGCACTTCCAGACCCATCCAGTGATAGGAACTTCCTCCTTCATTAAGCATGAGATACATGCAGGAATGAGTATCCCACTTTCCTTCTGCTGCTTTCTCCATGCCCCCATTCTCAAGGCACATCAGTTGTCCCAACCTGGATTGACAGGAGTGTCCCATCATGTTACCATCCATCAAAAATTAAACATGCGGTTGGATGGACAGTAGAAAACCAGTCGGGACAATAATGATGTCAGGGAAGACAGGTTCTGAGTGCCTCGGGTTACTCTCGTGTGTGTTACAGGTAGAGCATTTCCACTTCCAAAAGGTCTCATTTTCCTTGCGCTGGTTTCTGTGTGACAGATGGATGAGGAGGAGCAGGTCTGGTGCTATTTCCATTTGTCTGGCCTAAATCCCACGGGAATAGCTGATAATATTCATCATAGTTAAAATGGAGTCCTGCATCTCATACGGCAGCGATGATGGCTAGAGAAGGGAGAACCTGTCCAGGGAGGATTAATGGAGTTTTGTTCACCTCAGCAGAGGCTTGGAAAGTGACATCTAAATCCACTGAGTAGGAGTGTGCTCAGATACTGGTGTGCAGCGCTGGGGGGTGGCAGAGAGACAAAGGCTTTCTCACACCTTCTAATTCCAGCTTTGGTTTCACCCCTTTCCACACCCATTGTGAGCTGTGCTGAGACACCCTGTGTAAACACCAATATTATTGAATAATAGCAACAAGGGCTAGTGCAATGGGCCTTGCATACAATCAGTATTACCACAATTTCCAAATGGCACGTTTTAATCATTTCATTTTTCATTGCTCTTGTCATTGTGCATATTGTGCACTATACAGTTTCTCTCTTAAATTTGTCTTTAACATTGTCACAAAACAGACATAAAGGTGAGGAAGACACAAGAAACAGGTGATCAAAAAGTTTGAGACAAGGTGACATTACAAGTGGAAGAAGGAGACTGTCAGGACATTGTTAAGATTTTCTAAAATAGCTTCTGAGTAACTTGCAGGGCTGAGATTCACAAAAATACACCCCTGAGCAATGTAGGGTGATGTCTTTTCGTCTTCCTCTCACAATGCAGCCGAGTTAAGTTTTTCTGTAACAGCGCAAGTAAAGTCGCAAGCTATGGTGGAAAGATACACTATACATCCAGGGGGAATTCTGCTCTTGAACACACAGAGAGTTGCTAGTTAGAGTCAGCAACAGCCACACTTGGGCAGCCATTCAAGGCTATAGATAGGTAGATATGCAGATTGATGCTAGATAGTTGGAAGGAGGGAGGGAGGGAGGGAAGGAGGGATAGATTCATGTGTAGAACTTGACCTCTGATATGGGAACAGTCTTTTACCAGGTGTTGTTGGGAAAAGGAGCATTGGTGATATTCAGTGTAAAAGGAACCTTGGAGACTCTTGGGCTGGGAATCCCACAAGAAGATGTTCTCATGAAATTTCTGGTGCTTCCTTCCTTCCAGCTAGGTTGATAATCCTGGCCAAGACCCAGAAGAACAGAATCGCCATGAACACAAGAAATTATTCTCAGTAGAAGTTAATTCTGACCTCAGTTTTTTGATAGAATGGCCTCAGCACCTGGCCCCTGATCTGCTTGGTCTTCATGCTGTATATGATGGGGTTTAGCATAGGTGGTACCAAGAGATAGAGGTCTGCCAGCAGGATGTGGATGCGCGTGGGGATGTTCTGGCCCCAGTGCTGCATGTAGGAGGAGAACAGCACTGGAGTGTAGAAGACCAGGATGACGCACACATGGGAGCCACAGGTACTGAAGGATTTCAGGCCCTCGTCTCTGGAGGAAAGGCTAAGGACAGCTCGGAGGATCAGGATGTAGGAGATGGCGATGAAGATGGAGTCTGAGCCCACCACAAAGTTTGCGGCCATTATCCCGTAGACATAGTTGAGCGTGATGTCCCCACAGGCCAGCTTCACCACAGCCATGTGCTCACAGTAGGAATGGGAGATGACCCTGGGCCCGCAGAACAGCAGGCGACTGACCGTGCACGTCAAGGGGGTCATCAGCCCAATGCCCCACATAAAGACAGCCAACCCGATCTTGGCGATGATGGCGTTGGTGAGGATGGTGGTGTAGCGCAATGGCTTGCAGATGGAGACGTAGAGGTCGAAGGCCATGGCCAGCAGCACCCCGGACTCCATGGCAGAGAGACTGCGGATGAAGAACATCTGGACCACACAACACTTGAAGACGATTTCATGGGAGTGGAACCAGAAGATTCTCAGGATCTTGGGCATGGTGGAGGTGGTGAGCACCAGGTCGATGCCTGCCAGCATGCAGAGGAAGTAGTAAATGAGCAAGTCCAGGCTCGTGTGATGATGCAGTTCTGACGGGACCCAACTGAGAGTGCCAATTCAGGACCAATTGCTTAAACAGAGTAGTCACAGCCCAAGGCTGGGGTTTTTCCACCTCTGAAGCAAACCAAACCAGCCAGACAAAAAGGACTTTGGTTTACCTCACTGGCTAACCACAAATCACACAAGCAATTTTCTTAGACACTCCAGTCTCCCAGTATCACCACCAGTCCCACATGTCCTGGGGAAGAATGGTCATGAAAACCAACACCCAAGTAAAAGAAAAAGGTTTTCTCGATCCCAAAGGACCAAGCCCCAGACCCAGGTCAATATACACATCAGATCTTACCCACAAATCACACTGTTGCCAATCCTTTACAATCTAAAATCTAAAGGTTTATTCATAAAGGGAAAAAGATAGAGATGAGAGTTAGAATTGGTTAAATGGAATCAATTACATACAGTAATGGCAAAGTTCTTAGTTCAGGCTTGTAGCAGTGATGGAGTAAACTGCAGGTTCAAATCAAGTCTCTGGAGTACTTCCCCTGCTGGGATGGGTCATCAGTCCTTTGTGTAGAGCTTCAGCTTGTAGCAAAGTCCCCCCAGAGGTAGGAAGCAGGATTGAGGACAAGATGGAGATGAGGCATCAACCTTATATAGGCTCTTCCAGGTGTAAGAACACGTCTTTGTTCTTACTGTGGAAAATTACAGCAAAATCGAGTCTGGAGTCACATGGGCAAGTCCCTGCATACTTTGCTGAGTTGCAAGGCATATCTGCCTCCTCTCAATGGGTCAATTGTGTAGCTGATGGTCCTTAATGGGCCATCAAGCAGGATAAGCACAGCTAACACCAGCTTGTCTGGGGTGTCACCCAGAACTACAGCACCAATTTGAAATACAGACAGTATACAGCCAATACTTATAACTTCAACTACAAAATGGTACAGATATACAGACAGCATAATCATAACCAATAACCCATAACCTGGTCTTAGACACCTTCTATGACCCCCTCTACATAAGATCTGGTGCCACTACAGGACCTTGGTTGCAACCCTTATTCTATATGGTCCCAGTTTATATCAATAACGTCACAACTTGGCTCTGTCATGATCACAAAGAGGAGGGTGAAGTTCCCCAGCAGGGCCACAATGTACATGGCACAGAACGGGAAGGCGATCCAGAAGTGGGTGGCCTCCAGCCTGGGAATGCCCATTAGGAGGAAGCTGGAGGGGTTGGAGTGATTGTAGCATGACATGGTGCACGGCCAGTTTCCAGGACCATTTCAGAGTCTGGAATTGAAACCACATGGAGGGTTAGTGTCGGCAATGAAAACTCTTTGTCGCTGCAGGTTGCTGCTCTCTGGACCCCAATGTATGCAGAATGCCTCTGTCTGCCTTCTCCCATAGCAGCCCCTTCACCCTGGCCTCCGCCAACTCCTGGGCCTCCCTGGCTTCATAAACCACAGGATCCAGTTCAAAATGGCCGTCTTTTCTACAGCTCTCCAAGGATTTGCTCAAGCTGTGCACAAGGACCTTTTCTCTATGCTCTTCTAACTGCTGCTTCTCTTCAGAGCTGGACCACAGCTGTACCCTCAGTTCCAGTTTTGAGGACCTGGAAAGACAACTAGCCCAATGTCTGAATGGCTTAGGTTGACAGCTCAGAAGGGCTTAAATGCAAGAGAAATAGAAGGTTCAGTAGAACCCTGAGATAGGGTCACAAATAGGGTCACCCATATGCCTTAGAAGGATGTAAAGAGCATCTCCTTCTGGGGACAGGCAGGTGATGGCTGAGCCTTGTGGGAGCACTGAGTCAGCACTCTCCCCAGGCTTCATCCCTCACTTTTGGAGCAACGTTGGTTGTGGGGCTGCCCCATGGAGGAGGTAGGATTTCACACACTCTGGTCTGTAGCAACCATCTTCTGGATGGACTTTGTATTTGTAGAGGCCTTTCGTTCTGCATTATGCTATGGAAAACTGTGTCTCTTGGGAGTTAAGTGAGGTCAGTGTGTGTAGATGACAACTGTAATAAGAATAGAAGAGCTGCCTTACTGGGTCAGACCAAAGGTCCATCTAGCCCAGTATTCTGTCATCCAACAGCGGCCAGTGCCAGGTGCTATAGAGGGAAAGAACAAAACAGGCCAATTTCAAGTGATCTATCCCTTCAGTGTTGTCCAGTCCCAGCTTCTGGCAGTCAGAGCTACAGGGAGACCCACAGCATGGGGTTGCATCTCTGAGCATCTTACATAATAGCCACTGATGGACCTATCCTCCATGGACTTATCTAATTCTTTTTTTGAACCCAGTTAGATTTTTGGCTTTCACAACATCCCCTGCCAACATGTTCCACAGGTTGACTATGAGTTGGGTGAAGAAATACCCCCTTTGTTTGTTTTAAACCTGCTGCCGATTAATTTCATTGGGTGACCCCTGCTTCTTGAGTCATATGAAGGGGTAAATAACACTTCCAGATTCACTTTCTCCACACCAGTCCTGGTTTTATAGACCTCTGTTATATCCCCCTTTTGCCATCTCTTTTCTGGGCTGAACACTCTTAGTCTTTTTAATCTTTCCTCAGATGGAAGCTGTTCCATACCCATCATCATTTTTGTTGCCCTTAAATATACTTTTTCCATTTCTAATATATCTTTTTTGAGATGTGGCAACCAGAACTACACGCAAGATTCAAGATGTGGGCGTACCATGGATTTATATGGAGGCAATATGATATTTTCTGTCTTATTATCTATCCCTTTCCTAATGGTTCCTAACATTCTATTCCAGCTTCTCCAAAGTGGCCTTGTCTTCCTTGGGTGCTCCTTTGTCACCTCAGTCATTCAATGACCTCATTGATTCACAGGCTTCCTGCTTCTGATGTACTTAAAACTTTTCTTGCTGTTAGTTTTGAGTCTTTGGCTAGTTGTTCTTTAGATTCTTTGTTGACCTGACTAATTACACCTTTACATTTAACTTTCCAGCATTTATGCTCCTTTCTATTTTCCGCAGTAGGCTTTGCCTTTCAATTTTAAAGGATGCCTTTTTGCCTCCAACTGCATCTTCTACTCTGCTGTTTAGCCATGGTGGCATGTTTTGGTCATCTTACTGTATTTTATTAGTTTTTTAGAATTTATTAGTATTATTAGTTGGAGCCTCTAGTATGGTGGTTTTAAATAACTTCCTTACAGCTTACGGGCATTTCATCTTTGTCACTATTCCTTTTAATGGAAGTTTAACTAGCTTCCTCATTTTTATGTAGCTCCTTTTTTTATGTTAAATGCTACTGTGGTGGGCTTCTTTGGTATTTCTCTCCCACAAGGATGTAAATTTAATTATATTGTGGTTGCTATTACCGAGCAGTTCAGCTGTATTCACCTCTTGGACCTGATCCTATACACGACTTAGGATTAAATCAAGAATTGCCTCTACCCTTGTGGGTTCCAGGACCAGCTGCCCCAAGGAGCAGTCCTTAATGCTGCCTAGAAATTTTATCTCTGCAACCCGTCCTGAACTGACATGTACTCAGTGAATCGGGTTGAGGGTAGTAGAAATCCCCCGTTATTATTGAGATTTCTGTATGTGTAGCTCTTTGTTCTCCTGGAGCATTTCACAATCCCCGTCACCAACCTGCTCAGGTGGTCGGTAGTACATTCCTACTGCTATACTCTTATTGTTCAAACATGGCATTTCTATCCATAGAGATTCTGTGGTACAGTTTGATTCATTTAAGATTTTTACTATATTTGACTCTCTGCTTTCTTTCACTCATCACCAGCAAAACCTACTCTGTCATTCCAATATATGTCGTACAAAAGTATTACTGTGTGTCATTCATTATTATCATTTCATGAAATTTCTATGATGAATATTATAGCAATAGTCTCATTTAGTACCAGGCACTCAAATTCACCCACCTAGCATTTAGACTTCTAGCAGTTGTATACAGGCACTTATAAAATTTCTCAATTTTTATCTGTCTGCCTAATGAAGTTGCAATGATCATAATACTTTCATAACTGCCCATCTATAGTGCTTTTAGGCAGAGATCTCAAAATCTTTCACAAAAAAGGGGAAGTATTGTTCTCCTTAACTGTACAGGTGGGGAAACTGAGGCACGGAGCAAGGACTTGCTCAGTTATAGAATAGGAAATAGAACACAGGTCTCCGAATTCCCAGTCTATGGACTTAAACTCATTAAACAACGAGGGAAGCAAAGTCCTGCAGTGTTTAAGCGTCATACAGACTTTGTGCTCTAGGCCCAAGGATAAATCCTCTATCCCTAAAACGCTCTGAGAATTTCAGTCTCACAGGCCAAGAAACATTTCAAAGCACGGTTACCAGGTTCATTTTGTGCGGTTTGCAGTGTAAGTCAACCTATTTCAACGTCATTACTGGGGAAATGTTGTCCAGGTGTTTTTCTCTCTGAGAGTTGATTGTAGAAAGAATGGAGCCTGCAGGGTAATAAACTAGGTGAGCTTAGAGTTCATCGAGCCAGATCCGTAGCTGGTGTACACAAGCACAGCTCCCCCTGACTGCAAGGGGGCAGTGCGTGTGCAGATGCCAGAGCAGCCGGCTGGGACGGCCATGAACGTCCTTCATCCTGTATCCCTGTGTCTGCAAAACCACTTCATTTCTCAGCCTCTCTGTTCCTGGCATTAAATTATCCCTGGGCAGCACTGATATCCCCACTGGTTCCTGGCATTGTACCACATCTTGCTGTATATAATAAAGCACCTTCAGATGCATGTTCCACACAAGATGCTGTACCCGGGGTGCTGTCCTAGAGCCAGTTTCTCCTTGTGTCCACTGCTTCACTCTCTCCTTATGAATGCACATCCCCCTCCCACATGGGACTCCAGTCACAGCCCCTTTCTATGGAGTCTACTGGAATTTCCACCAGGGATAAGAAATCCCCCAAATCTTGGTCTCAAGTTTAAAATCAACCAAGTCTTTTTGAAGGTTTTGAAAAGCTGAGGGAACTCCACCTCACTGAATTGCTTTTTATTTTCACTGCATCTCATCCCTTCTGGGGTCTAGCTAGAAATGGAAGCAGAAGAGCTGAAATCTCACAAGAATGGCTGCCTTGCCATATTGGCAGGTGGACTGCGGTCAGGAAGTGCCAGCACTGCCGTGAAACTGCCTCTTCTTAGGGTACATTTCCATGGCAAACCCCCCGCCCCCACAGAGCAAGTCTTAGAGTCTGGGTGAACATTTTTAGGCTCATGGTATGGGGCTAAAGATAGCAATGTAGCCATTTCTGCTCGGGCTGGAACCTGGGCTCTGAAAGCCGGTGAAGGGGAAAGGCCCAAAGCCCGCACTTCACCCTGAGCGGGAACATCTTCACTGCTCTTTTCAGTGCCACGTATCGAACCCCACAAGCCAGAGTCAATTGACCTGGGCTCTGAGATGCTGCCATGTTTAGGGGGTGGTTTTCAGGGTAGACTTATTTATAGTCAAGAGGATCCACTATTTGCACCAAATGTCATTGTTCACAGGGTTACTGAATGCCTCAGAGGAGTGTGGGGCTGAAATGAAGTGAGATTCCTTCTCCTCGGGAACTTTACCGCACCTGGGAACTGAAACACCAGCACAGATGGGAAACTCTGTAGGGCACCTTCTCATTACAAGTGTGAACAGCACTTGGCATGATGGGGCTCGGTTTCCAGGCTGAGATCTCTCAGCACTATCCCAACGTAAACTAAAAACAATAACTTAAGGCAGCCGGTTGCGAAGTAAATATCTGTGAGGCTGTATTGCCTTTTCACACTCCTACGGCCTCTCCCTGTGAGTGGCGTTCAGTAGCTAGCTTGTATTCGCAGTGACTGCAGACTGTCCAATATTCAGCCAGAAAGCAGCTGAAGTTGACTTGTCCAGCCAGGATGACCCTCTCTCATAGCCAGTGAAAGTACTCCGGGCACTAATGGACTCTCTGGGGTGGATACAACCTCCTAAGGAAATTAGTGGAAGGTTCATTGCTTGGGTTGTTTAAAACGAGACTGGGCAGAGCACTGGGGAATGTACCGTAATGATCAGTTCTGCAGTGGCTGAGGAATCGTGGTCTAGGGGGGATTGAAAATGGCTTTTCTATCTCTCATTCCCAAGACGCAGGAACAGTTTCTTTTCTCCCAAGTCTGAAAACAAAGAGTTAATTCTCTCTCTGCCAGCGATGGGCGGGGAGGAGAAAGTGGAAGCAGAGATTCCCAGCTGAACTGCGAGACCCCCCGCTGGGAGGAGGCGAGTTCTTTCACCGTGGCTATAAATCCACCAAAGGCAGGCAGCTGTGGGTGAGCATGTGGACCTCACACAGCACGGGAGGGAGAGTGAGGCCCTAGGAAAGGAAGGGAGCACTGCAGGATTCTGGTGAGTTCACCCATGAAATCCAATTCATGTGGGCAAAGGAATTGTACTGTTCTGTAGCCAAAGACGGGTCTGAAGCAGAACCTCAGATCCAAACACACCCACATTCTGGGCAAGTTCAAGTTCAAAACCTGATTCAAATTCTGCTGTTGTATACTTTAATTTCCTGTTTCATCTGCAGTTTTCTATTGTTCCCCACCTGATCACACTTGGGTGTCTATCGCTAGCAGCTATGGTCTATGAATGATCTGGTTTTCACTTAAACAAGTGATCTGGTTTTCAAGGGGAGTTGATGGGTGTTCAGCACCTCCAAAAAATTAAGCTATGTGCCCAAGCGTGGATGAAGGCAGATACCTGCGACACCTAAGATTGAGAATGTGGTGCTGAGTGGTTCTTTAGCAGTTTCACAGGCAGATGACCTCTCTTAACTTCAGTGTTGGCCCTAGTTCCTTATTGTTAAGGTGCCGGGATTCTGAAAGGGATTGTGGAATGCAGTTTATGTGCAAGAGACTATGCAGATTACATCTGAGTCTTGCTTTTTTTTAAAACCTGGCTTCCTTTCTGAAGGTATCATTTGCACCTGGAAATAACTGCCCCCGCAAATCAGGGGCTTCCATGCCCACATTCCTGTTGGCAGATCATTGTGGGTGCAAACAAAAGTGGAAAGTCCTGAGAGCTAATGACAGGATGGTGCCAGGAGATACGTGTTAAAATTCCTCCACCAAATGCTACAGAAGTTTGGGGGGATTTTGTACATACTCTAGATATTGAGAATTATTGATCGTCAGGTAGCATTCAGAATGTGCAAGGCACTGTACAGACACACACACTATCTCACACACACACTCACACATGCATGTGTGCACACAGAGACTTTTCTTCATCAACATTAAGCCCCCTGTAACATACGGAGGGGGAGATAAAGGAATACAAACCAAAATATGGACCATTTTCCCTTGCCATTATATGCATCTGTTATGTTAAATACATGCATATCAGCTCTACCCGATGGTCCATTGTTCCTTGGTGGAGTTGATCTTGAGGACGGGTGTGAAGCAGGAATGGGGAGTGGGTTGGGTCCGGGGGTCTGTTCTATACTATGGAGGCACCGTGGGAAACACAGACGGGTGGTTGCTCCGTCCCTGGCAGAGTGGAGGAGATAGGAGACAACACAAGAATAGAAAAGTGTGGATCAGTAAGGAGATGGAGCCGTGAAGGACCCTTAAGATAAGGACAAGGACCCTGTGGAGGGATTTTGTGCTTTGGAGGTGTGAGAAGGGCCATATGGACCAGAGTGGAGGAGGTTGCCGGAACCAAGGCTGCAGATGATGAGGAGATGGAGATGGAGGCGAGCTTTTGTTGTGTAGATAGAAGGGTAGGATCTTAGGAACATGATGTAGAGTGATGTGACAGCACTTGGACACACCCTGCACACACAGGTTGGAGGGGTCAAAGACATCTGCCAGGTTGTAGCCCTGAGTGACTGCGAGGCTGCAGGTGTTGTCAGCAGTGATAGAGATCGGGGAGGGGAGAGAGATGGTAAGAAAGGCAATGAGTTCATCCCCCTCCCCTCCCTCCTCCCCAGCGTAAGAGAGAGTAGGCTGGGGTCAGGGGGGTTCCCTTGGAATTCAGTCCCTACTCAACCTTGGTCAGAAATACCCTAACCATGTTGTAAAGCCCATATCCACTGTCCCAACATCTCACTTGGTCAAGTGTTGGAGTCAGGGAGTGGGTCGCTGTCTGAGGGAGGGAAGGGTTTTGCTAATTTCTAGACTATCTGGTTTTGGCTGATTTGCTTGATATGTTTTGTGGGCTGGGGCCAACCCGGGTTGATCTTACACAAGCGCCTAACTCTCCAAAATAGCAAAATATAATTTGAAATCTGAAAGCTGCAGATGTAAATGAAGTACGAAGTTCATTGTGTCTCTCCAGGTACTCAGGTACCATGGTGATGGCACTGAAAGAAACGCTCATGATAACACAAAAGGTAATGCAAAGGTATGCTGGGAAAATTGGAAAGTCTTCTGAAAAAAAGAGTTGGCGTCACAGACCTGATTTATTGAGCCAACTCCAGACCTGATAGAAGTGGCCTTTTGAAATAATAGAGTGGTAGATTTTAAGGCAAGAAGGGTCCTTTATGGTGATCTAGCCTGACTTCCTGCATACCACAGGCCAAAGAACCCACCCGATGATTCCTGCATGCAGCCCAGTAACTTGTGGTTGAGCTAGAAAATCTCTCTGAGAACATCCAATCTCTATCGAAAGACCCCGAGCCGTGGAGAACTTACTAAGCCTCTGATGGTTCTCTTGAACTGGTTAATTCCATTTTAGTTCCAGTAGCACAGTTGAATCTTATTCACCGTTTGCACTCTGAAGGCTTCGACTTCCAGCCACTAGACTTTGTTATGCCTTTGCCTGACAGATTCAAGAGTCCTGCAGTAGCTGATAGCTTATCACTTAATGTTTCTATCAGCTCCAGACCTTGTCATCCATTCCCAAAGGAGTTGCACCTCATGAGCCAGACACTTGTATAGTGTCTGTTCATCATCTCTTATGTTTTATTGACAGGACAGAGGTTGATGTGAAACTTGCAGAGGATGCTCCTGCAGGGCAACCTGTCAGCTCCCAATGGCACAAGCTCTGATCCAGCCATGTTCTTCCTGACGGGCATCTCAGGGCTGGAAGCTCTGCACCTCTGGATCTCCATCCCCTTCTGCTCAATGTACATTGTGGCCCTTCTAGGAAACTGCATCCTCCTGTGCGTTATCAAGACAGAGCCCTCCCTACACAAGCCCATGTTCTATTTTCTCGCCATGCTGGCCGTGATCAATCTGGTTTTATCCACAACCACCATGCCGAAAATACTGAGCATCTTCTGGTTTAATTCCAGGGAGATCAGCTTTAATGCCTGCCTGGTGCAGATGTTTTTCCTTCACTCGATGTCCATGACGGAGTCTGCTCTACTGCTGGCCATGGCCTTCGACAGGTACGTGGCCATCTGCAACCCCCTGAGATACGTCATCATCCTGACCAATTCAGTGATAGCAAAGATCGGGCTGGCAGCTTTGTCCCGGGCTGTTCTGCTAGTGATCCCCCTGCCCTTGCACCTCAGAAGGCTGCCCTACTGCGGGTCCCACGTCATCTCCCATTGCTACTGTGAGCACATGGCCGTGGTGAAGCTGGCCTGTGCCGACACCGGGTTCAATAACATCTATGGGATCATCATAACTTACTTCATTGTGGGGCTGGATCTGATGTTCATCTCCCTATCGTATGTCAAGATCCTAAGGGCTGTCTTAAGCCTGGCATCCAAAGAAGAGCAGCTCAAGGCTTTCAGCACCTGTGGCTCTCACCTTTGCGCCATCTTAGTTGTCTACACACCAGTGGTCCTCACCTCAACAATACACAGGTTCGGGTGCCATGTCACTCCACACATACATATCCTGCTGGCCAATTTCTACCTCCTCTTTCCTCCCATGATGAACCCCATTGTATACGGTGTGAAAACCAAACAGATTCGTGACAGGGTGCTTCTCTTGGTCCGAGGGAAAAGCTTCTAGGCTGAGCAGGAGGGGGCTGCTAAGCGATCAGGAAGTAGAGGATGCAGGAGAGGTTTTCTGAGTAACTCAGACAGCATGTTTGTGGGGGCTTTGTGTACACTGGGATGGGAAGTCCACCTCCGATTCACAGGGAGCGATACACCGTCCCCTCACTAGCTTAGTGCTGCTGGCTGGAAGGTGATCTTGGCCATGACCTTGTCCTCACTCGGCCTCGTCTGTGGAGTGTGAAGGTGTCTTAAGAGGAGCGTGAAAGCTCCTTGCACCTTCTCATGCTTTGCTGGAACATCTGGTCTTTATTACTGACACACCCAGCCACAGCCATGGAGGTGCATACTGCAGGAACAAATGCTGTATCTGACCCTGACATTCCCTCAGCTCCGAGATGCAGCGACACACCCAGGGCCATTTAGGCACCAGAATAAGTGCTGAGTGCTGGGCTCTTCTGTCCCAAACGTGCAACCATGGAAGCTGCTGGTGCCAACATTTTCTAGGGGAAATCTGGCCTTAGTTGTGGAGTGTGAACATTTAAGATTCTGTCCCCAGTAGTTTAACCCTACCACACAGCAGCACAACGCACAAGCTCGAGAGGGGCGGGAGGAGGAAAGTTGTATCTGCCTCATAGAGCACTTTAAAACTCCCCAAATCCTTACCAGAGTTATCTCAGGCACAAAGTATTTAAAGTTCACTTTCTGATACTGACAATAAATAAATGAAACAGAGTGTTTTTTCTCTTTGTGTGCGTGTGCGTGTGTGTGTGTGTGCGTGTGTGTGTGTTAATGAAATACTTGGGAAAAAGTCTTGCTCTATATTGCTATCACCTTTGTTCCTGTTGTCTAATATATGCTGGACAGTATATAGATATATATCACATTCATAATCTGTATTATCTGCACCATATATATACTAGTAGTATGCATTAACTACCAATAATATTAACCACAAATATTGTAGCAAAAGAACTAGATAAGTTAAAAAAAGAACTAGATAATTTCATGAAGGATAGCTTCATCAATGGCTATTAGCCAGGATGGGCGGGGATGATGTGTCTAGCCTCTGTTTCCAGAAGCTGGGAATGGGCGTGAGAGGATGGATCACTTGATGTTTACCTGTTATGTTCATTCCCTCTGGGGCACCTGGCACTAGCCACTGTCGGACCTTTAGTCTGACCCACTATGACCATTCTTATGTTCTTAACAGTGATATCGCTGAAACAGCCTATACCATAATCCTATTCATTCACTTAAACTTAGTGTCTCATAATACCTTGCATTTACTTAACTAAATATTTGGCACAAGCAGACATAAAACTTGTCAAAATGTGTAACTTCTAAAATCATATATAATAGCAGCTGAAATCTGTTACAGCAGGAGCGCACCGTCAGTATAAGGTGAATGCAACAGAGCCGCACAGGCCAACTTTTTGGAGACTGGTATCATATCGAACCTCATTCCTGCGCCATATTAATAAACCTGAGTGGCATTGGTTATTTGGGCTCAAGAGTATATTTCGTAACAATATAATGAACCAAAGTGTAGTCGAACAATATAATTGAGCAACAATTCCAGACAGTTCGAATCACCCCCCATAGATATCACTGCAGAGATACTATGGCCCATTTTCCCCAGAAAACTTCTAATTTCTGGCACCCTATGGGGTAGCATAAAGAGAAATGGTTCCTTGGCCTCCAAGACATAGCTCCTTTCTGAGGCCCTTTCCCCATAGTGCCAGGGGTCTTGGGTGGAGTTTGGAGGACTATGGGTGGCACTTCCCCCCAAACTGCATAAGTTACTAATGGGGGGCATAATTTAAAGGTTCAGCCACCCCCTCGAACAGTCTGAGTCACAGCTCCCACCCTGGGCAGGCCCCTCCCAGCCGCAAGGCATCCGACACAGCCATGTACACCTGGGAAGCGGACAGCAATGAGGAGTCCTGTGCCAGGAGCCGACCCCAGCCCCCTTACTGGTGGAGTAGTGTCCAGCAATGGTCCCCTCCCAGGCCAGAGGAGCCCAGCATCTCCAGTGGGTGGCAGAGGGCAAAGCGGAGCTGCCGGGGTTGGTGAGGAGAAGGGGCGACCCCGAGAAGAGGTGGTTCCCAGGTGGATGGAGGGTTCATGGTTGTTCCTGCTCAGGACTGCCACACCCTATGATCCGTGGCTGTTGGGCCCCCTGGAGTATCGGCCCTGCTGCCCCACAGGGACTGAGGAGATGGGGCTTGGCAGTGACACTCTGTTTCCAGCTGGACAATGCTGTGATCTGGACCAACAGAGGTAACAGCCTGGCCTGGCATGAGTGTGTCCCTCTGCCCAGCACTGTGTGTCTGTGTTATCATGAGAGATTTCAGTTTGGGGCCATATGTTTTGGCAGAGAGACAAACCATGATTAGGACAGAGCAGTCCTATAAAACGATCTCAATCACTTGCTAAACTGGGCTCACCTGAACAACCTGCAGTTGATTGCAACTAAATTTGAGGTCCTGCATCAAGGAACCAGGTCCGTATATCACACTTACAAGATGGGGGGCTCAGAAAAGAACTCGGAGTCATGATGTATCAACTGTACATGAAGTCCCAGTGCAGTGTGGTGATGGAGAGAACAAATGCCCTCCTTCAATGTATAAGCACTGGATTCTGTCTGGCTACTCCATTGTTGTATGTGAACGGCCAGTTATGGGTGTTTCCAGCCTCACATCACATTTTAGTAACACATTCAGTCACTGCTTGTAGGCAGAGGTTTCCTAAAGAGTTTATTGAACTGGCTTAAATCTTCATTCCATAAAACAAGCATGTAAAAGTGCTCACGTGGGGTATAACCCTGGAGAGGAGAGACATGAGCATTTATATGAATCCTAGGCAGGGAGCCTGGAAGCAAGCGAACTTAGATTTCAAATGCTCTGATGCACAGAGATATTAGACGGGTTCAGTTAGGTGGCTTGTTTAAATATTTTATGAGTCTTCTCTCTCCCACTTCTTCTTGGAGACTTTTCTTTGGATTTATCCTTGTTGGTTTTTACTAATATAAAGTACAAATTATTTGATGACACCACATTTTACTCTTTATTTCTGGAAATAGAACGTAGCTCAGATCTCATATTATTTTAGTCCTATATACCTGGCTTCGTGAGTAATTAGGGACCCCACTTCAAAACACATAAGAACAAATACAAATATTTGAAATATGAAGATTAGACACTCTCTGCTTCCCTGTCCCCATGCCCCTAACACGCACACAGACTTGAAATGAACTGATTCTCCAGACCCCAATGGGATAGGTCAGGTCTACACTACAGAGGTTTGTTGGTACAGCTATTCCAGTCAGGAGTGTGAAAAATACACACCTCTGATAGACATAGCTATGCCAGGAAAACCCTTGTGTAGACACAACTGTGACACTGCACCCCAAAGCACTCCATATTTACCACGGCGATGGAATTATGATAAGTTTTGTACAAAGTATGCCTTGTGAGGTACCATTCTAAAAGTCTTGATCTGCTTAACAGTGATATCTCGCTGGCTCGTATGTGTGATCATTGCATGTGAAGCTATGAAATCTTGCTGTGTGTGAGTTACTAAAGTGTGATGTGAGGCTGGAAACACCCAAAACCGGCCTTTCAGGTATGTTAATGGAGTAGCCAGATGGTGTTAATTGCTGTTATCAACACTCATTGAGGGAAGAAACCACTAGCACCGGAGCTCTGTGTAAGGAAGTCTCCTCAGAGGGAGCATGCAGACAATAGAAAATATTTGGCCAATGGGGGCACACACCCCACGTCACATGCATAGACCTTCCAACAAGCTGGAAGAAACTATAAAGGATGTGGAGTGACATCATCACTTGTCTTCATTCTCCTACAACTCAACATGTGCAATAAGCTCTGGAAGACAAAGGACTTTGAATGGGGGAGGGGAACCCAGGCTGAAGAGCAGATGCAGCCTGTCCCTCAATAATCTTAAGCCTCCTTGCAGCATCAGTCAGGGTGAGATATTGATCATTCCAACCTTATCTAGTGAGTACAAGTCTTAGAATGCAAGTTTGTTTGATTTCCTAGGTCTCCTGCTTTGATCTGTTTGCTATCACTTACAATCACTGTCCTTCTGTAGTTAATACACCTGATTTATGCTTTATCTTAACCAGTGTGTTTTTGAGTGAGGTGTTTGGGAATCTTAGCTCCGTTAGCAAAGGCTGGTGCAGATCTTCCCCTCATCGAGGGGGGAGCGGACTATTTAATGAGTTTACGCTGTACAGATCACTGTGCAGTGCAAGATGGTCTATACTCCAGTAGGGGTGCAAGGCTGGGGAGCTAGGAAATTGGCTGGTGCCTCCATTGTTAGTGCATGAGTGGCTTAGGTAAAGCACTCAGGTAACTTAGATGGGTGTGTGGCGCCACCTGCTGTCATGTTGGGTGATAACAGGACCAGGAGGGGCTGGTTGTGGGTCATCAGAAGTGTAAGAGGCCAACCCAGCTGAATGGTCAGGGGGCAGAGCGGTCCCAACAGCTTCCAGGCTTCAACAACGGAGTACATCCCATCACAACAACTATATCAGCAAAAGAGTCCTTTTGACAATAGACCTGATATCATTCAAGGAGCAGATTTACCTATACCAAAGAAAGATCTCCTTATTCTGGTATGCGCTTCACTTCCTCTAGAAGGTTCTGCTGGTGTAGTTATACCAGCACAGGCATTCTAGAGTAGCCTTCACTAATATGGGGTCTGATCCTGACAGACGGGGACCAATGAGCTCCCACTGTAGCCAATGAGAATTGTGGGAGTTCATCGCATCTGAGGACTAGCCCCACAGTTCTTACAGAACTTTATGATCCTTCTGTGTAAGGTGTATGCAGTATTGCTGCACGGGACAGCTCTTTGGAGACTGGTATAGTATCGAACCTTTTTCCTGCACCATATTAATCATCCTGCCTGACACTGGTTATCTGGGGTCTTGAGTAAATTTTGTAACAAAATAATGAATCAAAGTGTGGTCAAACACTACAATTTATCAACAATTCCAGATAGTTGGAATAACCACCCATAGATATCACTGTAGAGATCCTATGGCCCATTTTCCCTGGAAAACTTCTTAGTTCTGGCACCCTGTGGGGTAGCATAAAGAGAAATGGTCCCTTGGCCTCCATGACATATCTCTGCCATAGCTCCCCTCCCCTGGCTGAAGCCATTTCCACATAGTACCAGGGGTCATGGGTGGAGTTTGTAGGACTATGGGGGGGCACTTCCCCCCAAACTGCATATGTTGCTAGCAGGGGGGCACAATTTAAAGGTTCAGCCGCACCCCAAACAGATCGAGTCACAGCCCCGACCCAGGGCAGGCCCCTCCCAGCTGCAAGTCACCTGGTACCACCATCTACAACTGGGAAGTGAACAGCGATGAGGAGTCCTGTGCCAGGACCAGCCCCAGGTCACCGCTAGTGGAGTGGGTCAGCATTTCTGGCAGGTGGCAGAGGGCGAAGCGGAGCTGCTGAGAGTGGATGAGGAGAAGGGGCTGCCCCCAGAGGAGGTGGTTCCCAGGTTGCTGGAGGATCAATGGCTGTTTCTGCTCCAAGCCGCTGCACCCCATGATCCGTGGCTGTTGGGCCCCCTGGAGTATCAGATCTGCTGCCCCCCAGGGGCTGGGGCTGGGCGGTGCCACTCTATTTCCACCTTGACAATGCCGTGATCTGGACCAACATAGGGAACTGCAGGGCCTGTTCCCGGGCGGGGGTTGCCTGTGAGGTGCACAGGTTACTGGGTGGTGCCTGCGGCAGGGCTGCCGGATGATGAGAGGGTTGTTGCCAGGTGTCCCGTTTTGACTGGAATGTCCAGTCGGAAAGGGGAAGCTGTCAGCATCTGGACAGCACCGCTGCAATAACCTGCCTCCGCCACCGGGGGCAGGGAAGAGCAACAGCTGCTGCTGGAACCTCGAGCGACTCGGCTGCTCCCGGCACAAAGTAGGTACCGGCGCTAGCCGGGAGGGGCAGGGGGGAGACACACCTGTCTGACCCCCCCCATCCTGCTGTGCCTCGATTCCCCCGCCCCGCTGTGCCCCGATTGGGCAGGCTCCTTGTCAGCTCCTCCTGGCCCGACCCTGCGGGCAGCAGGTGAGTCCCAGGGTGTGACGGAGCAATAGGGGAGGGAGTGGAGAACAAGCGACAGGGGGGATACAGGTGGGGCCAGGGCAGGGCCTCAGAGTCAGAGGTGGGGAGCGGGAGGGACCTCGGGGGAAGGAGCAGGACAGGGTTGTTCGGATTTCAGTCAACCCCAGGTGATGAGCTCCAGGCACACAGCGGGGACTGGCTGTGGCACCTGCCTGGTCATAGACATGAGTCATAGACTTTAAGGTCAGAAGGGATCATCATGATCGTCTAGTCTGACCTCCTGTACAACGCAGGCCACAGAATCTCACCCACCCACTCCTGGAACACTTCAATGTGCAGAGAATCCTCCCGCAAGTGACCCATGCCCCACGCTACAGAGGAAGGTGAAGAACCCCCAAGGCCTCTGCCAATCTGCCCTGGAGGAAAATTCCTTCCTAACCCCAAATATGGCGATCAGTTAAACCCTGAGCATGTGGGCAAGATTCACCAGCCAGACACCCAGGAAAGAATTCTCTGTAGTAACTGAGATCCCACCCCATGTAACATCCCATCATAGGCCATTTACCAATAATAGTCAAAGATCAATTAATTGCCACAATTAGGTTATCCCATCATACCATCCCCTCCATAAACTTATCAAGCTTAGGCCTGGTCTACACTGGCGGGGATCGATCTAAGATATGCAACTTCAGCTACAAGAATAGCATAGCTGAAGTCGACGTATCTTAGATCGACTTAGAATCACTCACTTTGCATCCTCACGGCTCATGGTCAGTTGCCACGGCTCCCCCATCAACTTTGCTTTCACCTCTCGCTGAGCTGGAGTTCAGCAGTAGACAGGAGAGCCATAGGGGATTAATTTATCACATCTACATTACACGCGATAAATCAATCCCCGATAGATTGATCACTACCCGCCGATCCGGCAGGTAAAGTAGACGTACCCTTAGTCTTGAAACCAGATATATCTTTTGCCCCCACTACTCCCCTGGGAAGGCTGTTCCAGAACTTCACTCCTCTGGTGGTTAGAAACCTTCATCTAATTTCAAATCTAAACTTCCTGATGGCCAGTTTATATCCATTTGTTCTTGTGTCCACATTGGTACTGAGCTTAAATAATTCCTCTCCCTCCCTGGTATTTATCCCTCTGATATATTTATAAAGAGCAATCATATCTTCCCTCAGCCTTCTTTTGGTTAGGCTAAACAAGCCAAGCTCTTTGAGTCTCCTTTCATAAGACAGGGAAGGGCCTCGGGGGAAGGGGCAGGACAGGGGTGTTTGGATTTCAGGCAACCCCCCGATGATGAGCTCTAGGCACACAGCAGGCTGCTGAGGTGCAGGGTGTTGGTGGGGTCTGGCTGTGGCACCTGCCTGATCCCATCGCCCTCTGCCTGGCCCTGGTCCCAGCTAAGGCGAGGGGCCACGCACGCACTGCGGTGCCCCTCCCCTGATGGATGTGAGGTGGCACGGGGAAGCCAGGCTGGTGCTTACAGCCCCTGGCCTGATTTCCCATTTGGTCAGTGTGTGGAGACAACGGGCTGCCGCCTTGGTGGGCGAGGTGGGAGGGGGCACTATTGTAAGGGGAGACTTTGACAAACCAGTAAAGTGCCTGAAACCACCATGGCTTATTGTTAAAGAAAGCCTAGTCAGCAAGCTGTTAAAAGCAAGTCTCAGCTTGACCAAGGCAGGAGGGGAGGGGGTTTTGGGTGCCACCGAAAGGGCGGCTTGACCCCGAGTGCTTCGTGATAAGAATTGAGTTAAAATTGCTGATTCATGCATTTTCAAAGAGTAGGGTATGCCCCAGGAATGGCTATTGAGGTCTCAAGGCTGCAAGTTCTGGAAAAACCCACTTCTGGTTAATCAATAATCAGAAGGAACCTCTTGCTTGAAACTACTTACTTAATAAGGTTTCTTTAATTACTAATGTATAAATAAGGGGAAAAAGCTTGAGACAGGTGGGACTCATTTCGGGACTGACCTCTCCTTCTGGATGCATCTTTGTGTTCCCCAGCGGTAAACCAGCTGCCGCAGTATCACTCGAAATCCATGCTCAGCTTTGGTAATTATCAAGGGTTGGGGGTGTTTTACTAGCTTGTTGTGGACGTGTGTAAGTGCTTGAGACTAGTAAAATTTAGCTTTACGTGAAAGCACTCTTGTGTTGTCCTGTTTGTGCCAGCCATCTATCAGTCAGACAGCCGTGTGTCCCCTGATTTATTTCCTGTCACCTCCTCGCACAGAGTAAAGTTACCAAGAGCTTTGGGTTGAAAGTACCCTGGGTAACACTATCAACCTGCATCCACTGATAGTGAGGGGCACAATGTAAAGGTTAAGCCACCCTCTAAACAACTCGAGTCATGCCCCCCCCAGGCATGCCCCACCCTGACAGTCCCTCTTCCCTCCCAGAAAGAAACCGCCCTCTCCCTGCTGCACCCAGCTGTAGCTCCTGCCTCTCCCCCCGGGATGCAGCTTGCAATTCACCTGGCCTCCGAACTCACAGGGAAGGGGCCTGGCAGCACCATGTGACCAAGCAGGGGCTGGTTCTGAGTCAGCAGGAAACCCACACGCAGGAGTAGGGCAGCCTCAGCCCCATCCTGACCTCCTGGAGGCTGGGTGCTTTTCAGCCATGGCTTCCAAGGCTCCCCCGGCTGTGGACACTGCACATTAGCCACCGTGTGGCCATGGTTAAATCCCCCACCCCTAGGCTTCCTATACTAGACCTGAAGAGATAACAGGGCAGGTGCCTGGGCCCACGGGCCAGCAGCGACCCCACAGTGGGCCCAGCACTGCAAACCTGGGGTAGGCATGGAATCTGTCCCCCAAACATGGCCCCATTGTCCTGGCTGGAGCTGCCTCCCAAATATTGATGTCAAACTATGCCTATGCAGGGGGCCCCTTTTCCTATCCAAAGAGGAAGTGGTAGCAGCTGTAACTGTGTAGTGTTGCTGCTTATGTTCCACCCCAGACCTGGCTGCATGTCTGCAATGGGTGAGTGGGTCTGTCTAGAATGAGATTTGGGGGATTCTTCTGGATAAAATGTAAGATGTCATTACCCATCTCTTTCCCAAACCAGTGTTCAGTTGTCCTCCTAGTCAAGTCCAAGCAAAGCCCTAACACACAGAAGTCCTGCACACTGTGTGCGCACTTTTTCACCTGCCCACTTTAGGTATGTAAATCCCTTGGTGCATATGTCAGTTGAGGGGATTTGCACACTTGTTGTGGATGAGTACAATATGGCCTACACCTGCATGCACTCTGCTGAGGGTTTGGCCCACACCTTTTCATGTAGCTGTCGATATGAACAGCCACCCAGGAGGAAAGAGCTGGGTTAATCTACCACTTGCTGTGACTTCCTAGGCTCCAAAACAAATGTGCTGCTATAATGACCCAAGTCTCTCAACTCCCACCTGGGGAGAAAAGTCAGCAGGGTATCATTAGGTGATGTAAATACTCTCACCCGGTTGATCCCGGCCGAGTGGAGAATCCTGCAGTTTGTGTGTGACTTCAGCATGTACTGAGAGTGAAGAAGACGCAGCCAGGGTTCAAGTGAGCTGGGGTAGTTTATATTAAAACTAATCAAGGATCTTTCTAAATATGAGGATTCTATGGATTTTTAAAGCAAATGGAAAGCTTTGGGCCAAATCTGTTGTCTGGTATAAACCTGGAATGATACTGGATTTACACCCCTATAAGTGAGAGCAGACCAGTATAAAGTATCAGAGGGTAGCCGTGTTAGTCTGGATCTGTAAAAGCAGCAAAGAATCCTGTGGCACCTTATAGACTAACAAACGTTTTGGAGCATGAGCTTTCGTGGGTGAATACCCACTTCCTCAGATGCAGACCCGTATAAGTGAGGTTAGTCATACAGAAGGGAACTATTTAGTTCCATCAAAAAACAATACAAAAAAAAAACGATGTGAAGAAACCACTGAATATTCAAAAGATATGGGGTGTTGCGTTACACACAGAGCCATAGTTCTCTCTGCATTGTACAATTGCATTGTGAGAGACTCTCTAATGTGTAATTCCGTTATCATGGGCGATTTCAGTCTGGGGGACATATGTTTTGGCAGAGAGGCAAGTAATGATAAGGACAGGGCAGTCCCATAAAGCGATCTCAGTCGCTTCCTAAACTGGGCTCATCTGAACAACGTGCACATTCCTAGAGCCAGGCAAACTAGCATTTGGAACAACTTAGCTAGGGATGTGGTTGGTCGCCATCATCCGAAGTCTTTAAATCAAGACTTGACGCCTTTCTCAGTGATACGCTCTAACTCCAGGAGACGTTATGGGCTAAATACAGAACTCACCTGGTGAAATTCTGTGTGCTGTGTCATTCAGGAGGTCAGAGCAGGTGATCAGAATGGTCCCTCCTTGCCTTAAAATCTATGACCCCATAATTATTTGCTCACAATTTTTTCTCAGTTAATGAAATAATTACCAATTTTTCTACAACCTTAGAAAGATATGGGCTGTAGCAGCTTGTAGTACTTTTTCCCTTTGTCAGAATAGTCTCTGCATCTCTGTTGATTTTGATTTTTATATCATAGGATTTCTTCTCTCCAAAGTCTGTTTTGAATACATGTGTGCTGCAGCCATGCACCACACTACAACCCTCCTGCTGCAATATAAATAGACATAAAGGAGTTCATCTGAATCTGTTTGCTTCTGAATCTGACTGTATGTCCAGGTTTACGGCAGCATGTGGAGTGCCAACACTGCGTGCCTGGCTAGCATGGGGATAAATAGCCGTGTGGATAGAGAGGCCCTGCTTAGGCACGTAGACTACAGGTATGGTAGAACTTTAAGGTCTATACCCGACACAGTTCTCCACACACTCAAGCTGTGACACCATTGAGTGTCCCACTGCCTCCCTGCTGCCAGAGCCTTTCCCCATTGAGATGAAAGGCTCCAGCAGTGGGGAAAGGCTCTGGTAGTGAGCAGCCTCTCCCCGCTGCCTCCCCACTGCCAGAGCCCGTCACTGCCATGTGTAGCTACATGCCTGCTTCTCAATGCGGTGTGTAGCTACACAGACCTTACACGCCAGCACAGACAAAGCTTCGGGAAGACATTACGTAAGTCAGACTTCTTGATGTGACATTTCTAGTTTTCTGCAAGCCAGAAGCTGCATAAGCGTAACCTGACAGTCCTGCAGTATTTCAGTGGAGGTGGGGCCATGCATAGGCCTGGAAACAGGGAGTTTTTGCCATAAAACTGATGAGTTTTGAGGCCTCTGACAAGTATCACACAACATGTTACATAAGAACAGTCATATTGGATGAGATCGTTGGCCTGACTAGACCAGTGTCCTCTCTTCTGACCATGGCCAATGCCACATGCTTCAGAGGCAAAGAACAGAACAGGGCAATAATTGAGTGATCCATCCTCTGTCATCCAGTCCCAGCTTCTGGCAATCAGAGGCTTAGGACATGCAGGTCATGGAGTTGCACCTCTGACCATCTGGACTGATAGCCACCAATGGACCTATCCTCCAGGAATTGATCTAATTCTTTTTTAAACCCAGTTAGACTTTTCGCCTTCACAGCATCCCCTGCCAACAAGTTCCCCAGGTTGATTGTGTGTTGTGTGAAGAAGTACTTCCTCCTGTTTTTTTTAAACCTGCTGCCTATTAATTTCATTGGGTGACCCCTAGTTCTTTTATTATGTGAAGAAGTAAATAACACTTCCCTGTTCTCTTCCTCCACACCAGTCATGATTTTGTAGACCTCTATCCTATCCCCCTGTGGTCATTTTTCCCTTCTCTGTGCCTTTTCCAATTCAAATATAGAGTGTTTGCTTTTTTGACGGCTGCTGTACATTGAGTGGATGTTTTTAGAGCACTATTCACAATGACTCCAAGATCTTTCTTGAGTCGTTAACATCTAATTTAGACCTAATTTCTATGTATAATTGGGATTATGTTTTCCAATGTGAATTGCTTTGCATTTATCAACGTTTAATTTCATCTTCTATTTTGTTGGCCTGTCACCCAGTTTTATGAGATCGCTTTGTAACTCTTCACAGTCTTGTTTGGATATAACTATCTTGAGTAATTTTGTATCATCTGCTAATGTTGCTACCTAACTCACTGTTTACTCCTTTTTCCAGATCGTTTATGAATGTGTTAATCAGCACTGGTACCAGTACAGATGCCTGGGGAGAAGTGCTATTTATCTTTCTCCATTGTGGAAACTGATCATTTATTCCTACCTTTGTTTCTTGTCTTTTAACCAGTTATTGACCTAGCACAGGACCTTCCCTCCTATCCCATGACAGCTTACTTTTCTTAAGAGTCTTTTGTGAGGAACCTTGTCAAAGGCTTTCTGAAAACTGAAATACACTATGTCCACTGGATCACCCTTTTCCACATGTTTGTTGACCTCTTCAAAGAGTTCTGCTAGACCGGTGAGACATGATTTCCCTTTATAAAAGCCAGGCTGACTCTTCCCCAGCAAATCATGTTGATCTATGTGTCTGATAATTCTGTTCTTTACTATAGTTTCAACCAATACGCCTGACGAAGGATCGTGCTTCTCGGGGTATCGCACTAAGAATAGCTGTGTAAATGTTGAGGCTCGGGCTCTGAAACAGGTAGGTTGGAGCCCCAACTCAAGTTACAGAATCTACACAGCTTATTTTAGCGAGGAACCCTGAGTCTGTCGATCCGAGCTCTGAGACTTGCTGCTGGGGGCTGACACCTCCTGTGTAGATGTACCCTTGGTCATCACTGTGATCAAAATAGCACTACTCATGCATGTTCTGCAATGTACTACGTACATCCAGGCTGAATATCCAGAATGTGCTGCTGAAAGTACCAGGAACGTCTTGCTACATGCAGCTTAACATGCCAGGTATTTCTAGGCTGAAAGTATGTGCCGTGAGGCCAGATATACTAGGTACTTCATGGCAGAATGTACACTAAACAATGTGCATCTCCTAGTAGCAAGGTACACCAGGTGGAATACTTGTACCCAAGTGACTCATGACTCATAATGATATTCTAAAAACTAAATAATTTTGCACAGAAAAATATAAGGGTTTGTATGATTAGTGGTATTGCAACATGACTGATGAACTCCACAGGAGGTCAATCCACTTCTTCCAGAGATGACTCTGGCCCCTAGTATGTATTTAATTAACAGGGTCTGTTCATTCCATGTGTTATGTTTTATTGAAAGGAAAGACATTAATGTGAAACTTGCAAAAAGATGCCACAACAAGACAACATGTCAGGTTCCAACGGCACAGGCATTGATCCATCCGTGTTCGTCCAGACAGGCATCCCATGGCTGGAAACTCTGCACCTCTGGATCTCCATCCCCATCTGCTCAGTGTTCATAGTGACCCTTCTAGGAAACTGCACCCTCTTGTATGTTATCGAGACAGAGCCCTCCCTACACAAGCCCATGTTCTATTTCCTCGCCATGCTGGCCATCATCAACTTTGTTTTATCAGCAACCACCATGCCGAAAATACTGAGCATCTTCTAGCTTAATTCCAGGGAGATCAGCTTTAACGGCTGTCTGGTGCAGATGTTTTTCATTCACTCAATGTCCGTCCTGGAATCTGCTGTGCTGCTGGCCATGGCCTTTGACAGGTACGTGGCCATCTGCAACTAGATATGCCACCATCCTGACCAATTCAGTGATAGCAAAGATCAGGCTGGCGGCTTTGGTCCGGGTTGTTATGCTAATACTCCCTCAGCCCTTCCTCCTCAGAAGACTGCCCTACTGCCAGTCCCATGTCATCTCCCATAGCTGCTGTGAGCATATGGCCTTGTTGGAGCTGGCTTGTTCCAAAACCAGGTTCAATAATATCTATGGGATCATCGTAGCTCTCTTCATCGTGGGGCTGGATCTGATGTTCATCACTCTATCATATTTCAAGATCTTGAGGACTGTCTTAAGCCTGGCGTCCAAGGAGAGCAGCTCAAGGCTTTCAGCACCTGTGTTGCCCACCTTTTTGCCATCTTAGTGGTCTACACACCAGGGGTTCTCTCCTCAACAATTTATAGGTTCAGCCAGCAAGTCGTCCCGCACGTACACATCCTCCTGGCCAATTTCTACATCCTTTAGAAGGTTCTGCTGGTGTAGTTACCTTCAAAGGCATTTTAGGGTAGACTACACTAATATGGGGTCTGATCCTGACAGATGGGGACCAATGAACTCCCACTGTAGCCAGTGAGAATTGTGGGAGTTCATCGCATCTGAGGACTAGCCCCACAGTTCTTACAGAACTTTTTGATCCTTCTGGGTGAAAGGGTTTAAAACGTGATCCTAATTCATACTCATTACTGACATGAGCCCATTAAAGTGAATAGATGGACTCCCATTGACATAGAGAGACAAGCTGTGGGAGGTAATATCTTTTAATGGGCCAATTTCTGTTGGTAAAAGACATGAGTTTTCGAGCTATACAGAGTTCTTCTTTAGGTCACTGATTTTGTAAGAATTGGGCTGGGCCTTATTTCAGCCAAAAATGAGGTGCTGAATTGTATTGAAGTTCTGTTCAAGATTCTTCAGTTAGATTGAAAGATAATAGGGTAGGGAACTAGCTATGAGTAAAATGCCATGTCACATGCATTGCAGGCCATGAAATAATCTAATTAAAATTGAAATAATCTCATTGTCATGGAGGCAGCAGGGGTTAATCGCTACAGCCCTAGACTGGGATGCCAGAGACCTAGGATCAGTTCCTAATTCAGTCACTGGGCTGCTGGGCAGAGGTGAAAGTGGGCCGGTACAATGTACCGGTGAGAAGTGGCCACCGATACTGGCCCAAACACAGCCAACGTTAAAGCATGATAGCACTTAAACATCGCTGCCCCTTTCTCCTTCCACCCAGGGCCACAGATGGGGGGGTGTGGGAAAAGTGGCAACTGCCCCAGGGCCTGGCCATTTGAATTGCCATCAGAGGGTGGGGCTGCATGGAGGGGCTGGTTGGGGGAGGCTGACCCCAGCCCTGCCCTTTCAGTCTGAGGCCCTGCCCCATCCAGGGGCCTGGAGCTGGGCCACTGTACAGGTAAGTAATTTATCTTGCTTTCACTGGTGTTGCTGGGTAAGACACTTCACTTCCCTTCAGGCAAGGAGTCAGCAGGCCTAGCCCTCTTGCTAGTGATGGACAAATGAGGCAGGACCACAGCCAAGTGTAACTTCCATGGTGACCACTACAGCTCAGGGAGAACATGAGGACTGTATAGAATCATAGATTATTAGGGTTAGAAGGGACCTCAGGAGATCATCTAGTCCAACCCCCTGCTCAAAGCAGGACCAATCCCCAAATCCCTAAATGGCCCCCTCGGGGATTGAACTCACAACCCTGGGTTTAGCAGGCCAATGCTCAAACCACTGAGCTACCCCTCCCCCCTGCACCACCTGCAAGGGTGATGGTGTTCCCACTCCAGCATGCACAGGCCTTTCACTCCATGGTTTGTGAAGAGCTTTAAATTAGTTCAGGACGCAAGATGCTGCAGAAAGATACATCAGCACTAACGATCCTGGTGCCTATAGGGGGGTGGGGCACTTGCTGATGAGCTTCCCAGCACTAAACTCCACACAAGGTGCAGCCTAGAAGCTTTTTCTTTGGAATAGGAGATGAACTGTTTCGCGAATTTGTTTGGTTTTCACACAGTACATGATGGGGTTCATCATGGGAGGAAAAAAAGGTAGAAAGTGCCCACCAGGACATGTACATGTGGGGCAACTTGCTGGCCGAACCTGTGAATTACTGAGGAGAGAACCCCTGGTATGTAGACCACTAAGATGGCACAAAGGTGAGCAACACAAGTGCCAAAAGCCTTAAGCTGCTCTTCCTTGGACCGAAGGCTTAAGACAGTCCTCAGGATCTTGATGTACGATACAGCAATGAACATCAGATCCAGCCCAACAATTATGAGAGTTACGGTGATCCCATAGATATAATTGAACGTGGTGTCAGCACAGGCCAGCTTCGCCACGGCCATGTGCTTACAGCAGCAATGGGAGTTGACATGGGACTGGCAGAAGGGCAGCCTCCTGAGAACGAAGGGCAGGGGGACCGTTATCAGAACAGCCCGGGTCAAAGCAGCCAGCCCGATCTTTGCTATCACTGAAATGCTGAGAATGGTGGTGTACCTCAAGGGGTTGCAGATGGCCACGTACCTATCAAAGGCCATGGCCAGTAGCAGAGCAGACTCCATCATGGACAATGAGTGAATGAAAAACATCTGCACCAGGCAGGTGTTAAAGCTGATCTCCCTGGAATTAAATCAGAAGACGCTCAGTATTTTCGGCATGGTGGTTGATGATAAAACAAGGTTGATGACGGCCAGCATGGCGAGGAAACAGAACATGGGCTTGCGTAGGGAGGGCTCTGTCTTGATAACATACAAGAGGGTGCTGTTTCCTAGGGGGGTCACGGTGAACACTGAGGAGAAGGGGATGGAGATCCAGAGGTGCAGATCTTCCAGCCCTGGGATGCCCGTCAGAGCCTGTGCCATTGGGAGCTGATATGTTGTCTTGTTGTGGCATCTTTTGCCAGTCTGACATCAATGTCTTTCCTTTCAATAAAACAAAACATACGGAATGAACAGACCCTGTAAATTAAATACACACTAGGGGCCAGTCTCAGCTACGGAAGAAGCGGCCTGAGCTTTTGTTCAGTTCATTAACCATGTTGCAATAACACTAATCATACAAACCCTTATATTTTTCTGTGCAAAATCATTTAGAGTTTTTAGAATATCATTACAAGTCATGAGTCACTTAGTTACAAGCATCCTACCTGGTGTACGTTGCTACTAGGAGATACACTTTGTTTAGTGTGCATTCTGCCATGAAGTAGCTGCATGGCATATGCTTTCAGCCTAGAAATACCTGGTATGTTAAGCTGCATGTAGCAAGACATACCAGGTACATTCAGCAGCACACTCTGGGTATTCAGCCTGGATGTACGTAGTACATCATGGAACATGCATGAGTAGGGCTATTTTGATCTCAGCAATGACCCAGGGTACATCTACACGAGAAGTGTCAGCCCCCGGCAGCAAGTCTCAGAGCTCGGATCGACAGACTCAGGGTACCTCCCTAAAACAAGCTGTGTAGATGCTGTAGCTCAAGTTGGGGCTTCAGCCCACCAGCTTCAGAGCCCGAGACTCAACATCTGCACAACTATTCTTAGCATAGTACCCCGAGAAGCACAAGCCTGTGTCTGTCGACCCGAGCTGTGTGACTAACTTCCACTCGCTGCGTAGACATCCCCAAAGAGCCTATGAGTCTGATCCCGCTCCCATAGAAGTCATGGGGAGAACTCCCCACTGACCCCCAAGATAACCGAGCTGTTCTTTTTAGGTGACAAATCTGAGGAACTGTCCCAAATGTCAATAGAGATGGTTTTGGAACAAAGTGATTAATTAAACAGCAATAAGTCACCAGGACCAGATGGGATTCACTCAAGAGCTCTGTAGGAACTCAAATATGAAATTGCAGAACTATTAACTGTTGTATGTAACTGTGATGTTCCCCTGGTGTTATCTGGACCAGTGATCTGCTAAGTCACTCCAGTCCTTGACTCTGGGAGCCAGCCTTATCCTGAACTGCTATGAGAACCCTCACTCCTGGACTGTTCATGCAGAGCCTCTAGCATGTAAGCTGCTTGGATTGTGTAACTGAATGACACTAGCCAATATTTCTGTTCCCAGACACAACCCTAGGAACCTCAGTCTTGCAGTGTCCAGTTGTGCCTGCTGGACACTGCAAGCTTATGTGAGCTCATTAATTTAACAAAGAAATTGATATGTACCAGGCTTGTTATCCCCAGGGGAATTTCTGTCACGCTTCAAACCAAATGCACTGCTTCAGGTAGAACAAACAAACAAATTTATTAACTACAAAAGATATAATTTTAGTGATTATAACCCAAAGCACAAAAAGTCAGATTTGGTCAAATGAAATAAAAACAAAACACATTCTGAGCTGATTTTAACACTTTCAGTGCCCTTACAAATTTAGAGGCTTCTCACTGCAGGCTGGCTGGTTGCCCGTCAGCCAGGCTCTCCTCTTTGATCAGCACTTCAGTCACTTGATGATGTCTAGATGTGGGTGGAAGAGAGAGGAAGAGCATGGCAAACATCTCTGATGGGGAGGGTGGAGCCAATCTCCATATTAAACAATTTAGAGCAGCTCTTTTATCATGTTCTTTCTTCCCTCTTGGCTTTGCCCCTCTCCACCCTTCAGGATCAGGTGAGCATTACCTCATCATAGTCCCTGACTGACCAAGGAAAAGAGGATGACTCACTCAAGACCTTAACAGATCTTTTGTTGCTGCCTAGGCCAGTGTCCTTTGTTCCTGTGAGGCTGGGCTGGGTTTGTCCCATATATGCCCTGATGAGGTGTGAACTGCCCCTCTATTCCTCGAGAGTTTTGCCTGGGCTTCTTTTAAGCCATGAGGACACATTTTCAGCCTCATAACTATATACATGAAATTACAACCTATAACATCACCATAACAACCATGCTCAGTGCATCATGAGCCTTCCGAACACACTCAAAATGACAAACTTTGCATTGGATACAACACAGTCATGTTATAAAGATGAACATGAGGGTGCAGGGTGTTCCCCTGAGATAAAGAATGTCGCAGTAACCTATCATTTAAATCAGCCTCTGTGCCAGATGACTTGAGGATAGCTAATGTGATGCCAATTTTTAAAGAAGATTCCAGGAGTGATCCTGGTAATTACAGCCCAGCGAGCCTAACTTCAGAACCAGGCAAATTGGTTGAGACAGTATTAAAGAACAGAATTATCAGACACATAGATGAACAAGATTTGTTGGGGAAGAGTCAACCCTGGCTTTTGTAAAGGGAAATCATGTCTCACCAGTCTAGTAGAATTCTTTGAGAAGGTCAGCAGCCATGCAGACAAAGGTGATCCAATGGCTATAGTGTACTTTGACTTTCAGAAAGCTTTTGACGAGGTCCCTCACTAAATGTTCTTAAGCAAAGTGAGTTGCCGTGGCATAAGAGGGAAGGTCCTCTCCAGGGTCTGTAACTGGTTAAAAGACAGGGAACAAAAGGAAGAAATAAATGGTTGGTTTTCAGAATGGAGAGAAGTAAATAGCACAGTCTCCCAGGTGTCTGTACTGGGACCTGGACTGTTCAACATAGTCATAAATGATCTGGAAAAAGAGATAAACAGTGAGGTGGCAACATTTGCAGCTTTTATACAAAATTACTCAAGACAGTTATGTCCAAACAAGACTGTGAAGAGTTACAAAGCAATCTCACAAAAGTGGGCGACTGGGCAACAAAAGAGCAGATGAAATTCAACGTTGATAAATGCAAAGTAATGCACATTGGAAAACATCATCCCAAATACACATACAAAACGATGGGGTCTAAATTAGCTGTTACCACTCAAGAAAGAGATCTTGGAGTCACTGTGGATAATTCTCTGAAAACATTTACTCAGTGTGCAGCTGCAGTCAAAAAAGCAAACAGAATGTTGAGAATCATTTTGAGACAGGGAAAAAATATTACAAGATGCTACAGCCTGTATTTATCTCAGGTGGTGGAAAAAAATAATAATAATTTCATTAACTGAGAAAAAATTATGATCAAATAATTATGGAGTCGCAGATTTTAAGGCAAGAAGGGACCATGCTGATCACCTGCTCTGACCTCCTGAATAACACTGGGCACAGAATTTCGCCAGGTTAGTTCTGCATCTAGCCCATAACATCCCTTGGAGCTAGAGCGTATCACTGAGAAAGGCGTCAAGTCTTGATTTAAAGACTTCAGGCGATGGTGATCCAACCACATCCCTAGCTAAGTTGTTCCAAACGTTAGTTCGCCCTGCCTAAGGAATGTGCACCTTGTTTCTAGTCTCAATTTGTCTAGTCTCAGTTCCCAGCCACTGGATCTCATTCTGCCTTTGTCTGCTAGATTAAAGAACCTTCTACAGTCAGAAATCTCTTCCCATCTATGGACTTGGAAACTGTGATCAAGTCACCTCTTAACCTTCTCTCGGATAAACTAAATACACTGAGCTTCTTCAGTCTCTGGCTATAAGCCACGTTCTCCAGCTCTGAAATCATTCATGTTGCTCTTTTCTGAACCCTTTTCAACCATTTTGAAGTGTGGACACTGGACCTAGGAACAGAGTACAGTGACGGTCTCTCTAAGCCTCACACCTCTCTATTTCTGCTCCATACTCCCCTGCTTATACCTTCAAGGAGAGCTTTTGTTCTCTCCATCACCACACTGCACTGGGACCTCATGTACATCTCGTTACACATCATGATTCCGAGTTCTTTTTTGAGTCAGTGCTTTCTAAAACATCCCCTCCCCACCCCCCATCCTGTAAGTGTGATCTCCGGTCCTGGTTCCTTGATATGGGACCTTGCATTTAGTTGTAATCAACTGCACGTTGCTCAAGTGAGCCCAGGTTAGCAAGCGACTGAGATCGTTTTATAGGACTGCCCTGTCCTAATTATTACTTGTCTCTCTGCCAAAACATATGTCCCCCAGACTGAAATCATCGCCCATGATAACACAGACTCACAATAAAGAGTCTCTCACAAGGCAATTGTACAAGGGGAGAGAACTATGGCTCTGTGTGTGTAACCCAAACATCTCTGATTTTTTGAATACTCAGTGGTTTCTTCACATTGTTTTTTTGTTTGTTTGTTTTTGATGGAATTAAATAGTCCCTTTCTAAATGACCAACCTCACTCTGCTCTCACTGATACTGGAGTAAATCCAGAATAATTACAGATTTACACCAGCGTGACTGATAGCAGATTTGGCCCAAAGCTTTCCATTTGCTTTAAAAATCCAATATTTAGAAAGATCCTTGATTAGCTTTAATATAAACTACCCCAGCTCGCCTGAACTCTGGCTGCGTCTTCTTCACTCTCAGCACATGCTGAAGTCACACACAAACTGCAGGACGCTGCATTCGACTGAGATCAACTAGGTGAGAGTATTTATACCTCCTAATGACACCCTGCTGACTTTACTCCCCACGCAGCTCATTTGTTTTGGAGCCTAGGGAGTCACAGCAAGTGGTGAATGTAGATTAACCCAGCTCTTTCCTCCTGGGTGGCTGTTCATATCGACAGCTACATGAAAAGATGTGGGCCAAACCCTCAGCAGAGTGCATGCAGGTGAGGCCATATTGTACTCATCCACAACAAGTATGCAAATCCCCTCAACTGACATATGCACCAAGGGATTTACATACCTAAACTGGGCAGGTACAAAATTGCGCACATAGTGTGCAGGACTTCACCCTGTGTTTTAGGGCTCTGTTTGGACTTGAATATGAAGACAACTGAACACTGGTTTGGGAAAGGAATGGATAATGACATCTTACATGTACACGGCCTCTTTTATCCAGAACAACACCCCCAAACCTCATTCTGGACAGACTCACTAACCTATTGCAGACATGCAGCCAAGTCTGGGGTGGAACATAAGCAGCAACACTACACAATTGCAGCTGCTACCACTTCCTCTTTGGGTTGAAAGAAGGGCCTCCCTGCACAGGCATAGTTTGACTTCAATATTTGAGGGGCAGCTCCAGCAAGGACAATGAGGCCACGTTTGGGGGACAAATTCCGCTCCTAACCCAGGCTTGCAGTGCTGGGCCCACTGTGGGGTCACTGCCCTGCCCTGGTGTTTGGTCAGGTCTTGCATGGGGTGGGGGCACTCCTGCTGACTCAGAGCCAGCCCTTGCTCGGTCACATGATGCCGCCGGGCCCCTTCCCTGTGTGGCAGCTAGCCGGAGCCGAGCCAGTCAAGCGAGCTCGGAGGCCAGGTGAATTGCAAGCTGCACCCCAGGGGGAGAGGCAGGAGCTACAGCTGGGCATGGCAGGGCGAGGGCGACTTCTTTCCGGGAGGGGAGAGGGAGGGTAAGGATGGGGCCTGCCCAGGGAGGGGTGACTCGAGTTGTTTGGGGGTGGTTGAACCTTTAAAATGTGCCCCCCACTATCAGTGGATGCAGATTGATAGTGCCCCCTCCTGCCTCGCCCACCAGGCCAGCAGCCCGTCATCCCCTCAGATTGATCAAACGGGAAATCAGGCCAGGGGCTGTGAGCACCAGCCAGGCCTCCTGGGCTGCCTCGCATCTGCCAGGAGAGGGGCACCGCAGGGGGTGCGCGGCCCCTCGCCTCAGCTGGGACCAGGGCCAGCCAGAGGGCGACAGGACCAGACAGATGTCACAGCCAGACCCGCCCAACACGCTGCACCTCAGCAGCCTGCTGTGTGCCTGGAGCTCATCACCAGGGGTTGGCAACTTTCTAATCCCTGAGACCCAAACATCTCTGCCACACCTCTGCCCTTGAGGCCCCACCCCTGCCCCACCTCTTCCTCTGAGGCCCCGCCTCTACTCCATCCCTTCCCCAGAGGTCCCACCCCCTCCCCACCTCTTCTTCTGAGGCCCCGCCCCCTGCTCCACCTGTACCCTCCCCGTCACTCAGTCTCCATCCCCTTGGACTCACCTGCTGCCTGCAGAGCCAGGCTGGGAGGAGCTGACGTGGAGCCTGTCCAATCGGGGCACAGCGAGACATGACGGGGTCAGTCCCCAGACCGAGGGGCAGGGTGGGGAAATTGGGGCACAATGGGGGCTGGTACCTTCTTTGGAGCCTGGTCCAGGAGCAGCCAATTCTCTCCATCAGGCTGGGGGGCGGGAAGAGCAGCACCTTGTAACCAATGCCGTTCTCCAGGTTCCAGCAGCAGCAGGTGCTGCTCTTCCCGCTCCCTGCAGCTGTGACCCTTCTGCCAGGCGAAGCCAACAGCAACCAGGGCCAGGTTCAGTATCTAGGGGTTCCTTTCCATCAGTACAACAGAGAACCAGCTCAAGACCCCACTCAGTAACCTAGGAAAATTACACACTACCCCTGGGTGCCTCTGAGTCTCAAAACTTCCCCTCTCGCAAGCACAGAGTCTGAGTGTAGAAAAGAAACTTTTAACAGAAGGAGGGTGGTAACTGGGTACTAATTCGGGAAAACACCATAAACAGGATTCATAAACATAAACCCATCCCCTAGTAAGTTGGGAAGTGTCCTTTTCCCCTCAGGTTCTTAAGTCCAGCAGCCCAAAAGTCCCTTTAGCATGCCCATCCCTTCTGTGCACCTCACTCACAGTTGCTGTCCTTGGTCAGTGCAGACCCAGAGTTCAACGGTGCATTTGCAGAGTTCACCTGCCACCCTGGGTGGAGGTAAGGAGGCACCTTACTCGCTCCACTGCTCGGACACTCATTCACCACCCCTCTCCACCAGCTGAACCACTGTCCAGTCACTGCACCTCTCCACTAGCCACCCTGCTGGCTGCTCACCAACCACTCATTCACCCACTGACTGTCAGTCATCATCTGCTGCCCCCTGCCTTGATTCCTGCACATCAGTCTCTTACTGATTTTCAGCTCTTTGCAGGCTGGGCAGAGACACTGCCTCATCTCAAGTGATTTCAGCTGTCAGTGATAGAGCATTTAAAATAACAAAAGAGGCTCCTAATGAAACCTATTTAGCTCTTCCTTTGAACAGTGGAGAAGGAACATGTCAAACCTCTCTCAGGACTTCTAGGGAGAGTCCACACACCTCCTGGCTGGGGTATCTCTCCTCCACACACCCTTACTGTCACAGGGCTCTGGCAGTTGAGGTCCTGGCTTAATGAGGTTCTTTCAGCTGAAGGTGACCCTCCCACTCCTTTGGGACAGGTTAAGCACAGTCCTGCTTCCATGTATTCCTATAATAACTACAACATTTTGGTAACAGCATTTCAATACTAAAGTGATTTTTACCCAACACCAGCCAAAATATATGGCTTTGATACTGCTCTATCTGCTCAATATATAAGCACAGCAAGAGCAAACTGTATTTACATAAACACATCCAAAGTCTCTCCCCCTCCCAGCTACCTGTCAGGGGAGCATTCATTCAGACCTTGCTTACACAGGTAACTGGAATTCTAGCGTCTGGTTAGCTGACAGTTTTCAACTGGACATTCTGGTCAAAAACTGGACACCTGGCAACCCTGGACACACTCGTACGGGGCCTAGCTGTTACCTATGTTGGTCCAGATCACTGCATTGTCCTGGTGGAAACAGAGTGGCACCGCCCAGCCCCAGTCCCTGGGGCGCAGCAGGGCTGATACTCCAGGGGGCCCAACAGCCACAGATCATGGGGTGCAGCGGCTCAGTGCAGGAACAGCCATGGATCCTCCAGCCACCTAGGAACCACCTCCTCTCGGGACCGGCCCCTTCTCCTTGCTCATCACCCAGCAGCTCCGCTTCACCCTCTGCCACCTGCCAGAGATGCTAGGGTCCTCTGGCCCTGGGTAGGGGCCATCGCCGGACACCACTCCACCAGCAGGGGGGCTGGGGCCGGCTCCTGATACATGACTTCTCATCGCTGTCCACTTCCCAGTTGTACATGGCAGTGCCGGGTGCTTTGTGGCGGGGAGAGGCCTGCCCGAGGTGGGGGCTGTGACTTGCACTGTTAGGGGAGAGGCTGAACCTTTAAATTGTGCCCCCCAGTAGCAACATATGCAGTTTGGGGGGCAACACCCCCCATAGTCCTCCAAACTCCACCCGTGTCCCCCTAGCACTTTGAGGAAAGGGCATCAGCCAGGGGAGGAGAGCCATGGTGGAGCTCTGGCATGGAGGCCGAGGGACCATTTCTCTTTATTCTACCCCAGAAGGTGCATAAAAATCAAAAGTTTTCCAGGGAAAATGGGCCATAGGATCTCTGCAGTGATATCTATGGTGGTTATTCAAACTATCTGGAATTGTTGATAAATTGTATTGTTTGACCACACTTTGGTTCATTATTTTGTTTTGAAATATACTCAAGACCCCAGATAACCAACGTCAGGCAGGTTGATTAATATGGTGCAGGAAAAAGGTTTGGTACTATACCAGACTCCAAAAAGCCGTCCCATTCAGCGATACTGCATTCACCTTACACTGATGGTGTCCTCTTCCAGTTACTAAATGCATACTAGTATCTATATGGTGCCTATAACATATATTATGATTTATCCAGCATATATTAGGCAACAGGAACAAAGGTGATAGCAAAGTAGAGCAAGACTTTTTCCTGAATATTTTATTAACACACACACACGCACACACACACATGGAGACAACACTCTAACTCATTTATTTATTGTCAGTATCAGAAAGTGAACACTAAATACTTTGTGCCTAATGTTAGAGGGCTTTTCCTTCACCCCCTCCCCTGGTTCTTGTCACACAGACAGAAAGCAGAAGACCAGAAGTGCGAAGTGCAGACAAGGTGATGTTTATTGGGGTTAGCTCCAAGCGAACACATCCACAGCTCTACACGCCGGCAGAGTCTGTTCCCCAGTGTTCTATTCTTCCCCATTCCTCGCTTCCATTCCCTATTCCCCACTGCCCCCTGCTCCTCCTGAGCAGGCCCAAATATACCTGCAGTGCACGCCCCTAGTCACACCCCTTACAACTTATGGTCATGTTCCGTTTTGGAGGGTTGTGAGTCTGCAGTCTTCATCCCACCTCTTTTGTACCCCAGGGGAGGAGTAAGAAGTGAGGCTGTGTTTCTTTGGTTTTTAGTGTTTCTTATGCCTCTCCCCTCCCCGCCAACTGCTCTTTCCGCTCCTAACTGCTTGCTTGACCTTGCCTTGAGAAAAGGAGGTGAGGCGGTCTTTAAGTGTGCGCTCATATATGACATTCCCACCATGCCCGGTAACACTTTAGCTGTATCCCTTATCTTTTCCCCTTGTACTAACCGCCTCATCTGGTTGTGGGAAATGCAGCACACGGTGTCTTCGTTCATTGTTCTTCACACATATAAGATATGTGTATAAAAAAGTCAACCCCAAAATTCTATCTCAGGCTGGCAAACAAGCCTATAGACTAACACCCAAGATCACTCTGGTAAGGATTTGGGGAGTTTTGAAGTGCCCTTTGAGGCAGATGCACTGTTCCTCGCCCCCTCTCTCGACGTGGTACATTGTGCTGCTGTGTGGCAGTCAGGGCCGGCTCTAGGTTTTTTGCCACCCCAAGCAAAAAAAATTTTGCCTGCCCCCAACCGCAGTCCTGGGATCTCTCTCCTCCCACGCCCGCACCCCCTGCTGCCCCAGCCCTGGGCTCTCCCTGCCACTTCACCCCACCCGCACCCCCTGCCACCTTAGTCCTGGGCTCCCTCCTCGCCTCCAGCCAGTCCAGTGCTGGCAGGGTCGGGGTAAGCAGCGGGGCTCCCGGGCCATGCCTCAGCCCAGGGTCCCTCCAGCCAGGGCTTCTGCCTTCAGGACCAGCTGGGACCCCGGAGAGAAGAGCCGGGGGACTGCCCCAGCAGGGGGCTGAGGAGCCAGGGCAGGTAGCCCCAGAGGGAACAGAGCCCCAAAGAGCCGGACAGCAGGCCCCATACGGCAGCACCCTGCCCTCTATGGCCCCGCTGCTGCTTCTGGCCACCCTGCCACAGTCCCTGGGCAGCTCGGGCCGCTTCGCTCAGCCCCGGCTGTGGCACTGGGGGGGCGGCCACCCTGCGGCACCTGCAGGCGGCTCCGTGTGCCCTGCAGGGCGGCCCCCAGCCCAAGTGTCCCCCCTCTAGGAGCCTGCCTGGCCCAACCACAAGGTGCAGGTGCTGCTCCCGCATGGCGTGAACTGCTGCAGCCCCAGGGCACCCTCCACACACGACGCACTGCTCCTGCCAGGGCCGGCTCTAGGCTTTTGCCACTGGAAGAAAAAAAAAAGGTGGCCAGAATGCCGCCCACAAAAATGTGCTGCCTTAAGCATGTCTTGGTTTGCTGGTACCTAGAGCCGGCCCTGGTGGCAGTGTTGAACAACTGGGGACAGACTCTCAAATGTTCAGACACCATAACTAAGGCCAGGTTTCCCCTAGAAAAGTTGACACCAGCAGCGTCCATGGTGGCACGTTGGGACAGACAAGCCCAGCACTCCACACTCCCCTTTGTTACCAGCACTACACACATGGGGGCAGAGTGAGGACAAGGCATGGCCAAGGTCACCTTCCGGCAGCAGCGCTAAGCTCATGTAGGGAATGGTGTATTGCTCCCTGTGAGTTGGAGATGGAGTTCCCATCCCAGCACTATGCACTTGCACTATGGGGAAAGGGCCTCAGCCAGGGGTGTGGAGCCATGGCGGAGCTCTGTCATGGAGGCTGAGGGATCATTTCTCTTTATGCTACCCCAAAGGGTGCCAGAAATCAGAAGTTTTCCAGGGAAAATGAGCCATAGGATTTCTGCAGTGATATCTATGGGTGGTTATTCAAACTATCTGGAATTGTTGATAAATTGTATCATTTGGTCACACTTTGGTTCATTATTTTGTTATGAAATATATTCAAGATCCTAAATAACCAGTGCCAGTCAGGTTGATTAATATGGTGCAGGAACAAGGTTCAATATAATACCAGTCTCCAAAGAGCCGTAGGCTATGTTGCATTCACCTTACACTGACGGTGTGATTGCCCAGGGACAAATTTCAGTTGCTATTATTTATATGATTTTAGAAGTTACACATTTTGACAAGTCTGCTCTCTGCTTCTGCCAAATGCTAAGTTAAGCAAATGCAAGGTATTATGGGATACTAAACATAAGCGAATGAACAGGATTATGGTGTAGGCCAGTTTCAGCAATATCACTGTTAAGAACATAAAAACAGCCATAGTGGGTCAGACCGAAGGTCCTTCTAGCCCAGTATCCTGTCTTCTGACAGTGGCCAATGACAGGTGCCCCAGAGGGAATGAACAGAACAGGGAATCAGCAAGTGATCCATCCCCTGTTGCCCATTACCAGCTTCTAGCAAACAGAAGCTGAGGACATCATCCCTGCCCATCCTGGCTCATAGGGTATGAATTGATCTAGTTCTTTTTTTAACTTATCTACTTCTTTTGTTAGAATATTTGAGGCTAATGTTATTGGTACTTAATGCATACAACTAGAATATAGATATGGTGCAGATAATACATATTATGAATGTGACATATATCTACATGCTACCCACCATATATTAGGCAACAGCAACAAAGGTGATAGCAAAGCAGCGTGCGCGCGCGCGCACACACACACACACACACACACACACACTACTCTGTTTCATTTATATATTGTCAGTATCAGAAAGTTAACTTGGAACACTTTGTGCCAGAGGTCACGCTGGTAAGGATTTGACAAGTTTTGAAGTGCATTGTGCTTCTGTGTGGTGGGGTTAAACCACTGGGGACAGACTCTCAAATGTTGAGACACCACAATTAAGGTCAGGTTTCCCCTAGAAAAGGTTGGCACCAGCAGCTTCCATGGTGGCACATTTGGCACAGAAGAACCCAGCACTCAGCACTTATTCTGGTGCCTAAATGGCCCCGAGTGTGTTGCTACATCTCAGCGATGACTGAACTTCAGGGGCAGTTACATCATTTGTTACTGCACCATACACGTCCGTGGCCATGCCTGGGAGTATCAATAATAAAGGCCAGATGTTCCAGCAAAGCAAGAGAAGGTGCAAGGAGGCTTCACACTCTTACACACTCCACACATGTGGCCAAGTGAGGACAAGGTCAGGGCCAAGATCACCTTCTGGCCACCAGTGCTAAGCTCTTGTAGGGGATGGTGTATGGCACCCTGTGAGTCAGAGATGGAGTTCCCACCCCAGCATACACAAAGCACCCACAAACATGCTGTCTGAGTTACTCAGAAAACCTCTCCTGCATCCTCTGCTTCCTGATCGCTTAGCAGCCCCCTCCTGCTCAGCCTAGAAGCTTTTTCCTAGGAACAGAAGAAGCACCTGGTCATGAATCTGTTTGGTTTTTACACCGTACACGATGGGGTTCATCATGGGAGGAAAGAGAAGGTGGAAATTGGCCAGCAGGATGTGTACGTGCGGGGTGACTTGGCACCCGAACCTGTGTATTGTTGAGGAGAGAACCACTAGTGTGTAGACCACAAAGATGGCACAAAGGTGAGAGCCACAGGTGCTGAAAGCCTTGAGCTGCTCTTCCTTGGACGCCAGGCTAAGGACAGCCCTTAGGATCTTGACATACGATAGGGAGATGAACATCAGATCCAGCCCCACAATGAAGATAGTTTCGATGATCCTATAGATGTTATTGAACCTGGTGTCAGCACAGGCCAGCTTCACCACGGCCATGTGCTCACAGTAGCAATGGGAGATGACGTGGGACCGGCAGTAGGGCAGCCTCCTGAGGAGGAAGGGCAGAGGGATCACTGGCAGAACAGCCCTGGCCAAAGCCGCCAGCCCGATCTTTCCTATCACTGAATTGGTCAGGATGGTGACATACTTCAGGGGTTTGCAGATGGCCACGTACCTATCGAAGGCCATGGCCAGAAGCAGAGTAGACTCCAGGGTGGAGAATGAGTGCAGGAAAAACATGTGCACCAGGCAGGCGTTAAAGCTGATCTCCCTGGAATTAAACCAGAAGATGCTCAATATTTTCGGCATGGTGGTTGCAGATAAAATCAGGTCAGTGATGGCCAGCATGGAGAGGAAGTAGAACATGGGCTTGTGTAGGGAGGGCTCTGTCTTGATAGCATACAAGAGGGTGCAGTTTCCTAGAAAGGACACAATGAACATTGAGCAGAAGGGGATGGAGATCCAGAGGTGCAGAGCTTCCAGCCGCGGGATGCCCGTCAGGAAGAACATGGCTGGATCAGAGCCGGTGCCATTGGGAGCTGACTGGTTGCCCTGCAGGAACATCCTCTGCAAGTTTCACATCAACGTCTGTCCTGTCAATAAAATATAGGAGATGGTGAACAGACACTATACACATGTGTCTGGCTCACGGGGTGCAACTCCTTTGGGAATGGATGATGAGGTCTGGAGCTGATAGAAACATTGATTGGGTGGTAAATATCGAGGAGCTCAAATTAACGAAAGCCTGGATGCAGGGGTGTAAGTACAAAGTGATAAGCTATCAGCTACTGCAGGACTCTTCAATCTGTCAGGCAAAGGCATAACAAAGTCTAGTGGCTGGAAGTCGAAGCCTTCAGAGTTCGAACTGTGAATAAGATTCAATTGTGCTACTGGAACTAAGATGGAATTAACTAGTTCAAGAGAACCATCAGAGGCTTAGTAAGTTCTCCATGGCTCGGGGTCTTTCAATAGAGATTGGATGTTCTCAGAAAGATGTTCTAGCTCAACCACAAGTTACTGGGCTGCATGCAGAAATCATCGGGTGGGTTCTTTGGCCTGTGGTTTGCAGGAAGTCAGGCTAGATGGCCATGATGGACCCTTCTTGCCTTAAAATCTACCACTCTATTATTTCAACAGACACTGCATCCATTTCTGTCACGTCTGGAGTTGGCTTTACACATCCAGGGCCGGCGCTTCCATTTAGGCGACCTAGGCGGTCGCCTAGGGCACCAGGACTTGGGGGGGCGGCATTTTGCCGCTCTCGGCAGCAATTTGGTGGCAGGGGGTTCTTCCGCGCTCTGGGTCTTCGGCAGCAATTCTGCGGCAGGTCCTTCACTCGCTCCGGGACCCGCTGCTGAAGTGCCCCGAAGACCAGGAGCACGGAAGGACCCCCCCTGCCGCAGAATTGCTGACGATGACCAGGAGCACAGAAGGACCCCTGCCTAGGGCACCAAAAACCCTGGCACCGCTCCTGTACACATCAGATCTCTGACACCAATCCTTTTCTTCAGAGGACTTTCCAATTTTCCCTGTGTGCCTTTGCACTACCTTTTGTGTTATTGTGAGTGTTTCTTTCAGTGCCATCACCATGGTACCTGAGTGCTTGGGGGAGACGCACTGAACTTCGTACTCCATTTACATCTGCAGCTTTCAGATTTAAAATTATTTATTTTGCTATTTTGGAGCACTGGGCACTTGTGCAAGATCAACCCGGATTGGCCCCAACCCATAAAACATATCAAGCAAATCAGCTGAAACCAGACAAAATTAGCAAAACCCTTCCCTCCCTCAAACAGTGACCCAACCCCTGACTTCTACACTTACCCAGGTGAGAAGTTAGGATAGTAGATATGGGCTTTGCCGCACGGTTATGGTATTTCTGACCAAGGTTGAGTAGGGACTGAATTCCAAGGGAAGTCCCCTGACCCCAGCCTACTCTCTCTTACGCTGGGGAGTAGGGAGGGGAGGGGGATGAACTCACTGCCTTTGTTGCCAAGCCCTCTCCCCTCCCCAATCTCTATCACTGCTGACAACACCTGCAGCCTCGCAGTCACTCAGGGCTACAACCTGGCAGACGTCTTTGACCCCTCCAACCTGCGTGTGTAGGGTGTGTCCAAGTGCTGTCACGTCGCTCTCCATCATGTTCCTAAGATCCTACCCTTCTGTCTACACAACAAAAACTCTCCTCCATCTCCATCTCCTCATCATCTCCAGCCTTAGTTCCGGCAACCTCCTCCACTCTGGTCCACATGGCCCTTCTCACACCTCCAAAGCACAAAATCCCTCCACAGGGTCCTTGTCCTCATCCTCAGGGTCCTTCACAGCTCCATCTCCTTACTGATCCACTCAGTTCTCTTCCTGTGTTGTCCCCTCTTCCCTCTACTCTGCCAGGGACGGAGCAACCAATTGTTTGTGTCTCCCACGTTGCCTCAATAATATAGAATAGCCTCCCTAAACTGGCCCCCTCCCCATTCCTGCTTCACACCCATCCTCAAGAACCACTCGGCCAAGGAACAATGGACCATTTCGTAGGGCTGATATGCATGCATTTAACATAACAGATGCATATAATGGCAGGAAAAAATGGTCCGTATTTTGGTTTGTATTCCTTTATCTCTCCCTCCATATGTTACAGAGGGCTTAATGCTGACGAAGAAAAGTATCTGTGTGTGCATGTGTGAGTGTGTGTGAAATAGTGTATGTGTCTGTACAGTGCCTTGCACATTTTGAGTGTTATCTGAAGGTCAATAATTCTCAAAATCTAGGATATGTACAAAATCCCCCCAAACTTCCCAATCATTTGGTGGAGGAATTTTAACACGTATCTCCTGGCTCCATCCTGTCAACTCTCAGGACTTTCCACCTTTGTTTGCACCCACAATGATCTGCCAGCAGGAATGTGGGCACGGAGGCCCCTATACACCTGATTTGTGGAGGCAGCTATTTCCAAGTGTAAATGATGCCTTCAGAACGGAAGGCCAAGTTCTGAAAAAAAGTGAGCCTCAGATGTAATCTGCCTAGTCTCTTGCACACAAACTGCATTCCACAACCCTTTTCAGAATCCAGGCACCTTAACAGAAAGGAACTAAGACCAACACTGAAGGCAAGAGAGGTCATCTGCCTGTGAAACGTCTAAAGAGCCACTCAGTACCACTTTCTCAATCTTGGGTGTTGAAAGTATTTGTCTTCATCCACGCTTGGGCACATAGCTTGATTTTTAGGAGGTGCTGAACACCCATCAACTCCCATTGAAAACCAGATCACTCGTTTAGGTGAAAACCAGATCATTCGTTCTAAATATAGACCATAGCTGCTAGCGACAGACACCCAAGTGTGATCAGGTGGGGCACAATACAAAGCTGCAGATAAACAGGAAATTAAAATATACAGCAGCAGTATTTGGATCAGGTTTTGAACTTGCCCAGAATGTGGGTGTGTTTGGATCTGAGGTTCTGCTTCAGACCCGTCTATGGCTACAGAACAGTACAATTCCTTTGCCCACAAGAAAACGGATTTCGTGGGTAAACTCACCAGAATCCTGCAGTGCTCCCTTCCTTTCCTAGGGCCTCGCTCTCCCTCACGGGCTGTGAGATGTCCACACGCTCACCCGGAGCTGCCTGCCTTTGGTGGATTTACAGCCACGGTGAGAGAATTCGACTGTTCAGCTGGGAATCTCTGGTTCCACTTTGTCCTCTGCCTCAGACAGAGTTAACTCTTTCTCTTCAGTCTTGGGAGAAAAGAAACTGTTCCTGCGTCTTGGGAATGAGAGATAGAAAAGCCATTTTCAGTCCCTCCTAGACCAAGATCCCTCAGCCATTGCAGAACTGATCATTACGGTACATTCCCCAGTGCTCTGCCCAGTCTCGTTTTAAACAACCCAAGCAATGAACCTTCCACTACTTCCCTTAGGAGGCTGTATCCACCCTAGGGTGTCCATTAGTGCCCGGAGTACCTTCACCAGCTACGTGAGAGGGTCACCTGGGCTGGACAAGTTGACTGCAGCTGCTTTCTGGCTGAATATTGAACAGTCCGCAGTCACTACGAATACAAGCTAGCTACTGAACACCACTCACAGGGAGAGGCCTTAGGAGTTAGAAAAGACAACACAGCCTCAAAGATATTTACTCCGCAGTCAGCCTCCTTGTGTTATTATTGTTAGTTTGCATTGGGATTGTGCTGAGAGGCCTCAGCCTGGAAACCAAGCCCCATTTTGCCAGGTGCTGTACACACGAGTAATGAAAAAGTGCCCTACAGAGTTTCACATCTGTGTCTGTGTTTCAGTTCCCAGGAGCAGTAAACTTCCCAAGGAGAAGGAATCTCACCTCATTTCAGTCCCACACTCCCCTGAGGAATTCAGTAACCCTGTGAACAGTGGGGAGACATTTGGTGCAACGAGTGGATCCTCTTGACTATAAATAAGTCTACACTGAAACCCACCCCCAAAACATGGCAGCATCTCAGAGCCCAGGTCAATTGACTCCGGCTTGTGGGGTTCAGTGCGCGGCACTGAAAAGAGCAGTGAAGATGTTCCCGCTCAGGGTGAAGTCCAGGCTCCAGGCCTTCCCCCTTCACCAGCTTTCAGAGCCCAGGTTCCAGCCCGAGCAGAAATGGCTACACTGCTATCTTTAGCCCTATACCGTGAGCCCGAGTAAGTTCACCCAGACTGTAAGACTTGCTCCCCTGGGGTGGAGGGTTTGTGGTGGAGACGTACCGTAAGAAGAGGCTGTTTCACAGCAGTGCTGGCACTTCCTGACCACAGTCCACCTGTCAATATGGCAAGGCAGCCATTCTTGTGAGATTTCAGCTCTCCCACTTCCATTTCTAGCTAGACCCCAGAAGGGATGAGGTGCAGTGAAAACAAAAAGCAATTCAGTGGGGTGGAGTTCCCTCAGCTTTACAAAACCTTCAAAAACACTTGGCTGATTTTAAACTTGGGACCAAGATTTGGGGGATTTCTTATCTCTGGTGGAAATTCCAGTAGACTACATAGGAATCCTTGAACTGGTCTTTCTCCTCCTCTCTATTGATGTCTTCCGGTCTGTGTATACCAGGGGTAGGCAACCTATGGCACGGGTGCCGATGGCAGCATGAGAGCTGATTTTCAGTGGCACTCACACTGCCTGGGTACTGGCTACTGGTCCAGAGGGCTCTGCATTTTATTTAATTTTAAATGAAGCTTCTAAAACTTTTTAAAAACCTTATTTACTTTACACACAATAATAGTTTAGTTATATATTATAGACTTATAGAAAGAGACCTTCTAAGAACGTTAAAATGTATTACTGGCAAGCGAAACCTTAAATTAGAGTGAATAAATGAAGACTCGGCACAGCACTTCTGAAAGGTTGCCAACCCCTGGTGTAGACTTTTACTGGTCTCTCTTGGTTTCCACTGGAGGATCCGTAGCTGAAGGAACCAGTAGATCTGTTACAAATCTTAGTCTGGCACTTGGAATGAGGTGAAAATTTTCAGCAGGAATTTCCACTAGAGATTCCTGCAATCCTGGACTGTATATACATAGCCAGCACTGAAATGCAGCCATGTATTGGTTTGACTGTGACAGTCGTTGGGCACCCGCTACACAGCCAGCCTGGTTAGCGCAGAAAGTTCAGGAGATGGCCACATCCACTATCACATGGCCTACCGGGGGAAATTGAGGCTGCTGGAATGTAAGGATCCAAGTTGGAATTCCCTCAAGGTACCAGGCTTCCCCCAGCCCCGGTCTTGCTGAACATGAGCTGTTCTAGATACTGCACAGCTATGATAACAGAGTAGGGCAGAGCTATACTTCCCATTTTATAGCTTGGGAATGGAGAGACTGAGGGACTTGCCCAAGGTCACCTGTGGCTGAGTGAAGAATAGAATGCAGGCCTACTAAATTACTGCCCTAACCACTGAGCTTTTCTCTCTCTACGGCTACTGTGCTTGTCCTCATCTGGAAATGTCACCAAGGTGCCACCTGAGATAGTGGGGTGTGTGTTGCAGAGGGTAGAATGGAAGGTGGCTAATGGAACCCTAGAGCTCTGCCTACATCCACCATCCACCATTCCACAGAGGGGACAGCAATTGAGTTGCAGAATTGTCTGCTTTTCCCTGGTCTAGAGGTGGGCCCGAGTAGAAATGCCCTTTTCCTGCCACTAGAACATAGAGGTTTATATGCCTTGCCAGGCAGGAACCTAGGAGTCCCCAGACCAGATCCATCTAGTCCACTATGTTGCCCTCATCACTGGCCAGCACCCGATGCTGCAGAGGAAAATTCATGATACCTTGCAGAGGATAGTGTTGGAATGACTTGCCCACAGAAGGTCTCTCCTTCTCCCCCTCAGTTAGTGGCACACTTACTAGAACCCAACAGAAGTTCCCGTGTCTCTTCATTTTTCTGTAGGACAGTGAGGCCTTTGAGTCTTGCATGCTGAGGCAGCCTCACAGTCAGACAGAAAGGGCAGTTCTTCACTGCATGCATGTCCCATCCCCACTTCTGCATGACACTTCATCTGAATATCTGACTCACCTTTGATTCCTAGTATGGAAAGAGCCCAACAGCTGCAACCAAACCACCGCTGGCCATGATCTTCTCATATCGCACAGAAAAAGCAGTTCTGAGCTTTTGGGAACCCGTCTCTGAATGGATCTCCTGATGTAGGGCACTGGAGCGTACACCAATTCGTGGGACTTTTTTGGACCCAGTGTGGGACAGTGTGCTCTGCTGATGTGTATATGCATTAATCAGTGTCCTGCCTCCAGTGCCGACTTGTAAGCAATTTGAGCAGGGGAAAATCAGTGCACTGTTCTTTGGCCCATTTTCCCAGAATAAATGCAACCTCCCACTCCCCTCTAGTATGCCTTTTGGGGAACTGGGAAGGACGTTCTTGTGGCTAAGGCAGACCAAGGGGAGTTAGTAGATGCAGACTCCATTTCCAGCAATCCCAAAGACTTTCTAGGTTAGATTCTAATCCCAGCTATTGAGATCAGACTATAGGTCCACAAAGGAAAGTAATTTACCCTTTCTGTGCCTCCATTTCCCAACCTGTAAAATGGTGATAATACTGACTTACATTACAGGCTTGTTGTCACTGAAATTATAAAGTGCTTTGAGATCTTTAGAGGAGATCATCCACCCTACCTCTGCCCCCTTGTTGCCCTGGATAGGATGGATGTAGTAACCCCAGATGTTGATCAAGCTAATTGCAACCATATTGTGTGCCTCCAGCCACCATGAATTAATGAAATAGAACACCACATAACTAAGTGATGATCTGAACAAGCAGAGCTTCTGAACACAAGGTCAAAATTAGCTGCAGACTTGGGAGGAGGGGTGAAAAGAATCAACAAATTGAGAGTGAAAGAAAATAAGTTGATAGAGATCATGAGTTTGGGCACCTTTGATATAGAAGCTTATTATAACTAAGATTGTTAGGAATGTCTGTTGATAAGTAATTGATTGAAGTTAGGAGACATGATGACCCACCCCCTATGAGTTGTATGTTTGGTAAAAGTAAGTTAAAAAAGACTCATAGACTCATAGACTTAAGGTCAGAAGGGACCATTATGATCATCTAGTCTGACCTCCTGTACAATGCAGGCCACAAAATCTCACCCACCCACTTTTGTAACAAACCCCTAACCTATGTCTGAGTTATTGAAGTCCTCAAATTGTGGTTTGAAGACCTCAAGCTGCAGAGAATCCTCCAGCAAGTGACCCGTGCCTCACGCTGCAGAGGAACTCGAAAAACCTCCAGGGCCTCTGCCAATCTGCCCTGGAGGAAAATTCCTTCCTGATCCCAAATATGGTGATCAGCTAAACTCTGAGCATGTGGGCAAGACTCACCAGCCAGCACCCAGGAAAGAATTCTCTATAGTAACTCAGATCCCATCCCATCTAACATCCCATCACAGACCACTGGGCATACTTATCTGCTGATGATCAAAGATCAGTTGCCAAATTAATTGCCAAAATTAGGCTATCCCATCATACCATCCCCTCCATAAACTTATCAAGCTTAGTCTTGAAGCCAGATAAGTCTTTTGCTCCCACTACTCCCCTTGGAAGGCTGTTCCAGAACTTCACTCCTCTAATGGTTAGAAACCTTCGTCTAATTTCAGATCTAAACTTCCTAGTGTCCAGTTTATATCCATTTGTTCTTGTGTCCACATTGGTACTAAGCTTAAAGACTAGATAATAGCATATACTTTGGAGCTGTTCTCAGAAGCTGTCCTGAGAGATTTTTTCTTGACATCCTGCTCCCCGGTGGGGAAGCAACCGGGCATCGTTGACCTACTGTCAATTACTCAATGCCATCTCGAATTCTAGGTAATGATATGGGATGTTCCAAACCTATTGCTAGTGTCTGTGGGGGCTTTAATAAATTATCATTGTAAATAAAAGCACATTTACTTGTATCCATCTTTCATCAGCCGGAAGCAGTGTGTTCCCACTGATTTATTCCTGGAGTGAAGCAGTTAAGTTGCCACTGCTGTGGCTTCTGAAAACCCTGGGTAACACCCTTTTTAACCAAAAAGGGCACTGATGACTTCATATTCGAACCTAAGCAGAGCCCTGAACATGCAGGGACAAGTCTTCAAACGTCATAGACGCTTTTGCACATCCACCCCCTCAGTTGTGCAGATCCCCTCATGCAGACATGTCTTAGGGGGTATTTGCACAATTAAACTAGGCACGTGCACGCACACACACACACACACACACACACCCTAGCACGTCCTCTCTTGAAGACCAATCCCATACTATTGAATAGAGATGTAGTTATTAAGCTCCTGTAAAATAGGAATGGGTTAATTTACTGTTACTATTTGTGGCTATTCCCTACGCCCGATAGCAGATTTTCCTCTGTAATGAGGAAAGGCTCTGAATTCCCAGCCGGGGGAGTAAAGAGGATTTCTTTAAGAGGTATAAATATCCCCAGGCAGGTTGTCCTGGCAGACTGGAGAATCACGCAGATTGTGTGTGACTCTAGCATTCACTGCCGGTGAAGCAGACACAGATGGAGCCAGGTGAGTCAGGGCAGTACGGATTTAAACAGGGGCCCTGTTAATGCATCATTTTTAAATGCACTGGAAAACTTTGGGCCAAATCCTGTTCTATGTCACGCTGGTGTAAATATAAAATAGTCCCACTGATTAAAGCAAAGCTACTCCAAATTTACCGCAGTGTAACTGAGCAGAATTTGGCTCTTTATTAATGAACTATTTAATAACATGGGAAAAGGGCATTATGGGAATGGGAAGCGCTCAGAATTCAAGAAATGCCAACGATAACACAACCTGAATTCTGCCCCCTTTGTCTTTAATGATTTGATTGCAAATTATTCCTCAATTAACACAACCTCAAATGTTCTTTTCTACAACTTTAGACACATGCACGTGGTAACACCGTGTAATACTCTTTTCTCCCGTGTTTACTTGCACTACTTTTGGCATCGCACCAGTCCAGTCAGCATCTCTTTGGTGCCTTAGACTCTTTTGTAAAATTCACTTCTCTGAGAGGTCTGTTTTTACATAAATTTCAGCAGCAGCAGCCATGTGTCAGTAACCTAGTCCCAAATTTGGACCTTAGCGTCCAAAATATGGGGGTTAGCATGAAAATCTCCAAGCTTAGTTACCAGCTTGGACCTGGTACTGCTGCCACCACCCAAAAAATTAGAGTGTTTTGGGGCACTCTGGTCCCCCCAAAAACCTTCCCTGGGGACCCCAAGACCCAAATCCCTTGAGTCTCACAACAAAGGGAAATAAACCTTTTCCCTTCCCCCCTCTCCAGGTGTTCCTGGAGAGATACACAGAGGCAACCTCCGTGAATCTAAGCAGAGGGAGTCCACCCTCTCTAATTCCAGTCCTGGAAACAAAAGCACTTCCCTCTTCACCCAGAGGGAATGCAAAGTCAGGCTAGTAAATCTAACACCCACAGATCTCCCACCAATTCCCTGGGTGAGCTGCAGACCCAATTCCCTGGAGTTCCTCACTAAAGAAAAACTCCAACAGGTCTTAAAAGAAAGCTTTATATAAAAAAAGAAAGAAAAATACATACAAATGGCCTCTCTGTATTAAGGTGACAAATACAGGGTCAATTGCTTAAAAGAATATTGAATAAACAGCCTTATTCAAAAAGAATACAATTCAAAGCACTCCAGCCACTATAGACATGTAAATACAAAAGAAAAAAAAACCATATAACTCACTATCTGATCTCTTTGTACTTACAACTGGGAAACAGAAGATTAGAAAGCAGGAAACAGAAATCACTTCTCATCCGAGAGAGCATACAGGCAGACAGAAGACAAAGAACTCAGACACAAACTTCTCTCCACCCAGAGTTGAAAAAATCCTGTTTCCTGATTGGTTCCCTGGTCAGGTGCTTCAGGTTACCTTTTTTTTTTTTTTCAGGTGAAAGAGATATTAACCCTTAGCTATCTGTTTATGACACCATGGTCTCCCTGGTTTCTTTTCAACCAGCAGCACAGCCTTCCTGCTGTAATATTCAATCAGGGAAGCAACCCTCAGGCAAATGACTGGTAATCAAATGTTGCAGCCTCATCTGCTCAGGGCTCTACTGCAATTCGTTTATTACCAAGTGAGTTTCTGTTTCCATGGACTTCTTAAAATCTCCAACCTGTTTTTAAAAAATTGCAATTATTTTGCACACAAAGTGAATGAGATGCAGTTAGCTACGTGCGGGTCCAAAGAGTTGTCTGTGGGGAGCTATTGGAACTCACAATCAAACCTGTCTGTGCGCAGAGAGACAAGGTGGGGGAGAGAATATCTTTTATTGGACCAACTTCTGTTTGCAGGAGAGAGGCCAGGTTCTGGGCCATACAGAGCTCTATGTCTCTCTCTCACCAACAGAGATTGGTCCAGTAAAGATATTCCCTCACTCACCTGGCCTCTCTAATAGCCTGAGACCAATCCAGCTATGACAACAGAGCATAAACTGTGTACATTTATCAACAGGCCTCGTTCCTAAGCTGTGTCCATGCAGCACTGACTGCTCACATGCTGCTAATGGCTCTTCTCTTTCGTTCCGGCTCTCAGTATGTTGGGGACGCACTTGGCATAACCCAGGTAATTCGGGAGAATGGAAGGCCATGAGAGCCGATGAAGTTCTCTTGTTCTGAGCCATAGTGTACCAGCTCCTCCATTTTGAGTTTTACTCCTCCATGTTTGACCTCAGGTTGCCCTTGTTGGGAGGGGATACTCCTACTCCCTCTGTGGCTGGGTAGATTTAACCTTTAAGCGGGAAACTGAACTGTTACTAGGCAGACTCAGCCTTGGGTGGGGACAGTGTGAGTGACAGATCATGTTATAATGTGTATCAGTTTTGGTTCCAGTATAAACAGTTAGGTTAGCTGTTTGTTTGGCGCGCTTGATCTGAGTCCTGTGTGGCTCCAGGCGTCTTATTTGAGCTCAGATAAAGTTTGGTTACTTCTCCACCCTGGTGTGTTTAATTGGATGCGAAGCACACTGGGCAACGGACCCAACCGTTGCCACCCTCGGGCACTCTGTGCCAGCAACATGTAGCTAATACAGAAATATTTTCTTATTACATTTCCATGTAAGCAACGGCTGGCAACTAGTTGCCACAGGGACCGGGGAAGTGGTCCATGGGATCCTGGATGGGAGTGGAGGAGCCCACCCAACAACAGCTCTGTCTCAGATGCCGTGTAAAGGTTTGGGAACCTATAGCAAAGCGCTGGGCCTTGGGCAGACATGTGCTCATGCCCCCAGGGCAGGCCAGAAAGGCCCTGGCCCTTTACAGCTGGGAGCTGTGGTTGCAGGGCACATGACAAGGGCAAACATGTGAGCGAGGAGACAGCAGAGATAAGACTCCCTGCCTTTGAGGCACAAGGGGCAGGCAGGAGAGAGGCAGAGTTAGGGAGGGAATTTTCTGCCCAGGCCAAGGGGACAGTCTGTGTGGGGAGTGAGCCCAAACAGGCCAAAGGGATGGGCTATTTCTGAACTTCCTGCTTCCCAAGGACAGGAACTAGCTTAGATCTGGTATTGCTGCCACCATCCCCCAGGCACTATTTTTTCCCCTGCGGAGTCTTGAGGGACTTCACCAATTCCCTGGTGAACACAAATCCAAATCCCTTGGATCTTAAAACAAGGAGAAATTAACCATCCCCCCTCCTTTCCCCCACCAATTTCTGGTGAGTCCAGATCCAATCCCCTTGGATCTAAAAACAAGGAAAAATCAATCACGTATTAAGAAAAAGACTTTTAATTAAAGAAAAGAAAGGTAAAAGAAAACCCTCTGGAAGAGATTAGCATACCAGCTACTCTCACAGACAACAGATTCAAAACACAGAAGATGTTCCCCTGGGCACAAATTTAGTTACACAAAAAAAAACCAAATACCCAATTTGATTCTACCTCTAATTGCACAAGACAGGTTACAAAGAAATAAACATAAACCTATTTATTCCTTTCTAAAACTTACTACTCTGATAAGAGGCTGGTTCCTTGATCTTTCCACTCACGCTGAAACTGAAACTCTAAACAAAGGAAGAACTTCCCTCCTTCCTTTTGAAACATCTTGTTCCCCCATTGGTTCTTCTGGTCAGGTGTCAGCTAGGCTGGATGAACTTCTTAACCCTTTACAGGTAAAAGAGGCATTAATCCTTAACCATCTGTTTGTGACAAGGTACATTATAAAAAAATAATGCTTTTGTTCATTGCTTTTCAAAGATCATAACAAGAAACATTTGGATGCAGTAGCAGCACAAGATCTGGTCATGGCTTCAACAAAAAAATCAAGTCTGCCCCCCATGATTGATAGCCAATTTACAGAAACAGATCTCAACAATGTCTTTACTTTTGAATTTGAAAAGCCCAAATTTGGGCTTTTGGGAAAAGCAAAGAAGAAATTAGAAACGTGCAAGGTGGAAAAGGAAGTGAATGGCAAGCTCAAACCCTGTAGCTTCAAGACAAGTGAAGCAAGTGCCGTGAAAAGTTTCAACCTTTGGTGGCATGTAAAACGTAACAATCCTGAAAACTATGCGACTCTTGTTACAAAAAAGGACCAGGAAGATTAGGCAAAACTGAAAGCTGACATGGCTAAACGACGTTCATCTGGCTCTTTGAAAACTCCTGGAGAAAATATTTTTTGCAGATCTTCATCTGTAAAGAAACTAAAATTGAGCAAACAAAACTTGACTCATATTTGAAGTCCTCAAAGGTTACAGTCGCCATGGATGCCAATACCTTCTGTGAATGGCTGATGAAAACGGTTTGCTTGAGTTCAACACCGCTCACTGCCTTCAGGCTAAAGAACAAAGGATTCCAAAAAATTCCAGGTGAAACGGGTTGGCAGTTTGGCATTTCGATGGTGCACAATGTGGTTCATCATTTCGTTGTCAGCACAGCTGAGTCTGGTCACGAAGAGCTCAAGAAAGCTTTGGAGCAAAAATTGTGCTACCTGAAAATGGATGCAGCAACCTGAGGAAACAGAAATTTCCTTGCAATCAATGCTCAGTACTATGAAGCAGGAAAAGATAAAGCTGTCGTAAAAATCTTGCACACAATCGACACTGAAGGGCATCATAATTCTTTGTATGTGAAAAGTCAAGTAAAAGCTATTTAAAAAAAATTGGGATCAGTGAAATGCAAGTGCTGAGCATCTGCATTGACAATGCAGCAAATATGTCTTGTGCCATCAAAAATTTCAGTGAGGGCAATGAAACCATTTCTACCTCTGAGAACAGAGCTGTGGACAGAACTGAAGCTATTTTGCCTGATGAAGGAACTAAAGGAATGGATGAAATCAAACTCAACATGGATGCTGCTGCGCAATGGGTTAATGACCCTAGTCTCATACTGTCATAAACAGATAGCTAAGGGTTAATGTCTCTTTCACCTGGAAAGGGGTAACAAACAACATCTGACCAGAGGACCAATCAGGAAACCAGACCTTTTCAAATCTGGGTGGAGGGAAGTTTTCGTTGTGAGTCCTTTGTTCTTGTTCTGTTCTCTTTCTGGGCTCTGAGAGTGATTTTTCTATCTCCAGACTTTCTAATCTTCTGTTTCCACACAAGGAGAAACTGGCTCTAGGACAGCACCCCGGGTACAGCATGTGTGGAACATGCATCTGAAGGTGCTTTATTATACACAGCAAGATGTGGTGCAATGCCAGGAACCAGTGGGGATATCAGTGCTGCCCAGGGATAATTTAATGCCAGGAACAGAGAGGCTGAGAAATGAAGTGGTTTTGCAGACACAGGGATACAGGATGAAGGACGTTCATGGCCGTCCCAGCCGGCTGCTCTGGCATCTGCACACGCACTGTCCCGTTGCAGTCAGGGGGAGCTGTGCTTGTGTACACCAGCTACGGATCTGGCTCAATGAACTCTAAGCTCACCTAGTTTATTACCCTGCAGGCTCCATTCTTTCTACAATCAACTCTCAGAGAGAAAAATACCTGGACAACATTTCCCCAGAAGTGACGTTGAAATAGGTTGCCTTAAATGGCAAACCGCACAAAGTGAACCTGGTAACTGTGCTTTGAAATGTATCTTGGCCTGTGAGACTGAAATTCTCAGAGCATTTTAGAGATAGAGGATTTATCCTTGGGCCTAGAGCACAAAGTCTGTATGACGCTTAAGCACTGCAGGACTTTGCTTCCCTCATTTTTTAATGAGTTTAAGTCTGTAGACTGGGAATTTGGAAACCTGTGTTCTATTTCCCATTCTGTAGCTGACCAAGTCCCCACTCTGCCTCAGTTTCCCCACCTGTACAGTTAAGGAGAACAGTTCTTCCCCTCCTTTGTGAAAGATTTTGAGATCTCTGCCTAAAAAGCACTGTAGACGGGCAGTTATTAAAGTATTACGATCATTGCAACTTCATTAGGCAGACAGATAAATATTGACAGATTTTACAAGTGCCTGTACACAAATGCTAGAAGTCTAAATACTAGGTGGGTGAACTTGAGTGCCTGGTATTAAATGAGGCTATTGCTATAATAGGCATCGTAGAAATTCAGTGGAATAATAATAATCAATGGCACGTGGTAATACTAGGGTACAACATATATTGGAATGACAGAGCAGGTTGTGCTGGTGGAGTGTGAAAGAAAGCAGAGAGTCAAATATAGTAAAAATCTTAAATGAATCAAACTGTACTGCACAATCTCTATGGATGGAAATTCCATGTTTGAATAATAAGAGGATAGCAGTAGAAATATACTACCGACCACCTGAGCAGGTTGGTGACAGGGATTGTGAAATGTTCCAGGAGAATAGAGAGGCTACATATACAGATATCTCAATAATGGGGGATTTCTACTATCCCCCCACCCCATTGACTGGGTACATGTCACTTCAGGAAGGGTTGCAGAGATAAAATTTCTAGGCACCATTAAGGACTGCTCTTTGAAGCAGCTTGTCCTGGAACCCACTAGGAGAGAGACAATTCTTGATTTAATTCTAAGTTGTGTATAGGATCAGGTCCAAGAGGTGAATACAGCTGAACTGCTCGGTAATAGCAACCATAATGTAATTAAATTTTACATCCTTGTGGGAGGGAAATACCAAAGGAGCCCACCATAGTAGCATTTAACTTCAAAAAAGGGAGCTACAGAATAATGGGGAAGCTAGTTAAACTTCAGTTAAAAGGAAGAGTGACAGAGATGAAATGCCTGCAAACTGCATGGAAGTTATTTAAAAACATCATAATAGAGGCACAAACTAAAAATATTAATAAACTCTAAAAAAAAACAATAAAAACATATGAGGAGAGATTAAAAAGACTGGGAGCGTTCAGCTCAGAAAAGAGATGGCAAAGGGAGGGATATGGTAGAGGTCTATTAACTCATGACTGGGGCGGAGAAAGTGAATCGGGAATTGTTATTTACTCCATCACATAACCCAAGACATACATGTCACCCAATGAAATTAATAGGCAGCAGGTTTAAAACAAACAAAGGCAGTATTTCTTCACACAATACACAGTCAACCTGTGGAACATGTTGGCAGGGGATGTTGTGAAGGCCAAAAATCTAACTGGGTTCAAAAATAGAATTAGAAAAGTCCATGGAGGATAGGTCCATCAGTGGCTATAAGCTAAGATGCTCAGGGATGCAACCCCATGCTCTGAGTCTCCTTGTAGTTCTGACTGCCAGAATCTGGGACTGGACAACACTCAAGGGATGGATCACTTGAAATTGGCCGTTTTTGTTTATTCCCTCTATAGCACCTGGCACTGGCCGCTGTTGGATGACAGGATACTGGGCTAGATGGACCATTGGTCTGATCCAGTAAGGCATTCTTCTTCTTCGAGTGATTGCTCATATCCATTCCAGGTAGGTGTACGCGCCGCACGTGCACGTTTGCCGGAAACTTTTTACCCTAGCAACTCCAGTGGGCCGGCAGGTCACCCCCTAGAGTGGCGCCACTATGGCACTAGATATATACCCCTGCCGGCCCGCCCGCTCCTCAGTTCCTTCTTACCGCCGTGTCGGTTGCTGGAACTGTGGAGTGCGGCTTGCTGTCCTCCACGTACCTAGCTCTCCTGTACTTTGTTCATAGTCATAGTTGTAAATAGTTCATAGATAGTTCATAGATAGTTTGATAGTATATTAGTTAGTTGTGTATTGTATATAGTTGTTTAACTTGCTCGCGGGTGGGCCGTTGCCCTCCCCGGCGCCCGGCACCGGGCTCATACCTGGCTCGCCGGGCTTCAAGCAGTGCTTGGCATGCAAGAAGCCGATGCCTACTAGCGATCCCCACGACACGTGCCTTAAGTGCCTGGGGGAATCGCACATAAGTGAAAAGTGCCGTATTTGCAAGGCCTTTAAGCCTCGAACGAAGAAGGAGAGGGATCAAAGACTCCGCGCTCTCCTCATGGAAGCGGCGCTGACTCCGGCACCAGCGGCGCAGTCGGCCACTTCTACTCCGGCACCGGACCGCGCCGGCACCGGCAAGACTCCCCAGCACCGACCATCCCCGGCACCGGGAGCAGACTTACGACACTCGGCGTCTGCAACACCATCGAGGCAGGCCCAAGTGGAGCGCCCGGCACCTACCTTGGCCGCAGCACCGCCTGCAGGGCTGCTGTCGACTCCGGGCCCGGAAGGTCCGTCCAGTCCAGCCCCTCCTAGCTCCCCCTTAAGATCAGGGGTCGAGCTGCTAGTACCATCCACGCCGGAGACCTTTGCCTCGGCACGGGACTTGATCGCGCTGACGGAGCCATCGCAGCCTCAGACGGCACCCCCAGGACGGGTAACCTCCAGAGGCAAACCGATGCTGCGAGCGCTGTCTCCAGAGTCCCGGCACTGATCACCCCGGAGACGTGAACACTCACGCTCGGGGCGCCGCTCGCAGTCCCGGCACCGTTCTCCCAGGCGGTACCGGTCGTACTCGCGGCACCGATCGGCATCTGCATGGTCCCGGTCTGGCTCCTCTCATCGCCGGCACCGAGACTCTAGGAGCCGTTCACCTCAACATTCGGCTCCTCGGTCGACCTCCTGGCACCGAACCGGTGGTAGGTCCCGATCCCGGTCGACCTCCCGGCACCGCGCCGGTGGCAGGTCCCGGTCCCCACTGCCATCCCGGCACCGCGCTGATCGAAGGTCTCGGTCCCGCTCCCGGCACCGACATCGCTCCAGATCCCGCTCCGGATCCCAGCATCTGCTACCACGCCGTTCCCGGTCCCGATCCCGGCACCAATACGGGTCGCGACACCGACCCTCGGCACCGAGGGGAGCGTCAGAGTCGGCGCACAGAGACGCCTACCAAACAGGCTCAGCGCCTCCGTGGCCTTCTAGGGAACCATCTGTGTCCTCGCAGGCGGACAGCGCCTATGCCTTGGGCCAGGACAGACGCTCGGCCCTGTTCCAGGACCCTCCACCACAGGAGTGAGGGCCTCAACAGTGGGAGTTTTGGACCCCATGGGCGTATTGCCAAGCCCAGGGTCCACAACACATTACCCCCCGCCCTACGGGGGAACGCAGGCCACCGGAGGCGATGGTGTCTAGACCCCCTCCCTCCCTGGAAGCAGACGGCCGGTCCAGCCACCAGGACCCAGAGCTCCCTCCAGTGACGGAGGTGCAGCCCCAGTTAGAACCCCCCGTGGACACTCTGTTGCCGGGGGTTTCCTCATCGTCTTCACCGGATGAGGCAGTGGTGGGTACCTCGTCCTCCAGCCCTCCCCCGCTAGATCTTAGGGCACACCAGGACCTCCTCCGACGTGTGGCACAGAACCTAGACTTGCAAGCAGAGGAGGTCTCTGAAATCGAGGACCCGGTGGTGAGCATCCTCTCCGCCGATGCGCCTACCAGAGTGGCCCTGCCCTTTATAAAAACAATCCAGGCCAACGCAGCTAATATCTGGCAGTCACCGGCCTCCATCCCTCCGACCGCTCGAGGGGTGGAAAGGAAGTACATGGCCCCCTCGAAGGGCTATGAATACCTGTACGTTCACCAGACACCCTGCTCACTGGTGGTCCAGTCGGTGAACGACAGGGAGCACCATGGTCAAGAGGCCCCAGCGCCCAAGTCGAAGGAGGCGAGGCGAATGGACCTCCTGGGCCGCAAGGTCTATTCGGCGGGGGCGCTACAGCTCAGGGTCTCCAATCAGGAGGCCCTCCTTAGCCGCTACTCCTTCAACTCGTGGGTAGCGGCGGGGAAGTTCGCAGAGCTCTTGCCACAGGACGCCTGCCAGGAGTTTACCACCATCCTGGACGAGGGCAAGAAAGTAGCGAGGACATCGCTACAAGCCTCTTTAGATGCTGCCGACTCGGCCGCTCGGACCCTGGCCTCGGGGCTCACGATGTGCCGAATTTCCTGGCTGCAGGTCTCTGGCCTTCCACCGGAGCTCCAACATACTATCCAGGACCTCCCCTTTGAAGGCCAGGGCCTGTTTTCCGCTAAAACAGACCCCAGACTAAAGGACCTTAAGGATAATAGTGTCATAATACGATCGCTGGGGCTGCATACGCCTGCGACACAGCGCAGGCCATTCCGGCAGCAGAACCAACAGCAGCAGCGTCGGCCGTATCCTCAGTTCCGTCCGCGGCAGGACCTCGCTAGGCGCCGCGGCAGGAACAACCGACGCAGACAGTCCGGTGGCCAAACGGGGCAGAACCAAAGCTCCGCCAAGGCCCCTCCGGGGCCTAAGCCTTCATTTTGAAGGTGCGCCCAAGGGCGCAGTACCAGTTTCCCCTCCGGATCCTTCCCCGCAGTTTTCCAACCGTCTTCCTTTTTTCCTCCCGGCGTGGACCCGAATAACATCGGACCGTTGGGTCTTGCGTACGGTGCAGGCCGGTTATCGCCTGCAGTTTTCTTCAACCCCCCACCCCCACCCTCCATCCTCGTCCCTCTTCAGGGACCCCTCTCACGAGCAATTCCTCCGTCAGGAGGTGCACACGCTCCTCGTCAAGGGAGCCATAGAGGAGGTTCCAGAGAGCGAGAAGGGCAAGGGGTTTTATTCCCGTTACTTTCTAAGCCCCAAGTCCAAGGGCGGCCTCAGGCCCATCCTCGACCTGCGGGAACTCAACAAGTATATGGTGAAGTTGAAGTTCCGTATGGTATCCCTTGGAACCATCATCCCATCCCTGGATCCCGGAGACTGGTACGCCGCCCTCGACATGCAGGATGCTTACTTCCACATCTCCATTTCCCCCCAGCACAGACGTTTCCTCCGCTTTGTGGTCGACCGCCAACATTATCAATTTGCGGTCCTCCCATTTAGCCTCTCTACGGCCCCGAGGGTGTTTACGAAATGCATGGCAGTCGTCGTCGCACACCTTTGACGTTGCCGCATTCACGTGTTCCCCTATCTGGACGACTGGCTGATCCGGGGCACATCGGAGCTGCAGGTCCGCGACCACGTCCACAGGATCAGCAGCCTCTTTGCTCCTTTGGGCCTCGTCATCAACGTGGACAAGTCTACTCTGCTCCCCACGCAGAGGATAGAGTTCATTGGGGCCGTTCTGGACTCTACCCTGGCCAGGGCCTTGCTACCCTTGCCCAGGTTCCAGTCGCTGTCGGCCACCATTCTGCGCTTGCAGGCGGCCCCGATGACCTCTCTACGAACATGTCTGGCCCTCCTGGGCCATATGGCGGCCTGTACGTTCGTGACGGCATATGCCCGACTCCGCATGAGGCCTCTTCAATCTTGGCTTATCGCGCAGTACCGGCCGGCCAGGCATTCGTTGGACACAGTCGTCACCGTTCCTCAGAGGGTACTGGACTCCCTTCAGTGGTGGCTGGACCAGTCCGTAGTCTGTGCAGGGCTCCCGTTTCATCCGCCCCAGCCCTCGGCATCCCTGACTACGGATGCCTCAGATCTGGGCTGGGGGGCACACTGCGGCGCCCAGAGAACTCAGGGCTTGTGGACCCCGCAGGAGATGGACCTCCACATCAACGTACGAGAGTTGAGGGCGGTCCGTCTTGCTTGTCAAGCGTTTGTCCATCTCCTTCAAGGTCGTTGTGTTGCGGTGTTCACCGACAACACGACGACCATGTTTTACATCAACAAGCAGGGCGGCACCAGGTCCTCTTCCCTATGTGTCGAGGCGATGCGTCTCTGGGAGTTTTGCATAGCCCATGCCGTTCACCTTTCCACCTCCTATCTCCCGGGAGTGCGGAACACTTTAGCGGATCGACTGAGCAGATCCTTCCGCTCGCACGAGTGGTCCCTCCATCCAGACGTCGCCCTCTCACTCTTCCAGAGGTGGGGTCATCCCCGGATGGACCTCTTTGCGTCCAGGGAGAACAGGAAGTGTCGAGCATTCTGCTCCTTCCAAGGTCGGGAGCCAGGGTCTCTAGCAGATGCATTCCTGATCCCATGGGCAACCCATCTGTTTTACTCATTACCTCTCGTTCCGCTGATACACAGGGTTCTCCTCAAGGTGCGCAGAGACAGAGCTCGGGTGATTCTCATACCTCCAGCATGGGCCAGACAGCATTGGTACCCCATGTTGCTGGACCTCTCAGTAGACAACCCAGTTGCCCTGCCCCTACATCTGGACCTGATCACCCAGGACCACGGCAGGCTCTGTCACCCGGACCTTCCATCTCTGCACCTTACGGCATGGCTCCTGCGTGGTTGACAGGCTCTGAGTTACGCTGCTCTACCCCGGTTCGGGAGGTTCTCCTGGGCAGTAGAAAGCCTTCCACCAGGGCTACTTACTCAGCTAAGTGGAAGCGTTTCTCCTGTTGGTGTTCGGAGAAAGGTCTTCGCCCTATGGAGACTCCCATCACCACTATTCTGGACTACTTCTGGTCCCTCAAGACTCAGGGTCTGGCGTTGTCGTCCCTCCGGGTCCACCTAGCGGCCATCTCCGCGTTTCATCCTGGAGTGGACGCATGTTCCGTCTTCTCCCACCCTATGGTGGCGAGATTCCTGAAGGGGCTGGAGCGTCTCTATCCACAGATCCGCCCTCCTGCCTCTTCATGGGACCTCAACCTGGTCCTAACTCGGCTCATGGGTCCTCCATTCGAGCCATTAGCTACTTGCTCCCTGCTCTACCTCTCGTGGAAGACCGCCTTCCTAGTGGCCATTACCTCAACTAGACGGGTGTCAGAGCTACGGGCCCTCACAGTAGACCCCCCGTATACCGTCTTCCATAAAGACAAGGTGCAGCTGAGGCCACACCCTGCCTTTCTTCCCAAGGTGGTCTCAGCTTTCCACATTAACCAAGAGATCTTCCTCCCCGTCTTTTTCCCAAAGCCCCATTCGTCCCGCAGGGAGCAACAGCTCCACTCGCTAGATGTCCGTCGGGCGCTAGCGTTTTATGTGGACAGGACCAAACCATTCCGCAAGTCCCCCCAGTTATTCGTGGCGGTAGCGGACCGGGTCAAGGGGCTACCGATTTCCTCACAGAGGATATCTTCCTGGGTTACCTCCTGCATCAGGACCTGCTACGACCTGGCCCACGTTCCGATGGGCCGTGTGACTGCTCACTCCACCAGAGCACAGGCATCATCGCTGGCTTTCCTTGCCCGCGTGCCAATCCTAGAGATTTGTAGGGCGGCAACCTGGTCATCGGTCCACACATTCGCTTCCCATTACGGCCTGGTTCAGCAATCCAGAGATGATGTGGCCTTTGGCTCTGCAGTGCTCCAGGCCGCGACCTCTCACTCCGACCCCACCGCCTAGGTAAGGCTTGGGAATCACCTACCTGGAATGGATATGAGCAATCACTCGAAGAAGAAAAGACGGTTACTCACCGTTGTAACTGTTGTTCTTCGAGATGTGTTGCTCATATCCATTCCACACCCGCCCTCCTTCCCCACTGTCGGAGTAGCCTGCAAGAAGGAACTGAGGAGCGGGCGGGCCGGCAGGGGTATATATCTAGTGCCATAGTGGCGTCACTCTAGGGGGCGACCTGCCGGCCCACTGGAGTTGCTAGGGTAAAAAGTTTCCGGCAAACGTGCACCCGCGGCGCGTACACCTACCTGGAATGGATATGAGCAACACATCTCGAAGAACAACAGTTACAACGGTGAGTAACCGTCTTTTATTACAATTGTCATCTACACACACTGACCTCCGTTAACTCCCAGGAGACACAGGTTTCCATCGCATAATGCAGGATGAAAGTCCCCTACAAATACGAAGTCCATCCAGAAGATGGCTGCTACAGACCAGGGTGCATGAAATCCTACCTCTTCCATGGGGCAGCCCCACAACTAACGCTGCCCCAAAAGTGATGGATGAGGCCTGGGGAGAGTGCTGATTCAGTGTTCCCACAAGGCTCAGCCATCACCTGCCCCTCCCCAGAAGGAGATGCTCTTTACACCCTTCTGAGGCATAGAGGTGAATCAAGACCTTTGTGACCCCATCTCAGGGTTCTACTGAACCTTCCATTTCTCTTTCATTTAAACTCTTCTGGGATGTTGACTAAAGCCATTCAGATATTGGGCTATTTGTCCTTCCAGGTCCCCAAAACTGAAACTGGAGATACAGCTGTGGTCCAGCTCCGAGGGGAAGCAGCAGTGATAAGAGTATAGAGAAAAGGTCCTTGTGCGCAGCTTGAGCAAATCCTGGGAAAACTGTAGAAAAGACGGCCATTTTGAACTGGTTCCTGTGGTGAATGAAACCGGGGAGGCCCAGGAGCTGGTGGAGGCCGGAGTGATGGGGCTGCAATTCTCTGTATGGGAGAAGGCAAACAGGGGCATTCTGCATGCACTGGGGTCCAGATAGGAGCAACCTGCAGCGACAAAGCGTTTTCATTGCCGACACTAACCTTCCATGTGGTTTCAATTCCAGCCTCTGAAATGGTCCTAGAAACCAGTCGTGCGCCATGTCATGCTACAATCACTCCAACCCCTCCACCTTCCTCCTAATGGGCATTCCCGGGCTGGAGGCCACCCACTTCTGGATCGCCTTCCCGTTCTGTGCCATGTACATTGTGGCCCTGCTGGGGAACTTCACCCTCCTCTTTGTGATCACAACGGAGCCGAGCCTGCACTTGCCCATGTACTACTTCCTCTGCATGCTGGCAGGCATTGACCTGGTGCTCACCACCTCCACCATGCCCAAGATCCTGAGCATCTTCTGGTTCCGCTCCCATGAAATCGGCTTCGAGTGTTGCATGGTCCAGATGTTCTTCATCCACAGCTTCTCTGCCATGGAGTCGGGGGTGCTGCTGGCCATGGCCTTCGACCGCTACGTCGCCATCTGCAAGCCATTGCGTTATACCACCATCTTTATCAACGCCATCATCACCAAGATCTGGTTGGCTGTCTTTGTGCGGGGCATCGACCTGTTGACCCCCTTGATGTGCCTGGTCAGTCGACTGCCGTACTGCAGGCCCAGGGTCATCTCCCATTCCTACTGTGAGCACATGGCTGTGTTGAAGCTGGCCTATGGGGACATCACGCCCAACTATGTCTACGGGATAATGGCCGCAACCTTTGTGGTGGGCTCAGACTCCATCTTCATCGCCATCTCCTACATCCTGATCCTCCGGGCTGTCCTCAGTCTTTCCTCCAGGGACGCGTGCCTGAAATCCTTCAGCACCTGCGGCTCCCATGTGTGCGTCATCCTGGTTATCTACACCCCGGTGCTGTTCTCCTACATGCAGCACTGGGGCCAGAACATCCCCGTGCACATCCACATCCTGCTGGCAGACCTCTACCTCTTGGCGCCACCCATGCTGAACCCCATCATATATGGCATGAAGACCAAGCAGATCAGGGGCCAAGTGTTGAGGCCATTCTATCCAAAGAGATCCAGGATGGGCTTTTACCCCCACTAGCGTTGGATGCTGAACCACGATGAGTGAGATGCAGAAGGCTCAGATAGGCACCCAGAGCTTCTGATTCTGATCTAAAAGGAACCTTGGAGACCCTCAGGCTAGAAATCCCACAAGAAGATGCTCTCTTATGAAAGTTCTGGTGCTTCCTTCTTTCCAGCTAGGTTGACAATCCTGGCCAAGACCTGGAAGAACAGAATCGCCACGAACACAAGTAATTATTTTTAGCAGAAGTTAATTCTGACCTCAGCTGGGGGATGAAAGTTTAGATCGTTGCTTATTTTACCCATACCACTGGCTCATATTTAACACTGAAAATCAACAATGCTCCTTTTCCCAACAGCACCCAGTATAAGACTGTTCCCACCTCAGAGGCCAAGTTCTACACATAAATCTATCCCTCCATCCCTCCACCCATCCCTCCTTCCAACCATCTAGCATCAATCTGCATATCTATCTATCTGTTAGCCTTGAACGGCTGCCCAAGTGTAGTGGCTGCTGACTCCAACTAGCATCTGTGTTCAAGAGCAGAATTCCCCCTGGATGTATATTGTATTTTTCCACCATAGCTTGTGACTTTACTTGAGCAGTTACAGAAAAACTTAACTCGGCTGTGTTGTGAGAGGAAGGCTAAAAAACATCACCCTACATTGCTCAAGGGTGTTTTTTTTAAGTGAATCTCAGCCCTGCAAGTTACTCAGAAGCTGTTTTAAAAATTCTTAACAATGTCCTGACAGTCTCCTTCTTCCACTTGTAATGTCACCTTGTCTCAAACTTTTTGATCACCTGTTTTTTGTGTCTTCCTCACCTTCATGTCTGTTTTGTGACACTGTTAAAGACCATTTTAAGCTTTCTGGACATTCTATAACAGATTTTCACTCCATGCATCTGAAGAAGTGGGTTTTTATCCATGAACACTTATGCCCAAATAAATCTGTTACTCTTTAAGGTGCCTCCGGACTCCTTGTCATTTTAAGAGAGAAACTGTATAGTGCACAGTATGCACAATCAGAAAAGTAATGAAAAACGAAATGATTAAAACGTGCCATTTGGAAATTGTGGTAATACTGATTGTGTACAAGGCCCATTGCACTAGCCCTTGTTATTATTATTCGTTAATATTGGTATTTGCACAGGGTGTCTCAGCAGAGCTCACAATGGATATGGAAAGGGGTGAAACCAAAGCTGGAATTAGAAGGTATGAGAAAGCCTTTGTCTCTCTGCCACCCCTCAGGGCTGCACACCAGTATCTGAGCAGACTCCTGCTCAGTGGATTTAAGAGTCACTTTCCAAGCCTCTGTTGAGGTGAACAAAACTCCATTAATCCTCCCTGGGCAGGTTCTCCCTTCTCTAGCCCTCATAGCTGCCTATGAGATGCAGGACTCCATTTTAACTATAATGAATATCATCAGCTATTCCCACAGGATTTAGGCCAGACAAATGGAAATAGCGCCAGGCCAGATCCTCCTCATGTGTTTATCACACAGAAACCAGAGCTAGGAAAATGAGGCCTTTTGGAAGTGGAAATGCTCTGCCTGTAACACACATGAGAGTAACCCGAGGCACTCAGAAACTGTCTTTCCTGACATCATTATTGTCCCCACTGGTTTTCTACTGTCCATCCAACCGCATGTTTAATTTTTGATGGATGGTAACATGATGGGACACTCCTGTCAATCCAGGTTGGGACAATTGATGTGCCTTGAGAATGGGGGCTCAGGAGAGCTGCCTACCATCGGGGAGGGAGGGTATTTCTGTCCAGGCGGAATCCTTATACATTGTTCTAAAATATAGATTATTCCAAATATTTTCATGTCTAGAATGTTCTTGACTCTCTGCGGAGGGGGAAGGGCCTCTGGGACAGCTCTCTAATCAGTTCTGCTTATGGAGAAAGTAACATACTCATTCCTGCATGTATCTTGTGCTTAGTGAAGGAAGAAGTTCCCATCACTGGATGGGTCAGGAAGTGTTGTGGTTTTATAATTGGAGATATACCTATCTCCTAGAACTGGAAGGGACCTTGAAAGATCATTGAGTCTAGCCCCCTGCCTTCACTAGCAGGACCAAGTACTGATTTTTGCCCCAGATCCTTAAGTGGCCCCCTCAAGGATTGAGCTCACAGATACAGCCTGGCCCTGGGAACTGGATTGAGCCTGGCCCTGGGAACTAAGTGCTGGTGGGAGAACCCCAGGTTCGTTAAGTGGATCCCCAATCCCAACTTACATTCCTAAGAATACCCTGCTTGACTCCTACTAGGCCAAGACCCCTTGGTTCCCTCCCACAAGCCCTGAGGAGGCAGGAGTTAGTGCCAGGCAGAAACACTGCACTCAGCTAAAAACCAACAACTGAATCTGGGCAGAGACGAGTCCTCAGGCAGTGAAAAGGACCATTCAGGGGCCCCTGTGGGGAGTCACAAACACTGTCCTCCCTCAGCTCTAGCACAAGTACAGAGTCCTCAGTGCCTCAATATACAGCCTAATACTCACTAATGTGACTGAGAGTATGTCTACACTGGAACATAAACCCGGGCTCAAGCCCAGGCTCAGGGATAATCCCCCATTGCATTTACACTTTAATTGTGCCAACTCATGGCTTCGACCCAGGGTCCCAGGACCCTGCAGGGCTGGAGGGTCCGAGCTCGAGTCAAGCTGGGACCCAGGATTTGAGCCCTATTTCTTTGCAGTGTAGCCGCAGCTCTGCTTACCTCATGTCCCAGGAGTCCATTGGAAGTATCCCACAATTCCATGGGACAACTTCCTTAGTCTTTTCTATCCCAACAATCTACAAACCACTCTATTGAAAACAGAAGACACCCTCTGACACCGGACAAACAGCAGCGTTAACCCATTCTCTTCTGATCACCAGTTTGCAAACACACTGTCAGAGAGCCCCTACGCTTACAGAAACTTTTTAATTTTAAGAATAACTGAAATGTACAAACATCAAGAAATGGAACTGTACACCTACATTGGGTGGACCAGCATTTAACAGTTACAGCAAGTGACAGCTGTACAATGTTAACCCTCGTCCTTATTTCAAAAGCTGGCTTTTCTCGCCTTTGCCCTCGGGAACTGCAGCACAGAGAGGTCAATAGTAGTATCCCCCAGGGGTCTGTACCAGGGCGAGTGCTGTTCAACATAGTCATAAATGGTCTGGAAAAAGGGGTAAATGGTCCCTTCTGACCTTAAAGTCTATGATTCTATGATCTTGGAGTCATTGTGGATAGTTCTATGAAAACGTCCACTCAGAGTGCAGTGGCAGTCAAAAACATGAACAGAACCATTGGGAGAGGGATAGATAATGAGACAGAAAACATTATAATGCCACTATAGAAATCCATGGTATGGCCACTCCTTGAATACTGAAGGAAGTTCTGGTCAAAAAAGCTATATTAGAATTGGAAAAGGTACAGAGAGGGCAACAAAAATGATGAGGGGTCTGGAACGGCTGCTGTATGAGGATTAAAAAAACTGAGACTGCTCATCTTAGAAAAGAGACGACTAAGTGGATATATGATGGAAAGCTATAAAATCAGGACTGGTGTGGAGACCGTTAGTTACCCCTGCACACAACACAAGAATGAGGAGTCACCCAGTGACATTAATAGGCATCAGGTTTCCAGCCATGGCCATGTCTACACTTGCTTACAGCAGCACAGCTGTGAGATTGCTGTGAGATGCATAGCTACATTATGCTGATAGGAGAGAGCTCTCCCGCTGACATAATAAAGCCAGCTCAACGAGCAGCAGTAGCTATGTCGGTGGGAGAGCGTCTCCCGCTGAGATAGTGCTGTGCACACGAGCACATATGCCAGCAAAATGTATGTCACTCAGGGGGGTGTTTTTTCACAACCCTGAATGACAAAAGATTTGCTGACATAAGTGCTAATGTAGATATGGCCTAACATAAGGAAGTGCCTCACACAACACACAGTCAATCCGTGGAACTCACTGCCAGAGGATGTCGTGAAGGCCAAAAGTATAAGTGTGTTCAAAAAAAAATTAGATAAGTCCGTGGCAGAAAGGTCCATCAATGGCTATTAGCCTAGATGGTCAGGGATGCTACCTCATGCTCTGGGTGTCCCTCAACATCTGACTGCCAGAAGATGGGAGTGGATGACAGGGGATCACTCAAAATTGCACTGCTCTGTTCATTCCATCTGAAGCACCTGGCACTGGCCGCTGTCAGAAGACAGGATACGGGGCTAGATGAACCATTGGTCTGACCCAATATGGCCCTTCTTATGTTTTTATGCAGAACATGTCTCTTCAAAAAGGCCTTTCTACCATAAGAATTACCCCGGCACCATCAACATAATGCTCCATCTTATCCCCCACCAATAACAAACACAGAAATCCTTATCCCGAGTGGGGTTCCTATAATCCTAGAAGAGAGATGAGCCAGAGACCCCACGTAGGGACCTCACTACTGTGTGTGCATGGTATTCAGAGGCTGCAGTGTGCGGCCGCCCTGTGATAGGGCTGTATATCACTGGGCTAAACCTGGATGCCTTTCGGAGAGAGAGGCTCTGGCTCAGACCGAAGTTATGGGCTTGATGCAGGAATTACGGGATAAATGTCCCTGGTTTGGGCTATGCAGGAGGTCAGATGAGATGATGGTCCTGCTCCATTGAAAGCCACACTTCTGTGACTAGATAGATAGGGAAGGGGAGTATTTACTGTACTACCAGCCTCACTGCCCACATACCCATAGGGTCCCTGGGTCTCCCATCCAAGCCTGTCCCTTGTGAAGCTGAGATCAGGTGGGATCATAGCACAAGGGGATATGGCTACACACACGTCATGCTTTGATAATACCATCCAGAGACACATGATGACAAGGTCCCCAGAGCAATGGCATTATTAGGGGATCACTAGCACATGGCAGCTTGCTCAGTGGTCGCAGCACCAGCAATCTAGTGCCCCCTCGGTGTCTGTAGCAATGAATCTGGCCTTCGAACTTTAACCTGGAGAGAGAACCAAAGGAACAGAACTGTGTCTTGCCAATTAGCAAGTGCTCACATAAAAGACAATAGAATCCCAGTGGGTGCGGCTTGGTGTCTCCTGGGTTTAATAAGGATGAATTAAAAACTCCTGCATTGCGAGGCCTGGCAGATCAGTGAGTGACACAGATTCAGCATGATCAGAGGAACCTCCAAGGGAGAGATACATGACTGCTGTAGCCAGGTGAGATCAATGGCAGTGGTGAGAGTTTTGCTTCTGAATGGGATCAGGAACCTTTCCTTAAATTGTCAGTGTCATGGGACCATCTTTGTGTTCTAGAACATAGGAGCGACTAGACTGGGTCAGATCAATGGTCCATCTAGCCCAGTATCCTGTCTTCCCATGGTGGCCAGTGCATCTATATAGATCCTACCACAATGGTACCCTGGACCATGACTGAGGCTCCTAGACACTAAGGTAATACAGATTATCCATAATAAAAATATACTAATCTGCTGTGCCTTGAAAGCAAAGCATATGCCACTGACCAGCACGTGGTGAGATTCACAGCTTTCTTTGAACATAAGCCTGTATCTTGAAGAACTTGTCTCGTTTTCATTGTTAATGTGATTTCTCCTCTGAAAAGCGTGTAGGGGAAAACAGCCCATTTTATTCATTGTTCTGTTTTCTGTGTGTATGGTGCCACCTCTGCTTCTGTGGGGTGATGCCCACATCTGTGCAGAGGGTCACCACAAAGTCTAGGTACATGTGTAATATTGACAGACCCCAGTCGCTGGCAGTCAGGATCAAACCAGGGACCCCTAGAGCTCAGCAAATGAGCCTCTATCACATGAGCTAAAAGCCAACTGGCTGTTAACTAAGGCAGGGCTGCCCAGAGGATTCAGGTGGCCTGGGGCAAAGCAATTTCAGGGGCTCCTTCCATAAAAAAAAAGTTGCAATACTATAGAATACTATATTCTTGTGGGGGGCCCTGTGGGGCCCAGGGTAAATTGCCCCACTTGCCCTCCCCAGGCATCTTTGAACTAAGGCAGTAGAGCAGACTCATTTTATCTTTCAAAGTGGTCACTAGATGGGACAGAACACCACACCCAGAAAGTGTGTGGATTACATACTTCCCCTAGCTGAGGAAGTGCATCCAGAGCTTCAAAGACTTCCCAGCTGAAATCCCAGACGAGCCCTGACTTCCAACACTGACAGACCCGAGTCCTCTGCAGGCAGGATTGAACCTGGGACTTCTGGAGCTTAGTGCATGAGCCTCCACTGCATGCGCTAAAAGCCAACTGGCTGTTAGCTAAGGGTGTAGAACAGACTCATTTTCTCTCATTCTAAGTGGGCTCAATACCACCAGATGGGACAGAGCACCACACCCAGGAGGGGTGTGGGTTACACATGCATCTAGTCTGAATTCCTGCATAGCACCAGTCAGAGAATTTTTAAATGGTGCTTACATTTTAGGAAGGCAGCCAATCTTCATTTTAAAATTCCAGTGATGTGTTTCACTGGTGAGTTACCCTCTGATCGAAACGTGGGCCTGATTTCCAGTCAGAATTTATCTACCTTCAGCTTCTGCCACTGGATCTTGCCTGCTAGATTAAACAGCCCTTCCACTACTTGAAATTGGTGCTTATAGACCATCATGGCACCTCTTAACCTTCTCTTGCATAAGCTTAACAGACTGAATTCCTTCGGAGAGAGACACGGTGGGGGAGGGAATATCTTTATTGGACAAATTTCTGTTGGTGATGAGATTAATCCCACTGCAAGGCAGGCTTCCCACTCCCCAAATCATTTGTGTGACTTTTCTCTGAACCCTCTCCAATTTTTCAACGTGCTTTTCAAAATGTGGCTGCCAGAACCGCACACAGTGCTCCGGTGTCAGTCTCAGCAATACCAACAACAGAGGTAAAATCAGCTCCCTACTCCAGCTCTGTAGTCCAGTTTTTCTACCTAGAAGGATCATGTCAGCCGCCGCAGCACTGCACCATAAATTCGTGTTCACTTGATGATCCACCACGTCCCTACGTCCTTTTCAAAGTCGTTACCTTCCACAATACAGTCTCCCATCCTGTAAGCTTGAGCTATCGTCTTTTTCCTTAGATTCCTGACCTCACATTTGGCTGTATGAATATGAAAGTGTTTACGCTCCACTTACTAGTCGATCCAGATCACGCCATATCAGTGACCTGTTCACATCATTATTTACCACCCAACCAATCTTTGCATATTCAACATGCTTTTCTCCCAGATCACTGATAAAAATGCATGAGACTTGTGCTGCACAGGTGTGAATTTCACTCCATGGTTGAAAATTTTTTGTCAAAGCAATTTTCTATCGGAAAATGCCATTTTTGACCAAAATGATTTTTTTGGTGTGAAATCATATCAGTTTTGGTGATTACAGTGATTGCTTTCTCTCCGTGTCCACTGAGGGTAGGACAAGGAATAGCTGGCTTAGTTTTCAGCAAGGGAGATTTAGGTAAGATATTAGGGAAAGCTTTCTAACTATAGTTGCAGCTCAATTCTGGACTAGGTTACCTAAGGAGAATGTAGAATCCCCATCACTGGAGATTTTTAAGAACAGGTTAGACAAACACCTGTCAGGGATGGTCTAGGAATACTTGGTCCTGACTCAGTGGAGGGTGGAATGGATGAGATGACCTCTTCAGGTACCTTCCAGCCCTACATTTCTATAATGCCTGTGAAATTTTGTTGAGAAAATATTGAAGAAATTTTTTTTCTTAAAATATTAAAACACTCGAACCCTTTTGGAATGAAGCATTTCAAATTTTCATTTCAGAACAACTTTTCTTTCCAAAATTTACTTTAGTTTGTATTAATAACATTTTAAAATTGAAAGGCTGTTTGCCAGAAGCTGGGAATGGGCAACAGGGGTGGATCACTTGATGATGACCTGTTCTGTTCATTCCCTCTGGGGCACCAGGCCCTGGCCACTGTCGGAAGACAGGTTACTGGGCTAGATGGACCTTTGGTCTGACCTAGTATGGCCAGTCTTATTTTCTTATGGATAAAAAATGTAAATGTAATATTTCAAATTCATAGAAATGAAACATTTGGATTGGCCTACAATGAATTTATTTTTAAAATTTCATTTCACAAGAAAAATTCAAAATTTTGGCTTTTTATTTTGATTTGGGACCAAAACAAAATCAAAATCTCAAACTTTGTGTCGGGATGGAAAATTTGTTTTCCCACCAGTTCTATTTGAAACATTTCATGAAATGTAAACAGCAATTAAGTGTCTTTTCCCTTTTTATTCACAGAAAACACACTTCTTCAAAATGGACTTGGCTCCTTCCAACCACACCAACTCCAGCTCATTATATTTCAGCCTTATGGGCATCCCAGGGCTGGAAGCTTCCCATGTCTGGATGGGGATTCCTTTCTGTTCAATGTACATCATTGCGCTGCTAGGAAACAGCATGATTCTGCTTACTGTCAGGTTAGATCAGACCCTCCATGAACCCATGTACTATTTCCTGTGCATGCTTGCGGTCATCGATTTAGTCATGGCTACTTCCATTGTTCCCAAGATGCTCGGCATATTCTGGCTGAACTCGGTGGAGATTGCTTTCGATGCCTGTTTCACGCAGATGTTCTTTGTTCATTCCGCCACAGCTGCAGAATCAGGGGTGCTCTTGGCGATGGCCTTTGACAGATATGTCGCCATCTGTTACCCTCTGAGGTACCAGGCCATCTTAACGCACCAAAAGGTGACACAGATAGGCCTGGCCATTCTGCTGAGAGCTGCCCTTTTCATGACTCCTGTCACCTGGATGATGAAGCGCTTACCCTACTGTAGCTCCAACGTGATTGCCCATTCGTACTGCGAGCACATGGCTGTGGTGAAGTTGGCCTGCGCCGATCCCCGAGCCAGCAGTCAGTACTGCGTGGTTGGGTCCACGCTCATAGTCGGGACTGACACAGTCTTCATCTCTGTGTCTTATGGGATGATTCTTCGAGCCGTCCTGCGGCTTGCCAAGAAGGAAGCGCGCCTCAAGGCCATTGGCACCTGCGGATCCCACCTCTGTGTGATGCTGCTCTATTATGTTTCCGGGATGGCCTCCATATACACACAGAGCTTTGGCCAGGAGGTGGCTCACCAGACTCAGGTTCTGCTGGCCGACCTCTACCTCACCCTTCCCCCCATGCTAAACCCAGTCATTTACAGCATGAGGACAAAGCAGGTGCAGGATGCAGTGCAGAAGGTATTTGGGCCCAGGAAGGATCCAGTCTAAGGAGTGTGATCACTCATTCACCGGCTCTATTCAGCAAGGAGGAGATTCTGCCAACCTCACTCACGCAAAGTAGTGACCATGAAATCACTGGCACTACTGGAGACGTAAGGAGCGTCGCAATGCGAGTGAGCATAGCAGCATCTGGCTCCTAATAAGAGGCAGCTTTGTCTAATGCTTAGAGCACAAGACTGGGTGTCAAGACTAGGCTCTCTTCCTGGCTCTGACACTAATCTGCTGTGTGAACTTGGGCACATCACTCCACACACAACCCTTTTCTGTGCCTTGGTTTCCCCTCTCCACCCTAAATAGTCTCGGCTATTTAGACTGTAAATTCTTTGAAGAAGATGTGTCTGGACAGTACCCAACATAACCAGGCCCTGATCTCTCCTCTCTGCTGCAATACAAACAACAAATAATAACTATCTGCATAATATAAATTACATTTGGAATCCAGAGCAATGCAGAATCGTTCCCTACAGTGTATCTGACAGCTTGTTTAAACCGCTCTAGTTAAGGTCACAAAACAGTGTCCATTGTGATCATCTGTATTCATGGTGTCCGAACTTCAGGGAACATCAACCATTTGCCTGCAATTTTCCAGGAGTGGTGTCTGCCTCGAGATGTTTGGGGAAGAGGGGTTGTGAAGATTTTGAATGACAGGAGTGAAGCCGTGGTTGAGTTTTGAGGGGCTTCTATTAACAAAATATTAATAAAGGTTTCCATTAGCAAAATATCAGTCTCAGATTTGTTTTGGTGATGGGGCGGCGGATAATTCAGAAACAACTGAACTCATATGCTTGACCTTGTCCTGGTTCTGTGCAAGGTACGTGACAATATTTGTATTCCAACACGCCTCAGAGGCTCCGATCAGGGTCCGGTTGTGCTATGTGTCTGTAACACAGTCAGCCTTCTCCTGAGAACCCCCTCCTAGCCAGGATGGTGCTGCAGTGCCTTACCTCAGTTTCCCATTCAGCTCAGGGCCCATTAAGAACTGCACATCACAGACCAATGGTAATTAAAACTCTCCCTCTCTGGGCATCCAATTTATTTAGTCCCCACACATGGATCCTCCAGGCCCCAACCCCAGGTCAGTGCTTCTCTCCCCTTGAGCTAGCAGCCTCCAGTCCTCCTTCCCGGAACTGGGTTCAGCTTGAAATATAATGTTTATCCTCCGCAGCACGCACATGCAGCAGCTTCCAGCTGCAGCTCCCCAGGCTTCTGCCCTGCCCAGCGCTCTCAGCCCTACAGAGTTGGAGTCAACCCTGCGCTCTCCGTCAGACATCTCACTTCTGTCCTTAGGCCTGGCCTTGCTTTGTTAGTCACATGACCAAAATCATCTGCCCATCTCAGGAGGTGAGCTGACCCTGTAGAGGTAGCCGAAGGCCCCGTTTCCCCTTCAAGGACCAGCCGCCCTGTAACAATGCCCTGCACACCCTTGAGAAGAAAAACTGTCCCTGCCCCAAAGTCCTGACGGTCTTGGCACCACACAATAGACGCCACATGGACTTTGGCCGTCAGATGCAGACGTTGTGACGGCTGGAAGATAAACCGTGGAACCTGTGCAGAAGGAAGCATTGCCAGCCACCATGTTGTCCTCCTAAATCATTCCCTTGCCGCTTGGGGGATTGCACCTTTCTGCCACGTGCCCTTGAGCTGTCGCTTAGCCACACTGTACGGATTGAGCTCTTTCAACCTTTGCTCACAGCGCCTCCCTCACCCTTAGTCACTTCTGTGGCTCTTCTTGGAGCTACATCTAGATGTGATACCCAGCTGAAGGCAATGGGATTCCTGGAATAGCCACTACTGGGTAAAAGTCACCACTTAAGTCCCATTAACTGGTGCCTTGGTCTTGTACTGGTCTGTAGCAGAGTGGATCTAAGCTCCTGCCCAGAAGGGGTTAAAAACAGCCTGGATAAGGGGCTGGGGCTGGAGAAAGCAGCCTTTAAGCTGGGCTGATTGGGGAAGTGGCTGCAGCTGGGGCCACGCCCCAAACTGAGCCACAGGGCCTAATAAGAAAGCCAGGGAGCCAGAAGCAGACAGCCTCTCTCTGACAGGGAGAGAGAGACAAGCCTGGCTGCTTAGGGACTCACCCTGGGGACCTAGAGGAAGGCAGGGCTGGGGAAAGGCCTTAGGAGCTGGGAAGCCCTAGGCCAGCAACTCCCCAGGCTGCAGGGCCTAATTCTAGGCCTCCAAGGGACTGGGCTTGCAGAGGGGCAGCCGGAGGGTGGGTAAAGGCAGCCAGGCCAAAACCCCTTTGCCTATGATGAGTGGCTGATACTGCAGTCTGCCCCAGGGCATGGGAGCTAGACAATGACTGGGCAGTAGCCGATACTGAGGCAAGGTGGGGATAGTAGGGTGGGGTTCCCCTGGGAGGGGGGAGACTCAGTTAAAGGGGCACCGAGGTCCAGGGAGGGGCCTGGGGCTAGCGGAGGACAGGTGGACCACCAGCCTGCAGAGGGTGCTCCGGGCTGGAATTGAGCTAATTCCCCATAGCAACCAGCAGGAGGCACTACAGGGGTGAGTCCACACGTTTACATGGTCCCTCTGCATCGGGGTGAATTTCACCCCTAGAGAGGAGTTATATCACCCCGCTGCTCCGTGATCGTGTGTCTCATTTGCATACTACCAAAATATCAATGACCCTCTTCAGAGCTGTGGTATGTTGCAAACTCATGTCTGGCTGAGGCTGACTGATGCCCTGGCCTGTTCTTCAGCCAACCCTGGCTCCCAGGTTTTCCCCTCCACTCAGTGTGTTTCAATTTATTGTCCCCCGGATGAAGCATGTGGGTTACATTGTCTAAGCTGGATCTTGTGGTAGTTCCTGGCTGCATTTCCTAGTCACAGAGGTCCCTCTGCAATCACCGGTCAGCTCCGAGTGCACTCACACCCCAGGAACAGGGATTGCAGTTGGGTTTGAACAGAAACACTGGGGAATCTCTGTCAGTGTAACCCTGAAAAACAAGAGAGAGACATTTGTGGAGCTCAGAACTAAAGGAAACAATGGACTGTCATGCTGAAGGGAGCGGGCCAGACACACTGCGGGGAGGTGTGTAGTGCAGCACCAGGTGAGGACTCAAGGAGTCTTGAGTTTTAATTCCAGCTCAGCAATGGGAAATCTCTTAAAAGGAGAATGTCAGGTGTTTCCATAAGACTGTACTGAAGGCTAGATAGATAGATGGGGGTGGATGGGGATAGATAGATAGATTGGGGGGGTGTAGGGATATACAGACAGATAGATGGGGTATAGGGAATAGGAGGATACACAACATTTAGATTTTCTGCAAAGTTTTGAAAACTGCATGGCAAAATTATTTATTATTTGTGCTCCATTAGCACCCAGAGGCACCAGAGCAGGGACTGTGTTAGATATCCTACAACAAGCCATAATAAACAGACAGTCTGTGCCCTGAGGAGCTTCCCATCTAAGTATAAGACCAGAGACAACAGGTGGATACACCCCATGGAGAGGGAGAGGAAGAGCGCAAGGAAACAATGTGGGTCGACATGTACACCCAGCAAAGAAGAGTTTTAAGGAGGCCTTTGCAGGAGAACCTCAATGTGGCTTTGTGCATGTTAACTCGCTTTGCATATGTACTTTAATGCAGCAAAATAAATGTTTCCTGGTGTGCATATGCGCACGCGCATGTGCAAACACTGAATTTGTGGTGAGTGCAGAGGATCCAGGAATTAAAGCAGACTAGAAGTAAACGTGAAACTCATAAGTCTATATTCATGGACCAAGCTGAAGGAAACATAAAAAGCAAACAAACAAATAGCACACGGGCTGAAACAGAAATTAGATTTTTTAAATGTTCCCAATTTTTCGTGAGTTTTCACCAACCCAGGTGCATTTTTTTTTTTAGGACATGATCTCTTTGACTCGGGCTCAGTTTCCCCATTTGTAAAAGAGTGCTCATGCTAGGGCTCGAAGTGAGCTCCAGTGAGTGATTCCAGCACTGCCCCAGAAGAGCAGTTACTCCCTTCCAGAGCTACTTTTCAAGCTACAGATATTGGCCTCAAGTCTGAACTGCCCCCGATATGCACAGAGCACAGTGAAGGAACATCAAATTCAAAGTCTTGGTCCTTGTTCAATGGCCTGAGCCCAGCATCTCTTAAAGATCACCTCAAATCCTGGGCTAAAGACCATGGTCAACAGCTCACCTCCCCTGGCCCAATGGAACATGCGGCATTAAGGGTAAAGCGCAGCACTGAGGGAGACAGAGTGCTCTTGTGGGCCAGCCGGAGATTGGGAAACAGACCCCCCAGAGCTAAGGACCATCCCAAGCTTCTCCCCACTCCGCTCCAAGTGCACAGTGCATTTCTTTGACCAGCCTCCTCTAACGTAAACATGAAACTGTGACCACTATAAAACACCATCCTGCACACACTTCTCCTCCTGGGGAGGGGACGAGAACAAATATGTGACAGCCATTAACGTAACACACTACAGGAAGGTGCTCAGATACTATGGTGCTGAGCATGGTGTAAGACATTGAGTAGTGCAAGGGAGCCACTGATATCTCCTCAGTTCTGTGGCCAGTACAGATCAGAGCAGCCTTGGGGCTGCCCTAAACACCACCAGTGGAATATGGCTCAAAGACCCAAGACCCCTGCTGGGGATTGCTGGAACACAGTGACATTCTGACCACTCTCCTTTCCTCCTATCAAGTCCCCAGGAGACACCCATACCAAGCACTGGGAAAGGGACCAGGAGTAGGAGCTGGCTACACTGGCTCCATGAAACTCAGGGATTCCCCCACTCCTGAGGAATCCCACATTTTAACCTGCTGTTTTTTTGTCTCCTTTGTGTTGCCAGAGTAGCCCAAAAGGACAATATCGCAGGAGAGACTCTCAGGACTTCCAGTTTTGTTGGTTGTGAAGAAAGCTTAGGAGGGTGATGTGATGCAAGCCAGGGCTCAGAGGAGGTAGCTTAGCCAATAGACCATTGCCAGGAGACGCAAGGTTGAGGTCCTTTGATGGTCACATGCAGGACATCCTTTCATATCCAGCTGCTGGATGGGGAACTCCCTTTGGTCCTGCTCTACTGTGTGGCTCCTCCCTGACAGATACTCAGAAGAGGGGGTTTTTTCTAGGGAAATATTACACAGAAAGTTGCAACCAAAACCACATCCTAGTACTTTCCAGACCCTGGGGCTAGCAAAGCAAAGCAGGAGAGCGAGAACCAATTTAGGGTCAATGCCATTTATCCTTCACTGCCTTAGTCTAGCACGGTTGGAGAGGCCATAGACACCAGAGACTCCCATCTGATGGAGAGATCCCAGAAGATTTAACTGGGGTGAAATATAAAGACTCCTGCAATGTTTGTCCTGACATTTCAGAGTCACCCCTGCAAACAGGCAGAGCACCCCCAAAGAGATAAGGAGGGACAGCCACAAGACCCATAAGGAGGTAAGTGACTGTGGGGTTATATGAATGGAACGAGGGCAGGCAGGGCGAGGTCCATTGGAAAATGCTCTGTTTCCAGGTAACTGAGAGGGAGCTAAGTTAAATGGCTGTGTTTCTCCCAGGCTCTGCAGACTGAGGTTGCCTCAGCATTTGCAGTTTGTGTGATCTCACAATTAGAGCTAGACCAAAAGAAATAAAAGCAATTACTTTTTGGTGGACATTTTTTTAAAAAAAATTCATTTTCCCCCCAAAATTTACAGTGAAAGTGTTTCCATTTTTTCAATGAAAAATCAAAACCAAAACCAGGAAATACTCCCTTTTTGAAATCTGTTTTCAGTTGCAATTTTTGTTTTCAGTAAAAAAAAAAACTATTTAAAAATAAGAATCAAACATTTTTATCAAAAAAATATTTTTTTATGGAAAATTGAATGTACAGGTTGCTATGTTGGAGATGTTGTTTTTTTCAGCCACAAACCAGAAAATCTGGAGCAAAATGAAAATGTTCTGCAAAAGTTTCATTTTGCTTGAAAAGTCATTTTTCACTGAAAAAATATTTTAACCAAAAAATGTTGACTGACTTACTCCCAGTGTGCAGGGAAAATGCATCCTGTCCTGGGGGAAATCCCCAAATTTACAGCTAATAAGTGATTATAAATAAATTCCCGAGATAAAATGTGACATGCAGAATGGCGAGGCAATAGCACTGAAGACTAAAGCATGATTCCTGTTTTTTTAAATTAAATGCGCCAGAACATTGCTGCTAGAAACCATAATGATAAACCTGCTCCAAATAGAGTTTCTGAACTCCAGAAAGAAAGAAAGAAAGAAAGAAAGAAAGAAAGAAAGAAAGAAGAATAAAAGCTTGTAAATCCCTTGAGGATTTGGCTATTAACCATCTATTTTATCTGGAAAGTGCAGACGTGGCGATGGTGGGATTCATTACAATAGCCTGAGATGGCTGGATGGATGGAAATGTTCTCGTTGCTTATACACCAATGTAGGAGTCTTGGTAATAAGCGAAAGGAATTGGGGATTCTTACCGATGAGAAGATGTGTGATATAATTGGCTTTACTGAAACCTAGTGGGACAATTTGCATGATGGGAATGTTAAAAACACTGGTTACAACCTGTTTAAGAAGTAAGAGAGGTGGGGGGGGCTCTATGTGAAGATGCTGTTACCAATTTTAGAGTTACTGATACCTCAGAACCAAAGGGTTGTGAATGTTAATGGATCAATGAGCGAGGTTGCAAAATTTGCAGATGATACAAAACTACTCAAGATAGTCAAGATCCAGGCAGACTGCGAAGAGCTACAAAAGAATCTCTCAACACTGGGTGACTGGTCAGCAAAATGGCAGATGAAATTCAGTGTTGATAAATGCAAAGTAATACACACTGGAAAACATAATCCCAACTGTACAAAATTATGGGGTCTACATTAGCTGTTGTCACTCAAAGAGATTTTGGATTCACTGTGGTTAGTTCTCTGAAAACATCCACTCAATGTGCAGCGGCAGTCAAAAAAGTGAACAGAATGTTGGGAATCATTAGGAAAGGTAGAAAATATCATGTTAATCCATGGTACGCCCACACCTTGAATATTGCGTGCAAATGTGGTCGCCCCATCGCAAAAAAGATATATATTGGAATTGGAAAAGGTTCTGAAAAGGGCAACAAAAATGTACAGGGTGTGGAAAGGCTGCCATATGTGGAGAGATTAATAAGATTGGGATTTTTGAGCTTGGAAAAGAGACCACTAAGAGGGGATGTGATTGAAGTCTATAAAATCATGACTGAGGTGGAGAAGGTAAATAAGGAAGTGTTGTTTACCCCTTCTAATAACACAAGAACTAGGGGTCACCAAATGAAATTAATAGGCAGCAGGTTTAAAACAAGCAAAAGGAAATAATTTTTCACATAAGGCACAGTTAACCTGTGGAACTCTTTGCCAGAGGATGTTGTAAAGGCCAAAGCTGTAACAGGGTTCAAAAATGAACTAGATAAATTCATGGAGGGAAGGTCCATCAATGTCTATTAGCCAGGATGGGCAGGGATGGCATCCCTAGCCTCTGTTTGCCAGAAGCTGGGAATGCACAACAGGGGACAGATAGATAGATAGATAGATAGATAGATAGATAGATAGATAGATAGATGTTATCAAACTTTTAATTATTCACATCCTTGATTATGTTCTGAACTCACAGGTCTGGATGCATCAGCTATAATTTGCAGTGATCAAACAGCTGCAATTCTCTCTGGTTCATTTTCCCATGGACATATCAGGGTAGAGTCACCTCTGGTGCAATGCACTGCAGTAGCTGTACAGGGGCATAGGCTTATCCGGGAGTAGCCAGGGCTGTCTGCTGTCTCCAAAACATTATCTTCTGTCCTCAATCTTCATCGTCCTTTTCTTACCTCCAAGTATGGGGTGAGATCCTCGCAACGGCTCATGGGTCTCCTGATTGCACTTGGCTCATGGAAGATGGCTGGGGAAAGAGGGCAGGACAGGGAATTCTCTGTGCCCTACTCTCCCCATCGGTCATAATAGCAACTGTGAGTCCCAAATGAGATCAGAGCCTCACTGTGCTAGGAGCTGTACATACACATGTGCATGCTAGAGAGTCCTTGCCCTGAAGAGATTAGAAAGGAAATAGACAAGACAGACAAAGGAGAGGGGAGACTGAGGTACAGAACAGGGAAGCAACTGGCCCATGGTGACCCAGCATGTCAATGTCAGAGCCCAGGGCAGCATTCAGGTCTAGCCTGAATAAACCAAATTGCTGGCTTTGAAAAATGTCCAGCATCCCGAAAAAATCCCAGCCCTTCAATTATTGTATTGCAGGGAAAGAACTTCTGCAAATCAGTTGATCCGCATCTGCTGTAGGTCATGTCAACCTTCAATCAGATCTGCCCTAACCCCTCTGCCTTCCTGCTGATCGGCATCCCAGCCTGGAACCTTAGCAGACCTGTATCCCCATCCCATTCTGCTTCATGTATGTGATTGCTCTGCTAGGAAATGGTACTGTCCTATTCATTGTAAAGCAGGAGCAGACCCTCCATGAGCCCATGTACTATTTCCTGTCCATGCTGGCTGTCATTGATCTGGTCTTCTCAACTGCCATTGTCCCGAAAATGATGAGCATCTTCTGGCTGGATTCCAAAGACATCAGCTTCGAGGCCTGCTTCCTCCAGATGTTCTTCATCCACACCTTCACTGTAGTGGAGTCAAGGGTGCTCTTGGCCATGTCTTTAGACCGATACATGGCTATCTGCAACCCTTTGAGATACAACACTATCATAACAAGCCCAAAGATTGCCCAGATTGGGCTGCCGTCCCTTGCTAGAGGGGTAGGGGTCGTGACGCCCTTAACCTGCCTTCTAACCAGTCTGCCCTACTGTAAAATGAATGTCATCCCTCATTCCTATGGAGAGTAAATGGCCGTGATGGAGCTGGCCTGTGCAAACTCAGCAGTCACTGACCTGTACAGCATCATTGTGGCCGCAGCCCTAGTGGGGACAGACTTCGTCTTCATTGCCTTCTCTTACGGCATAATCCTCAGCTCCGTCCTACGGCTCTCGTCTCAGGAGGCGCGTCTCAAGGCCTTCAACATCTGCGGCTCCCATGTCTGCGTCATCCTGCTCTTCTACCTGGGAGGGCTCTTTTCTATATACCTGCATATTTTTAAGCTTGGCCTTGCTCCTCACATCCAAGTCTTGGTGGCTGACCTGTACCTCGTCGTTCCCGCCATGCTAAACCCAGTCAACTATGGCATTAAGTCCAAGCAGATCCGGAAACGGGTCTTTAAGCTTTTTGGCCAACGAAAGAGCTTAGCAGAACCCAGTATCCAGGGTGGCCACTGACACAGCTCCAGGACCTCTCCTCCATTGTCCCCACACTCTCCTGTGTGTCCCCGCCCTCAACAACATGACATTCCTTTTCAGATCTGAACCTTAGAGTTCAGAAAATGAGATACTAGCACCTGAATCCTCTAAGCTTAATTACCAGCTTAGATCTGATAGCACTGCCACTACCCAAAAATATAGTGTTTTGGGGCACTCTGACCTCCCCAACCTTCCCTGGGGACCGCAAGAATCCAGATCCCTTGGGTTCTTAAAACAAGGAGAAATAAACCATTCCCCCCACCTTTCCCCCTCTCAGAATTTCCCTCTCTGGGCTATCCTGAGAGATACTGATCTAACCTCTAAATCACCATACAGAGAAGCATTTCCCTTCCCTTCCACAAAGAGGCAAACAGATTCAAGGAAAACAAAGAGAGATTCTATCTCACCCCCTCCCCTCTCCCCCCACCCGTCCCGGTGAGTATCCCAATCCCCTGGAATAACACAAGGGAAACAAGGAGGAAAAAATCAATCAGGTTCTCTAAAAAAAAAAAGAAATCTTTTAATAAAAGGAAGGAAAAGGTAAAGAATTATCTCTGTAACTTCAAGATGTAAATATTACAGGGTCCTATAGCTTACAGACACCAGAAAGAGACTTCCCCCCAGTACCAATACAAATCAAAATATTCCCAGCAACTACACATATAAAAGTTAACCAGCCAGATCCACAATTGCAAATAGAGTAAAAACAATCAAAAAGCCTAAACCGCCTGTTTTTACTTACTATATGAAAAGAAACATAGAGAGCCTGTAGCAATGTCTGGTCTCTCTCAGACCCTCTGAGAGAAGAACACACAACACCCAAAGAACACACACAAAAGTTTCCCTCCGCCCAAATTTAAAAGTATCTTGTCTTCTGATTGGTCTTCTGGTCAGGTGTCCAGTTCCCTGCTTGTAACCCTTTACAGGTACAAGAGACATTAACCCTTAACAATCTGCTTATGACACATTCCATGCACAGTGCATGTGAGCTCACACTGGCGGGGGCAGAGCAACACACTCTGCAAAATACCATCCTCCGTGCATGATACCAGAGATAACCATGGCTGGTTTTATATCACCACCGGATAGGGGACAAACCATACAAACCAGGTCTGTCTGGATTAAAACCAAATGAATGGCTTGCCTACCAGTATACCACCCGCTACAGTACGGGGCCCGATGTCAAGAGGTGCTGAGCAGCCCCGACTCCCAGTGAAGCCAAAGGGACTAATCCTGAGGGACTGAGCTATTGCTATCACCATCTGGCTTCTCAGTAGAGCTGTTTGAAAAGTCAGTGCACATTTTTGGAAACGTTCTTTAACATTTGATTGGACCGTTTTCTCCCAGGGTGTGCTATTCCAATGAGTTATTTTAAAATGCCAATGACATTTCTGGAAATTATGTCAGTGCCATTTTTTTTAATGTTGATTTTTTTTAAATGTCAACACCATTTTCTGAAAGTTCGATAAGGTTCTTTTGAGAATGTTCTTTTGAAATTTCAGCCGGCTTTCTGGAGAATGTGCCACATATCGGAAAGACAAATGACGAATGCAAACAAAATGCTAGACACTTGGCAAACCAGGAAAACAAGAATTCCCAAGGACAGGCTGCCAAGATAGGTCCAAACACAGCTATAACTGGGACAGATAGACATGGCAGGGCAAGAGCAACCCCTTGACCAATCTGTATCATCCCTGCCACATACCATTACCCCAGAGAACAGGGAGAAGACAGTGCAAGGTTGAAAGTCCACTAGACAAGCCCCATCTTGGATGAGCATACTCAGCGGAACCAGCCAATGGGGACCTGGCTGGATGGTGAAGCTGCCCAGGTATGTTCCCTCCATGCAGAATGAGCCTAGACCAGGTGTTCTATAAGGTGTGACTGCACTCTTCCCACAGCAGCCAGTGCGTTTGTATAGAGCCTACTACAATGTTGCCCTGGTCCCTGACACTAAGGTAATACAGATTATACATAATAAAAATATACTAATCTGCTGTGCCTTGAAAACAAAGCTTTTGCCACTGACCCACACGTGGTGAGATTCACAGCTGTCTTTGAACATAAGCCTGTATCCTGAAGAACTCGTCTTGTTTTCATCGTTAACATGAGTTGTGCCCTGAGAAGCGAGTAGGGGAAAACAGACCTTTTTATTCATTGCTCTGTTCATAGTGTGCATGGCGCCACCTCTGCTCCCGTAGGGTGATGCGCACCTCTGTGCAGAGGGCCACCACAAAGTCTGGGTACATGCATCTAATCTGAATTCCTGCATAGCACCAGTCAGGGAATTTTAAAATGGAGCTTACATTTTAGGAAGGCAGCCAATCTTCATTTTAAAATTCCACTGGTGTGTTCCAGTGATGAGTTACCCTCTGTTCGAAATGTGGGCCTGATTTCCAGTAAGAACTTATCTAGCTGCAGCTTCTGCCGCTGGATCTTGTTATACCTTTGTTTACTAGATTAAACAGCCCTTCTACTACTTGAAAACTTCTTCCCACAATGGCACCTTTTAATCTTCTCTTGCATAAGCTAAACAGACTGAATTCCTTCAGAAAGAGACACAGTGGGGGAGGGAATATTTTTCTTGGACCAACTTCTGTTGCCAGAAGAGACAAGCTTTTGAGCTTAATTCCATATGTCTCTCACTGTAAGGCAGGTTTCCCAGTGCCCAAATCATTTGTGTGACTTTTCTCTGAACCGTCTCCAATTTTTCAACGTTCTTTTTAAAATGTGGCTGCCAGAACCGCACACAGTATTCCAGTGTCAGTCTCAGCAATACCAACCACACAGGTGAACTCAGGTTTCAGTTGTATCCTTGTTAGTCTGTATCAGCAAAAACAAGTCCTTTTGGCACCTTAGAGACTAACAAATTTATTTGGGCTAAACCCAGGGCCACCCAGAGGTGGAGGCAAGTGGGGCAATTTGCCCCAGGCCCCGGGCTCTGCAGGGGCCCCCATGAGAATGGCTGAGGCTTCTTCCTGGCCCTGGCCCGACCCTGCCACCACCGCTCTTCTGAAGCCTCAGCGCATTCAGGAGTGTCCCTGGACAGCTGCAGCATGGCTTCGGTGGGGCCTGAGCTCCTCCCCTCTCAGAGCCGTGTGGTTAGGGGGTGGGGCTGCGATCTCCAGCGGGGCCTGAGCTCCCTTCACTTGGCCTGAAGTTCACAGCCCCGCCCCCTTGCCACGCAGCTCTGAGCAGGGAGGAGCTGAGGCCCCGCCGGAGCCACGCTGCAGCTTTCCAGGGAGGCTCCTGGATGCACTGATGCTCCGGGTGAGGGGGGAGCTGGGGGTAAGGGGTAAGGGGCTGAGGGTAAGAGGTCGGGACTAGGGCTAAGGGGGTTGGATAAGGGGCAGGGAGTCCCGCGGACAATCAAGGGACAGGGAGGGGGCAGAGGTTGGGGGGGCAGTCAGGGGACAGGGAACACGGGAGTTGGATCTTGGGCTCCAGGTGTCTGTCAGAACTCAGCGGGTGGAGGTGGATAGGGGTCGGGGCAGTCAGGTGACAGGGAGCAGACGACCCCCTTTATAAATTGAAAAAACTTTTTTATATATTTAACACTATTATAAAAGCTGGAGGCAAAGCGGGGTTTGAGATGGAGGCTGACAGCTCGTGACACCCAGTAATAATCTCGTGACCCCCTGAGGGGTCCCAACCCCCAGTTTGAGAACCCCTGGGTTAATTTAATTTTAGTACCCTGTGTCCATTCACATGCATGTGCTATTTTGAGCGTTTCAGTTTTCACAACATAGGCTCATCCCAGATTCTGGAACAAGCTCAAATGCTCAATTCATGGAGTATATACATAAACTGTACTAAAGACAAACCCACAGTAACCGTCTCTAGTTTGTGAGGGACCCCATGGAGCCAGTCTCTAGGAAACAGATAACTGCATGGCGGTTAAGTCCATTAATGGCTATTAACCAAGATGGATAAGGAATGGTGTCCCTAGCCTCTGTTTGTCAGAGGATGGAGATGGATGGCAGGAGAGAGATCACTTGATCATTACCTGTTAGGTTCAATCCCTCTGGGGCACTTGGCATTGGCCATTGTCGGTAAACAGGATACTGAGCTGGATGGACCTTTGGTTTGAGCCAGTATGGCTGTTCTTATGTTCTAACCTAAATGAACTCAAAGTTATGGAGACAGATATGAGTCAAGAAAGCCAGCAGAGTATCAGAAACCTAGAAAAATCTCTGACTGGATGGGCTCAGGCATTTGGTCACAAGCTGAGGTGGTTCAAAAGTTTTGGATTTTTTTTAAGCAGAATTTTTGTATTGTTTCTTTAAACAATCAAACACAGCAAGCAGCAAATATTTGGCCTCACACTTCTGAAACCCCAAACCATGTTCAGGTTTTGGTAGACTAATTTCAGTTTTTCAATTAAAAAAAACACAACAAATTTTGAAGGAAAGCAGATATTGTCCGTGATTTTTTTCTGCTTTTTAAAAACCCCTAGTTTTCGATCCAAAAAAAGTTTTGACAGAAAATATTTGTCCAACCCTTTTAATGAGCTTTAGTGCCTTTTAGCACTAGCTGATGCTGAGAACTAGTGATACCTTGTAAAGAAGTTTTCTCAAAACTGGGTTTGTGTCGAGATGCAGAAGGTTTATTTTTCCCAGGGCCACCCTTGGCGGGGGGAGCAAGTGGGGCAATTTGCTCCAGGCCCCGTGGGGGGAGGGGGCGGAGAATGGATGAGATGACCTCTTCAGGTATCTTCCAGCCCTACATTTCTATTATGTCTGTGAAATTTTGTTGAGAAAAAAATGGAGGAAAAATGTTTTTAAAATATTAAAACACTTCGACCCTTTTGGAATGAAGCATTTCAAATTTTCATTTCAGAACAACTTTTCTTTCCAAAATTTACTTTAGTTTGTATCATTTTAAAATTGAAAGACTGTTTGCCAGAAGCTGAGAATGGGCTACAGGGGTGGATCACTTGATGATGACCTGTTCTGTTCATGCCCTCTGGGGCACCTGGCTTTGGCCGCTATCAGAAGACAGGATACTGCAAGATGGACCTTTGGTCTGACCCAGTATGGCCATTCTTATTTTCTTACGGATAAAAAACGTAAATGTAATATTTCAAATTCATAGAAATGAAACATTTGGATTGGCCAACAATGAATTTATTTTTAAAATTTCATTTCACAAGAAAAATTCAAAATTTTGGCTTTCTATTTTGATTTGGGACCAAAACAAAATCAAAATCTCAAACTTTGTGTCGGGATGGAAAATCTGTTTTCCCACCAGTTCTCTTTGAAACATTTCATGAAATTTAAGCAATAATTAAATGTCTTTTCCCTTTTTATTCATAGAAAACACACTTCTTCAAAATGGCCTTGGTTCCTTCCAACCACACCAACTCCAGCTCATTATATTTCAGCCTTATGGGCATCCCAGGGCTGGAAGCTTCCCATGTCTGGATGGGGATCCTTTTCTGTTCAATGTACATCATTGCGCTGCTAGGAAACAGCATGATTCTGCTTACTGTCAGGTTAGATCAGACCCTCCATGAACCCATGTACTATTTCCTGTGCATGCTTGCGGTCATCGATTTAGTCATGGCTACTTCCATTGTTCCCAAGATGCTCGGCATATTCTGGCTGAACTCGGTGGAGATTGCTTTCGATGCCTGTTTCACGCAGATGTTCTTTGTTCATTCCGCCACAGCTGCGCAATCAGGGGTGCTCTTGGCGATGGCCTTTGACAGATATGTCGCCATCTGTTACCCTCTGAGGTACCAGGCCATCTTAACGCACCAAAAGGTGACACAGATAGGCCTGGCCATTCTGCTAAGAGCTGCTCTTGTCATGACTCCCGTCACCTGGATGATGAAGAGCTTACCCTACTGCGGCTCCAACGTGATTGCCCATTCGTACTGCGAGCTCATGGCTGTGGTGAAGTTGGCCTGCGCCGATCCCCTAGCCAGCAGTCAGTACTGTGTGGTTGGGTCCACGCTCATAGTCGGGACTGACACAGCCTTCGTCTCCATGTCTTACGGGATGATTCTTCGAGCCGTCCTGCGGCTTGCCAAGAAGGAAGCGCGCCTCAAGGCCATTGGCACCTGCGGAGCCCACCTCTGCGTAATGCTGCTCTATTATGTTCCCGGGATGGCCTCCATATACACACAGAGCTTTGGCCAGGGGGTGGCTAACTGGACTCAGGTTCTGCTGGCCGACCTCTACCTCACCCTTCCCCCCATGCTAAACCCAGTCATTTACAGCATGAGGACAAAGCAGGTGCAGGATGCAGTGCTGAAGGTATTTGGGCCCAGGAAGGATCCAGTCTAAGGAGTGTGATCACTCATTCACCGGCTCTATTCAGCAAGGAGGAGATTCTGCCAACCTCACTCACGCAAAGTAGTGACCATGAAATCACTGGCACTACTGGAGACGTAAGGAGCGTCGCAACGCGAGTGAGCATAGCAGGATCTGGCTCCTAATAAGAGGCAGCTTTGTCTAATCCTTAAAGCACAAGACTAGGTGTCAAGACTAGGCTCTCTTCCTGGCTCTGACACTAATCTGCTGTGTGAACTTGGGCACACCACTCCACACACAACCCTTTTCTGTGCCTTGGTTTCCCCTCTCCACCCTAAATAGTCTTGGCTATTTAGACTGTAAATTCTTTGAAGAAGATGTGTCTGGACAGTACCCAACATAACCAGGCCCTGATCTCTCCTCTTTGCTGCAATACAAACAACGAATAATAACTATCTGCGTAATATAAATTACATTTGGAATCCAGAGTAATGCAGAATCGTTCCCTACAGTGTATCTGACAGCTTGTTTAAACCGCTCTAGTTAAGGTCACAAAACAGTGCCCATTGTGATCATCTGTACTCATGGGTCCGAACTTCAGGGAACATCAACCATTTGCCTGCAATTTTCTAGGAGTGGCGTCTGCCTCGAGATGTTTGGGGACGAGGGGTTGTGAAGATTTTAAATGACAGGAGTGAAGCCGTGGTTGAGTTTTGAGGGGCTTCTATTAACAAAATATTAATAAAGGTTTCCATTAGCAAAATATCAGTCTCAGATTTGTTTTGGTGATGGGGCGGCAGATAATTCAGAAACAGCTGAACTTGTATGCTGGACATTGTCCTGGTTCTGTGCAAGGTACGTGACAATATTTGCATTTCAATACGCCTCAGAGGCTCCGAAAAGGGTCCAGTTGTGCTACGTGTCTGTAACACAGTCAGCCTTCTCCTGAGAACCCCCTCCTGGCCAGGATGGTGCTGCAGTGCCTTGCCTCAGTTTCCTCTTCAGCTCAGGGCCCTTAAGAACTGCACATCACAGACCAATGGTAATTAAAGCTCTCCCTCTCTGGGCATCCAATTTATTTAGTCCCAGCACATGGATCGTCCAGGCCTCAACCCCAAGTCAGTACTTCTCTTCCCTTGAGCTAGCAGCCTCCAGTCCTCCTTCCCGGAACTGGGTTCAGCTTGAAATATATCGTTTATCCTCCGCAGCACGCATGCTTCCAGCTGCAGCTCCCCAGGCTTCTGCCCTGCCCAGCACTCTCAGCACTACAGAGCTGGAGTCAACCCCTCGCTCTCTGTCAGACATCTCCCTTCTGTCCTTAGGCCTGGCCTTGCTTTGTTAGTCACATGACCAAAATCACCTGCCCATCTCGAGAGGTAAGCTGACCCTGCAGAGGTAGTCGAAGGCCCCGTTTCCCCTTCAAGGACCAGCCGCCCTGTAACAATGCCCTGCACACCCTTGAGAAGAATAACAGTCCCTGCCCCAAAGTCCTGACGGTCTTGGCACCACACGAGAGACTCCACATGGCCTTTGGCCATCAGATGCAGACGTTGTGATGGCTGGAAGATAAACCATGGAACCTGTGCAGAAGGAAGCATTGCCAGCCACCATGTGGTCCTCCTAAATCATTCCCCTGACGCTTGGGGGATTGCACCTTTCAGCCACATGCCCTTGAGCTGTTGCTTAGCCACGCTGTACGGATTGAGCTCTTTCAACCTTTGCTCACAGCACCTCCCTCACCCTTAGTCACTTCTGTGTAACCCTGAAAAGCAAGAGAGAGACACCTGTGCAGCTCGGAACTAAAGGAAACAATGGACTGTCATGCTGAAGGGAGAGGGCCAGACACACTGCAGGGAGGTGTGTAGTGGAGCACCAGGTGAGGAGTTAAGGAGTCTTGAGTTTTAATCCCAGCTCGGTAATGGATTATCTGTGTGACACAGAGAAATCTCTTAAAAGGAGAATGTCAGGTGTTTAGATAAGACCGTACTGAAGGCCAGATAGATAGATAGATTCGGGGGGTGTAGGGATAGACAGACAGATAGATGGGAGGGTGGATGGGGATAGGTGGAAACACAGCATTTAGATTTTAGGCAAAGTTTTACAAACCTTCATGGCAAAATTATTTAGTATTTATTATTTGTGCTGCATTAGCACCCAGAGGCCCCAGTCACAGAGCAGGGTTCGACTGTGTTAGATACTGTACAACAAGCCATAATAAACAGACAGTCTGTGCCCTGAGCAGATTCCCATCTAACTATAAGACCAGAGACAACAGGTGGAAACACCCCACGGAGAGGGCAGGGGAAAGCGCAAGGAAACAGTGTGGGTCAACATGTACACCCAGCTGCCTACCCATTGTCAAGTTTCCCGGCAGCATCACGCCAAAGAAGAGTTTTAAGGAGGCCTTTGCAGGAGAACCTCAATGTGACTTTGTGCATGTTAACTCGCTTTGCGTATGTACTTTAAGGCAACAAAATAAATGTGTGTGTGTGTGTGTGTGTGCGCACGCGCGCGCAAACACTGAGTTTCTGGTGAGTGCGGAGGATTCAGGAATTAAAGCAGACTAGAAATAAACGTGAAACTCATAAGTCTATATTCATGGACCAAGCTGAAGGAAACATAAAAAGCAAACAAACAAATAGCACACGGGCTGAAGCAGAAATTAGATTTTTTAAATGTTCCCAATTTTTCTTTTTTTTCCTTTTTTTTGTAAGGACACCATCTCTTTGACTGGGGCTCAGTTTCCCCATTTGTAAAAGAGGCTAATCCTGCTAGGGCTCGAAGTGAGCTGCAGTGAAGGATTCCAGCACCGCCTGGGGAGAGCAGTTACTCCCTTCCAGAGCTACCTCAAGTCTGAACTGCCCCCGATATGCACCGAGCACAGTGACAGGATATCAAATTCAAGGTCTTGGCCCTTGTTCAATGGGCAGAGCCCAACATCTCTTAAAGATCACCTCAAACCCTGGGCTGAAGACCATGGCCAACAACTCACCTCCCCTGGCCCAATGGAACACACGGCATTAAGGGTAAAGCGCGGCACTGAGGGAGACAGAGTGCTCTTGTGGGCCAGCCGGAGACTGGGAAACAGACCGCCCAGAGCTAAGGACCATCCCAAATTTCTCCCCGCTCCGCTCCACGTGCACAGTGCATTTCTTTGACCAGCCTCCTCTAACGTAAACATGAAACTATGACCACTATAAAACACCATCCTGCACACACTTCTCCTCCTGGGGAGGGGATGAGAACAAAAGTGTGACAGCTGTTAATGTAATGCACTACAGGACGCGTTACAGATACTATGGTGCTGAGCATGGTGTAAGACACTGAGTAGTGCAAGGGAGCCATTGATATCTCCTCAGTCCTGTGGCTGGTACAGTTCAGAGCAGCCTTGGGGCTGCCCTAAACACTGTAGTAAGATGAGGTCCTGAAACATACACTATTGTGTCAGAGGCCTAGTCTGAGGCCTGAAGCCTGAACCAAAGTACTTCCAGGCATTGCTAAGCAAAAGCTGGGCTGTGAGCCAGAGGCAGGCCTCACTTACAGAAATTGGCAAAAAGAGGGTTGTTAGAAGCAGATATGTTCACATATAAGGGCTAATAAGAGGAACTTGTGCCAAGATGGCGCCTGAACAGCCTGATACAAGGACACTCCATAGACATAACAAGGAACAGGCAGGTGCATCTTAAAGTCAGGACAGCATGATGGATAGATCTGTTTGTCTGGAACAACATGTACAAAGGGGGAGACAGTATCCTAATGAATCAAGGGACTGTACCTCAATACGTCAGGAGGGACGAGTAATCTCTCCTGTAACTGTATAAAAGTAGGTCCCAGAGTGCACATCTTTGTCCAGCCTAGGGGGCAGTGGAGTGTCCCGCCACTGACTGATCCGTGTCCATTGTCAGGGGACACATATTCGTAGTACGTCCTGTAGAGTCTATAGGAAACTATTACTGTGCTTCGTTTGACAATAAACCTGGCTTGGGTTCCTTCGTACCTTACTAGAATCTGTGGTCTTTGGGGGTTCTCTCACGGTTTGCTGTGTCACGTATCTGTGTAGACCCGGGGCAGCACACACAGGGAACACGCACACAGCCAAATGTTATCATCATCAAACAAGAGCAGAGCACTACACCGGTAGCTACTAACAATAAACACCACCAGTGGAATATGCCCCCAAAGGTCCAGGATCCCTGCTGGGGATTGCTGGAACACAGTGACATTCTGACCATGCTCCTTTCCTCCTGTCAAGTCCTCAGTACAACCGCATACCAAGCACTGGGAAAGGGACCACGAGTAGGAGCTGGCTACACTGGCTCCATGAAACTCAGGGATTCCCCCACTCCTGAGGAATCCCCACATTTTCATCTACCGGTTTTTTGTCTCCTTTGTGGTGCCAGAGTAACCCAAAAGGACAATATCACAGGAGAGACTTTCAGCACTTCCAGTTTTCTTGGTTGTGAAGAAAGCTTAGGAGGGTGATGTGATGCAAGCCAGGGCTCAGAGGAAGTAGCTCAGCCAATAAGACCACTGCCAGGAATTCCAAGGTTGAGATCCTTCGATGGTCACATGCAGGACATCCTTTCATATCCAGACATTCAGAAGAGGGTTTTTTTTCTGGGGAAATGTTACACAGAGAGTTGCAACCAACACACAATTGTTTGCACCACCCCATCTTAGTACTTTCCAGACCCTGGGGCTAGCAAAGCAAAGCAGGAGATCGAGAACTAGGTTAGGATCAATACCATTTATCCTTCACTGCCTTAAACTAGCACGGTTGGAGAGGCCATAGTCACCAGAGACTCCCATCTGATGGAGAGATCCCAGAAGATTTAACTGGAGTGAAATATAAAGACTGCTGCAATGTTTGTCCTGACATTTCAGAGTCACTCCTGCACACAGGCAGAGCACCCCCAAAGAGATAAGGAGGGACAGCCACAAGACCCATAAGGAGGTAGGTGACTGTGGGGTTATTTGAATGGAACGGGGGCAGGCAGGGTGAGGTCCATTGGAAAATGCTCTGTTTCCGAGTAACTGAGAGGGAGCTAAGTTAAATGGCTGTGTTTCTCCCAGGCTTTGCAGACTGATGTTGCTTCAGCATTTGCAGTTTCTGTGATCTCATAATTAGAGCTTGGCCCAAAAAAATAAAAGCAATTACTTTCTGGTGGACATTTTAAATTTTTTTTTTCATTTCCCCCCAAAAATTGACAGTGAAAATGTTTCCATTTTTCAATGAAAAATCAGAATCAAACAGGAAATACTCCCTTTTTGAAATCTGTTTTCAGTTGCAATTTTTATTTTCTGTAAAAGAAAAACTATTTAAAAATAAGAATGAAACATTTTTACCAAAAAAATATTTTTTTATGGAAAATTGAATGTTCAGGTTGCTGTGTTGGAGATGTAGTTTTTTTCAGTCACAAACCAGAAAATCTGGAGCAAAATGAAAATATTCTGCAAAAGTTTCATTTTGCTTGAAAAGTCATTTTTCACTGAAAAAATTTTTAACCAAAAAATGTTGACTGACTTACTCCCAGTATGTAGGGAAAATGCATCCTGCCCTGGGGGAAATCCCCAAATTTACAACTAATAAGTGATTATAAATAAGTTCCCGAGATAAGATCTGATATGCAGAATGGCGAGGCATAGAACTGAAGACTAAGCCATGATTCCTGTTTTTTAAATTAAATGCACCAGAACATTGCTGCTAGAAACCATAATGATAAACCTGCCACAGACAGGGTTTCTGAACTCAAGAAAGAAAGAAAGAAAGAATCAAAGCTTCTAAATCCCTTGAGAATATGGCTATTGGCCATCTATTTTATCTGGAAAGTGCAGATATGTGGCAATAGTGGGATTCATTACAACAGCCTGAGACGGATGGATGGATGGAAGTGTTCTCGTTGCTTATACACCAATGCTAGGAGTCTTGGTAATAAGCGAAAGGAATTGGGAATTCTTACCGATGAGAAGATGTGTGATACAATTGGCTTTACTGAAACCTGGTGGGACAATTTGCATGACGGGAATGTTAAAAACACTGGTTACAACCTTTTTAGGAAGTAAGAGAAGTGAAGGGGCCTCTGTGTGAAGGTGCTGTTACCTATTTTAGAGTTACTGATACCTCAGAACCAGAGGGTTGTGAATGTTAATGGATCAATGTGCGAGGTTGCAAACTTTGCAGATGATACAAAACTACTCAAGATAGTTAAGACCCAGGCAGATTGCGAAGAGCTACAAAAGAATCTCTCAACACTAGGTGACCGGGCAGCAAAATGGCTGATGAAATTCAATGCTGATAAATGCAAAGTAATACACACTGGAAAACATAATCTCAACTGTACAACAAAATTATGGGGTCTACATTAGCTGTTGCCACTCAACGAGATTTTGGATTCACTGTGGTTAGTTCTCTGAAAACATCCACTCAATGTGCAGCGACAGTCAAAAAAGGGAAGAGAATGTTGGGAATCATTAGGAAAGGTAGAAAATATCATATTAATCCATGGTACGCCCACACCTTGAATATTGCGTACAGATGTGGTCTTCCCATCTCCAAAAAAATAAATTGGAATTGGAAAAGGTTCTGAAAAGGGCAACAAAAACGTACAGGGCATGGAACGGCTGCAATATGAGGAGAGATTAATAAGATTGGGACTTTTGAGCTTGGAAAAGAGACGACTAGAGGGGATATGATAGAGGTCTATAAAATCATGACTGAGGTGGAGAAAGTAAATAAGGAAGTGTTGTTTACTCCTTCTCATAACACAAGAATTAGGGGTCACCAAATGAAATTAATAGGCAGCAGGTTTAAAACAAGCAAAAGGAAATATTTTTTCACACAACGCACAATTAACCTGTGGAACTCTTTGCCAGAGGATGTTATGAAGGCCAAGACTGTACCAGGGTTCAAAAAAGAATTAGATAAGTTCATGGAGGATAGGTCCATCAATGTCTATTAGCCAGGATGGGCAGGGATGGCGTCCCTAGCCTCTGTTTGCCAGAAGCTGGGAATGGACGACAGGGGATAGATAGATAGATAGATGTTATCAAACTTTTAATTATTCACTGAACTCACAGGTCTGGATGCATCAGCTGTAATTTGCATTGATCAAACAGCTGCAATTCTCTCTGGTTCATTTTCCCATGGACATATCAGGCTAGATTCACCCCTGGCGCAATGCACTGCAGTAGCTGTACAGGGGCATAGGCTTACCAGGGAGTAGCCAGGGCTGTCTGCTGTCTCCAAAACATTATCGTCTGTCCTCAATTCTCATCGGCCTCTTCTTACCTCCAGGTATAGGGTGAGATCCTCGCAGCGGCTCATGGGTCTCCTGATTGCACTTGGTTCATGGAAGGTGGCGGGGGAAAGAGGAAAGGACAGGGAATTCTCTGTGCCCTACTCTCCCCATTGGTAAGTATAATAGCAACTGTGGGCCCCAAGTGAGATTAGGGCCTCACCGTGCTAGGAGCTGTACATACACATGTGCATACTAGAGAGTCCTTGCCCTGAAGAGATTAGAAAGGAAATAGACAAGACATCCAAATGGGGGGCAGGGGCAACTGAGGCACAGAGCAGGAAGCGACTGGCCCAAGGTGACCCAGCATGTCAGTGGCAGAGCCCAGGGCAGGGCCTGAATAAACCAAATGAGCTCGTGCTGGCTTTGAAAAATGTCCAGCATCCTGAAAAATCCCTGCCCTTCAGTTATTCTACTGCAGGGAAAGAGCTTTTGCAAATCGATTGATCCGCGTCTGCTGTAGGGCATGTCAACTTTCAATCAGACCTGCCCTAACCCCTCTGCCTTCCTGCTGATCGGCATCCCCGGCCTGGAATCTGAGCACATCTGGATCTCCATCCCATTCTGCCTCATGTATGTGATTGCTCTGCTAGGAAATGGTACTGTCCTCTTCGTTGTAAAGCAGGAGCAGACCCTCCATGAGCCCATGTACTATTTCCTGTCCATGCTGGCTGTCATTGATCTGGTCTTCTCAACTGCCGTTGTCCTCAAAATGATGAGCATCTTCTGGCTGGATTCCAGAGACATCAGCTTCGAGGCCTGCTTCCTCCAGATGTTCTTCATCCACACCTTCACTGTAGTGGAGTCAAGGGTGCTCTTGGCCATGTCTTTAGACCGATACATGGCTATCTGCAACCCCTTGAGATACAACACTATCATAACCAGCCCAAAGATTACCCAGATTGGGCTGCTGTCCCTTGCTAGAGGGGTGGGGGTCGTGACGCCCTTAACCTGCCTTCTGACCAGTCTGCCCTACTGTAAAATGAATGTCATCCCTCCTTCCTATTGCGAGTACTTGGCTGTGATGGAGCTGACCTGTGCACACTCAGCAGTCACCGACCTGTACAGCATCCTTGTTGCCACAGCCCTAGTGGGGACAGACTTCGTCTTCATTGACTTCTCTTATGGCATGATCCTCCGCTCTGTCCTATGGCTCTCGTCTCAGGAGGCACGACTCAAGGCCTTCAGCACCTGCAGCTCCCATGTCTGCATCATCCTGCTCTTCTACCTGGGAGGGATCCTTTCTATGTACCTACATATTTTTAAGCTCAGCCTTGCTCCTCACATCCAGGTCTTGGTGGCTGACCTGTACCTCGTCGTTCCCCCCATGCTAAACCCAGTCATCTACGGCATTAAGTCCAAGCAAATCCAGAAATGGGTCTTTAAGCTTTTTGGCCAAAGAAAGAGCTTAGCATAACCCAGTGTCTAGTGTGGCCACTGATGCAGCCCCAGGACCTCCCCTCCATTGTCCCCACCCTCTCCTGCTTGACCCGCCCTCACCAGCATGACATTCCATGCACAGTGCATGTGAGCTCACACCGGTGGGGGCAGAGCAACGCACTCTGCAAAACACCATCCTCCGTGCATGATACCAGAGATAACCACGGCTGGTTTTATATCACCACCAGATAGGGGACAAACCATACAAACCAGGTCTGTCTGGATTAAAACCGAATGAATGGCTTGCCTACCAGTATCCCACCTGCTACAGTACGGGGCCAGATGTCAAGAGATGCTGAGCAGCCCTGACTCCCAGTGAAGCCAATGGGACTAATCCTGAGGGGTACTGAGCTATTGCTATCACCATCTGGCTTCTCAGCAGAGCTCTCTGAAAAGTCAGTACATGGTTTTGGAAATGTTATTTATCATTTGATTGGACCGTTTTCTCCCAGGGTGTGCTATTCCAATGTGTTGTTTTAAAATGCCAATGACATTTCTAGAAATTATGTCAGTGCCATTTTTTTTTAAATGTTGATGATTTTTTTTTATATGTCAACACCATTTTTTGAAAGTTCGGTGAGGTTCTTTTGAAAATGTTCTTTTTAAATTTCAGCCGGCTGTCTGGCTGGTTGAAAAATACCATGATTTCTTTGTCACATTTTTTTACTGGTTTCCAAAATTACAATTTTTTTTGACATTATTTGAAAAATCAAAGACTTGTGACCATTTTGATGTGTCAGGATTTCGCCCCTTGTGCATTGCAGGGGAGCATTTTCTAAAATACCACTTAAGGATACGTCTCCACAGCCTGCAGCAGTGAGCCTGCCGGCCCAGGGCTACAGGATGTGGCTCGGGGGGCTCGCGTTTCCATGCTAAAAATAGCTGCTTAGAGAGCTGGCATGAGGGCTTTGAAGCCTAGCGAGGGAGCTGTGTTTCAGTACCTGAGCTCCAGCCTGAGCCACACCTTAAAACCACTGTCCACACAGCTATTCATAACATGGCCTATGTGTGTCAACCCGAACTCGGAGGATAGCTTTCGCTGGCTGTGGAGACGTAACACAAGTGACCAAGTCCTGTTCGGACTGATGGGTAAAATTTACAAAAGTGATTGAGGGACATTGAAACAGATTTTTAATGGTATTTAGATGCCTAAAGATGCTAATAGGCCCCTGAATGCTTCTGAAAATCCCACTAGGGACCTACATGCATCTTGAGGTGCCTAAATCCCTTAAAAATCTGTCCCATAGGTGCCTAAGTCTCACTGAAAGTCAATGGGACTTGGACTTCTAGACCACACAGGCGCTGTTGAAAATTTGACCCTAAATCTGGTTTGTGTTTCCCTCCAGTGACCCTCCAAAGCAATCTCAGATCAGCCCCTTCCATTTATACAAATCAGACACAAATCAGACTTGATCACACGTCTTGGAGCATGTGCCACATATTGGAAAGACAAATGAGGAATGCAGACAAAATTAGTCACTCTTACACACTAGACATCTGGCAAACCAGGAAAACAAGAATCCCCAAGGACAGGCTGCCAAGATAAGTCCAAATACAGCTATAACTGGGACAGATAGACATGGCAGGGTGAAAGCAACCCCTTGACCAATCTCTATTGTCCCTACTGCATACCATTACCCCAGAGAACAGCGAGAAGACAGTGCAAGGCTGAAAGTCCACTAGACAAGCCCCATCTTGGATGAGCATCCTCAGTGAAGCCACCCAATGGGGACCTGGTTGGATGGTGAAGCTGCCCAGGTATGCAGAAGGCGCCTAGGCCAGGTGTGCTATAAGGTATGAGTGCTCTTTTTTCAGCCAAGCTGTGGTGCATGGTGCAAAGACCGACTCCGGCAGGCACGTCCCCCTGGCATAGGTTTCCCAAAGGAAAGTGTATTCTGCACTGTCCAGCCCTCTCCTGGATTCAGTTTAAGCACAACACTGGCTTAGTTTCAGGGGCCACTCCACGCACCAGTGCACCAAGCACATACCTGGGGTGCAAGCCATGGGGGGCAGCCCGCCGGTCGCCGGGAGGGAGGCAGTCGGGCTGCTTTCAGTGGCTTGCCTGAGGGAGGTCCACCAGTCCTGCGGCTTCGTCAGCAATTCTGCAGTGGGCACGTGAAAGGTGCAGGATCGGCGGACCTCCTGCAGACATGCCACAGAATCCATATTACCAGTGGACCTCTCGCAGGCCCGCTGCCGAATCCACGTTACCAGCGGATCTCCCGCAGGCATGTTGCCGAATCTGGGTTACCAGCAGACCTCCCACAAGCATGCCACAGAATCCACGTTACCAGCGGACCTCCCGCAGACATGCCGCTGAATCCACGTTACCAGCCGACCTCCCGCAGGCATGCTGCCAAATCCGCATTACCAGCAGACTTCCCGCAAGTATACCACAGAATCCACGTTACCAGCGGACCTCCCGCAGGCATGCCGCCGAATCCATGTTACCAGTGGACCTCCTGCAGGCATGCCACCTAATCCACGTTACCAGAGGACCTTCCCCGGTGCACTGCCGAATCCATGTTACCAGCGGACCTCCTGCAGGCATGCCATCGAATCCACGTTACCAGAGGACCTCCCGCAGGCATGCCACCAAAAGCCTCCTGACTGTCGTGCTTGGGGCGGCAAAATACATAGAGCCACCCCTGGTTAGTTTTGCTTAAAGAATAAAGCAAGTTTATTTAACTACAAAGAGACAGATTTTATGTCAGTAGAAGTATAAGGCATTAAAATCAGGAATAGTTACAAGAGAAGCAGCAAAAAATCCTGTGGCACCTTATAGACTAACAGACGTTTTGGGGCATGAGCTTTCGTGGGTGAATACCCACTTCCTCAGATGCATGTCATTGTGGTATTCACCCACGAAAGCTCATGCCCCAAAACGTCTGTTAGTCTATAAGGTGCCACAGGATTTTTTGCTGCTTTTACAGATCCAGACTAACACGGCTACCCTCTGATACAGTTACAAGAGAAATAAAGATAAAATCATTCCTAGTAACTAAAACTTAACAAACTTGGTTCAAGATCAAGTTCTCACCACGTGCTCCCAGCATCAGGGCTGCTGCTTTTGTCTTTTGCGATGAAGGAGAGAGAAGTGGAAGGGAGAGATTCCTTGGGGTGGTTTTCCCATCACGTTTATAGGCCTGTTCCCCATTTTTCCAAGGATTACCCCTGCTGTGAAGATGGACTCAAGGAATCTTGTGGTGAAAGAGGATCCATGCTGGTGTTTTCTAAGATGTAGATCTGTTTGTTCCTGCCCACTTCCTTGCCACAGAAAGGCTACTTGGTAGGTGATTGCCCTGGCTAGGGCGTCAGCTTGTCCTTTGTCTTTGAGAAATTGGTTTATCCAGACTTGTCTGGTAAACACATTTCAGACCTAATGTTGCTACACACAGTTCATCATGATACCATTGACCAGTGAGTTAGTAGCTTTCAAATGACACCTCACAAGGCATATTTTGTTCAAAGATTATTACAATAGCGTGGAGGGTGTGAATACAAGAATGGATTCGGTCACACACAGGGCCGGTGCAACCTATTCAGTGACCTAGGTAGTCGCCTAGGGTGCTAGCATTTGGGGGGCGGCATTTTCTTCAGAGGCGACCACGGTGGACGGATCTTTGTCCTCCCCGGTCGTCGTCACCATTTAGGCGGAGGGAGCTGGGGCAGGGGGCACGGGGAGGGCCGCCTGCAGCAAGCTGGGGGGGGAGGCGGCACGCAGGGGAACTCCCTGCCCCAGCACACCTCTGCTCCGCCTCCTTCCCTGAGCACATCGCCCTGCTCTGCTTCTCTCCCTCCCAGGCTTGCGGAGCCAAACAGCTGATTGGTGCCACAAGCCTGGGAGGCGGGAGAAGTGGAGCAGTGACTGCATGCTCGGGGAGGAGGCGAAGCACAGTTGAGCTGGGGCGGAGAGCGACCACACGGCTCCCCGGGCGGGGGGAGGGAGCTGCCACAGGGGAGGCGCCTCAGGGCGGGGGAGGGGGAAGCTGCCATGGGGGAGGTGCCTCGGGGGGGGAGCTGCAGCCGTGGAGGTGCCTCAGGGCGGGGCGGGGGAGCTGCTGCAGGGCTCAGGAAGGGGAGGTGATCTGGGGTGGGGAGCTACCGCACCGCTCCCCTGGCCGGGGGGGTGCTGCTGCGGGAGGGCTCCTTGGGACAGGGTGGGGTCAGGAGCTGCTGCAGGGCTCGAGGAAGGGGGAGGGCGCAAGGTGAAAGTTTCACCTAAGGCTCGAAACATCCGTGCACTGGCCCTGGTCACATATCATAATTCCTCTGCAGGGCTTAGACCGCTGTGCATTGCACTAAACACATGCGTCAAAAAGAGTTGGCAGCAGACCTGGGTGGGTGAAGGCCAAGCGGATCCAGGAATGCTGAACCTGCTCTTCCCAAGAGGATGATGGGTAATCTGGTCACTTAGCCTAATATCCACTGAATCCAATTCAGGAAATCCATCCCTCCATTGGCAGCCTGTCACTCCGTTTCTCCCGTCTCTACCCAATTCGTTACTCAGTGGCCTTGTCAACCCCATACTCCAGCTATTCCACAAGGCAAGCGTATCCAGCTACCCAAATCTATACCAAATCCATACCTAGACCATGTTCCCACTGGAACCTTGCCATGAACTTCAACAGGGGCAGGACTGTCCTGAACATAGTCTAATGTAGATCCAGTTTATAGCAAGTCTGTTACCAAAAGGGATACCACAATGACTACTGTAAAACGATCATTTTATTTGCATGGAGTTTTATAATTAAGCACTTTATTGTTTTATGCACTGTCTGATTATACAGGCTGCTGAGGACCAATACAGCATTATGATAACAGGTAAGGAATGAGTCACTGAGAAATCACCTTATAAAGAAATTGTAGTTGAGTTGGTTTTGTCATCCACGCTTGGGCACATAGCTTGTTTTTTAGGAGGTGCTAAACACCCATCAACTCCCATTGAAAACCAGATCACTTGTTTAGGTGAAAACCAGATCATTCATAGACCATAGCTGCTAGCGATAGACATCCAAGTGTGATCAGGTGGGGAACAATAGAAAACTGCAGATGAAACAGGAAATTAAAATATATAACAGCAGAATTTGAATCAGGTTTTGAACTTGAACTTGCCCAGAATGTGGGTGTGTTTGGATCTGAGGTTCTGCTTCAGACCCGTCTATGGCTACAGAACAGTACAATTCCTTTGCCCACATGATTCAGATTTCATGGGTGAACTCACTAGAATCCTGCAGTGCTTCCTTCCTTTTCTAGGACCTCACTCTCCGTCACAGGCTGTGTGAGGTCCACACGCTCACCCACAGCTGCCTGCCTTTGGTGGACTTATAGCCACGGTGAGAGAACTCGCCTCCTCCCAGCAGGGAGGTCTAGCAGTTCAGCTGGGAATCTCTGCTTCCACTTTCTCCTCCCCACCCATCGCTGGCAGAGAGAGAATTAACTCTTTGTTTTCAGACTTGGGAGAAAAGAAACTGTTCCTGCATCGTGGGAATGAGAGATAGAAAAGCCATTTTCAATCTCTCTTAGACCATAATTCCTCAGCCACTGCAGAACTGATCATTGCAGTACATTCCCCAGTGCTCTGCCCAGTCTCGTTTTAAACAACCCAAGCAACGAACCTTCCACTAATTCCCTTAGGAGGCTGTATCCACCCCAGGGAATCCATTAGTGCCCGGAGTACTTTCACCGGCTATGCGAGAGGGTCACCCTGGCTGGACAAGTCAACTTCAGCTGCTTTCTGGCTGAATATTGGACAGTCCGCAGTCACTGCAAATACAAGCTAGCTACTGAACGCCACTCACAGGGAGAGGCCGTAGGAGTGTGAAAAGGCAATACAGCCTCACAGATATTTACTTCGCAGCCGGCTGCCTTAAGTTGTTTTTAGTTTGCGTTGGGATAGTGCTGAGAGGCCTCAGCCTGGAAACCGAGCCCCATCATACCAGGTGCTGTACACACGTGTAATGAGAAGGTGCCCTACAGAGTTTCCCATCTGTGTTGGTGTTTCAGTTCCCGGGTGCGGTAAAGTTCCCGAGAAGAAGGAATCTCACCTCATTTCAGCCCCACACTCCCCTGAGGCATTCAGTAACCCTGTGAACAATGACATTTGGTGCAAATAGTGGATCCTCTTGACTATAAATAAGTCTACACTGAAAGCCACCCCCAAAACATGGCAGCATCTCAGAGCCCAGGTCAATTGACTCCGGCTTGTGGGGTTCAGTGCGCGGCACTGAAAAGAGCAGTGAAGATGTTCCCGCTCAGGGTGAAGTCTGGGCTTTGGGCCTTTCCCCTTCACCGGCTTTCAGAGCCTAGGTTCCAGCCTGAGCAGAAATGGCTACACTGCTATCTATAGCCCCATACCATGAGCCCAGGAAAATTCACCCAGACTCTAAGACTTGCTCTGTGAGGGAGGGGGGTTTGCCATGGAGACGTACCCTAAGAAGAGGGAGTTTCACGCAGTGCTGGCCCTTCCTGACCGCAGTCCACCTGCCAATATGGCAAGACAGCCATTCTTGTGAGATTTCAGCTCTTCTGCTTCCATTTCTAGCTAAACCCCAGAAGGTATGAGATGCAGTGAAAACAAAAAGTAATTCAGTGGGCTGGAGTTCCCTCAGCTTTTCAAAACCTTCAAAAAGATTTTGTGGCACCTTATGGACTAACAGACATTTTGGAGCATGAGCTTTCGTGGGTGAATATCCACTTCCTCAGATGCATGTATTCACCCACGAAAGCTCATGCTCCAAAACGTCTGTTAGTCTATAAGGTGCCACAGGATTCTTTGCTGCTTTTACAGATCCAGACTAACACGGCTACCCCTCTGATACTTGGTTGATCTTAAACTTGAGACCAATATTTGGGAGATTTCTTATCCCTGGTGGAAATTCCAGTAGACTCCATAGGAAGGGGCTGTGACTGGAGTCCCATGTCGGGGGGGGATGCGCATTCATAAAGAGAGAGTGAAGCAGTGGACACAAGGAGAAACTGGCTCTAGGACAGCACCCCGGGTACAGCATCTTGTGTGGAACATGCATCTGAAGGTGCTTTATTATACACAGCAAGATGTGGTACAATGCCAGGAACCAGTGGGGGTATCAATGCTGCCCAGGGATAATTTAATACCAGGAACAGAGAGGCTGAGAAATGAAGTGGTTTTGCAGACACAGGGATACAGGATGAAGGACGTTCATGGCCGTCCCAGCCGGCTGCTCTGGCATCTGCACACGCACTGTCCCGTTGCAGTCAGGGGGAGCTGTGCTTGTGTACACCAGCTAGGGATATGGCTCAATGAACTCTAAGCTCACCTAGTTTATTACCCTGCAGGCTCCATTCTTTCTACAATCAACTCTCAGAGAGAAAAACACCTGGACAACATTTCCCCAGTAGTGACATTGAAATAGGTTCTCTTACACTGCAAACCGCACAAAGTTAACCTGGTAACCATGCTTTGAAATGTTTCTTGGCCTGTGAGACTGAAATTCTCAGAGCATTTGAGGGATAGAGGATTTATCCTTGGGCCTAGAGCACAAAGTCTGTATGACGCTTAAGCACTGCAGGACTTTGCTTCCCTCGTTGTTTAATGAGTTTAAGTCCATAGACTGGGAATTCGGAGACCTGTGTTCTATTTCCTATTCTGTAACTGACCAAGTCCTTGCTCCGTGCCTCAGTTTCCCCACCTGTACAGTTAAGGAGAACAATACTTCTCCTTTTTTAATGAAAGATTTTAAGATCTCTGCCTAAAAAGCACTGTAGATGGGCAGTTATGAAAGTATTACGATCATTGCAACTTCATTAGGCAGACAGATAAAAATTGAGAAATTTTATAAGTGCCCGTATACAATTGCTAGAAGTCTAAATGCTAGGTGGGTGAATTTGAGTGCCTGGTATTAAATGAGACTATTGCTATAATATTCATCATAGAAATTTGATGGAATGATAATAATGAATGACACACGGTAATACTTGGGTACGACATACATTGGAATGACAGAGCAGATTTGCTGGTGATGAGTGAAAGAAAGCAGAGAGTCAAATATAGCAAAAATCTTAAATGAATCAAACTGTACCACAGAATCTCTATGGATAGAAATGCCATGTTTGAACAATAAGAGTACAGCAGTAGGAATGTACTACCGACCACCTGAACAGGTTGGTGAAGGGGATTGTGAAATGCTCCAGGAGAACAGAAACCTACACATACAGAAATCTCAATAATAATGGGGGATTTCTACTACCCCCCACTCGATTCACTGAGTACATGTCACTTCAGGACGGGTTGCAGAGATAAAATTTCTAGGCAGCATTAAGGACTGCTCCTTGGGGCAGCTAGTCCTGGAACCCACAAGGGGAGAAGCAATTCTTGATTTAATCCTAAGTCGTGTATAGGATCAGGTCCAAGAGGTGAATACAGCTGAACTGCTCGGTAATAGCAACCACAATATAATTAAATTTACATCCTTGTGGGAGAGAAATACCAAAGAAGCCCACCACAGTAGCATTTAACATAAAAAAGGAGCTACATGAAAATGAGGAAGCTAGTTAAACTTCCATTAAAAGGAATAGTGACAAAGATGAAATGCCTGCAAGCTGTAAGGAAGTTATTTAAAACCACCATACTAGAGGCTCCAACTAAAAATACTAATAAATTCTAAAAAACTAATAAAATGACCAAAACATGCCACCATGGCTAAACAGCAGAGTAGAAGATGCAGTTGGAGGCAAAAAGGCATCCTTTAAAATTGAAAGGCAAAGCCTACTGCGAAAAATAGAAAGGAGCATAAACGCTGGAAAGTTAAATGTAAAGGTGTAATTAATCAGGTCAACAAAGAATCTAAAGAACAACTAGCCAAAGACTCAAAACTAACAGCAAGAAAAGTTTTAAGTACATCAGAAGCAGGAAGCCTGTTAATCAATGAGGTCATTGGATGACTGAGGTGACAAAGGAGCACCCAAGGAAGACAAGGCCACTTTGGAGAAGCTGGAATAGAATGTTAGGAACCATTAGGAAAGGGATAGATAATAAGACAGAAAATATCATATTGCCTCCATATAAATCCATGGTAGGCCCACATCTTGCATATTGCATGTAGTTCTGGTTGCAACATCTCAAAAAAGATATATTAGAAATGGAAAAAGTATATTTAAGGGCAACAAAAATGATGATGTGTATGGAACAGCTTCCATCTGAGAAAAGATTTAAAAGACTAAGAGTGTTCAGCCCAGAAAAGAGATGGCAAAAGGGGGATATAAAAGAGGTCTATAAAACCAGGACTGGTGTGGAGAAAGTGAATCTGGAAGTGTTATTTACCCCTTCATATGACTCAAGAAGCAGGGGTCATCCAATGAATTTAATCGGCAGCAGGTTTAAAACAAACAAAGGCGGTATTTCTTCACCCAACTCATAGTCAACCTGTGGAACATGTTGGCAGGGGATGTTGTGAAGGCCAAAAGTCTAACTGGGTTCAAAAAAAGAATTAGATAAGTCCATGGAGGTTAGGTCCATCAGTGGCTATTATCTAAGATGCTCAGGGATGCAACCCCATGCTCTGGGTCTCCCTGTAGCTCTGACTGCCAGAAGCTGGGACTGGACAACACTGAAGGGATGGATCACTTGAAATTGGCCTGTTTTGTTCATTCCCTCTATAGCACCTGGCACTGGCCGCTGTTTTATGACAGGATACTGGGCTAGATGGACCTTTGGTCTGACCAAGTAAGGCCGCTCTTCTATTCTTATTACAGTTGTCATCTACACACACTGACCTCACTAACTCCCAAGAGATGCAGGTTTCCATAGCATAATGCAGGACGAAAGGCCTCTACAAGTACAAAGTCCATCCAGAAGATGGTTGCTACAGACCAGAGTGTTTGAAATCCTACCTCCTCCACGGGGCAGCCCCACAACTAACGTTGCTCCAAAAGTGAGGGATGAGGCCTGGGGAGAATGCTGATTCAGTGCTCCCACAAGGCTCAGCCATCACCTGCCTCTCCACAGAAGGAGATGCTCTTTACACCCTTCTAAGGCATATGGGTGACCCTATTTGTGACCCTATCTCAGGGTTCTACTGAACCTTCTATTTCTCTTGCATTTAAACCCTTCTGAGCTGTCAACCTAAGCCATTCAGACATTGGGCTAGTTGTCCTTCCAGGTCCCCAAAACTGGAACTGGAGGTACAGCTGTGGTCCAGGTCTGAAGTGAAGCAGCAGTAAGAAGAGCATAGAGAAAAGGTCCTTGTGCACAGCTTGAGCAAATCCTGGGAGAGCTGTAGAAAAGACGGCCATTTTGAACTGGATCCTGTGGTGAATGAAGCCAGGAAGGCCCAGGAGCTGGGGGTGGCCAGGGTGATGGGGCTGCAATTCTCCGTATGGGAGAAGGCAGACAGGGGTATTCTGCATGCACTGGGGTCCAGAGAGGAGCAACCTGCAGCGACAAAGAGTTTTCATTGCCGACACTAACCCTCCGTGTGGTTTTAATTCCAGCCTCTGAAATGGTCCTGGAAACCGGCCGTGCACCATGTCATGCTACAATCATTCCAACCCCTCCAGCTTCCTCCTAATGGGCAGTCCCAGGCTGGAGGCCACCCACTTCTGGATCGCCTTCCCGTTCTGTCCCATGTACGTTGTGGCCCTGCTGGGGAACTTCACCCTCCTCTTTGTGATCATGACAGAGCCGAGCTGTGACGTTATTGATATGAACTTGGACCATATAGAACATGGGTTGCAACCAAGGTCCTGTAGTGGCACCAGATCTTATGTAAAGGGGGTCATAGAAGGTGTCTAAGACCAGGTTATGGGTTACTGGTTATGATTATGCTGTCTGTATATCTGTATCATTTTGTAGTTGAAGTTATAAGTATTGGCTATATACTGTCTGTATTTCAAATTGGTGCTGTAGTTCTGGGTGACACCCCAGACAAGCTGGTGTTAGCTGTGCTTAGCCTGCTTGATGGCCCATTAAGGACCATCAGCTACACAATTGACCCATTGAGAGGAGGCAGATACGCCTTGTAACTCAGCAAAGTATGTAGGGACTTGCCCATGTGACTCCAGACTCGATTTTGCTGTAATTTTCCACAGTAAGAACAAAGAAGTGTTCTTACACCTGGAAGAGCCTATATAAGGTTGATGCCTCATCTCCATCTTGTCTTCAGTCCTGCTTCCTACCTCTGGGGGGACTTTGCTACAAGCTGAAGCTCTACACAAAGGACTGATGACTCATCCCAGCAGGGGAAGTACTCCAGAGACATGATCTGAACCTGCAGTTTACTCCATCACTGCTACAAGCCTGAACTAAGAACTTTGCCATTACTGTATGTAATTGATTCCATTTAACCAATTCTAGCTCTCATCTCTATCTTTTTCCCTTTATGAATAAACCTTTAGATTTTAAATTCTAAAGGATTGGCAACAGTGTGATTTGTGGGTAAGATCTGATGTGTATATTGACCTGGGTCTGGGGCTTGGTCCTTTGGGATCGAGAGAATCTTTTTCTTTTCCTGGGGTGTTGGTTTTCATAACCATTCATCCCCAGGATGAATGGCACTGGTAGTGATACTGGGAGACTGGAGCGTCTAAGGAAATTGCTTCTGTGACTTGTGGTTAGCCAGTGGGGTGAAACCAAAGTCTTTTTTATCTGGCTGGTTTGGTTTCCTTTAGAGGTGGAAAAAACCCAGCCTTGGGCTGTGACTGCCCTGTTTAAGCAACTGGTCCTGAATTGGCACTCTCAGTTGGGTCCCACCAGAACTGCATCATCACATGAGCCTGGACTTGCCCATGTACTACTTCCTCTGCATGCTGGCATGCGTCGACCTGGCACTCACCACCTCCACCGTGCCCAAGATCCTGAGAATCTTCTGGTTCCACTCCCATGAAATCGGCTTCGAGTGTTGCGTGGTCCAGTTGTTCTTCATGCACAGCTTCTCTGCCATGGAGTCGGGGGTGCTGCTGGCCATGGCCTTCGACCGCTACGTCGCCATCTGCAAGCCATTGCGCTACACCACCATCCTCAACAACGCCGTGATCGCCAAGATCGGGTTGGCTGTCTTTGTGTGGGGCATTGGGCTGTGACCCCCTTGACGTGCATGGTCAGTCGCCTGCCGTTCTGCGGGCCCAGGGTCATCTCCCATTCCTACTGTGAGCACATGGCTGTGGTGAAGCTGGCCTGTGGGAACATCACGCCCAACTATGTCTACGGGATAATGGCCGCAACCTTTGTGGTGGGCTCAGACTCCATCTTCATCGCCATCTCCTACATCCTGATCCTCCGAGCTGTCCTTAGCCTTTCCTCCAGGGACAAGTGCCTGAAATCCTTCAGTACCTGCAGCTCCCATGTGTGCGTCATCCTGGTCTTTTACACTCCGGTGCTGTTCTCCTCCTACACGCAGCGCTGGGGCCAGAACATCCCCACGCACATCCACATCCTGCTGGCAGACCTCTATCTCTTGGTGCCACCCATGCTGAACCCCATCATATACGGCATGAAGACCAAGCAGATCAGGGGCCGGGTGCTGAGGTCATTCTATCCAAAAGCTGAGGTCAGAATTAACTTATGCTGAGAATAATTTCTTGTGTTCATGGCGATTCTGTTCTTTTGGGTCTTGGCCAGGATTGTTAACCTAGCTGGAAGGAAGGAAGCACCAGAAATTTCATGAGAACATCTTCTTGTGAGATTTCCAGCCCGAGAGTCTCCAAGGTTCCTTTTACATTGAATATCACCAATGCTCCTTTTCCCAACAACACCTGGTAAAAGACTGTTCCCACCTCAGAGGTCAAGTTCTACACATGAATCTATCCCTCCCTCCCTCCCTCCATTCATCCCTCCTTCCAACTATCTAGCATCAATCTGCATATCTACCTATCTATAGCCTTGAACGGCTGCCCAAGTGTGGCTGCTGCTGACTCTAACTAGCACCTCTGTGTGTGTTCAAGAGCAGAATTCCCCCTGGATGTATAGTGTATTTTTCCACCATAGCTTGCGACTTTACTTGCGCTGTTACAGAAAAACTTAGCTCGGCTGTGTTGTGAGAGGAAGGCGAAAAGACATCACCCTACATTGCTCCTGGGGTGTATTTTTGTGAATCTCAGCCCTGCAAGTTACTCAGACGCTATTTTAAAAAATCTTAACAATGTCCTGACAGTCTCCTTCTTCCACTTGTAATGTCACCTTGTCTCAAACTTTTTGATCACCTGTTTCTTGCGTCTTCCTCACCTTTATGTCTGTTTTGTGACAATGTTAAAGACAAATTTAAAAGAGAAACTGTATAGTGCACAATATGCACAATGACAAGAGCAATGAAAAATGAAATGATTAAAACGTGCCATTTGGAAATTGTGGTAATACTGATTGTATGCAAGGCCCATTGCACTAGCCCTTGTTATTATTATTCGTTAATATTGGTATTTGCACAGGGTGTCTCAGCACAGCTCACAATAGATATGGAAAGGGGTGAAACCAAAGCTGGAATTAGAAGGTGTGAGAAAGCTTTTGTCTCTCTGCCACCCCCCAGCGCTGCACACCAGTATCTGAGCACACTCCTACACAGTGGATTTAGATGTCACTTTCCAAGCCTCTGTTGAGGTGAACAAAACTCCATTAATCCTCCCTGGACAGGTTCTCCCATCTCTAGCTATCATCGCTGCTGTATGAGATGCAGGACTCCGTTTTAACCATGATGAATATTATCAGCTATTCCCGTGGGATTTAGGCCAGACAAATGGAAATAGCACCAGACCTGCTCCTCCACATCCATCTGTCACACAGAAACCAGCGCTAGGAAAATGAGGCCTTTTGGAAGTGGAAATGCTCTGCCTGTAACACACATCAGAGTAACCCTAGGCACTCAGAACCTGTCTTTCCTGACATCATTATTGTCCAGACTGGTTTTCTACTGTCCATCCAACCACATGTTTAATTTTTGATGGATGGTAACATGATGGGACACTCCTGTCAATCCAGGTTGGGACAATGATGTGCCTTGAGAATGGGGGCATGGAGAAAGCAGCAGAAGGAAAGTGGGATACTCATTCCTGCATGTATCTCATGCTTAATGAAGGAGGAAGTTCCCCTCACTGGATGGGTCCGGAAGTGCTGTGGTTACTGGATAGAGCCTGGCCCTGGGAACTAAGTGCTGGTGGGAGAACCCCAGGTTCATAGAGTGGATCCCCAATCCCAACCTACATTCCTGAGAATACTCTGCTTGACTCCTACTAGGCCCAGACCCCTTGGTTCCCTCCCACAAACCCTGAGGAGGCAGGAGTTAGTGCCAGGCAGAAACGCTGCACTCAGCTAAAAACCAACAATTGAATCTGGGCCAATCCTTTAGCACCTGCACCCCCAACTTCAGGCTGCGTCAGGGACTCTTTATTCCAGTAGCAGCAGCAACATGTGTTGTCCATAAGTCACATGGTCCTTCTCTCTAGCCACACCCTAGAGATGAGCAACAAAGATGACGAAAGGGATGGAAAACAAGCCATATGAGCAAAAGCTGAAGGAACTGTGTATGTTTAGTTTGGAAGGAGGAGATTAAGGGGGGACAGGACCAGCGTTCCCTCTAATTTTATATGTCCATGTGCAGAATGAATTTTATTATGTGTACCAATATGGAGGTGATGTGTGACACATCACCTCCATATTGGTGCACATAATAAAATACATGTGGTGGGGGTGGGACTGAGGGGTTTGGAGTGTGGGAGGGAGCTCAGGGCTAGGGTAGAAGGTTGAGGTGCAGGGGGGTGCGGGCTCTGGGGTGGGGCTGCGGATGAGGGGATTGGGGTGTGGGAGGGGGCTCAGGGGTCTCAGGGCTCGGGCAGAGGGTTGGGGTGCAGGTTTTGGGGCGGCGCTGGGGATGACACATTTGGGGTGCAGGCTATGGGGTGGAGCTGGGGATGAGGAGTTTGCGGGTGCATGTCTTTCCCTGCTGCAGCCCTGAGCCCCTGCATGGGGCTTTATAGGTGGCTTCACAGCTGTGTGACCACGCAGCTTAGAGGGAATTTAGGACATGATAGGGGGTTTCAGATACTTGACAGGCTGCCATAAAAAGATGGGGAAAAGTTGTTCTCTCTTGCCACAGAGGGCAGGACAGGAAATAGTGGGTTCCAACTCCAGCAGAGCAAATTTGGATTAAATCTCAGGAAAAACTTCCTCATTGTAAGAACAGGAGGACAATGGAGCAGATGCCTTGGGAGGTCGTGGAAGCTCCTTCACTGGAGGTTTTCCAAAGTAGGCTGGAGCCAACTGTCCCGGCAGGTTTAGACACAACGAACCCTGCATCTTGGCAGGGGACTAGACTAGCTGACCCTTGCAGTCCCTTCTCACCGTGGGGGTCTGTGATTCCATGATATCAGACAATTCCAGCATTGCATCGCCCTGGATACCTTTCTGCAGAGACAAATGGAGCAGAAGTGGCCTAGAGCCTCAGCTCAAAGTGCCCAACTTCCCCTCCAGAGGATCTCATTCCTCTTTCATCTGTATTACTACCATGCTGAACAATAGAAACGATATTCAAAAAACAGAGAGGCTGACTCCTGCTGTGCTGGATGACACAGGGGAAAGGGCTCTTGGGCATGTGTGCGTTGGGGGGCTAGTGTAGCCACATCCTATCAGTTACAGTGGGTGGCTAGTGTAACCACATCCTATCAGTTACAGTCACCATCCGGTTATCCTCTGAGCCACGTGTATCTCTGTGTGTCTCTGTTCGGGGCTGAACTGAGCAGCAGGACACAGCCCTGAATGGTGTATAACAGCCCAGCCCCCACACTGGAATCCAGGCACCATTTCTGCCCTACTCCCAGGCAGGCAATGTTGGATGATAGCGCTTCCCCGTCCCCCATTCTGCCTGCTCACTCATGAGGGGGGTCTTGGCTGCACAGCGCCTGCTTCCATGTCACTGTACGGGGGCTTGGAGGATGTGCCTCCCCACCACAACTATCCTGGATGCACTCACAATCAGGCCTTTAGTATGTAGATTCTCTTCTGTTGTGTCGGGAGGCTCGTGCCAGGCCCGGCAGTTACCTATGTTGGTCCAGATCACGGTATTGTCCAGGTGGAAACAGAGTAGCACCCTGTAATAACCTTAATCCCAGATTTGGACCTTAGCGTCCAAAATATGGGGGTTAGCATGAAATCCTCCAAGCTTAGTTACCTGCTTGGACCTGGTACTTGCTGCCACCACCCAAAAAATTAGAGTGTTTTGGGGCACTCTGGTCCCCCTGAAAAACCTTTCCTGGGGACCCCAAGACCCAAATCCCTTGAGTCTCACAACAAAGGGAAATAATCCTTTTTCCCTTCCCCCCTCCAGGTGCTCCTGGAGAGATACACAGACACAAGCTCTGTGAATCCAAACAGAGTGAATCTCCCTCTCTGTTCCCAATCCTGGAAACAAAAAGTACTTTCCTATTCCCCCAGAGGGAATGCAAAATTAGGCTAGCAATCCAACACACAGATCTCCCCTTGACTTCTTCCTCCCACCAATTCCCTGGTGAGTACAGACTCAATTTCCCTGAAGTAAAGAAAAACTCCAACAGGTCTTAAAAGAAAGCTTTATATAAAAAGAAAGAAAAATACATACAAATGTTCTCTCTGTATTAGATGATACAACACAGGGTCAATTGCTTAAAAGAATATTGAATAAACAGCCTTATTCAAAAAGAATACAAATCAAAGCACTCCAGCACTTATATTCATGCAAATACCAAAGAAAAGAAACCATATAACTTACTATCTGATCTCTTTGTCCTTACACTTAGAAACAGAAGATTAGAAAGTAGAACTACTTCTCCAAAGCTCAGAGAAAGCAGGCAGCCAGAAAAACAAAGACTCAGACACACAATTCCCTCCACCCAAAGTTGAAAAAATCCGGTTTCCTGATTGGTCCTCTGGTCAGGTGCTTCAGGTGAAAGAGACATTAACCCTTAGCTATCTGTTTATGACACACCCACAGCCTCAGTCCCTGAGGGGCGGCAGGGCTGATACTTCAGGGGGTCCAACAGCCACGGATCATGGGGTGTGGTGGCTCAGAGTAGGAACAGCCATGAACCCTCCAGCCCTCTGGGAACCATCTCCTCTTGGGGTTGGCCCCTTCTCCTCGCACATCTGCGGCAGCTCCGCTTCGCCCTCTGCCACCTGCCGGCGATGCTGGGCTCCTCTGGCCCTGAAGGGGGCCATTGCTGGACCCCACCCCACCAGTAGGGGGGCTGGGGTCAGCTCGTGGCACAGGACTTCTCATCGCTGTCCACTTATCAGGTGTACATGGCGGTGCCGGGTGCCTAGTGGCTGGGAGGGGCCTGCCCAGGGTGGGGGCTGTGACTCAGGCTGTTCAGAGGGGGCAGCTGAACCTTTAAATTATGCCCCCCCATTAGTAACTTATGCAGTTTGGGGGGAAGTGCCCTCCATAGTCCTCCAAACTCCTCCTGTGACCCCTGGCACTATGGGAAAAGGGCCTCAGCCTGGGGTGGGGAACCACGGCGGAGCTCTGTCGTGGAGGCAGAGGGATCATTTCTCTTTATGCTACCCCAAAGGGTGCCAGAAATCAGCAGTTTTCCAGCGATAATGAGCCATAGGATCTCTGCAGTGATATCTATGGGTGGTTATTCAAACTATCTGGAATTGACCGCACTTTGGTTCATTATTTTGTTATGAAATATACTCGTGAGCCCAATGTCAGGGAGGTTGTTTAATATGGCTCAGGAAAAAGGTTCAATATGATACCAGTCTCCAAAGAGCCATCCTGTGCAGTGATACTGCATTCACCTTACAGTGATGGTGCGCTCCCCCGTTACAAATTTCAGCTGCTATTATTTATATGATTTTATAAGTTACACATTTCTTCACACGTCACTAAAATCCAACCCATCAGATTGTTCCAGTTCCCTACCTTGTTGTTCTGTTCCTTCCTTAGCTTTGTTTTAGATATTAGTATTCCAGGTACTGATCTGGGAAGGTCCTTCCCTGGCTTGTACTAAGACATTAATGAATGTATCTTGATTTTGACAAGTTTTCTATCTGCTTGTGCCAAATGAGTTGTTAAGCAAATGCAAGGTGTAATGGGATACTTAACATAAGTGAATTAACAGGATTATGGTAAACAGATAGCTAAGGGTTAATGTCTCTTACACCTGGAAAAAAGTAATCTGAAACTCCTGACCAGATGACCAATCAGGAAACAAGACTTTTTCAAATCTGGGTGGAGGGTTTTTTGTGTGTGAGTCTTTTGTTCTTGGGTCTTCTGTCTGTACTCTCTCGGCTATGAGGAGTGAATTTTTTTATTTCCTGCTTTCTAATCTTCTATTTCCAAGTTGTAAGTACCAAAGATCAGATAGTGATTTATATGTTTTTTTGTATTGACATGGATATAGTTGCTGGAGTGCTTTGAATTGTATTCTTTTTGAATAAGGCTGTTTATTCATATTTCTTTTAAGCAATTGACCCTGTATCTGTCACCTTAATACAGAGAGACCATTTTTATGTATTTTTCTTTCTTTTTATATAAAGCTTTCTTTTAAGACCTGTTGGAGTTTTTCTTTAGTGAGGAACTCCAGGGAATTGAGTCTGTAGCTCACCAGGGAATTGGTGGGAGGAAGAAGTCAGAGGGAAATCTGTGTGTGTTAGATTTACTAGCCTGACTTTGCATTCCCTCTGGGTGAAGAGGGAAGTGCTTGTGTTTCCAGGACTGGAAATAGAGAGGGTGGACTCCCTCTGTTTAGATTTATGGAGTTTGCTTCTGTGTATCTCTCCAGGAACACCTGGAGGGGGGAAGGGAAAAGGTTTATTTCCCTTTGTTGTGAGACTCAAGGGATTTGGGTCTTGGGGTCCCCAGGGAAGGTTTGGGGGGACCAGAGTGCCCCAAAACACTCTAATTTTTTGGGTGGTGGCAGGTTTACCAGGTCCAAGCTGGCAACTAAGCTTGGAGGTTTTCATGCTAACCTCCATATTTTGGACGCTAAGGTCCAAATCTGGGACTAGATTTATGATAGGTATAGGCTAGTTTTAGTGATATCACTGTTAAGAATATAAGAACGGCTGTACTGGGTCAGACCAATAGTCTATCTAACTCAGTATCCTGTCTGCCGACAGTGACCAGTGTCAGATGCTCCAGAGGGACTGAACAGAACAGGGAATCATCAAGTGACCCAGCTGCTGTCATCATTTCCCAGCTTCTGCCAAACAGAGGTTAGGGACACAATCCCTGCCCATCCTGACTAAGAGCCCTCGCTTGGTCTATGCTCCATTAATTTATCTAGTTCTTTTTCAAACATATGTCATTCATTTGCAGGGCCAGTGCAAGGATGTTTTGCGCCCTAGGCAAAACTTCCACCTTGCGCCTCCACCCTCGCACCGCCGCCCTGAACACCCCCGTGGCAGCTCCCCCCCCTCCATTCTGAGGCACACCCCCGTGGCAGCTCCCCATCCCCCCTTCCGCCCAGAGGCACCACCCCGCCTCAGCTCACCACTGCTCCACACACGAGCACGAGCACCCCGAGCACCCCGAGCACGCCATCGCTGCTTCACTTCTCCCGCCTCCCAGGCTTGTGGCGCCAATCAGCTTAGGCGCTGCAAGCCTGGAAGTGGGAGAAATAAAGCAGCCACGGCGTGCTCGGGGAGGAGGTAGGGCAGGGGTGAGCTTGGGTGGGGAGTTCCCCTGCGTGCCATCCCCATCCCCCTTTCTTGCTGCTGGCCATCCTCCCCACGCTTCCCTGCCCCTGCTCCCTCTGCCTAAATGTCGATTGAGACTGGGGCGGCTGAAGATCCGGCTGCCATGGTCGTTGCTGAAGAAAATGGTGCCCCCCAAATCCCAGTGTCCTAGGCGACCGCCTAGGTCGCCTAAATGGTTGCACCGGCCCTGTTCATTTGTTACAATATTTGTGGTTAGTGTTATTGGTTCTTAATGCACACTATAAATCTATATGTATATATATGGTGCAGATAATAAATATTATGAATGTGATATATGTCTATATGCTACCCAGCATATATTAGGCAACAGGAACAAAGATGATAGAAAAGTAAAGCAAGACTTTTTCCCTGAGTATTTTATTCTCTCTCACACACACCCACCCACCCAACCCCACACCACTCTGTTTCATTTATTTATTGTTACTATCAGAAAGTGAACATTGGATACTGTGTGCCTGAGATCACTCTGGTGAGGCTTTGGGGAGTTTTGAAGTGTACTTTGAGGCAGAAACACCCTTTATCATCCATCTCTCTCGATCTGGGGCGTTGTGCTGCTGTGTGGTTGCGACGTTCCCCTGGTGTTATCTGGACAAGTGATCTGCTAGCTCACTCCAATCCTTGACTCTGGGAGCCAAACTGACCCTGCTGTGCTGTGAGAACCCCACTCCTGGGCTGTTCACGCACAGCCTCTGGCATGTGAGCTGCTCCTAGCTAAGTGAGTGAGCACTTTTGTCCAGCCGCTGCCTGGATTGTGCAACTGAATGATATTAGCCAGTATCTCCGGTCCCAGACGCAACCCTAGGAACCTCTGTCTTGCAGTGTCCAGTTATGCCTGCTGGACGCTGCAAGCTTCTATGAGTTTGTCAGTTTAACAAAGAAATTGATATGTACCAGGCTTCTTTTCCCAAGGGAAGTCTCTGACATGCTTCAAACCAAACACATTGCTTCAGGTAGAATACACAAACAGATTTATTAACGAAAAAATATAGATATTAAGTGATTATAAGTCAAAACATAACAAGTCAGATTTGGTGAAATGAAATAAAATCAAAACACATTCTAAGCTGATCTTAACACTTTCATTGCCCTTACAAATTTAGACGCTTCTCACCACAGGCTGGCTGGTTGCTCTTCAGCCAGGTTCTCTCCCCTTTGATCCGCACTTCAGTTGCTTGGTGGTGGTGTCTGTAGATGGAGGTGGAAGAGAGGAAGAGCCTGGCAAATGTCTCTCCCTTTTATCATGTTCTTTCTTTCCTCTTGGCTCCCCCCCCCCCGTTTCAGAGTCAGGTGAGCGTTACCTTATCGCAGTCCCAAACTGACCAAAGGAAGGAGGGTGACAGATCCTTTGTTGCTGCCTAAGCCAGTGTCCTTCGTTCCTGTGAGGCTGGGCTGGGTTTGTCCCATACACGCCCTGATGAGGTGTGAACTGCCCCTCTGCTCCTGGCGAGTTTTACTCTGGTTTGTTTTAAGCCATGAGGACACATTTTCAGCCTCATAACTATACACATGAAATTACAACCTATAACATCACCATGACAACTATGCTCAGTGCATCATGAGCCTTCCGAAGACAGCCAACATGACAAACTTTGCACTGGATACCACACAACCATGTTATAAGGATGAACATCGGGGTACAGGATGTTCCCCCGAGGTACAGAGTGTCGCACCTCCCCACTTAGTTCACAGCGAGAGGGTTAGTCACTGACAAGTTCGAAGGCAGTGTGTCCGGGGTCTTCTTTCCTGGACAGAGTGTCTGCTACCAGGTTCTCCCTTTCCTTTATGTCGATAATTTCCATGTCAAACTCCTGCAGGATCAGGCTCCAGCGCAGAAGTTTGGAGTTTGTGTTATAGTTCTTTTGGTATCCAGCCATGAAGGCCATGATGTGGTGTGCCTCAGTTTCCCCATTCACACACAGCAAACTAGGTTCTTTTTATGGTTTCTCTGCTGTGTAAGCTTTATATCGGTTTACAGGTATTAACTGAGAACTAGTGTTACCTTAAGTTTTAACATCAGTATCCAAATTCTTATCTCACGACTTAACATTAATGCCAACATTTTTATCACAGATAAGTGTTTACAAATATCTTTATGATACCACACTCTCTGTTCAGACCGTCTGGTTTGAGGTTGCTTCGTTCACTACTCATGGTGTTCTTTGGCTTTCTCCCGTGTAATCAGTCACTGGCTTTCCTTTCCCTCCAGTGTTCCCCTCTGCCTGGGTTCTTATTTTAATTATATGTCTGGGATTTTGGTACCTGAGGGTCTGGCAAGATAGGAGTTTAGGGAGATCCTGCACATTGTCTGGCCCTTTGGGGATCAGTCTCCCAACTCCATGACTGTATATATGGAAAAAATCCAGCTCCCTTTTTGGGGTTACCCTGTGTTTCCCCTCCCTGCACTGAGTCCTTCCCTGCCCCCTAGAGGGCTGTGATCTGTGCCCTCTGGGCTAGGTCTGTTTACCCTTCGATCAGATTCACCTTTTCCCAGCAGCTTTCCCATAACTGTTCTCTGTGTTTCACCAGCCTGGGGGAAAACACCCCCTTCTCTGTCAGTTGGGTCATTTGTGTTCTCACAAACTATCACCTGGCAATTTCTTGGTCTCAATTCCTCTGCTGTCACAGGCGTTGGAGCTGCATCTTAATGTAAAGAGGCACAGTTACTTTCCAAAAACTTTTCAGAAAGAGCATCCTGAAAAACTGGGATCTGGATTCGGGTACTGTCCGCCATCCCTTTCCCTGTCCCTGCGAAGTCAGCTGTGTGTCTGCTCCCCTCTAGGAAGTTGGTTACAAAGATTCCTCTCAAGACCTGGCTCACGGGCTGAGTGCCTGGGTGCACAGATGCTGACTCAGCCATTCTGTCCTGAGAATCCTCTCCAACTGACTGGTGAGGAAACGTTCCTGTACCCGCACTGTTCCTTCCCCAGTTTCCTCCTCTGGGCCACCTTCTAAGACACATTTCTCCGTGATCCCTAGAGTGGGCTCTGTGTCTGGTTCAGCTGTAGCTTGCTGGCAACTAACAACCTGGACATTTGTCTCCCTGGCAGGCGTCACACCCCTGTCCCTTCCTGATGTGGTCTGGCCTCCAGCTGAAGCGCAGGAGTTGGTCTCAACCCCACCCTGCCTGCAAGCACGTGGCTTCCCCCTGCTGCAGGAGAATCAAGGAGACTCTTTCCCATTCTCTCAGCAGTTCCTGAGACCTTTCAATTTCCTTTGGAGGTCCCAGCATAAAACTATCTCCTGCTGCAGGCAAATAGTTTAATCCGAGCTACATGGAAACAATCATTACCAAGGAGCAGGTCGACTAGGAGGTGTTCTATTACCCCCACAGTCAAAACACTTTCCAAACCTTCCCACACCGCATGACTTTTAACTAGTGGTACGAGGAATCTGCTTTCACCCACCCCCACAATCTCTGCCATTTGGCCACGTAACATCCTGGCCTTTGGGACCACACTCTGCTTAACCAGAGGGATCTGGGCCCCTGTATCTCTCTGCCCCAAGCATTCCCTGCCATCAATTTGGATATCCTTTACAAGCTCCATATCTGGCTCTGCAGGGGCTAACCTCACAAAACCAATCTGATAGGTTTTCAATTGCTTGGGGGGTTTCTAAGAGAGGACAGGAGAAATAACATGAGCCATTGGTTGCCTGCTTCCTCCTAGCACAGGGCATTTATTCCTCAGGAGGTCAGTGGCTTTACACCGATAGCACCTTTTGGGCTCTTCTGCTTTTACAGAAGATTTGGGATGAGGGTTAGAGGAATGGTTCTGGGGAGGTGAGTACCCAGCATCCCAGCCACCCTCCTTCTTGCTATGGATAAAATGTGATCGCCCCTTCCTACCAGCTTCAAATCCTTCTTTCTTTCTGTGGCCTCCCCTCAGCATGCTCCACAGCCTGTTCGAAGGCATCATCTAAAAAAGCCATCTCATCCACAGTCTTTACATCTTTGTCCCATAGACACTGCTTCATTTCGGCCTTACATATGCTCTAGAAATATTTTTGAGCAACAAGATCAAGCAGTCCTTCAAAACATGCCACCTCTTTACCCCATTCCCATTTTCCCAACAAATCTTTCATCTTGTTTCCATATTCCCCATTAATCATCCCTCTTAAGACTCCTAAATTTAATTCTATACGTTTTAGGGGTAATCTGAAAACTTCATAAAACTGTATCTAGAACCTCTTGAATAGGCATTCCGTTGAATACATTTCAAGCTTTACCAGTTAATTTCACAATCAGGATGGGAACTCTCTTATCATCAGGGATTTCATATATTACACAAAGCCTTTCAAAGGTTCTCAGATATTCAGCAATATCGCTCTGTTCACTGTACGCAGGATAGAAGTGTTCCCGTTTGTGGATTTTTGAAGTGATGGGAGTCGATGGCACGTCTGTGGCTGTGTGCAGGTGTATCAGTAATAAAGCTCAGATGTTCCAGCACAGCAAGAGAAGGTGCAAGGATCCTTCACACTCATCTTTGTTACCAGCGCTACACACATGGGGCCAAGTGAGAACAACGTCATGGCCAAGATCACCTTCTGGACAGCAGTGCTAAACTCGTGTAGGGGATGGTGTCAGGGCCGTAGCAACAAAGAACGTGGCCTCTCCGAAAATATGTCCGGGGCCCCTTACAATGCAGAAAGGATAAAAAACTAAACAACTAAATTAATAACATTTATCCTCCAACAGCCATTATGAACACAAATACACATTGTTTGAATGGGTCCAACTAAAATTCGAAACTGACCGACAGACAACTGATGTAACCAATAGCATTATGATGTATCATAATGACTTCACGGTTTTGTCAGTAAAACCGACATGGATTGTGCAGTAGCATCAATAAATGTCACTTACTTAGTTATACCTTACTTTTTTTTTGCCACTTTTAGGGACCCCCTTCCTTGCGGGGTCCCCTCCGGTCGGAGGGTACAGAGGGCGCTCGCTACACCTCTGGGTGTATTGCTCCCCGTGAGTCAGAGATGGAGTTCCCATCCCAGCATACACAAAGCCCCCACAGGAATGCCTCTACATTACTCAGAAAACCTCTTCTGTATCCTCTGCTTCCTGATCCCTCAGCAGCCCCCTTCTGCTCAGCCTAGGAGCTTTTCCATCGGACAAAGAGAAGCACCCGGTCACGAATCAGTTTGGTTTTCACACCGTATATGATGGGGTTCATCATGGGAGGAAAGAGGAGGTAGAAATTGGCCATCAAGATGTGTACATGTGGGGCGACATGGTGGCCGAACCTGTATATTGTTGAGGAAAGGATCACTGGTGTGTAGACCACTAAGATGGCACAAAGGTGGGAGCCACAGGTTCCCAAAGCCTTGAGCTGCTCTTCCTTGGATGCCAGGCTTAAGACAGCCCTTAGGATCTTGACATACGATAGGGAGATGAACATCAGATCCAGCCCCACAATGAAGAGAGCTACAATGATCCCATAGATTTTATTGACCCTGGTGTCAGCACAGGCCAGACTGACCACGGCCATGTGCTCACAGTAACAATGGGAGATGACATGGGACCGGCAGTAGGGCAGCTTCCTGAGGAGGAAGGGCCCAGGGATCACTAGCAGTAGAGCCCGGGCCAAAGCCGCCAGCCCGATCTTTGCTATCACTGAATTGGTCAGGATGGTGGTGTACCTGAGGGGATTGCAAATGGCCTCGTACCTGTCGAAGGCCATGGCCAGCAACAGAGCAGACTGCATGATGGAGAAGGAGTGAAGGAAAAACATCTGCACCAGGCAGGCGTTAAAGCTGATCTCCCTGGAATTAAACCAGAAGATGCTCAGTATTTTCGGCATGGTGGTTGTGGATAAAACCAGATCGATCACGGCCAGCATGGTGAGGAAATAGAACATGGGCTTGTGCAGGGAGGGCTCTGTCTTGATAACATACAAGAGGGTGCAGTTTCCTAGAAGGGCCACAATGAAGACTGAGGAGAAGGGGATGGAGATCCAGAGGTGCAGAGCTTCCAGCCCTGGGATGCCCGTCAGGAAGAACACAGAAGGATCAATGCCTGTGCTGTTGGAACCTGACAGGTTATCTTCTTGTGGCATCTTTTGCGAGGCTCACATCAATGTCTTTCCTTTCAATAAAACAGAGCACATGGAATGAAGAGAACCTGTAAATTAAATACATATGATGGGACCAATCTCAGCTCTGGAAGAAGTGTACTGACATTTTGTTGAGTTCATCAGTCATGTTGCAATAACACTAATCACACAAACCCTTAAATCTTTCTGTGCAAAATCATTCAGAGTTTTTAGAATGTCATTACACGTCCCGAGTAATGAAGCCCACTTGTTACAAGTATCCTACCTGCTGTGCATTCTGCCGTGAAGCACCTAATATATCTGGCTGCAGAGCACATGCTCTCAGCCTAGGAATGCCTGGCATGTTAAGCTGCATGTAGCAAGATGTACCTGGCACATTCAGCAGCACATTCTGGGTATTCAGCCTGGATGCATGTAGTACATTGGGGAACATTACCACCAGCTTCAGAGCCGGAGCCTCAGCATCTACACAGAATCATTCCAGTATTACACCAGTGTGACTGACAGTAGATTTGGCCCACAGCTTTCCATTTGCTTTAAAAATCTCCTACTTAGAAAGATCCTGATTAGCTTTAATGTAAACTACCCCTGCTCACCTGAACCCTGGCTGTGTCTTCTTCCTTCTCAGCACATGCTGAAGTCACACACAAACTGAAGGACTCTGCACTCAGTGGGGGTCAGCTGGGGGAGAGAATTTATATCTTTTAATGACACCCTGCTGACTTCATTCCCCATGTGGGAGTTGAGACACTTGGGTCACCAGAAAGATACGTTTGGTGGGGGCTGTGACTCGAGCTGTTTGGGGGGCCTGGGGTAAGGGCAAAAATAATGAGATCTGAGCTGTGTCCTATTTCCAGAAATAGAGAGTAAAATGTGGTGTCGTCAAATAATTTGTATTTTATATTAGAGGGAAAAACCAAGAAGAAAAAAATCCAAAGAAAAAAGTCTCCAAGAGGAAGCAGGAAAGAAAAGATTCAGAAAATATTTAAACAAGCCACCTAACTGAACCCTTCTAGTATCTCTGTGCATCAGAGTGTTTGAAATGTAAATTCACTTGCTTCCAGGCTCTCTGTCTAGGATTCATATAAATGCTACTATCTAGTCTCTCATCTCCAGGGCACTTTTACTTGCTTACTTTATGAAATGAAGATTTAAGCTAGTTCAATAAACTCTTTAGGAAATCTCTGGCTTTAAGCAGAGGCTGAATGCCAATCTAACGTGTGTGGCTAAGATGACACCTCTCTCACTATAAAACATCTATGATCTCCCCATCTGTTTACACAGATCTCGGAATGTAGTTTTGCGGCTTCTACTTTGCTTCTAAACGTGTGTACTAATTTTTTTCTATTATGTGCAAAAGACAGCTATAAATGTAAATTCAGGTGATTTCTGCCTGACATAGAGTATTTGAAAGAAATTGCTAAATCAGTGGTCCACAAACTTTTGAGAGTCAAGCCCTCCCCCTTATCCCTGTCCCCGGCCTCACGCCCAAGCCCCCCCCAGAGCTGGTCTGGGAACGGGGCTGTGGTTTGGGGGTAGGAGAACAAGATGAACAGGGGTGTATGGGGGCTGAGGCTGGGGCTGCAGCTGGGGATGGATTTGGGGCTGCCTGCCTCACCACTGGGCCGGGAATTGAGCCACAGCCAGAGGCCAAAGCTGTTGGCTGGAACAGGGGCAGGAGTGGAGCTGCAACCAGGTCTTGGTGAGGGCCGGCAGCTGGGACCTCAGCTGGGTGTGGAGCCCTGCCGAGGCAAGGGATGGGGCCAGGCATGGGGCCGTGAGCTAGGGACATGGCTGGGGGTGGAGCTGGAGAAGAACTGGGGGTGGGAATAGTCCTGGTGCTCATGGCCGGCGCTACCATTTAGGCAACCTAGGCAATGGCCCAGGGTGCCAGAATTTTTGGGGGGGTGCTATTTTGCCAGGGGGGCGGCACGCGGGTCCGGTGGACCTATCACAGTGATGCCGGCGGATGCTCCGCTGCTGGAAAGGCTCCGGTGGAGCTGCCGCAGTCATTTTGGCAGATGGTGCGCTGGTCTAAAGGCTCCGGAGGACCTACCGCAGTCATGCCTGCGGCAGCTCCACCAGAGCCTTTAGACCAGCGGACCGTCCGCCGGCATGACTGCAGTAGGTCCACTGGACCTGTGGGAGGCGGCGAAATGGCCATCCACCTAGAGCATCAGAAACCCTGGCGCCGCTCCTGCTGGTGGTGCTACATCCTCATCCCCTGTGGGGGCTGGCCCAGGCCCTGCTATGCCCCACCGGATGTTCCTCCCTGCAACCCTAGGGGAATGCACCCCAAAATTTGGGGATCTCTGCTCTAATTGCAAATGTGATTATTAGAAACTGTGGCTTATAAATGAACAAACCAGTTCATCAGACGGCAAATATGAGAAAAGTTTTGGTACAAGAAGAACCACCTGTGACTCAAAATAGTGAGGGAGTCACCTCCTTGAATTGATACCAAAACAATTACGACAAGTTACCCTCCCAGGCTTTGCTTCTCTATGCTCTAAACTATACTGACCTGGGATAAAATCACTTGTCACTCAACATCTTAAAATATCCCCTTTGCCCACTAAACAGACACAAGCTTAATCCTAGAGGGCAGTGTCTGGTGGTACATGGCTGAATTACGGACAAAGATGGTGTTTTCTCTTTTGAAAACAAAAATGGGGATTTCAGACCCAATGAGGGGTTTTTATGGAACTCGGTAACATCAAAACAACAAAACGCTGCTCTGAATTGTTCTGAGAGCCCAGTAAGTGGATTGGAGACTCTCTTCTCATAGACTCATAGACTCTAAGGTCAGAAGGGACCATTATGATCATCTAGTCTGACCTCCTGCACAATGCAGGCCACAGAATCTCACCCATCCACTCCTGGAACAACCCCATAACCTATGTCTGAGTTACTGAAGTCTTCAAATTGTGGTTTGAAGACCTCAAGCTGCAGAGAATCCTCCAGCAAGTGACCCATGCCCCATGCTGCAGAGGAAGGCGAAAATCTTCCAGGGCCTCTGCCAATCTGCCCTGGAGGAAAATTCCTTCCCGATCCCAGATATGGTGATCAGCTAAACCCTGAGCATGTGGGCAAGACTCACCAGCCAGCATCCAGGAAATAATTCTCTGTAGTAACTCAGATCCCAACCCATCTATCATCCCATCACAGACCACTGGACATACATACCTGCTGATAATCAAAGATCAGTTGCCAAATTAATTGTCCACATTGGTACTGATCTTAAATAATTCCTCTCCCTCTCTAATATTTATCCCTCTGATATATTTATATAGAACAATCATATCTCCCTTTAGCCTTCTTTTGGTTAGGCTAAACAAGCCAAGCTCTTTGAGTCTCCTTTCATAAGATAGGTTTTCCATTCCTCGGATCATCCTAGTAGCTCTTCTCTGTACTTGTTCCAGTTTGAATTCATCCTTCTTAAACATGGGAAACCACAATTGTATAACGGTGCTAACACCTCTTTATCTTTGCTGGAAATACCTCGCCTGATGCATCCTAAAACCGCATTAACTTTTTTAGCGGCCATAACACATTGGCGGCTTATAGTCATCCTGTGATCTACCAATACCCCAAGGTCCTTCTCCTCCTCTGTTACTTCCAACTGATGTGTCCCCAATTTATAACTAAAATTCTTGTTATTAATCCCTAAATGCATGACTTGCACTTTTCACTATTAAATTTCATCCTATTACTATTACTCCAGTTTACAAGGTCATCCAGATCTTCCTGTATGATATCCCGGTCCTTCTGTGTGTTAGTAATACCTGCCAGCTTTGTGTCATCCGCAAACTTTATTAGTACATCCCCACTTTTTGTGCCAAGGTCAGTAATAAACAGATTAATTAAGATTGGTCCCAAAACCGATCCCTGAGGAACTCCACTCTCTTCTGAGAGGCTCCCGGCTAATTTAATGCATTCCCCACATCCCCTCTTCTCTGTGTTTATATCAAGGTTTTCAGCACCTGTTTCCCACCTTTGCACCATCTTAGGAAGTAAAGACGCAGGAGAGGTTTTCTGAGTAACTCAGACAGCATGTTTGTGAGGGCTTTGTGTACGCTGGGATGGGAACTCCACCTCCGACTCCCAGGGAGCCATACACCGTCCCCTCACGAGCTTAGCGCTGCTACCGGAAGGTGATCTTGGCCATGCCTTGTCCTTACTCTGTCCCTTGTGTGTAGCACTGGTAACAAAGAGGAGTGTGAAAGTTCCTTGCACCTTCTCATGCTTTGCTGGAACATTTGGTCTTTATTACTGACACACCCAGCCACAGCCATGGGGGTGCATACTGCAGGAACAAATGCTGTATCTGACCCTGATATTCCCTCAGCTCCAAGATGCCGCGACACACCCAGGGCCATTTAGGCACCAGAATAAGTGCTGAGTGCTGGGCTCTTCTGTCCCAAACGTGCCACTATGGAAGCTGCTGGTGCCAACCTTTTTTCTGTGTGTGGAAATCTGGCCTTAGTTGGGGTGTCTGAACATTTGAGAGTCTGTCCCCAGTTGTTTAACCTTACCACACAGTAGCACACGCACCAGGTCGAGAAAGGTGTATCTACATCAAAAAGCACTTTGAAAATCCTCAAATCCTTACCAGAGTGATCTCAGGAACAAAGTATTTAAAGTTCACTTTCTGATACTGTCAATAAATAAATGAAACAGAGTGTTGTCTGTGGGTGCGTGTGTGTGTGCGTGCGTGCGTGAGTGCGTGCGTGTGTGTGTGTGTGTGTGTGTGAATAAAATACTCGGGAAACAGTCTTGCTCCACTTTGCTCTCACCTTTGTTCCTGTTGTCTAATATATGCTGGGTAGCATATAGATATATATCACATTCATAATCTGTATTATCTGCACCGTACATATACTAGTAGTACGCATTAAGTATCAATAACATTAACTACAAATCTCATAAGAAAAGAACTAGATAAGCTCAAAAAAGAACTAGATAAATTCATGGAGGGTAGGTCCATCACTGGCTATTAGTCAGGATGGGCAAGGGTGGGGTCCCTAGTCTCTGTTTGTCAGAAGCTGGGAATGGGCAACAGGGGCTGGATCACTTAATGGTGGTTAACCTAGTGAGAAGGGCTTGAAACTAGGTTGGAAGGGGACAGGTGAGCAAAGCCCATAGGAAGGCGAGAACATGGAGACCTGGAAGAAGGGTTTGAATTTGTGGATGCATAGACTGTTATATACTTTTTTTTCTATGCCTTAGTACAAGCCAGGGAAGTATTTTCACGGATCAGTACCTGGAATGCTAATATCTAAAACAAAGCTAAGGAAGGAACAGAACAACAAGATAGGGAACAGGAAGAAATTGATGGGTTGGATTTTAGTGATATGTAAAAAAATGTGTAACGTGTAAAATCATATACATAATAGCAGCTGAAATTTGTAATGAGGGAGATCACCGTCAGCGTACGGTGAATGCAGAATCATTGCACGGGACAGATCTTTGGAGACTGGTATTGTATCAAATCTTTTTCCTGTGCCATATCAATTAACTTGTCTGACATTGGGCTCTTGATATATTTTATAACAAAATAATGAACCAAAATGCTGTCAAATGATACAATTTATCAACAATTCCAGAGAGTTTGAATAACCACCCATAGATATCACTGCAGAGATCCTATGGGCCAAATTCCCTGGAAAACGTCTGATTTCTGGCACCCTGTGGAGTAGCATAAAGAGAAATGGTCCCTTGGCGTCCACAACAGAGCTTCTCCGTGGCTACCCTCTCATGTCTGAGGCCCTTTCCCCATAGCGCCAGGGGGCCGTGGGCAGAGTTTGAAGGACTATTGGGGGCACTTCCCCCCAAACTGCATAGGTTACTAATGGGGGGCATAATTTAAAGGTTCAGCCGCTCCCCTGAACAGCTCAAGTAACAGCCCCACCCTGGGCACGCCCCTCCCAGCCGCAAGGCACCCGACACCACCATGTACACCTGGGAAGTGGACAGCGATGAAGAGTCCTGTGCCAGGAGCTGGCCCCAGCCCTCCTACTGGTGGGGTGGTGTCCGGTGATGGCCCCTGCCCATGGCTTGAGGAGCCCAGTTTCTGGTAAGTGGCAGAGGGCGAAGTGGAGCTGCTGCAGGTGTGCGAGGAGAAGGGGCCGGCCCCAAGAGGAGGTGGTTCCCAGAGGGCTGGAGAGTTCATGGTTATTCCTGCTCTGAGCAGCCGCACCCCATGATCTGTGGCTGTTGGGCCCTCTGGAGTATCAGCCCTGCTGCCCCGTAGGGAGTGAGGAGATGGGGCTGGGCAGTGACATTCTGTTTCCAGCTGAACAATGCTGTAATCTAGACCAACAGAGGTAACAGCCAGGCCTGGCTCGACTGTATCCCTCTGCCCAGCACTGGTGACCCCTGCGTCCTTCCCTCATTCCCGGGTGGGGTTGCCTGTGAGGTGCACCAGGTTATTGGATGATGCCTGCAGCAGGGCTGCCAAGTGATGACAGGGTTGTTGCCAGGTGTCTGGCTTTTGACATAAATTTCTGGTCAAAGAGGGAAACTGTCAGCCTCTGGGTAGGTGGGTGGGACCTCGGAGAAGGGGTGTGGCAGAAACGTTTGGGTCTCAGGGATTAGAAAGTTGCCAACCCCTGGTGATGAGCTCTAGGCACACAGCGGGCTGCTGAGGTGCAGCATGTTTGTGGGATCTGGCTGTGGCATCTGTCTGGTCCTGTCGCCCTCTGGCTGGCTCTGGTCCCAGCTGAGGTGAGGGGCCGCGCACGCCTTGCGGTGCCCCTCCCTTGACAGATGCAAGGCAGCCCGGGGAGGCCAGGCTGGTGCTCACAGCCCCTGGCCTGATTTCCCATTTGATCCGTCTGAGGGGACGACGGGCTGCCGGCCTGGTGGGCGAGGCAGGAGGAGGCACTATCAATCTGCATCCATTGATAGTGGGGGGCACAATGTAAAGGTTTTGCCACCCCCTAAACAGGTTGAATCACGCCCCCCCGGGCAAGTCCCACCCGTACCCTGTAGCTCCTGTCTCTCTCCATGGGGTGCAGCTTGCAGTTCACCTGGACGCTGAGGTCACTTGACTGGCTCGACTCCGTTCAGCTGCCGACAGGGAAGGGGCCCAGCGGCACCATGTGACCGAGCACGAGGCTGGTTTTGAGTCAAGAGGAAACCCACATGAAGGAGTGGGGCACTCCCGGCCCCACCTCGAGCTCCTGAAGGCTGAGTGTTTTCCAGTGCCAGCTGCTTCAGAGGGAATGCGCAGAACAGGTAATCATCAAGTGATCCAGCCCCTCTCATCCATTCCCAGCTTCTGGCAAACAGAGGTTAGGTACATCATCCCTGCCCATCCTGGCTAATAGCCATTGATGGACCTGTCCTCCATCAACTCATCAGGTTCTTTTTTGAACTTATCTGGGTTCCTCCCCCGTCTGAACTCTGGGGTACAGATGTGGGGACCCGCAGGAAAGACCCCCTAAACTTATATTCCACCAGCTTAGGTTAAAAACTGCCCCAAGGTACAAAGTCCTTTCCTTGTCCTTGAATGGTATTGCTACCACCACCAAGTGATTTACACAAAAATTCAGAGGAGGGTCACTTGGAATCCTCATTCCCCCAAACTATTGCCCCCCAAACCGCTTCACTCCCTTTCCTGGGGAGGCTTGAGAATAATATACCAACCAATTGCCTTAGCAATGTGAGTACAGACCAGACCCTTTGTCTTCAGGACACTGAAAATCAATCAGGTTCTCAAAAGAAGAACTTTATTTAGAAGGAAAAAAAGAAAAGAATCACACTTACAAAATCAGGATGGAAGGTAACTTTACAGGGTAAATAAAAAGATTTAAAACACAGAGGATTCCCCTCTGGCTCAGCTTCACAGTTACAAAAACAGGAATAAAACTAACTCTGTACCATAGGAAAATTCACAAGTTAAAACAAAAGATGTCCTAATGCAGTTCCTTGCCCTGCTTACAATTTCTGTGATTAGAGATGGCACATTTCAGGTATATTTTCAGGAGATGTCGTACCTACTTGGATTCTCTCTCAGTCCAGAGAGGGAACAACAAAGAGAGAGTACAAACAAAACCTCCCCCCCTCAGATTTGAAAGTATCTTCTTTCCTTATCAATCCTTCTGGTCAAGTGCCAACTCAGTTATTTGAACTACTTTACTCCTTACAGGTAAGGCAATGCAGCACAGCTGGCAAGGAGGGATTTTATGCTACTCTTTCCTTTATATTTATGATAAATATATATCTATATACTGTCCAGCATATATTAGGTAACAGGAACAAAGGTGATAGCAAAGTAGAGCAAGAATTTTTCCAGAGTATTTTATTGACTCTCCCACCCCACACGGAGACAACATTCTGTTTTATTTATTTATTGTCAGTATCAGAAAGTGAACCTTGAATTCTTTGTGCCTGAGATCACTCTGGTGAGGATTTGGAGAGTTTTGAAGTGCTCTTTCAAACAGATACACCCTTTCTTGTCTCCCTCTCTCGACGTGGTGTACTGTGCTGCTGTGTGGTAGTGTAAAACAACTTGGGATAGACTCTCAAATATTTGGACACCACAACTGCATTTGTTCCTGCAGCATGCACGTCCGTGGCTGTGGCTGGGTGTATAAGTAATAAACCCAAGATATTCCAGCACAGCAAGAGAAGGTACAAGGATCATTCATGCTCATCTTTAATAGCAATGTTACAGGACAAGGTCATGGGCAAGATCACCTTCCGGTCAGCAGCGCTAAGCTCATGTAGGGAATGGTGTATTGCTCTCTGTAAAGAAAAGGTGGAGTACCCATTCCAGTGTAGACAAAGCCCCCACAGGAATGCTGTCTAAGTTACTTTGAAAACTTCTCCTGCATCCTCTGCTTCCTGGTCACTCAGCAGCCCCTTCCTGGTCAGCCTAGAAGTTTTTTTCCTGGGAACAGGAGAAGCACCTGGTCATGAATCTGTTTGGTTTCCACACCGTATACGATGGGATTCATCATGGGAGAAAAGAGGAGGGAGAAACTGGCCAACAGGATGTGTACGTGTGTGGTGACATGGCACCCGAACCTGTGTATTGTTGAGGAGAGAACCACTGGTGTGTAGACCACTAAGATGGCGCAAAGGTGAGAGCCACAGGTGCTGAAAGCCTTGAACTGCTCTTTCTCGGATGCCAGTCTTAGGGCAGCCCTTAGGATCTTGACATACGATAGGGAGATGATCATTAGATCCAGCCCCATGATGAAGAGAGTTACGATGATCCCATAGACATTATTAAAGCTGGTGTCGGCACAGGCCAGCTTCACCACAGCCATGTGCTGACAGCAGCAATGGGAGATGACATGGGACTGACAGTAGGGCAGCCTCCTGAGGAGGAAGGGCAGGGGGACCATTAGCAGAACAGCCCGGGCCAAAGCTGCCAGCCTGATCTTTGCTATCACTGAATTGGTCAGGATGGTGGTGTACCTGAGGGGATTGCAAATGGCCACATACCTGTCGAAGGCCATGGCCAGCAGCAGAGTAGACTGCATGATGGAGGATGAGTGAAGGAAAAACATCTGTACCAGGCAGGCGTTAAAGCTGATCTCCCTGGAATTAAACCAGAAGATGCTCAGTATTTTCGGCATGGTGGTTGTGGATAAAAGCAGATTGATCACGGCCAGCATGGCAAGGAAATGGAGCATGTGCTTGTGCAGGGAGGGCTCTGTCTTGATAACATACAGGAGGGTGCAGTTTCCTAGAAGGGCCACGGTGAACACTGAGCAGAAGGGGATGGAGATCCAGAGGTGCAGAGCTTCCAGCCCCGGAACGGCCGTCAGGAAGAACACGGCTGGATCAGAGCCGGTGCCATTGGCAGATGACTGGTTGCCCTGCAGGAGCATCCTCTGCAAGTTTCACATCAACATCTGTCCTGTCAATAAAACATAGAAGATGGTGAACAGACACTATATACATGGGTCTGGCTCACGGGGTCCAACTCCTTTGAGAATGGATGACAAGGTCTGGAGCTGACAGAAACATTGATTGGGTGGTAAATATCGAGGAGCTCAAAGTAACGAAAGCCTGGATGCAGGGGTGTAACTGCAAAGTGATAAGGTATCAGCTACTGCAGGACTCTTGAATCTGTCAGGCAAAGGCATAACAAAGTCTAGTGGCTGGAAGTCGAAGCCTTCAGAATGCGAACTGTGAATAAGATTCAACTGTGCTACTGGAGCTAAGATGGAATTAACCAGTTCAAGAGAACCATCAGAGGCTTAGTAAGTTCTCCATGGCTCGGGGTCTTTCGATAGAGATTGGATGTTCTCAGAGAGATTTTCTAGCTCAACCACAAGTTACTGGGCTGCATGCAGGAATCATCGGGTGGTTTCTTTGGCCTGTGGTATGCAGGAAGTCAGGCTAGATGGCCATGATGGACCCTTCTTGCCTTAAAAATCTACCATTCTATTATTTCAACAGGCCACTTCTATCAGGTCTGGAGTTGGCTCAATACATCAGGTCTGTGACACCAACTCTTTTTTTCAGAAGACTTTCCATTTTCCCCGCATACCTTTGCATTACCTTTTGTGTTATCATGAGCATTTCTTTCAGTGCCATCACCATGGTACCTGAGTGCCTGGGGGAGACACGATGAACTTTGTACTTCATTTACATCTGCAGCTTTCAGATTTCAAATTCTATTTTGCTATTTTGGAGAGTTAGGCACTTGTGTAAGATCAACCTGGATTGGCCCCAGCCCACAAAACATATCAAGCAAATCAGCCAGAACCAGATAGACTAGGACTTAGCAAAACCCTTCCCTCCCTCAGACAGCGACCCACTCCCTGACTCCAACACTTGACCAAGTGAGATGTTGGGACAGTGGATATGGGCTTTACAACATGGTTAGGGTATTTCTGACCAAGGTTGAGTAGGGACTGAATTCCGAGGGAAGCCCCACTGACCCTAGCCTACTCTCTCTTACGCTGGGGAGTAGGGAGGGGAGGGGGATGAACTCATTGCCTTTCTTGCCATCCCTCTCCCCTCCCCGATCTCTATCACTGCTGACAACACCTGCAGCCTCGCAGTCACTCAGGGCTACGACCTGCCAGACGTCTTTGACTCCTCCAACCTGCTTGTGCAGGGTGTGTGCTGTCACATCACTCTCCATCATGTTCCTAAGATCCTACCCTTCTATCTACACAACAAAAGCTCTCCTCCATCTCCATCTCCTCATCATCTCCAGCCTTGGTTCCGGCAACCTCCTCCACTCTGGTCCACATGGCCCTTCTCACACCTCCAAAGCACAAAATCCCTCCACAGGGTCCTTGTCCTTATCTTAAGGGTCCTTCACGGCTCCATCTCCTTACTGATCCACACTTTTCTATTCTCGTGTTGTCTCCTATCTCCTCCACTCTGCCAGGGACGGAGCAACCACCCGTCTGTGTTTCCCACGCTGCATTCATAATATAGAACAGCCCCCCTGAACCAGCCCACTCCCCATTCCTGCTTCACACCCGTCCTCAAGATCAACACCACCAAGGAACAATGGACCATCGGGTAGAGCTGATATGCATGTATTTAACACATAACAGATGCATATAATGGCAGGGGAAAATGGTCCATATTTTGGTTTGTGTTCCTTTATCTCCCCCTCCGTATGTTACAGAGGTCTTAATGTTGATGAAGAAAAGTCTCTGTGTGCATGCATGTATGTGTGAGTGTGTGTGTGTGAGATAGTGTGTGCGTCTGTACAGTGCCTTGCACATTCTGAATGCTATCTGATGATCAATAATTCTCAATATCTAGAGTATGTACAAAATCCCCCCAAACTTCCCTAGCATTTGGTGGAGGAATTTTAACATGTATCTCCTGGCTCCATCCTGTCATTAGCTCTCAGGACTTTCCACCTTTGTTTGCACCCACAATGATCTGCCAACAGGAATGTGGGCACGGAGGCCCCTGATTTGCGGGGGCAGTTATTTCCAGGTGCAAATGATGCCTTCAGAAAGGAAGCCAGGTTTTAAAAAAAAGCAAGACTCAGATGTAATCTGCATAGTCTCTTGCACATAAACTGCATTCCACAATCCCTTTCAGAATCCCAGCACCTTAACAATAAGGAACTAGGGCCAATGCTGAAGTTAAGTGCGACGCCTAAGATTGAGAATGTGGTGCTGAGTGGTTCTTTAGCAGTTTCACAGGCAGATGACCTCTATCCATGTTCTCGCAGACTAGAGTAAATGCTCTGTCTCCATAAGAAAATCTGGGGGGGTTCCCTACTCCCAAAGGCAAAAAACCTGCCTTTGATGAGCCAGATTCTGCATTGGTACATGGTCCTTGTCCTTTTCCTCCCCACCTGCCTTACACATGCAAACTTTGAGAACCAAAGTGTGTTTGCGGAGCCAATCTTCTATTTATTTCTACATGGACGCTTCTAGCTAACACAAAGCCATGCAGGGCCAGCTTTTGAAACAACTACAACTGCTCATCAATTTTCTAATGAAAAATGGGCCTTTCTCCATGATTTTCTGTTTCTTCAAATATATCAGCAAACCAAACCAACAAGCCCTTTTGGGGGGTTTGGTTACTTGGGATTTTGTTGTTGTTTTCAGATTTTCTGGGGGTTTTCTATGAGTTGTTTTCATGTATTGTTCTTCCTTCCTTCTCTCTTCCCCCTGCCCCCCGTTGTCTTCAAAGGCAAAATTGAGGGGGAGGAGAAGCAAAAAAAACAAAAAATGTGAACAAAATTTTAATAGATGAAAAATCACCTCCTTTCTGAAAGCTGTGCCATGAAAATGGCATGGAAATTTTCAGAGGGGTTTGCAAACTTTTTTTTCTCATATTTTTTTGACGATCTCTAGAAATGACTTTATCTGGTGCAAAGGGTGGTGGAACATATCTAGAATAGAAGTCAATACAGAACACGGATTATGGTCCAAAGAAAACTGATTTTAGAAAAGCTTCCCTGAGCTCCGGAGGGCAGGATGAGCAGCTCACAAGGCCCCCTGCCCACAACAACAGCCTTTTAATTAATTCTGCCCACCACACTCCCTGGCAAGGAGGTACTTACAGCTTGTTGTGACTCATTCCTAACTGCACACTCTGCATACCCAGACACAGACACATCGCAAGGCAGGCCTGTGCTTTATCTAAAACCCAGTTTATGGAATTCATAATGGACCAGAGGAGCTGTGTGTATATTCCTCCACATTCAGGGAGGGACTGCTGGACAGTTCTCTGTGCAGCGCAGGACAATACAATTTTGGGTTTACACTCCTGATGGGGTGTGTATTTCAGCGCCAGGCAATTCCTGAGCTGAGTCTTCCTATGCAGAGCTGATCTCAGTGTCTGTGGCTTTCTGCAGCTGGATGTGTCCCTACCTGTGTGTGTGCTGTAGGAGGCTTGAGGGCCTGTATCATAACATTTTTTCCCAGATCTGGACCTTAGCGTCCAAAATATGGGTGTTAGCATGAAAACCTCCAAGCTTAGTTACCAGCTTGGACCTGATAACGCTGCCACCAGCCAGGGATTTATACAGTGCCTCGTTCACTGTGGTCTCCCCAAAACCTTCCCTGGGGGACCCCAAGACTCAGATTCCTTGAGTCTCACAACAAAGGGGAATAAACTATTTCCCTTTCCCCTCCTCCCCTCCAGGTGTTCCCTCCCTGGGTTCCTGGAGAGATATACAGAAGCAAGCTCCGTGAATCTAAACAGAGGGATTCCACCCTCCCTGTTTCCAGTCCTGGAAAACAGAAGTACCGAGAGAGCTAATCTCTCTTCCCCCCTCACCCAGAGGGTATGCAAAGTCAAGCTTAGTAAATCTAACACAAAGAGATTTTCCCTCTGACTTCTTCCTCCCACCAATTCCCTGGTGAGCTGCAGACTCAATTCCCTGGAGTCCCCACTAAAGAAAAACTCCAACAGGTCTTAAAAAGAAAGCTTTATATAAAAAGAAAGAAAAATACATTAAAAATAGTCTCTGTATAAGGTGAAAATATACAGGGTCAATTGCTTAAGAAAAAAAAGTGAATAAACAGCCTTATCCAAAAAGAATACAATTCAAAACACTCCAGCAACTACATACATGTAAATACAAAAAAACAATATAAACCTATTGTCTTACTATCTTTGTACTTACAACTTGGAAACAGAAGATTAGAAAGCTGGAGATAGAGAAATCACTCTCAGAGCCGAGAGGGTCAGACACAAGACAAAGAACAAAGAACTCACACTCAAAACTTCCCTCCACCCAGATTGGAAAAAGTCTTGTTTCCTGATTGGTCCTCTGGTCAGGTGTTTCAGGTTCCCTGTGTTAACCCTTTACAGGTAAAAGAACATTAACCCTTAGCTATCTGTTTATGACAGCCTGGCTCAGCAGGACAGTGTAAGAGAACCCAAGCTGGTGGAACAGGTGGGCTCAGTGATACACCAGTACATCAGGTGGCATCCCAGAGGAGGGAGAGGTCTATCACACAGGGCTGTGTCAGGGTTCCAAAGAGCAACACCTCTGACATTTGTCTATAATAGGCTTCTTACCCTGTAACACGGACACAGCTGAGCACAGCGGTGCCTGGGCTCAAACTCACACAGGTTTCAGCACAGGCTGCTTCCTCAAGAAAGGGGCAAACAGATGGGAAGATGTTCTCAGAGACACAGGGAAACTAGGCTGGGTCCCAAGAGCTCCTTGGCTTCCCAAAAGAATGTAAGCTGGGCCAGTTCTGTTCCTCTATCTCCAGAGCAAAGCCTGTCTAACTTAGCTTGTAGTGAGACGCGAGACAGATGAGTGTACATGTGTGACAGCTGCATGTTATTTTAAAACTATTTTATGTAATACTTTTTGCTGTTTACTAATAAACCTATTTGTTTTAAGGAAGCTGATTGCTCTGGTCACAAGCACCCAAAGGGAAGCCACTGAGATGTCCCATCAGAGCTACTTAGTGATAAGCATTAGCATAGATGGGGTGTTGTTCCCAAATCCAAGAGTGGGACAATTGTGAGATTCCCCCCAAGGCAAGATAGGACCTGGTTTAGAGGATAAAGAAACCATATATTCCAGTGTCAAGGCTGATTCCCCACTCTGGCACTCTGAGTGCAGAAGGGAGGCCCACAAGGACTTTAAAAAATGAATACAGATCCTCCTGGCTTGGTTAGTAGTGCTGCCACCACCCAAGTGCAGAACCCCTTGGAGAGCACAGGAAGGCGCATTTGGGAATTCCTTCTCGTGGGGCACCCTCAAGCCCTTTCATCCCTCCTCTGAGGAAGAGCTGAGAAAAGGGAAAAGAAAAAAAATCGGCTCTTGCTACCAGCTAACTGAAAAACAGGTGCACAGACCTCATAAAATACAGAAATCCTGACAGAAATCCTTCCTCTTCCTAGGCACAGGACAGTAGCAGAAAAATATGACTTGGACCTTAAAGAGGTAAGAACTCTTCTACACGTTGTGCTGTCACATGTAAAACCATCCCATCCTTTTGTGGCATCCTCCTAAACTACAGCAGAAGGTGGCTGGGATTTCAATGGGGTAATTCTGCCTAGTTGAAAAGAAATAAAAAAAAGATCAAGCTCACTTGACGGTTCTGGGTTCAGATCAGGATTTATTATTATTTTGCCAGTGTACCTGGGATGGGAAGGACACAAAGCAGGACATGATGCGCTTACAGGCTAAAATAGGCCTTTGGAGGTATCTGGTGCACTTGGCTGCACTGAAGCCGTGTCCCAGCTATATGGGCCTGGGGTGGGATGGGACACAGGAGCTGGCTATACAGGGATCACTCACTCAGCGCTTAGTAGTAATATCTAGCACTTGTCCTCAGTACATCTCAAAGTGCTTTAAAAGGCAGTCAGTGTCAGCACCCTCATTTTACATATGGGGAAACTGAGGCACAGGGTGATGAAGATACTTGGCCAAGATCACCCAACAGACTAGGGGCAGAGCCAGGATTAGAACCTAAGTCTTATCCGATGCTCTATCTGCTAGATCACACTGCCTCTCTACGTGCAGGCACCTCTGGGTGGGATGCCTCTGGCAGCTGTTTAACCACACTTTGAAATTGTGCACATGATTTTGAGGCAAGAAATGAAGCAACTGTCAGGCCAGCATCGTAGCAAGTATCTCAGGAATAACTTTACTGAAGTCAGGGGAGTTGGATGTCTTGAGGAGCATAGCAGTTGTTCTCCCCCTAGGGCTACCAGTAGCCATCCAGCGGCTAACCTCTGGGAAATCCTTACATTGTTTTCCCCATTTGTCTTTGACAGAGAATCCCATTGGACGATGGGCCTGACTCTGCCACAGCCTCACACCTCATGACGACTTATAAACCTGTGAAAAGTGGGTGCAAATGCTACCAGATCCAAAGAGATGAATTTTACACACGTGTGAATGATGGCATGGGTGCAGGGCCAGTGTGAACAAGCCCCCTCAGTCTTTATTTGGGATCCTCTTTCTCTGGAACCTCTGGACTATCCTTCTGCGGATCTGCTTGGTCTTCACGCTGTACACGATGGGGTTCATCACGGGTGGGACCAGCACATAGACATCGGCCATGAGGACGGGAATGAGGGGAGAGGCACTTTCCTTGAAACGATGGATCATGGAGATGCCAATCATGGGTATGTAGAAGATCAGGACGGCACAGATGTGGGAAACGCAGGTGTTCAGAGCCTTGAGGCGCTCCTCCTTGGATGCAGTGCTCAACACAGTCATAACGATCATGACATAGGATAGTACAATGAGCAGCGCATCTAAGCCCATCGTGGTGATGACCACAAACAAGCCATAGATGCTGTTGATCATCCTGTTGGAGCAGGCCAGCTTCATGACATCCTGGTGCAGGCAGAAGGAGTGGGAGAGGACATTGGGAAGACAATACCGCAGCCGCCGGAGGAGAATAGGGGTTGGCATTACCATGACCACGCTCCTTGCCATGAGAACCAGCCCTATCCTGGCAACAGTGGCGTTGGTTAAGATTGAGGCATACCTCAGGGGCTTGTGAATGGCCACAAAGCGGTCAAAGGCCATGGCCAGCAACACGGCTGACTCCATGACAGAGAAGGTGTGGATGAAGTACAGCTGGGCGAAGCAAGCATCGGCATTAACCTTCCTGGAATTAAGCAGGAAGATGCTCAGCATTGTGGGCAGTGTGGAAGCTGACAGGCCCAGGTCGGTGAGTGCCAGCATGCTCAGGAAATAGTACATGGGCTGGTGGAGGCTCAGCTCCACCCGTATAATGAACAGGATGGTGCAGTTCCCTAGGACTGCCACAATATACAAGGAGCACAAAGGGATGGCTAGCCAGCCGTGTGCTTGTTCCAGCCCTGGTATGCCCACCAGGAGGAATACTGCAGGGCTGGCTGAGGTGTGATTGAAAGCTGCCATGCTGCCGCGCCCGGGTCAGCGACACCGTTGCCTAGAACGAGAAGCAATTTTGTTATTAAAGCCGTGACTGGGTGCCACAGAATCTATTCACAACATAGTACAAGTCCTTGAGCCAAACTCTTCCCAGGTGTACCTCCACTGATTCCCAAGCAGTTGCTGCAGCAGTGAATTTGGGATTCGCTGTTACTGGAGAGAGAGAAAAAAAAACACCTTTTCCCTTTTAGAAAGGCATCTTGTTTAGTTTTGACTAGCTGCAAGGACCTTGCAATCTCTCTTTGTTGTATGAAGTTGTGCATTCTGTGCATCACTTATGATTTCTCCTGAGGCAGCAAAACCCCACCCTGTCATTGGCTAACTGACTCCATCACTGCTTCTTGGGAACTATAGATCAGAGCTGTGTACTTCTAACGTACCACAGCTTCAATCAAGTTAATACATCTCTATCGTCTCATTCCAGAGCTCACACACCTTTCACCGGGGGTCGACTCCTGAGGTCCCTACTCAGGAGAAACTTCCACTGCAATCCATGGGAGTAAGGACTCAGTGACCACCGAGAGAGGGTTTTGGAGCTGGCCCAGTGACACAGATGAGCCTCATCCTTACCCCTGAAAGACTGTTCAGCATTGGTGAATGGGTGCTGAGAAGGTACCGAACATACACTGTGGGTTCAAAGGTAGATGCCAGAAGCTAGGCACCCAAATCTGCATTTAGACACCCAGTTAAATCAGCCCTATTGGCAGAAGTGCGGCACCCTCACAGCTCCCAGTGGCTTCTTGGAGTGGACCTGGCAGTGTTCTTTGTACTGTTGGCCTATGGGGAGCAGTTGCTTTCTTCCCTCCCTGCCCCACTACTTCCAGCACACACATATCCACCTCCTCCCCCTCACTCTTTCACAGTCCGTGCACACAATTGACTCTTTTCAAAGGAAACCAATTTGCATGGAGAACCTGAAACAGCAAGTTCGGCCTTTATTGCAAACTCTTGGTTTCAGTGAAAGCTGCAGATGGGGTCATCCTGGGTGGGCTCAGTTCTCCTCTCATATGCTACGAGCGATCCCACTGAAGTCAAAGTAGCTGCACCAATGGACAGGTCCTGCAGCAGTGTTCCAAGACCCTCCTGGGGACTTTTGGGGACTACACTCCTAGCAGTAGCAGCTTACGCCTTTTTTCACACACTGTAACATCCTGGTTGGCACCAACGTAAGGGAATGGAGTGTCAGAACCTCTGGACTGAAACTACCATCCCCCTGTAGCCCAGTGGGCCAGCTTGCCTCTGTTACGTTCGCTTTGCATTATACAGTACAAGCTTCGTTAGCCTGCACTTTAATATCCAGAAAACTCAGTTAACCAGCATCTGGGGCTGGAGCACTTGCAGGGTCCCAGCACTCAGTAACTCCTCCTCCCCCCTCCTACAGCTTCTGAAACACCAGAAATAAGCTCAGGATGAAGGGAGAGGACCTGGGGCAGGGATGTTCGAGGGAAGAGGCAGGGCGGCTGCAGAATACCACGACTGGGGGCTGGGAGCACAGCACTGCAGCTGGCAGCAGGACCAGGTGTGCAGCTCCATGGCTGTAGGGGGGTTTATCCAGAGCGATATCAGCCAACCATAGAACATGAACTGACACCAGGTTTCGGTCAGAACATCTGACCGGAAGGATGCAATGATAATGGATTGATGTACATGATAATGGGGTGAAATCATAAATACACTAACCTATAGAAGAAGGACATCTTAACATTACAAAACCTAATTTTACCATACTAATTCCCCCCCTACTGTTACTCACACCTTCTTGTCAACTGTTTGAAATGGGCCACCCACATTACCACTACAAAAGTCATTTTTCCTCCCTTGGTATTCTACTGTTATTTGAATTGTCTCATAGACTGAACCTCCCCCCCCCCAATCTGGTAAGGCAATTCCCATCTTTTCGTGTACAATGTATAATATATAAATATACCTGCTACTGTATTTTCACTCCATGCATCTGATGAAGTGGGTTCTAGCCCACAAAAGCTTATGCCCAAATAAATTTTTTAGTCTCTAATGTGCCACAAGGACTCCTCGTTGCATCCCAGGGCAGCTGGGGAGAGAGAGGTAGACCTTGGCAAGGGCCAGAGTGGTGGCCACTGGTGAAGATGAGAATGGTGACAGGGATGAGGAAGATAATGGTTAATGTTTCAGGTTGTTCTACAAGAGATAGTGTCGGTATGGATATTCACATGTACTATCTGTATTATCTCTATCTACCTTACTGTGCTTGTGTCTTGGCTCAATGCATTTGTAAATATAAAAGAGTTGCTATAGTGTAAGTGTTGCACCTGTGCACATCGGGGGTGCCCAGTCATATAAGAACTTTAATAAGAATCTGACTGAGCCTAATCTTGGGATAAGAACCTGTCAACCCTCAAAGTGATAAGTTGGAATTTAATTCATAATCTTTAGACCAGCTTACACTCCAAAATAATAAATCCAGGGTCCCACTTCACTATGACCCATTGTGAATATAAGACGATGCACCGGCTTTTTGCGCTCTTTTCCTCTCCCTTTCACTGGCTATGATGCCAAGCATCTTCACTTCCTCTCTCCTTAGATTTACTCCTGCACAGCCTTCAGATTCATCTTCCTAACTGGAGTTTCTCCTTCCGACTGTATTGTCTGAATTCGCTGCTGGAGGTAGAGCGAGCACTGCAGTCTGCTGAATGGTTTTCTGTGTTCTTAGTGTATGTGACTGGCAGGTGTATCAACACTCTGCAAATCTGGTGTCAAACCAGGAAAGGCAATGGCACTGTTCCAGTTTTACACCAATGTAGGTGAGATCAGTCTCTGACCTCTATTTTTATATCAGTGTAAAATCACTGCTGGTAACATCTGAGGGTGACACAAAGATTGGTGAGGCAGTAAATAATGAGGTGAGGGCACCACCCCACAGAGCCATCCGGGCAAGCTGGACCCATTCGAAAAACATGCATCTGAATACGGCCAAAAGCAAAGAGAGACATCTCGGACCAAGGAATTCAGGCAGGCCTACCGAACGGGGGACGATATTCTGGGAGGCAGTGACTCTGAAAGGGATTATGGGGTCATAGTGGACAAACGACTGAGCATGAGCTCCAGGGTGATGCTAGGGATGATGTGATCATTGGATATATGAACAGGGTAGTGATTAGGGTGCAGGGAGGGGATTTTACCTCTAGTGAGCATTGGTGAGACCGACACTGGGATGTTGCATCCAGTTCTGGTGCCATCATTTTTAAAAGGATGTTGACTAATTAGAGAGGGTGCTGAAAAGAGCCACATAAATGATTTCAGGGACAGAGAAAATGCCTCATGAGAGAGACTTAAAGAACTCAGTCCGCTCATCTTATTGAAAAGGAGAGCTGCGTAAGGACCTTTCTGGGGAGAACATGAAGGGTACTAATGGGCTCTTTAATCTAGCGGAGAAAACAGAACAAGAATCCCTGGCTGGAAGCTGAATTCAGACACGCTGAAATTAGACAAACAGGGATAGAGATGAACCATAGGAACAAACTCACACAGGAAGTGATGAATTTTCCATCTCTCAATGTCTTCACATCAAGACCGGACACCTTTCTGGAAGGTGTTTTAGCCAAGCAAATGTTTTGGTTTAGTCAAATGCAAGTTATTGGTTCCCACCCACAGCTGTAAACTCTCCTAGACAGACATTATAAGTCTAATGCAGGAATTACCATGTGGAATTCTACGCTTTGGGGTAGGCAGGAGGTAAGACCAGATTATTGTTTATAATAAATTTTGATCTCACTCTGTTCAATATTAGACCAGATATTAGACCAAACTAGATTTGAACGATCGTGACCTTATTTCATTTGCTATGTGAACACAGAATATACTCCTGACCAGTGAGATGTGCATACTTGGTATCTTGTGGACACCGTGCTCTTCCGCAGTAGGATCATGGAAAGTATGTAGGGGAACCCTGATTTCAGACATTCAGGGTGAAACCCTAATAGCAGGCTTGAGAATTGACACTGCATAAGGAATTTTCTCAAAGTCCCTTTTCAAGCTTTGTGAGTGCTTGACCTTCCCTTAAGCATCTTAATCCATTAATGAAGCCTCACGATACACCTGTGAGACTGGTGAGTCAGTAGCATTAGTCCCACTTTTAGAACTGTACAAGATTCAAGGTATTCTGGGGCAGCTTCTCCCTTCCATCACGCTAGTATAAATCTGGAGTCAAACCAGGAAAGACAATGTCAGATGTACCCCAGTGTAACTGAGCTCAGAATACAACCCATGTATTGCACAGACCCATTTATTGCTCCGGAGGAACTGACATACTCACCAAATTCAGGCATGAACAGAGAGCAGGAAATGGGGATGGTCTTCACCAGACAGGGGTGAGATGCACTGTAGGGTTTTCATGCAGAGCATGCCTTGCCTGTCAGGCTCTCCCAGGAACACTGTTATATGGGTTTCCTCAAAAACTCCCCAGGGGCTGCTGATCATCTGGGAACAAAACATTTCTGTGTGTTCTTTAACCCTATAAGTGCTGCACACCAAACTCCAGATCTTTAGCTAGTGCTAATCAGCGTAGCTCCATTGACCTCCATGGAGCTGCACCTGAGTGCACCCATTGACACGAGTGGTGCTACACTTGTTTACACCAGCTAAGGGTCTGATCCTTGGAGCTCAACAGAACTACATCAGGTTACACCAGCTGATGATCTGATCCATTGATATCACTGGAGCTAGGCCAATTTACACCGGTAAAGTATCTGGTCCGTTGACATCAGTGGTGCTACATGCAGTTACGCCAGCTGAGGATCTGGACCCAAACTATTAAACCATAGTAAGGGCATCTATATCCTTTAATGTGCTATGTTCTTAGTTGTCAATTCTCAGTGTTCTCCTCCAATCTCATAAACAGATGGTTAAGGGTTAATGTCTCTTTTACCTGTAAAGGGTTAACTAGTTCAGTAAACGTGGAACACCTGACCAGAGCACCAATCAGGAGACAAGATTCTTTCAAATCTTGGTGGAGGGAAGCCTTTGTTTGTGGGGTTTTTTTGTGTTTGTTCTCTCTGGGGGCTAGGAGAGGCCAGACATGCATCCAGGTTCCTCCAATCTTTCTGAAAAAGTCTCTTCTGCTAAATTTAGTAAGTACTAGTTAGAAAGGCGGTTTAGTCTTTTGATTAGTTTTCTTTATTTGCAAATGTGTATTTTGCTGGAAGGATTGTATTTCTGTTTGCAGCAACTTATATTTGTGCTGGGGGGAGGATTCTCTCTAGTCTCTATAAGCTGAAAGACCCCTTAACATCTTCCATCTTGATTTTACAGAGATAATTTTTACTTTTTTTCTTTCTTTTATTAAAAGCTTTTCTTTTTAAGAACCTGACTGATTTTTTTTATTCTTGTGTAAGACTCAAGGGGAGGGGGTCTGCACTCACCAGGGAATTGGTGGGAGAAAGGAGAGAAGGGGAGAGGAAAAGCCTGATTTCTCTCTGTGTTAGGAATCTGTCTCTCTCAGGGAGTGCTATCACCCTTATATCGGGTAAGCTGGTGAAAAGTAGCCAGCTGTTGCAAGCCAAACACATAGCAGTGACATGCATGCATGGGGCGATAAGCCATTACCCCACCATCCCAGTTGGGGAGGAGGGAGTCTGAAGAGCAGCCTGAGACCGCAAAGGAACTTGGGGACCTGGGCAGAGAGGGTCATGGGGTAAGGCCCACTAGCTCAAAGAATAGGGGCATGGCCTGAGATGGATATAGGCATTATGCCTGTGGGGAATTAGGACATATAACTGCCAGTACCCTAATGTGCAGGAGCCCATGCAGTGCAATCTAGGGGATCATGAAGATCTTTGCATCTTGATAAACTTTGTGGGAGTAGCAATGGTCCCCTGTAGAGTCACGCGGCCAGTTAGGAAGTGCCGTCAGGCTGGTCTCTGGGAAAATAGTGGGGCAGGACCAGCTGTCTCGTGCCAAGCGCACCAGAATAACCTGTGTACATGGTGCTGTCAATTATTATCCTACCATCCCTGTACAAACTGAGGTCCAGGGGAATACCACAAGGGTAACGGTGGGGTAGTCCTGAAACGCCCATATTTGGTCCTTATAGGATGAGACATCCCAGTATTTGGAGGGGTACGCCCCATAGATGAGTCAGAGGAGGATAGTAACCTCGTGATTGATACAATGACCCCAGTAACTAGCCCTCTCCTGGTCTTCTGTGAATTAGCCCAGGACTTGTTCTCTATGCCTGGGAAGCTCCAGAAGAATAGGCCAGAAAGGAGGACAGACAAGAGGCTGGGAATCAGGATCCTGGCCTAGAACCAAAAGGCTGCGCTTGTGGGGAAGAATTCATGTCCAGCTGGCAGAGGGGCAACACAGAGGGTCAATAAGCTGGACCCAGTGCCACGGAGACCAAACCTGAGAGGGAAACAGAAGTAGGTCCTCTTGAATTTGGGCATATTGGACCCTCACTTGAGACTTTGGGGCAGGATCAAACCAATGATCCACTGTACAATAAGATTAGAAAAGAGGTAGTTGAGGTGAATGGGCTCCTGGTGGAGGGGAAAACCAAAGGCCCAGGGCCATATTTCATGATAAAAAGGGATCTGCTATGTAGGGTAGTCCTACCACAAGAGCAAGAGGTGGAGCAGCTGTTGGTACCTCGAAGGCACCAGAGAGCAGTGTTGGACCTAGCTAATAGTCATGTGTTTGGAGGACACCTAGGGATAGATAAAACCCCCAATCAAATCCTATGGATGTTCTTTTGGCCGGGAGTTTATATGGCAGTCTGACAATATTGCACCTCCTGCCCAAAATGTCAATTGCATGGCCTCCGACTGCACTTAAGGGGCCCTTTAGTACCTCTGCCAATTATCAAAGTCTCATTCAAGAGGATAGCCATGGCTGATAGGCCCACTGGAGAAGTCAACCTGGGGCCATCAGAGTGTGCTCGTTTTTCTGGACTATGCCACCTGGTACCCAAAAGCTGCACCCCTACAAAACACAACGTCCAAGATGATAGCTAAGGAATTACTCCAAATTTTCTCTAGGGTAGGGATATCCAAAGAGATCTTGATGGATCAAGGAACCCCCTTCATGTCAAAATTGATGAAGGACTTGTGTGCAATGCTAAACATATGGGCCCTAAGAATGTCAGTCTACCACCCACAGACCAATGGCCTTGTTCAACATTTTAATAGGACACTGAAGAAAATGATATGTAAAGTGGTGAGCCAGGATGGGAAGAACTGGGATACCTTACTACCCTACCTGATCTTTGTTAGAATGGAGGTTCCCCAGACTTCAGCCAAGTTTTCCCTTTTCAAACTGTTATATGGTCGCCACGCCTGAGGCATACTGGACATTGCCAAGGAGGGCTTTGAAGAACAGTCTAACCAGGAAAGAAGCATCATTGAGCATGTGATGCAGATGAAAGATAGGATAGCCCAAGTCACCCCCATAGTGCGGGAACACATGGAGAAGGCACAAGAGGCCCAAGAGACCTATTACAATCGCCAAGCAATGACCCGAAAATTCCAAGTGGGAAATCGGGTAATGGTGCTGATGCCCACTGCTGAGAGCAAGCTCCTGGCCAGATGGCAGGGACCATATGAAGTAACAGAAGCCATTGGAGAGGTCATCTGTAAGGGATTTTACGAACACACGTCTTATGAATGACCAATTATATGAACCATGTTTCCTGATGGAAAAGAAATCACATAATGAAGGTGATGTTGATGAAGAACAAACTGATATCCCTTCACCCCCCAAATGCCTTCAGTGCTTTGGAAATCATTTTGCAGTGGTTTTGAAGAACAAGAAGAAAGCAATGCACTGCATCATACTGCAACTTATGCACTGATCTACTGCAATTTTGAGACGCTCAATGTTGTGAACTTTCGATTTTGTGAACTGATCAATCCGCAATTAATCTGTCAAACAGGGGATCTACTGTACAAGGGCAAAGAACCATCACAACTTATTTTAAGAACCAGTGTCAGCTAACAGCTTTCCAAAGAGTAAATTCAGATTTACTATCTGTTTTAGGAGTTAAAATCTGCTAGCCGTAAAGTTAGTTTAAAAAGTATTGAAGTTAAACAAGTATTTGCTGTAAAACATGGACCTATCTAATCTACCTATTTATCTATCCTAATACACTGCCCTAGCTATCTAATCTATCTATCTATCCTAATACACCCCCCATCCATCTATCTATCTATCTATCTATCCTAATACACACCCCTATCTATCTATCTATCTATCTACCTATCTACCTATCTATCTATCTATCTACCCTAATACACCCCCTATCTAGGGTGATCAGATAGCAAATGTGAAAAATCAGGATCAGCAGTGGGGGGTAATAGGAGCCTATATAAGAAAAAGACCCCAAAATGGGGACTGTCCCTTTAAAATCAGGACATCTGGTCACCCTACCCCTATCTAATCTATCTATCTATCTATCTAACCTAATACACCCCCGTCTATCTATCTATCTATCTATCTATCTATCTAAATACACCCCCTATTTATCTAATCTATCTATCTATCCTAGTACACCCCCATCTATCTAATCTCTCTATCCTAATACACCCCCATCTATCTATCTATCCTACTACAGCCCCCTATCTATCTATGTATCTCTCTCTCTCTCTTCATACACATCATCTCACTCTACCTCCCCCTTCCCCCGCCCATATATACCTAGCTAGCTGGCCAGATCCTCAGCTGCTTTAAAGGGGTGTAGCTCCAGTGTTTTCAGTGGAGCTCCCTCAGTTTACACCCACTGGACGTGTTGTGTGTTTGCACACAGAGCACAGTCCAGAGGATGGCAAGACCTGTGGAAAGTTAATATTCAGATGTGGCGGGGGCGGGGGGGTTCTAAACTTAGAAGCATGTTGCTGTGTGGAAAGAGACAGAGCTGCAGATTTTCCCTGCGGGCTGGAGTTGCCCAAGGGCCGTGCGTTGGAGGAGCTATAAATACTGGCATGCTCTGAGCCTGGCATCCCCGGGAAGTTACCTTCAAGCCTCGCAGCTAATGCCGAACGGTGCTGAGCAGGTGACTGAGAAGCCTCTGGATCTCCAGTTCCCTGAGGCAGCACAGATACTGTCGTCATGGCTGAGAAGTGAGTTGGATGCATGCTGTAGCAATGTGCTTCTCGTGGCACAGGTAGATGAAAAATGTTCCCCATAACTCGGTTTAGCTGAGCCCAGGCGGGGCAATGTATTGAACAGAAAATGTCTCTCTCCATCTCCAGTACTTATATGGCCCCAGCACTAGAGTAGCTGAGAGCCTCATGGTCTTAGATGGATGGAGCCTCACTCACCCCAGTTATAACCAATGTACACTTGGGGAAAGTATCAGAGGGTAGCCGTGTTAGTCTGGATCTGTAAAAGCAGCAAAGAATCCTGTGGCACCTTATAGACTAACAGACGTTTTGGAGCATGAGCTTTCGTGGGTGAATACCCACTTCCTCAGATGCATGTAATGGAAATATCCAGGGGCAGGTATATATATGTGTGCTAGCAAGCAAGCTAGAGATAACGAGGTCAGTTTAATCAGGGAGGATGAGGCCCTGTTCTAGCAGTTGATGTGTGAAAACCAAGAGAGGAGAAACTGGTTCTGTAATTGGCAAGCCATTCACAGTCTTTGTTCAATCCTGAGCTGATGGTGTCAAATTTGCAGTTTCTCCTCTCTTGGTTTTCACACATCAACTGCTAGAACAGGGCCTCATCCTCCCTGATTAAACTGACCTCGTTATCTCTAGCTTGCTTGCTAGCACACATATATATACCTGCCCCTGGATATTTCCATTACATGCATCTGAGGAAGTGGGTATTCACCCACGAAAGCTCATGCTCCAAAACGTCTGTTAGTCTATAAGGTGCCACAGGATTCTTTGCTGCTCTCACTTGGGGAAACTGAGGCACAGGGAGACCAATGACTAAATGACCTGCCATGGTCACATAAGGAGTGTGTAGCAAAGCTAGCAATTCAACAAGCTCTTCTGAGTCCCACCCTGGTGCCCTAACCACTGGACCATCATTTCTGAGCCTTTGGGTATATTTAAAGAGAGGTAAAAGCAGCAAAGAACCCTGTGGCACCTTATAGACTAACAGACGTTTTGGAGCTAGACCTTTCGTGGGTGAATACCCACTTTGTCAGATGCATGTAGTGGAAATTTCCAGGGGCAGGTATATATATGCAGGCAAGCTAGAGATAATGAGGTAGTTCAATCAGGGAGGATGAGGCCCTGTTCTAGCAGTTGAGGTGTGAAAACCAAAGGAGGAGAAACTGGTTTTGTAATTGGCAAGCCATTCACAGTCTTTGTTTAATCCTGAGCTGATGGTGTCAAATTTGCAGATGAACTGAAGCTCAGCAGTTTCTCTTTGAAGTCTGGTCCTGAAGATTTTTTGCTGCAAGATGGCCACCTTAAGGTCTGCTATAGTGTGGCCGGGGAGGTTGAAGTGTTCTCCTGCAGGTTTTTGTATATTGCCATTCCTAATATCTGATTTGTGTCCGTTTATCCTTTTCTGTAGTGACTGTCCAGTTTGGCCGATGTACATAGCAGAGGGGCATTGCTGACATATGATGGCGTATATTACATTGGTGGACGTGCAGGTGAATGAACCGGTGATGGTGTGGCTGATCTGGTTAGGTCCTGTGATGGTGTCGCTGGTGTAGATATGTGGGCAGAGTTGGCATCGAGGTTTGTTGCATGGATTGGTTCCTGAGCTAGAGTTACTATGGTGCGGTGTGCAGTTACTGGTGAGAATTTGTTTCAGGTTGGCAGGTTGCCTGTGGGCGAGGACTGGCCTGCCACCCAAGGCCTGTGAAAGTGTGGGATCATTGTCCAGGATGGGTTATAGATCCCTGATGATGCGTTGGAGAGGTTTTAGCTGGGGACTGTATGTGATGGCCAGTGGAGTCCTGTTGGTTTCTTTCTTGGGTTTGTCTTGCAGTAGGAGGCTTCTGGGTACACATCTGGCTCTGTTGATCTGTTTCCTTATTTCCTCGTGCGGGTATTGTAGTTTTGAGAATGCTTGGTGGAGATTTTGTAGGTGTTGGTCTCTATCTGAGGGGTTAGAGCAGATGCGGTTGTACCTCAGTGCTTGGCTGTAGACAATGGATCGTGTGATGTGTTCGGGATGGAAGCTGGAGGCATGAAGGTAGGCATAGCAGTCGGTAGGTTTTCGGTATAGGATGGTGGTAATGTGACCATCACTTATTTGCACCGTGGTGTCTAGGAAGTGGACCTCCAGTGTAGATTGGTCCAGGCTGAGGTTGATGGTGGGGTGGAAGCTGCTGTAATCGTGATGGAATTTTTCCAGAGACTCCTTCCCATGGGTCCAGATGATGAAGATGTCATCAATGTAGCGTAGGTAGAGAAGGGGCGTGAGTGAACGAGAGCTGAGGAAGCGTTGTTCCAGGTCGGCCATAAAAATATTGGCATATTGTGGGGCCATGCGGGTGCCCATAGCGGTGCCACTGATCTGGAGATATATATTGTCATCAAATTTGAAATAGTTGTATGTGAGGATAAAGGCACAGAGCTCAGCAGCCAGTTGTACTGTGGCATCATCAGGGATACCGTTCCTGACAGCTTGTATTCTATCTGTGTGTGGGATGTTTGTGTAGAGAGCCTCTACATCCATGGTGGCTAGGATGGTGTTTTCTAGAAAGTCACCAATGCATTGTAGTTTCCTCAGGAAAGCAGTGGTGTCACGGAGATAGCTGGGAGTGCTGGTGGCATAGGGTCTGAGTAGAGAGTCCACATATCCAGACAGTCCTTCAGTGAGAGTGCCAATGCCCGAGATGATGAGGCGTCCAGGATTTCCGGGTTTGTGGATCTTGGATAGTAGATAGAATAACCCTGATCGAGGCTCTAAGGGTATGTTGATTTCTTCTGGTGTTAGTGTAGGGAGTGTCCTGAGTAGATGCTGTAGTTTCTTAGTGTATTCCTCAGTGGGATCTGAGGGAAGTGGCCTGTAGAATTTGGTGTTGGAGAGTTGTCTGGCTGCCTCCTTTTGATAGTCAGACCTGTTCATGATGACAACAGCACCTCCTTTATCAGCCTCTTTGATGATAATGTCTGGGTGGTTTCTGAGGCTGTGGATGGCATTGCGTTCTGCACGACTTAGGTTATGAGGCAAGTGGTGTTGTTTTTCCACAATTTCTACCTGTGCACGTCGGCGGAAGCATTCAATGTAGAGTTCCAGACTGTCATTTCGACCCTCAGGAGGAGTCCATGTGGAGTTCTTCTTCTTGTGCTGTTGGTGGGAGGGCACCTGTGTATCAGTGCACTGTTCAGTGTTGTCCTGAAAGTATTCTTTGAGTCGGAGACGGCGAAAGTAGGCCTCCAGATTGCCACAGAACTGTATCATGTTGGTGGGGGTGGCAGGGCAGAAAAAGAGTCCCCGAGATAGGACAGACTTTTCTTCTGGGCTGAGTATGTAGTTGGATAGATTGACGATATTGCTGGGTGGGTTGGGGGTACCACGGTTGTGGCCCCATGAGGCAGGTAGGAGTTTAGACAGCTTACAGTCCTTTTTCCTTTATAGAGAGGTGAAGTGAGTAATGTAGATCTCCTGTCTTATTTTAGTGAAGTCCGTCTGTATGGAAGTTTGGTTATTAATGAGAGTCTCCAGGCTGGAGAGCTCTTTTTTGATGTTTTCCTGTTTGCTGTATAGGATGCTGATCAGGTGGTTCCTCAGTTTCTTTGATAGAGTATGGCATAATCTCTCACTGTGGTCTGTGTAGTATGTAGATAGCAGCAAAAAAACTTCAGGACCAGACTTCAAAGAGAAACTGCTGAGCTTCAGTTCATCTGCAAATTTGACACCATCAGCTCAGGATTAAACAAAGACTGTGAATGGCTTGCCAATTACAAAACCAGTTTCTCCTCCCTTGGTTTTCACACCTCAACTGCTAGAACAGGGCCTCATCCTCCCTGATTGAACTACCTCATTATCTCTAGCTTGCCTGCATATATATACCTGCCCTTGGAAATTTCCACTACATGCATCTGACGAAGCGGGTATTCACCCACGAAAGCTCATGCTCCAAAACGTCTGTTAGTCTATAAGGTGCCACAGGATTCTTTGCTGCTTTTACAGATCCAGACTAACACGGCTACCCCTCTGATACTTAAAGAGAGGTGTGGCCCGTGCACTATCGGTGCCATGTGTTATAGCCTGTGTAATGTATAGCACATGGCAGACTTTCTCGCATAGGAGATCAGTCAGCTCGCATGGCTAGAAAGTCATCCCTGGCACTCCCACCTTGCTTTCTGACTTTCCTGCCCTCAGCATTCTGGGGCAGCGATAGTGGATTGAAATAGCATGGGGGGGGTCACTCTCACAGGGAGCAGAAGGGGGCCCTCCTCTGTGTTATTACTGTGTTATTAGCAAAGACGGGGGCCTGTGCTCCCCTCGCACCACTTCCTTTAACCAGCGGATGAATGAGCATGGAATACAAATTAAATCCCACCTGATTAACTGAGATAGCGCTGGTTGGAAAAGAACGAGTTTGATTATTTAATCATACCTGAAATGTATTTCGAAAGTTAACTTATTCTGATAGGCCACAGTGTGTACCTTGTCTATTGTATTCATAACATATACTGTCTGTAGATGGATACAGTGGATGGGTCTGGTGATTAGACTGATCGATAGATAGATAGATGATAAGCTCATGCTTTGTTCAGTAATTTACGCTCTCACCAAATGAGAATGGCTATGTTCATAGCCATCAATCAAAACGTTTTCTGAAAAAATCTTTTTTTATTCATTGTTTCTTTCTTAGCATCTCAGTCCACCACCTCTGCCCAGGGGGTTGTGACAGTATTGTCCCTAGATAACATGCATTGCTGTCATTCATGCCCTAAAAGAGATCATTCTGTCTCTGCTTAACTGTGCCAGGAGAATGCAGGAAGCAGCTCTGGGATGGGAGGGGAAGCTAAGACAGACAGACAGAGAAATTAAATGCGCCCCCTCCGTCAAGGCCACCTAAGAATAACTTGCCACATACAGAAATGACAAGAAATGCAAAGTATGAGCTCTCACAGAGACAGCACGTCAGCCACACCCACCCCTGCAGGTTGACAGCGCTTGTCACATTTACCCAGTCTAGTGTGGCTGCACATAGTCGTGGTGTTCATAGAACTGTCCAAGAGAAAAACGCTATTGAAGAGCTACAGACCCAGCTCCACTGATGTCAATGGAGAGACTCCCCGTTGATTTCAGCAGAAGTTGGATCACACCCTCATTGAATCAGTGCCTCATAGATTTCAAGGCAGGCCAGAAGAGTCCATTTGCCTCATCTCCTCTGACCCCCTGCATAGCACAGGCCACAGAACTTCACCATCGATGGGTAATTATTTGTTAAGTGGGGATGGAGTGGTCAGGCTGGTAGATCTGTTTCTTCCCAGCACTAGACGCCTGAGGACTAGTTAGAGGCAGTGCAATCTCTGCTAACTAGCACCTGTTGCCTCTCATTACAGGGCCAGAAGCGTCTCTTGAAGTCTCATCTGGCACAGCAAATGCATCATGTTGCCCTTCAATGGCTCCTGCTTCAATCCCCCAACATTCCTCCTGATCGGCATCCCTGGGCTGGAAACCCTGCACGTCTGGATCTCCGTTCCCTTCTGCTCCATGTACGTCATCGCCATCCTGGGGAACTGCACCATCCTCTTCATCATCAAGACAGAGCCAAGCCTGCACCAGCCCATGTTCTACTTCCTCTCCATGCTGGCCGTCATCGACCTGGTCCTCTCCACCTCCACCATGCCCAAGCTGCTGGGCATCTTCTGGTTCAGTTACAGAGAGATCTGCTTGGACTCCTGCCTCCTCCAGATGTTTGTCATACACTCCTTCTCTGTCATGGAGTCTGGGATCTTCCTGGCCATGGCTTTCGACCGCTACGTCGCCATCTGCGACCCTCTGAGGCACAAGACCGTCTTGACCAACACGATAGTAGCCAAGATCGGGCTGGCGGCTATGATCCGGGGCGTGTTGTACATCTCCCCGCTGCCCCTACTTGTCCAACAGTACCAGTACTACAGGACCAACATCATTGCGCATTCCTACTGTGAGCACATGGCAGTTGTGATACTGGTGTGTGGGGATATCACCATCAGCAATCTCTATGGGCTGACTATTGGCTTTCTGGTGCTGCTCATGGATTCTCTGTTCATTGTCCTGTCCTACATCATGATCCTGCTGGCCATGTTCAGGCTGACCTCAGTTGATGCCCGTCTCAAGACCTTCAGCACCTGCATCTCCCACATCTGTGCCATACTGGCCTTCTACACACCCATTGCTGCCTCGTCGCTGACGCACCGGTTCGGCCAAAATGTGTCTCCTCACATCCACATCCTGCTGGCCAACTTCTACCTCCTGGTCCCACCCATGCTGAACCCCATTGTGTATGGGGCAAGGACCAAACAGATACGGCAGAGAGTGCTTAAGATGGTCTCTCTGAGTAGGCCTGGCCTCTGACCCCTAATCCTGAGAATAAGGACAGCTACATGAAGTGACTATCAGGTGGCAGGAAGGGTGGGGTGGCTAAAGATTTCTTTGAAAATCCCACCCAGGCTCATCAGTGTTTGTGAGGAGCACCTAGACAGATCAGAGGTGCCTTGTAGCAAGGCAGGAGTTCACTGGGTACGTGGGAAGAAAGGTACAACATCACTAAAGGGAATAAATTATATAAAGGCAAATTCCTGCCCTCAGAGGTCAAGGAGAGTTAGTGCCAGTTATCCCACCCCTGGAACTGGATATCCTGCTGGGGGAGCTCGAGTGGGGAGCCAGACAGAACTGGGATTCTCTCTCCACTCTATCTGTGTGATTTTGGTCCAGCATGTCTGAATGAAACCTCTTTCTCTTCAGGAAAGCCAGTGGCTATTTTCCACACTTACCTCTGTGGTCTTTTGATGTATTCAGTAGGTGGGTGAGTGACGGGGAGGGAAGGAGCATTACAAGGAACTCCTGGGGAGAGGCATGTCAGGGGGTGAGGGACAGTGCTGGTGTGTGCATACAAGTGAGGGTGTGAGGTTGACCTCTGAGTGTGGGATCCACAAAGGATGGAAGGCGAGGAGTTTGCAAGGGACAGAATCGCCTGCCCACCCACAGCTACCACAATCCCCAAGGTTTGGGCTTTCCCAGGGCTCAAGCTGCTGTGGGAGGCTGGAGGACGCTGACCCCGGCCCGCTCGGCCTGCTGGGCACAGAGACATGAAACGCACCCTTCCGGCCTGCAGTTTGGGATCCTTGAATCACCAACACTTCCCTTGATGCCCAGCACATGCTGGCCGAAGGGACGTGCACAGCAGCTTTCACTCCCCTCTCTCCTGCTGCCCTGGGGAAAGAGTCCCCACCAGCGGTCATGAGGCCCGTCCTCTTTTCCCCACATCCCCACCTTATGGCCTGGCACCGACCGAGGGCCCAATCCTTGCAGTGACAGGTGCGATTCTCCCCATGAGGCACAGTAGGACAAGATGGCGTATGTCAGCCCCAGGGCTATGCCGGCTCATGTTCTGGGTGACTCTTCCCTCCACCCCCCTCACACGTACCCCTTTCTCCTCTCATCCACTTCACTTACTCCAAGGTCTGTTTCTTCCTTCCCCTCATCTCCAGGCACTCCCAATGGCTGACCTCCCTAGCCCAAGTGCCCACTTGCTCCTGCTTAACCATCACCTCCCTCCTTTCTGGCACCTGCTTAACTGGTTCCTGGCCTGCTCTGCTCCCCCCAGCCCCAAGAAAGCTACCGTCTAACTCTTCTGCCTCTTCAAGTCCAGCCTCACCTCTCTCCTGTCATAACCATGGAAGTAGTGGGTCTGCCCTGCCTGTGAGAAGCTGGCTGTGTGATGTTATTGACATAAACGGTGACAGTATCAATCATTGTTGCAACCACTGTTATATATTTGCAGCAAATATTGTACAAAAGTTGTTGTGTGGGGTGTATATAAAAAGATTATGATTTGCTGGTTATGATTATGCTGTCTGTATAAGTAGCCTCAGTGAAGCATTTGGTTAGCTTCTTGAGAAAGGACTATTCTCAGTAAGTGCCCAATCAAGAAACACTTAACTGACAATGGATCTTGGGAGACACCAATCCACATCTGAGCTTTTCTGGGAACGTTCATACTAAAATGTAAACAAGCACATCGGCCTGTAAGGAACCAAGACTTGCATGGACATGTGACTTGTCCCTGTGACTCCAAACTCCATCTTGTAGCTGTGATTTTGCACAGGAGAACCAAGGGGTTTCCGCCCACGAGAGAAAGAACATAAAAGGCCCTGGAAACCCCTCCATTTTGTCTTCAATCCTGCTTCTTTCTTCTGGAGGAACCTTGCTACAAACTGAAGCTCTGAACAAAGGACTGAGTGACCCATCCCCGCTGTGGATGTTCCAGAGACTTGATTTGAGCCTGAAGTTTATTCTATCACTGCTACAAGTCTAAACCAAGAACTTTGCCATTACTGTATGTAATTGATTCCATTTAACCAATTTTAACTCTCATCTATATGTCTTTCTTTTTACGAATAAACCTATAGATTTTAGATTCTAAAGGATTGGCAACAGCGTGATTTGTGGGTAAGATCTGATTTGTATATTGACCTGGGTCTTGGACTTGGTCCCTTGGGATCAAGAGAACCTTTTTTCTTTTACTTGGGTGTTGTTTTTCATAACCATTCGTCCCCATAATGAGTGGCACTGGTGGTGATACTGGGAAACTGGAGTGTCTAAGGCAGGGGTAGGGAACCTAAGGCACACATGCCAAAGGTGGCACACAAGCTGATTTTCAGTGGCACTCACACTGCCAAGGTCCAAGCCACCAGTCCGGAGGGCTCTGCATTTTAATTTAAATTTAAATGAAGCTTCTTAAACATTTTAAAAACCTTATTTACTTTACATACAGCAATAGTTTAGTTATATACTATACACTTAGAGAAAGAGACCTTCTAAAAATGTTAAAATGTATTACTGGCACATGAAACCTTATATTAGAGTGAATAAATGAAGAGATCGGCACAACACTTCTGAAAGGTTGCTGACCCCTGGTCTAAGGGAAATGCTTGTGTGATTTATGGTTAGCCAGTGGGGTGAGACCAAAGTCCTCTCTGTCTGGCTGGTTTGGTTTGCCTTAGAGGTGGAAAACCACCAGCCTTGGCCTGTAACTGCCTCGCTCTAAGCAACTTGTCCAGAATTGATACTCTCAGTTGTGTCCCGCCAGAACCAGAATCATTACAGGCTGTAATTGGTTTAAGGCCTCTAGACTGAGAAACTGTTGCCATGGAACTCAGAGAAAGGCCTTATAACATCCCTTAACCGAGTCGTGCTAAGGAGAGCATGATGCATGCTGGGAACTTGGTTTAAAGGACTGGATTCTTGCTAATATACTTTGACGCTGATTGGGGTTGGGCCTCCAGGTGGTTTCAGGTAGATGCTGCCCTTGGAAAGTGCTGGTAGGGCTGCCAGACTAGCCTGAGTGGTTTTCAATGGATGAAGGAAGTTTAAAAACCAGAGAAGACCTGATGTGGGGAGGGACTGGTCTTTGGGGTTTGATGGGGTTTTTTAGTTTGCTCTGTGCCAGCCCAGTGCTGTAGGCAGCTTGGAATTCAGACTTTGCCTGCTGATCTGACAGCGGCCGCTGCTGGAATACAGTGACCAGTTCTGCTGCCTGCGCGCAAGAAGGACGTTGATCTGTTGGAGAGGGGTCAGAGAAGTGGGGGGAGAATGATTCAAGGAGTAGAAAACCTGCTTGATAGTGACAGACTCAGGAAGCTCTATCTGTTGAGATTCTCTACTTCAAACCCAGAGTGTTTGGGAGCAGTGCCCTGGCCTTGGTTGTGCAGGCTAGATGATCCCAATGGCCTGGGAATCTATGAATCTGTGAACTGGCTCCTCCGTTGCAGGAAACTTCCCCTGACACCCACACCTTGCTCCCACTCAGCCTCCAGCCTGACCTCAGGGAAAGCAGCCTGCCAGTGGAGGGAGCCAGGACCTAGGGAGCTGGAAGGATTGGGAATTGTATCATTCGTGGTTTGGCTTCCCAGACGGGAAGTCAGGCAGAGGAGGGCTGCATAGCTCATGTTGAAGATAGTTGGAACAGCCTCTCTGAAAGAGGATCTGCCTCTAATCAAGTGGTCCCCAAACTATGGGGGCCACAGAGGAAAGTTGGGGGGGGCATGGAGGAGTCTGGGCCAACCCTCATAGAGGGCGGGCAGGGAGCGTCACCCAGCCCTGCTTTACCCCCAGCTCTGCTCTGGCCTTGCTCCCAGCTGGGCCCCAGCCTCAGCTCCTGGCTCCCAGCCCAGCTGTGGTTCTGGCCCCACCCTCAGCCCCTTTACCCCAGTCCATGCTCCCCCACCCCCAGAGCCATGGCCCCAGTTGCTGAACAAGGATCTGGGTGGGAAGGGCAGGGACAGGAGTAGAGGGTGGCACCACGTGAAAAGGTTGGGGACCACTATTCTACCCCTTTGGGCTCGATGTGAGTACAGAGCCCCAGATGGCACCAGGAGCACTTCGACATTAACTACAATAACCTGAGTGCAGCTAAACGCTCCACCAGGGCTGAAACGCCCGGGAAACGTGGCAGACAAGCGGAAGAGATTTCAATAGTGCGTTACTCTGTACCTGCCTGGGACGGGTGCCAGTGAAAAGGAAGGCAATCAGAATGAAGCCTTCCTTGTGAGGATAGCAGGTTTGGCTGCACTTGACGTATCTAATAGTTCTCAGTTAACTCAGCCTGGGAAGGCTACCTATGAACCCATATTGAGGCGAGCTGCCCACCATGTAAAAATGAAACATATCAGTGAGATATTGTTAGCCTGAGGGTGCAAAAAGACAGTGCAGCTCGAGAGGAGTTTGTGACAGATCTGCAGCTGAAGGGTCAGTCTTGCTATTTTGGGTGGGCTTACAGCATCCCCAATAAGAGACCAGATTGTAATTAGAATCCAGAACAAAAAACACGGAGAAAAACTACTGGGGGACCCAGAATTAATCCTTGAGGAAGCAATTAGAATTTGCCAAGCAAGAGAAGTCCCCCAGTCCAGACTGAAGCCAACGGAGGGAGGACACTACTCTGACACTAGCGATATAATAGAGAAGCCGAAATACCACATGAAAAGAGACCTGTGGCAGAAAGGGATGCGGAGCTCAAAGTCTGACTCAAGCAGGACCAGCACATGCAGTGGCACATGCTGTGAAAACCCGCACAAGCCAGGACAATGTCCGGCATATGAGGGAAAGGCAAAAACAGCAACGGAGTCCATCTCTTTGCAAGAGTTTGCAAGCATGAACAGGCTCAGAGGAATTTTTCATAAGAGCAGTGGACACCACTGCAGCAGTGAATGGACTGTCAATCTGACAACAAATGGGATTGTATTCATCCTAAATTGGACACTGCGGTTTGGGGGGAGCTGGGGGAATTTGGCTGGTGCCTTTCTCTGTGTGATTCATGAGTGGCTCTGGGAAGGATAAATACCAGGGAGGGAGAGGAATTATTTAAGATCAGTACCAATGTGGACACAAGAACAAATGGATATAAAGTGGCCATCAGGAAGTTTAGACTTGAAATTAGACTACGGTTTCCAACCATCAGAGGAGTTAAGTTCTGGAACAGCCTTCCAAGGGGAGTAGTGGAGGAAAAAGACATATCTGGCTTCAAGACTAAGCTTGATAAGTTTATGGAGGGGATGGTTTGATGGGATAGCCTAATTTTGGCAATTAATTGATCTTTGTCTACTAGCGGTAAATTGCCTGTGATGGGATGTTGGGGTGGGATCTGAGTTGCTACAGAAAATTCTTTCCTGGTTGCTGGCTGGTGAGTCTTGCCCACATGCTCAGGGTTTGGCTGATCACCATATTTGGTGTCAGGAAGGAATTTTCCTCCAGAGCAGATTGGCAGAGGCCCTGGGGTTTTTTTGCCTTCCTCTGCAACGTGGGGCATGGGTCACTTGCTGGAGGATTCTCTGCACCTTGAAGTCTTTAAACCACGATTTGAGAACTACAATTACTCAGACATAGGTCAGGGGTTTGTTACAGGGGTGGGTGGGTGAGATTCTGTGGCCTGCGTTGTGCAGGAGGTCAGACTAGAAGATCATAATGGTCCCTTCTGACCTTAAAGTCTATGAGTCTATGCAATCCAGCTGGGTGTGGGGCTCCACATGCAGTTGTGCTGAGTGATCACAGCACCTGGAGGGGTTTGCTGCTTGTCACTAGCAAGGCATTGGGAGAAACAGCCCAGGCTGGAGACAGTTAAGGGGGCACAGCCATCCCACAGTCCCAGGCTGCACCCCAGGGATCCCGTCACACTCTCATTCCACTCCACCTTCTATCCCCACGAGTCCATCTTCCGCCCACTCCACTCCATTGAAATGGCTCTCAGTAAGGTCTCTGATGACCTCTTTGGGCCTGTCTACACTGAACTTGGGAGCGAGTCTCCCGGCCTGGGTAAAGAAACTTTCTCTAGCGAGGCTCAAGCTAGGGCGCTAAAAATAGCAGTGTGGATGTTATGGTGCAGGCTGCAGGTGGGGCTGTCAGGTTCACCCAACCCCTAGACTTCAGGGCCTGAGCACCAGCCCAAGCCAGGACACCCACATTGCGATTTTCAGCAGGCTTGAGACAATATTCTGTCCTCATCCTCCATGGCCACTCCACTGCTTTCAACATTATTGATCACGTCTTCCCTTGGTTTTCAGAATCCCACTTTGCCCTGTGTCTCTGGTCATTCCTTCCAGTACCTCTCCTCCCTCTCCCTCTTGCCACGAGGTCCCTCTGGGCTCAGTTCTTGCCTCTTTTCCTTCAGCACCCTCTCTCTGGGTGATCACATGCACTCATACAGCTTCCTCTGTCATCTCCGGGCTGGCAAACCAATCATTCATAGAATCATAGAATACAATCATAGAATATCAGGGTTGGAAGGGACCTCAGGAGGTCATCTAGTCCAACCCTCTGCTCAAAGCAGGACCAACACCTACTAAATCATCCCAGCCAGGGCTTTGTCAAGCCAGGCCTTAAAAACCTCTAAGGAAGGAGATTCCACCACCTCCCTAGGTAACCCATTCCAGTGCTTCACCACCCTCCTAGTGAAATAGTGTTTCCTAATATCCAACCTAGACCTCCCCCACTGCAACTTGAGACCATTACTCCTTGTTCTGTCCTCTGCCACCACTGAGAACAGCCGAGCCCCGTCCTTTTTGGAATCCCCCTTCAGGTAGTTGAAGGCTGCTATCAAATCCCTCCTCACTCTTCTCTTCTGCAGACTAAATTATCCCAGTTGCTTCAGCCTCTCCTCATAAGTCATGTGCCCCAAACCCCTAATCATTTTTGTTGCCCTCTGCTGGACTCTCTCCAATTTGTCCACATCCTTTCTGTAGTGAGGGGCCCAAAACTGGACACAATACTCCAGATGTGGCCTCACCAATGTCGAATAGAGGGGAATGATCACGTCCCTTGATCTACTGGTAATGCCCCTACTTATACAGCCCAATATGCCGTTGGCCTTCTTGGCAACCAGGGCACACTGCCTACCCACCACATAGCCCAGCCCCAGCGCAGGGAGTTGGGTTCAGAAGACTGAGCACCCTGGAGCGGACATCATCAGTGAAATTAGTAACAGAGAATGAGCCACAAAAGACCAGCTGTGGGTGTTCAGGGGACGATGGAGAGGGTGCTATGCAGAAGCATAGGGATTCCATCGGCCCCAGTCTGCAAGGAGCTGTGTGATCACAATCCAGGAACCCCGGCCTTCGTTCCCACACCCCATTACCCAAACTACAAATGTTCCAGGGCTTAAAGATACTGGGGCAGGCTCTGTTCTCCTTTACCCTTGTGTCCATCTCGCTACTGACTTGGACAGGGACGGCCCAGTGCTACTGAGAGCAGAATTTTGGCCCAACAGACCAATGAGTCCAGAGCAGAGATATGCAGCAAAAACCCATTTGACTAGCATTTAACTCCTTTGTGTGTCACTGTGCTCCAGAGATCATGCGTTAGAAGGCTGGACTGGGGTATCTGCAGCAGCAGGGGAGTATGAGCCGGGGTACCACCATCGTAGCAAAGTTATACCAGTCGGTACCGACTGTGCTGCTTGGGGCATTTCAGCTCCTTGTGTTTGTTGGGGAGATGCAGAGAGCAGGGGGAAAATCTCTGTGGGATGAAACCATGAGCTCAGCTCAGCAATAACAAAGAGAACTCATCACTACCAGCAGCACCAAAGAAATTCTGCAGCTGAGCCCAAGACTTTCGGTAGCTTTCTAGGCTTATGGATTCTCTTCTCCCTCACTGCCCCTCCCCCCCGGTGCTGTTGGTGGCCCTCCATTGACTCCAGTGGGACTACTCCAGATTTACACCCATGTAAGCTTAGAGGAGACTCAGGCCCTGTGGCTCGATTTTGGAAAGAGGTGGACAATTTCACAAAGTATGGGAGGGGATTGAATCAGTAAGTGTGATGCAGTAGAGACTGTCTGTGTGGAGGATGGGAGAGCTTGGGAGGTCTTTAGGTGAGGGACAGGATCTAAGCCTGTAACCTGAGCCAGGAAGGTGGGGAGGGGATCAGCACCTTTGCCTGGGAAGCTGGACAAAGGAAGGGGCCGGCTGGAAGAAGTGCAGTTCAGTTTCGGTTTTGGGCTGGGTGGTTGGAATTCAGGGAATCCTAAGCTGGGATCCAAAGACCCTGAACCCCCGGAAGGACTCGATTGAGGGGTCCTGGTTGGGCCTCCAAGCTCTGCTGTAGCCTGCATTCCTGTTGTCCAATAAACCTTCTGTTTTACTGGTTGGCTGAGAGTCACTGTCAGTCCCAGGAAGAGGGGTGCAGGACCGGACTTCCCCACACTCCGTAACACCTGGATTACCCCAAATTTCAGGGGTGTTCTGAGCCCATGTGCAGCCCCACCATTAGTAATTATAGGAACTAAGAAAAGGGAAACCAGAATAGCATTAGTTAATCTGGCCAAAGGGTGAGAAGGAACTTTTCTCCTCATCTATCACACTGAGCAATTAGCCAGGTGCATGATTGGCCTTCTTTCGTTCCTTTGAAACATCCTGCCTTGACCGCTGCTGCAGCAAGGACACTGAGGGGGCTAGCAGAAAGACTGGTGACCTCATGTGGCTTCTCCTACATTCAGGATCCTTTACATTGATATTGATCTTAAAGGCCTAAAGAGTTAAATGTGTTTATAAACTCTTTGACAGTCCAGCATTAAACAGTGATAGGCAGGTTCAGGGTTATTTTTAAACAGAGCCCTTGGTTTTACGCAGTTGCTTGGCCAACACCCAGAAGCATTCATTCCAACTGAAAGTTTCTTGGCTAAACACAAGAAACGAAAACAAGCAGGTTTAGTGAAACTGCAGTTGAGCGATGATGCAAAACAAACTTAGTCAGACCTTATCAAAGTCTCTCCTTTTGGAACCAAAATATCAGCTGTTTATTTTCAGAGCAACAGTTCTCTGATGAAAAGGAGAAGGTTACATTTACTCTCAGTCCTGAAGTGAAGGGCAGTCACTGATCCTTTTCTTAACAAACAGACTCAAAGTGGACGAGAGACAGGACAGGTGAAATATGGCATTAGATGATGTTTTTGGAACGCTGGATTACTGGTTAGTTAAGAGTGGAGGATTTGTCTGGCAAATCGACCACATCACCTGCTGCTTGGACCCTGGTTAGATATGCTCTTTAAACAAGGCAAGTTTGGATGGACGTGTTATGATTGACTTCAGGACTTGATGAAAAGCTGTGAGAGTGAGACAGGAAGCAGTAAAGAAACAGTGGGGTAGAAAATTCTCAACAGTGGAAGGGAACTCAATACAGGATCAATGCCAGATGCTGGCAGTGTATGACATGGGATGGAGTACTCGATAATTGTCCTGTTCGGTTCATTCCTACTTAAGTATCTGGCACAGGCCACGGTCAGAAAACAGGATACCGGGCTAGATGGATCATTGGTATGACCCAGTGTGACCATTCAATGTTCTTATCTTACATGCCTGGGCAGTGCTGGTAGGCTGAGGACTGGATGGTGTGATAATGGGATGACTTTTAGAACTCACAGGTGAAAACAAAGTTCCTTAAACAAAAGCAAGACCAGCCGGTGTCCTCCTGAAAGAAAGTCCTTCAAGCTGGTTTGCCCCTATCTTGCAGTCGGGCAAGACCAGACAAGACAAGCTGGGATGCAAGGTGGGATGAGGGGTGAGAGACCTGATGATGGGTGTTTTTTTCCAATGTCTCTTTTTAAGAAAGTCAGAAAGGGAGCACTTTGGCAGCATAATTCATCCCTCTCGTTTTTTTGTCCAACCTTTAGGCCTAATGTCCAACACCGATTTTGGTTCATTTCCGGTTCCACATCTTCTCTTGCTCACCAAGCATGATTTTAACACACCACTTGAGCTATATTAGTAGGCCCTTTTATTTAGACTAATTGAATTTTTCTGTCTCCTTTTCATATCTTTTCCCTCCAACATTTGTCACAATGACCTTTAATGACATCTTATGAACTCACACGTATTTCTGACAGCTGAGCTCACACTTAAGGGTAAATGTTTAGGCCCTTTTAGTACAACAGATCTCACAGAATCCCGGCCAAGGACTTTTGTGAATATAGGGAACTTTGGGCAACACATGGAGGGCTCGACATTCAGCATGTTTGTGCAGAATTGCACACTTGCTTTGCACACGCACCCCCATCGTGCAAACAGTCGTGTGAATATAGCTGCACACCTAGCCACATGTGCTCTTTGGGCAAGCACAAATGAGAGTTTGTACCAAAGCAAGTGTGTGTGCCCGGTACACAAGAACACACTGGCCTGCTTGTTTTGGAAACAATACAAGCAGAAAGCCCAGCCAAGGGAGGCCTGGAGTCCGGCGTATGCAAAAACTAACAGTTCACACAAATAGTTGACGTTACCCCTTCTGCCTCTCCCCCAATGGACTAAAGGCCATTCCCAGTCCCCTGTCCTGACTTTTGACAAGACCCTGCACAATTCAGAAGAGCCGAGGCCTGGAAAAGCAGATAGATACAGAGCATCGGGACCCGGTACATTGGCAGATCTGTGTGTGTGAGTCCAGGGCTAGAAACGTGGGGTGCCCTGCAGGGCGGGACTGAGGTGCATTAATGGAGCTATGCACATACTCGCGCCACCTCAGGTTTCTTGTCTTGGGTTTTGGGGCCGAATTTCTCAAGACTCCTTCAAATATCTCTGGTATTCCAGCAGCACTGTGGCTCAGGGTCTGTATCCATGAAGAATTACCCTACTTAACTCTTACATGGCGATTTTCACCCATACGTATTGTGTTTAGATGTTCAACTGCGTGTATGTGTTCTCCCTTTGTGCTGCCCCAGCTCTGCGCAGACAGCCAGCACAGCAGACCTACGTACTGCCCCGCTAACATAGTCAGTTACCGCCCCCTGGCATGGCTAATTATCACCCATCACCTTGTACTGGTTGGTTTGATCAAAACATCTGTATTATGGACTGTCATTCTGACCTTGTCTTTCAGGAGGGTCAGTGTGTTCCTGTTATCTTTGGGGAATGTTTTTGTACCATCCTTGATATCGGGGTGTTCTGGTACCACTTGATATTGGGATGTGTTTGCATGAGTTCTCTATGCCTAGCACCCCTTAGGAATGTGTATTTCTGCAACATCAGCCCTGTTCTTGCCAGATTCTGTGAGCAGGGCATGCCTTATATTAGGCCTCTAATACGAGGGCTTATGTATCAGGCTCTCTTCCTACTACACAAATCTACGCACTTTTCAAAGGAGGCGAAGCGCATTATCCCCATTTTACAGTTGGGGAAACTGAGGCATGGGGCTGTGCTGTGACTCGCCCGAGGTCACTCAGTAGGACCACAGCAGAGCTGTGAACAGAACCCAGGTCCCCAGTAAAGCTGTGCAAACAACTAATTTTCCGGTTCAGTAGCCGCACCAAAAAAGCAGAGGGGAAAAGTTCTTTTCATGCTGACCTAAATTATATTTTAAAAAAACATTAGCACACCAAAAAAAAGGGCGGGGAGGAATAGTTTGGGGTGAAGTGAAACATTTAGTTTAGTGTTTGAGCTTTCTTTTACCTTTTTGGATAAAATTAATAGATTTGAAGTAAAAGTTGACATGAAACGGCCTTTCACATCAAAACGTGGAAAGATTTCAGTCAGAAAAATGTCAAAAAGAAAATGTTTTGTGGTTGGGGGGATTTTGGTGGTTTTTTGTTTGTTTGGGGGAGGGGCGTTTTGTTTTGTTTTGTTTTTGTTTAGGGTTTTTTTTCCAGCCAAAACAGTTTGACAAAACCGCAAAATATTTCCAGTGATTCATAGCTGAGTTTTTAGCACACACAAAAAAGCCCCCAAAATGTTGCCCAGCTCTAATCTCTAGGCCAGGGCCTTATCCATCACACGGTGCTGCCTCTGGGACAATTACAGTTCAACAGAGGGGAAAGGGAACAGAAAAGGGGGTACTGTCTAGGCAGGCTGCAAAAAAATGGTTCTGTGGGCCTCCCGGTCATCTGGACCTGGTTCCTCGCTCCCACTGAAGACACTGGAAAAATTCCCATTGACTTTAGTGGGAGCAGAATCAGGCCCTTAAAATAAGCATGATAATAAAAGCAATTATTTATTAATTATGTTCCATGACTTTTTCCCCCCAAATGCCACGGAGTAACAGAGGGTGGGTGGTGGGGCAAAGTCAGAGTTTGCCCATAAGGCCAGATTCTGGTGTCCTGCCACGTGCTGAGCGGTACGTTACTCTGCACCCGGCCTCAGTGGTTTCAATGGGACGATTCACAGAGTGAGATACTATCCGGTGTAAGGAAAGGTGTCAGAATCTGGCCCAGGAGCAGCTGGAAGCTGGAGAAAGCTCTTGTTCCCATGGGCCTGTCAGTTTGCTGAACTTAAATCTCAGCTACAAAGCCAGATAAACAAGCCTCTGTTTTAGCTGCTGAGGCCTCTTCTGCGGACCAAAGGGTCCATCATGTGGCAGTCAGTCCGCAGTGCAGGTGCCCAGACAGGGATGTGAGCACAGTGTATGTTAGAAAACAGTAGAGAGGAGAGCTGTGAGCTTGATTCTCAGGCCTCTGACAGCAGCCTCCCACTGAGGTCAGCGGTTACTCTGGCTTTACACTGGTGTAACTGAGAGAAGAATCGGGTCACTGGCTCATAACACCCAGAGGTCTTTGGCAGAATCAGGCTAACCCAGCCACCCCCAAGCTGCCCCCACATTCCCTGCCACAGCATGTGTAAAATACATGGGGTGCACATGAGTGTCATTCGGGGGGACAGGGGCAGAATACATTTTTATGCAATCAGATCTGTAATACTGATCTATTCCTGATTGATGATTTATTTCTTACACCCTTATTCCACAGGTACAAAGAATCAGTCGCAGGCCCTTTAAATTGGTATTTGTTTGTCTTTCATCCCTGTAACTCCTGTGTGCCTGCTTATTAGCTCTGGCATGATTGCTCCAAGGGTCACCGGAGATCCCTGAGTTTGTCCACTGTTTATTAAGTCGGCCCCCAAGGAAAATATAACTCTCCCTTGTTTACATGCAACATTTAATAGCAGGTCCTTGTTACTAGTAGCCACTGAGCAGCCACTGAGGAATGGCCTGCGGCCAGATAATTAACCCCTGGGCACCTCATCCCATTAGCCACCGACTAACTTTCCAATTTTTAATTCGACCCTTGGGTGGAGCAGCCAAAAGCAATCAACAGCTTAACCCCGCGGCTGCTGGACAAGCCCAGTGCTTGGGTTGTTAACCTGGAGCTTTATTGACAGGTGTCTGCAGCACAGCAGGGGATGTGGCAAAAGAAGCCAAGGAAAACTGGGGTGCCTGGCAAGGGATCTCTGAAGAGGCAAAGATGCTGCGTGTCTTTTCCTCAGTTGGGTCGGGGTCCCTCCTTCTGAGACAAGGAAATTGACCGGGTGCCTGGTGGTGCAGAGTACTGGGGGGGGGTGGACTATTGTGAGTAGTGGCTGATGGGGATCTCTGAGCATTGGGGGGCTGTTCACAGGACACACAGGGGCTGTCACAACACACTATGGTTAAGAGGAATCAACTTCTGAGCATCCTAACCCTAGCAAAACTGATCTTAAGAGCAAATCCCCATAGTGAGCCTTGGCTGTATTTCCTGGTTCATGCCAAATGTCCCATCTGCAAGCAGGAATGTCAGCGGGGGTGCATGTCACTTGCGTGTGCTAGGGCTTGATCCTGAACTGTTGATGTAAATGGGAGGTTTGCCATTGCTCGAATGAGAACAGGATCAGGCCCTTACTGCTCATCAGCCCACTGATTGCAGCAAGCGGCAGCACTGTGTGACAGCATTACCCACACAGCAATAACTTTGCCTGTATGCCTGCACCTCTATCCTGCCACTGCTCCTCCAGTCCTGGCCCCCAGCACAGCAACGCTGGGGTTTTCCTGAACAGAGGGACGCAGATACTAGACAGGTACACGAAGAGTGCCAACAGTGAATGATGATTTTATGATGCATACATCAGCAGCTAGGCTGAGACCAAACAAATTTCACCTCACTTGTGGCCTAAAAATAATGTGAAGCCAGAGGAAAGGGCAGAGTGGATCAGCCTGCTGGGCCACCTGCCCAGTTTTGAAGCACTGAATTTTTATATCGTCCCAAATAAAGGACTGAACCAGTTTTCAACATTTTCGTGTCCTGCTGTTAACTCCAAAGAGGCCCCGTGTGCTGCGCTGAAAGCCCCACACCAGAAGCTGCAATGGTCCAAGGATCAGGAGGACCCTTGGAAACACACTCTTGTGTTTCGAAGTGTATCTGATTTTTAGAGGAGCTTTCTGAGCTGGCCTGCTAGGACTGGAGATGTCACCAAAACAAGCTTTCTCTTCATATCTCAGCACTTCCAGCTCCAGGAGCTGCACGGGCCTCTGGGAGGGGAAAGTTAATTCAACTTTTACAAACTTTAAAAAAGGTTAGATTTGGCTCTTTTAGCAAACAGGTTTCTCTGCTGGCCCAGGTGAGACCATGGAAAATTCTCCACCATGCAGAGTGTGTAGTAAATTATCCATAAGGGACCAGCTCCTGCAGAGTTGTCTCTGTATCTGTTTACTCCTGTGCACCCCCAATGGGCCATCTTCTGTTTTCCACCCGACGAGCGTAAATTTAGAATATCTCCCTGGAGCCCGGTGGGACTTTGGCCTAAGGAAGGATGGAGTGAAGTCTTTAGAATTTGGACCAAGGTTACAATTTATGATGGCCCCCAGTGGTTAACGTGAACCAGACTGTACCACCTGCAGGCTCCATAAGGAACGTGTGGGCTATGACCACCTGGGATGCCAGGAGCTCATGGTTTGCATCATGCGTCACAACCTCAGGACACAAACAGAACATTGGCAGGTTGCCGGGTTGCAAACAATGCTGTGCGGTGAATGGAAATTCCCCTTTGCAAAGCATCTGAGATTTCAAAATCTGGCTTTGTTCTGCACTAGAACAAATAACAGCCTCAATTAGCTGAGAAGGAAAATTCCAGGGGAGAAAAATGTGTCTTGGGTCAATCAAAACATTTTGTTTGGATTGTGCCTTTTTATTTTGGATTGGATTGGAATATACATCACACAACATGCAAGAAACTTTTAAACTAAAAGTTGTTTCAAAAGGAAAAATTGAAACATTCCATTTTTTATGTACAGAAATGGGACATTTTCACATCCATGGAACTTTTTCCCCCCATTTTCTGAGACGAAATTTGAGTGAAATTGACTGGATTTTGCAAAGCACTTTAAAATGTCGATGGAATGGCACAGACCCACAGAAAACAGCTCCTTCTCCGACCAGCCCCATGGTTAGGGTGACCAGATAGCAAGTGTGAAAAATCAGGACAGATTCATAGATTCATAGATTCTAGGACTGGGAGGGACCTCAAGAGGTCATCGAGTTCAGTCCCCTGCCCTCGTGGCAGGACCAAATACTGTCTAGACCATCCTGGATAGACATTTAGCTAGAAATGGAGATTGCACAACCTCCCTGGGCAATTTGTTCCAGTGTTTAACCACCCTGACAGTTAGGAATGGGGGATAATAGGAGCCTATGTAAGAAAAAGCCCCAAATATTGGGATTGTCCCTATAAAAATCAGGACATCTGGTCACCCTACCCATGGTGCACCACCATTGCACCACAAAGCTTATGGCACATAACGGTAACCCTGCAACCCAGCACAACACAACTGGTGGGGCACTGTGACACACACGGTCGCGTGACACAAAGCCGCAGCAGAGCTGTCCCGATGCAGTAACTCAAACTGCAGGATGTTGCAACGCAAATGCCACGACACGGTGGCAGGACAAATGGCTGGGTGCCACAACTCTACTGATGCAACTGGGTGAGAGCAAAATGCAAAACAACTTAGCCCAAGCAGCACCACACGCGCAGCGCGCTGCTGTTACACAGACAGGGCCGTGCAAACAGCACAGCACTACAAGGCAGATGGGGTGAGACAAACAGCCTCAGAATGGTGTGGCCCAAAGCAGCCAGGCGGCAAATGGCATGAAGGGGGGTAGCTAGCAATGGCTCGCAATAGCTGCTTGGGATCTAGCTGCAAAAATCCAAGACCTGGAACAGCAGGAGGGGCAGAAGGAAGCTGGCTCAGCCCCTGCCTCTCCTCTGCTGATTGGCTGATCTGGGAGAACCACTGTCTGGGATTGTGCTGCAGGGAGCCGGGCTGCCACACTGAGTGATGCTGACAGAGCCTGGTCATCAGCCCGGGGGATTGAACCGGGGACCCCTGAAGCTCAGTGCATGAGCACGTACAGCATGAGCTAAAAGCACACTGGCTCTTAGCTAAACTCATTTCACTCTCTAAGTGGTCCTGGAGCCACAAAGCACCACAACCAGACAGTGTGTAGGTTACACACTTCCCCTTGCTGAGGAAGCACATCCTGAGTTTCAGAGACTTCCCAGCTGAAATCCCAGACAAGCCTCCACTTGTAACACCAATGGAACCCAGTCATCGGCAGGATCTAACCGGGGACCTTTGTGCATGAGCCTCTGCAGCACGAACTAAAAGCCAACTGGCTGCTAGCTAAGGGTGTAGAACAGCCTCATTGAACTCTAAGTGGTGCCAAAACCTGGAACAGAGCACCACACCTAGAAGATATGTGGGTTACACAGTGACATCACTTCCTGACGTATTACATCTCTAGGGCAACACCTGCGCAAACCAGGTGCACATCCCAGGGGCCATTCCTGGGCTAGGGCCTGGGCCGCCATGCTCGCTCGCAGACAAGACTGGACAGAGCCACGCGTTCCCAGCCGCCCCCTGGCCCCTGAGTTGAGCAAAGGGGGGGCCTTTGGGTCTTGGAAATGCCCCAGAATGCTTTGCACCGGCTGCAGCTGGTGCAAAGGTTTATGGGACACATTGGAGCCATAAAGGCTACAGAGCCTGATGGAAGAAGCAGGACACAGACAGGGTGGGAGTGCCAAGAAGGGATTCATTACTGAGACAGGCAGGCCAAAGCCTACTGCGGCCTAGAACAAAAGGCCTAGGCATCTGAACCAAACTCTTGGAAAACTCCTGCCTCTCATCACCCACAGCCTCCAGGCTCCCAGGCCTAGCTTGCTATTGACATAAGAAGATGCACTGACAGTGTCTGTTTGTGCAGAGTCCGAGCGGTTGCCCAGCGTCCGCAGGGAAGCTCTTAGATCTGAACGTGTCGGTTTCATTAAGTGAAACTGTTGCAAAATCCCCCAGCGGAACCGGCATTTGTTACAACCTGCTAATTGGCCCACCTGCGTCCAGGCCTTCCCGGCCAGTGCTAATCAACCCTACTGTGGCCTGGTGCTATGTTTACCATCCATCTCGTTAACACTAATTGGACTCACAGCCAGAGCGGCACCCCCGGGAGGGGAGCTGGCTGGATAAAAACTTTAGATTCTTTTAACTTTGTCTTGTTTGTAGGTCAGGCAAGAAAAATCAGCTGAAGGCCCATAAATATACTGTCAGGTCTCCACTTCCTTTCATGCCATGGGTCACTAGAGCCAAATTCTACCACTGGCAGGTAGATGTGTCTCTCCCAGAGAAGTCACTGGTATGTGCCCATCCACAGAGAGAGAGTTTAGTCCACGGCAGCAGTGGAAAGCCCCACCTGCTCTCATCCCTGTTACTCCACTTAAGTCAAGGAATGGATGACTGGGGGTCCTGTTTGCTGCTCAGTCGCGGCCAGAAGCAGGCACCAGGCCATGACCATGCTAACTGGTGAGCCAAGTGCAACACCGACAGATCCCAGTCGTTGGTGGATGGGATTGAATCTGGGGCCACTGGAGTTTAGTGCATGAACCTCTACTGCATTAGCTAAAAGCCAAGTGGCCCGTAGCTAAGGCTCCAGGTCAGACTCAGGAATCTCTCTGTCTCTGAGTAGTCTTGGTGCCACTAGCTAGGACAGAGCACCACACCCAGAAGGTGCGTGGGTTACACAAGCAGGTATCACCGCCTGGCTGGCGGTCATGCTGAGTTGGTTGTGTGCTACATTCCCCAGATGTGTGTGTGATGGAGAAAGCATGGGCCCGGCCTCCAGTCGCTGTGTGCCAGTGTAACGCCATCGAGCTGAATTCTCTCTGGATAGGAACTGGCGCAGGGATACTCCAGTTCCCAGCCCCACCCGCCCAGCAATGTCAGTGGAATTACTCTTGATCTACATGGGAGAGGTCCGTGGGGTCAGAATCAGGTCCGGTGGCTTTGCCCATCCCTGGCCCATGCGAAGGTCCATCTAAGGCAGGCCTTGAGGCCTAAGTGTCCCACACAAAGTGAGCTTTTGAGTAGCACATGGCGTGGCAAGGAGCAGGCTGATGTTGATCCAGGATTCAGCAGACAGGCCTCCCCTAGCACCCGGTTACCCCGACTCACCCAGCGTGTGACATGCACACTGCCATCTCTCAGGGCCGGAGAAGGCTTTGGGCAGCCTGGGATCCACTCTGCTCTGCATCGCTAGCTTCCAGCCCCACAAATGCTGCTTCAGTCAAGCAGGGCTGAGCAAAGACCTGATGGCTCCTGCAGCCTCCTGATCTGTCTGTCAGCACTCTGAGGGGTAGGTTAGACCCTAAGGGCACAGCTATACTACAATAAAAATCCACAGCACCAAGGGCCGGCTGAGTGGGGCTGGGGCTGCAGGGTTGTAAAAGTGCTGTGTAGAAGTTTGGGCTCAGGCTGGAGCCTGAGCTCTGAGACCAAGGTCCAAAACACACTTACCCCTCTCCCACCACAAACACTGTCTGCCCTGCCATGCAGCTAGACCTGAAAGGCTTCGATTTTTGTCAGCACATGTTAGTAAATGTCACTCCACTGCACACCCAAAATCCGACAAACAAAACTTCTGACAATAAAAATCAAAGTAGACAGCTCAGCAAAGTATGAACCAGGTTGCTGGAGAACTCGGAGTGTGACGGAAAGATATTTCCTGGGCGTGCATTGCCATGCAATGGTGACAATTTGTGTTTTAATGGCTATAAAGCTTTCACTTTTTGACTCTCAGCCTCTACTGTCATTCAATTATTGTCACACACACACACTCACACTCACTATTGTCTGGCCTCTCCATGATTTCCTGAAACTGAAAATTTTCACCGATGCACCTAAAAAAACTTCTCCAAATCCCAAATTTTGCACAACAGTGAAAATGTAAATTGATAAAAATGGGAACAAAAGCTTAAAAATAAACATTCGCATTGTCCATTAAAATGATTAAAAAATAAAATCGAATTCTGCCAAATCTACGAACAGCCCACGCAGCCGCTGCAAAGGTCGAAACGCACAATCTCTGCCCCCCAACACTGACCCATTGCAATCCTTACACACCTCGAAACACACAATCTCTGCCCCCCAACACTGACCCATTGCAATCCTTACACACCTCGAAACACACAATCTCTGCCCCCCAGCACTGACCCACCCCAACCCCTACACACGTCGAAACGCCCAATCTCTGCCCCCCGACATTGACCCACCCCAACCCCTACACACGTCAAAACACACAATCTCTGTCCCCCAACATTGACCCACCCCAACACCTACACACGTCAAAACACACAATCTCTGCCCCCCAACACTGACCCACCACAATCCCTACACACATCGAAACACACAATCTCTGCCCCCCAACACTGACCCACTCCAACCCCTATACACCCCAAAACACACACTCCTCTGCCCCTGCACTCACTGACCCACGCAGCCCCTACACACCTCAAAGCACACAATCCTCTGCCCAGCACACACTGACCCACTCCAGCCCCTACACATCTCAAAACACAAAGTCACACACACACACTTACCCACAGCCAAACAGCCTGTTCAAAAACCCACACTCCTCCAGACTCAAAGCCCACTGCAGGCACACACCCCATACCCCTATACACACACCCTACCCCCCCAACCACCTCCCCCTCTGCTCCACTCCCTCCAGTAACTCGCAGGCTAGCACACCCCTACCCCATAACACGTCATGCCTCTAACGCACGCTACCTGCCTCACTTGCCCCCTACACACACACACACACACACACACACAACCTCCGTTGCACGCCCACCAAACTCTCTGGGTCCCCACCCACATCGGCCCCACGAGGCCCTTTCCCCTCCTGGCCATGAGCCCAAATAGTGGAGGCCTTCACTCTGACCCCAGAGTGGGCCACCACCATCATCAACACCCTGCCCAAAAATCCATGCCTAGGCTGTATCACACCTTAACACAAGTACGGCCAGACTGGCTCAGACAACGGTCCAGCTGCCCTGTATCCTGTCTTCTGGCAGTGGCTGGTGCCAGGGGCTTCAGACCCCTGGTTCTCAACCAGGGGTTCAGGGCCCCCTGGGGGGCCACGAACACGTTTCACGGGGGCTGCCAAGCAGGACAAATGTTAGACTCGCTGGGATCCAGGGCAGAAAGCTGGGGCCCAGGGCAGAAAGCCAAAGCCTCACAACATGGGGCTGAAGCCAGGGCCTTGAGCTCCGCCATTTGAGGCTGAAGCCAAAGCCTGAGCAGTGTAGCTCTGTGGGGGGCCCCGTGGCATAAGGCCCCAGGCAATTGCCCTGCTTCCTACCCTGTAACACCGGCCCTGGCTTTTACATGCAGAAAACCAGTTGTTATGACACAGGTGGGACATGGAGATTTTACTGCATGTTGGGGCGTCCTCAGAAAGAAAAAGGTTGAGAACTCCTGCTTCAGGGGGAATGAACAGAACAGGCAAATTTATCAAGTGATCCATCCCCTGCCGCCCAGTCCCAGCTTCTGGCAGTCAGAGGCTTAGGGACACCTGGAACATGGGGATGTGTCCCTGACCATCTTGGCTAACAGCCATTGATGGACCTGTCCTCCATGGACTTAGCTAATTCTTTTTTTTAACTCTGTTAAACTTTTGGCAACATCATCCCTATCCAGTCTCGCGTGATGGGGACCGAGGGGTGATAGGTGCGGCCTGGTCTTTGCAAGCAAAGATACAACACTTTAGTTTTACACTGAGGTAAACTAGGTGAGGTCAGCACTGTACCCCTAGCGGGGGCTGGCCTCGCAGTAAAGCTAAAGGCCCAGCTCGGCAAACGCATGTAGGCTCCTATCTTCTATTGACTCCGGAAGAAGGTAGGAGCCAAAATACTTGGAGGATCTGGGCCAAAGCGTCTTGTTCTCACTATGTTCTTACGCCTGAATAGCGCCCATAGTTACCCTGAGACACACGCCTTTTTAGCAGTGAAGACAAGGCCCGAGCTCTCTAGCTGGATGTAACAAACAGGGCATTTGCGAATGTTGGTAGAGGAAGTAACTAAGAGCACAGACAAGAGCGCAAATGACAAGCAGGATAACGGTGTAGATGGCCAGGGCCTGATTCGGTCTCCACTCACAGCCGTGTAAATCGGGGGTAACTCCCGTAAAGTCAGTGGGGCTACAGTGGTGTGAGATTAGAATCAGATCCCCCAGATCTTACAGAGACACACAGAGAAATGGCTTCAAATGGGCAAAGAGAAGCAGCTGAAGTCTCTCTGACATCACCAAAGCTTAACACATCCCCTGCTTCTACTGTCAGAGCTATATATATAGGGCCCCAAACCTGCCTCTCCCCCCTTTAATTAGCATAACCCCACCCAGGAGCTAGTTCCCTCTATAAATGGCCTGGCCTTCATTTTGGATTCCTTTTTTCCAGGCAGACACACTGTGGAGGTAGCTAGTGGGTTGGATGTAGGTAGCTTAAAACCCAAAGGTATCAGAACAAAGAAACAAAGGTAGCCAGGGCAGCCGCTGAGGAATGTAGCTTTTATTTCAAAGAATGGAAATCTTCCCCTATGTTTGGGCCTCAAAAATCTCAACTCAACAAGCCTTAGAGATGGAGGGGAATATGCTTTGCCCACCACAGACACAGGGTATAAGGAAGGGAGTTTATTAGTATTGCCATGGGAAACTGAGGCACGGCGAGGGGAAGTGACTTGCCCAAGGCCATAGGTGGAGTAATTGGCAGAGCTGGAACCAGGATCACAGCGTCCTGGCTCTGAATCCCCTTCTCTGACTGCTAGGACATTCTGCCCGTTCCTTATGGGGGACGTTAAGTCAGATGCCCCACTGCTAGGAACAGCGTAGTGCCTGAGAGATGGCTACGTGTTCCTGCAGAAGCATGAGGAGCAGAGAGGCTCATTAGGGAGAAGGCCAGTGTCAGGACCCGCTTACTGCGGCAGACACAGTCACAGCATGTATAAACCAAGTACTCTTCCCGGCAGCCTGGCTGCAGGCTTGCAGGCCCCCTTGGCTGTGATCCCATCAGATCTCCCCTCTCCCAGTCAGTGGTGAGAGGAGAGGCTTTCAGGATACACCCAGACGCTGCAGGGAATGGTTTGGATAACACACAAGCTTCCCTCTAGTACTAGGGCAGTGAGAATCCACGCGGGTTCTCCATCCCGGGCCAGGTTTAAATCAGGAGCAGCTTTTTTCCCCTCAAAGCTCTGCTCTAGTTCCAGGGAAGGCCGGAGGCCTGTGTTGTGCAGGAGGTCAGGCCAGATGGCCAAAATGGTCCCTTCTGGCCTTGGAATCCAGGTGATGCTCTTCCTTTGGGTCAGTGCTGCGCAAAACTGAATATTTATAGTATAGTTGTTCCCAGGGCCGGCTCCAGGCACCAGCCCAGCAAGCAGGTACTTGGGGCGGCCAAGGGGAAGGGGTGCTTGGGGTGGCAAAAACCCTGGAGCCGGCCCTGGTTGCTCCCAGGTGGGATCAGGGCCCAGCCGGACCCTGTGCAGACGCAGTCCCTGCCCCGAGGGGCTGACAGCCTAAACGCACTGGGCCCAAGGCTCAGTTCTGCCCAAACTCTACTTTAAGATGCTTTGCTGCTAAGACCCCGCTGCAAGTTAAAACCAGCTGGAACTGCTCTAGCTTGGCTCTGCTGCCTATGGCCACAATGACTGGCCCAGCAGCTAGGAAAAATGGAGCGCGGTCCCCACTCCCCTCCCTAAGACACCCCCCCCCATGCTGGGGGTGTCACAGGAGCAGTGTAGAGGGACCATTAGGCAGCAGACACAGGACGTCGCTGCCGGCTTTCCAAGAGCTTCCCCGGCATGCCAGCGTGCGGCCCTGCAACAGTGCTGCTTTGCGGGCACACGTATGGACTTGCTTCCCAAGAAACACTTGCTGATGCTGGGCTCTCTTGTGCCGGATAGGACCCCGCTCCTCCCCAGGAATGGGGTGGAGCCAGGGGAGATTTTGCTCAAACTTTCCACCAATAACTCACCTGTGAGCCAAGACCGAGCTGGAGCCTGGAAAGCACCCGCCCAAGGAGTGACTGCTCTGGGAAGTGACTGGAAAGAGGGAGGTTGGAACAGGAGCCTGAATCAAAGCCCGCATGGCCAGCCAGCGGGGACAGTCTGTGCTGCCCCCCAGGATGGATCCTGCCAGCTGGCAAGCTCAGATCCAAACCTCCTCAGCTCTGGGGGTGGCTGTGTGAACCCACAGTTCAGCTGGCCTGTCCTAAAGACCAGCCACTCAGCACCAGCCAGATCTGATTCTTCCCTGTGCCCCAAGTAGGGTGACCACACAGCAAGTATGAAAAATTGGGACGGGGGGGTAATTGGAGCCTATATAAGAAAAAAACCCAAATATAGAGACTGTCCCTATAAAATTGGGACATCTGGTCACCCTAAAGTCTGGGGCTGTTTAGATCCAGACTGTGACAGAGCTTGGGACCAGGTACAGAATTCAGATGTGGATGTAGACATCAAACCCCCACCCAGCCCAGAGATGGGCAAATCCTAGCAGGGACAGGCCAGGGATGATCTATGATGAAACCATCCTCTAGCGTCTGCAACGTCATCTGTTGCCCTGGAAAGGACTGTGGTATTGTCACTTCTAAAGGCACTTTGGTGGTGCCCATCACCACAGTCACTGAGCCCCTCACAATCTGTAATGTATTTATCCTCACGCACCCCTGGGAGGCAGGGCAGGGCTGTTACCCCACTGCACATAAGGGGAAACTGAGGCACAGCAAGGCTAAGTGACTGCCCCAAGGTCACACAGGAAGTCTGTGGTGGAGCAGAGCTCTCCCATGTGCCTAGCTAGCACCTTAACCTGGGTGTTAGAACTTCACTGCACCTTCAGCTCGGAAAAGGGACGTGAGGTCAGCGGCCTGCTGGGAGCAAACACCCTGACTGTGAGTTTAGAGAATAAATCAATCCATATATTAGTTAATGACTGCAGGGTTCCAAAGTGATCAGCCCTGTACTATTGCTGCCGCTGACATTGTTTTTGGTATTATTCACCACTCGTTAACTAACCTCCGAAACATAGTTCTTTAAAAACCAAACCAACCCTGAAATGCAAATGAGCAGAAAGCACAGGCCCTGGAACTAGGGGTGCTGGGGGTTCTGCAGCACCCCCTGGCTTGAAGCGGTTTCCATCATATCCACCGTTTACAGTTTGGTTCAATGGTTCTCAGCATCCCACTACACAAATTGTTCCAGCATCCCTGGCAGAAAGGTCCCAAGACACTCTGCACTTTCAAAGTTTGACCCAGTACAAAACCTGCCTTCACGCCGCTACAGGCACAGGCTAATCCAAGCGTGGAGTAAGGGCGACATCTAGTTCTCAGAGAGGAGAATTTCAGCCTCTTCATTTCTTTCTTTTTCCATTTTACTTGTGCTCCTGTTAAGGGCTGGTCACCTTGGCTAGGGCCTAAAGTTCCCAAAACCTCCACCCCAGCTTCAGCAAGCTTGTCTGATTATCTTTCACTGATACTTTTCTTTGAGATAGGACAGCCTGGTCATCCTGGGTGCAACTTAAAAATCCCCTGGCACTGACACACTGGCCCAGCTGTCCCTGGCCAAAATTATCACCCCACTACATGTGCACACTAACAACCCCACACATGCTGTGTACAGTTGCTTGCTACACACCACCCCAAAACTGGCTGCATTTCCATGCTGCTGTATGCAGGGCCCATCAGAGAGGGGACGAGTAGAGCAAATTTGGCCTGGGCCTCAAGCTCGAAGTAGGCCTCAAACGTAGACACTTGTTAATTTTTTAGCATTCGATAAGTGTCACAACTTGTTTTTATGAGCATTCCTATCGGACCAAAATGTGACACACACTCTCAGCTTAGAGCTGCAACTTTGAGCAAATAAGAGATGGGATTTGGGAAAAGACATAATTTTTTTGTTCACTGATATGGATTTTGTCATATTAAAGAGTTAAAAATGTTCATAAACATTGCGTATTTTTGTCAGTTTGCCTGCATCAGTGGCGTCGGGTAAATGCACCTTCAACGTGTTGAAGCAGCTAAAGAGCTGTCACCGTTCAAGTATGGGACAAGAGTGTTTGAATGGCCTCGCCATGCTTAATATCAACTGTGACATTGCACAAAGCTAGATTTTTCCTCAATAATTAGTGCATTTGCACTGAAAAAGGCTAGAAAAGCATTTGTTCAATAAAAAAATATTCAAATCATGTCTCACTCTTTTTTTGGTGCCTTATTTTGGTTTCGTGTAGTCATTTTTTATTTTTATTATGGCTAGGGGCCTCAAAAGCTGGAAGTGGTCTGGGCCTCTCTGGACCTCTGAGACGGCCTGGCTGTATGTATAGTTTGCAAATCCTTCCAGTTAAAAAGTGCTCTATTAATGTAACATAGGTGTCTTAATATTCTGCACTGGCTGTATGTCCCCCACTTCCCTCTTGCTGGAAGGAATCAGAAATGCTCAGTTGTGTGTCATAGGCCTTACGCTGTTAACAGGAAACAGATATTCTCCTTTAGTTTGAACAAGGGGCGCCTGTCTTCTTAGAAAAGGAGAATCTGAGTTCTCTCTCTGCTGGCTCTATAAAGTTGGAAGAAGTAATAGGATTGGTGCACTCTGTGTAATGCAATTAATTATCCCATTCTTTGAAGCAGCCAATTGTCATGTACACTCTCAACTTTCATTAAATAAAAGATGAAGTCTTCAAGCTTTACCAGAGGTGAAAGTAAGCCGGTGTGATCCGGTACGGCGTACCAGCAAGAGCCAGTATGCCGTGCTGGACCGCATGGACTTCCATGGCAGGGATTGAAAGGGCTCTGGGCTGCCCGCAGCTGCGGGCAGCCCAGAGCCTTTTAAATCCTGGCCACAGCTGAGATTTAAAGGGCTCAGAGCTCCCCGCCGCTGCGGGCAGCCCAGAGCCCTTTGATTCCCGGCCGCGGCTCTGGCAGCTGGGCTGGGGCCAGGGTTTAAAGGGCTCCTGGCTTCCCTCGGTGGCAGGAGCTCTGGGCCCTTTAAATCCCTGCACCAGCCCCGCAAAGCTCGGGGTTCCCTCTGGCGGCCAGAGCCCCGGGCCCTTTAATTTGCTCCTGAGCCCCGGGAGGCTCCCAGCCACTTCTGCAGCTGGGATCCCCTGGTTGATTTAAAGGCTCTGGGTCTCCCAGACACGGCTGGTTCCCCAGGGCCTTTAAATCTTGTGAGGCCACGCCTCTTCCGGATGAGGCCACACACCCCTCAGGACTCCGGCAGTACCAGTAAGTCCTGTAAGTTACTTTCACCCCTGGGCTTTACCCTTGTGAAGACAACATTCAAAATGTGACCTGAATGTCATGTGATGCAGCGTTGTCCACCTGAGTCTGCCGAGAGCCTGAAACAGTAGATCTAGGATTGATGGGATCTGCTCCCGTTGGAATCAATGAGAGCTTAACTCTGAAACCTAATGACGACAATTTCTTTGTCAGCATTGTTAACTCTTTAATTGCTGATCCCTTCAGCAGAATCTTTGTGCTTGTCCATTGTTGTCGGATGTAGTGGGGGAAAATGATGAATCATGTGCCAATAATTTTAAAGTTGCCTCTACTCCTGCCCAAAAGGAAATGTCTCCTCTCCCAAGCACTGGTGCATAGACAGGGTGGATTGAACAAGGATGCCAGGGAGCTTGGGGTCAATACACTATAGGGCCCTCGTTCCCACTCACCTTAGCTGCCCCGTGTGGAAAACGTGATGCACTTAAGTGGCAGTGGAGGGGGATGGAGGGCAGTGGGCCTGGGGAGTGACAGAACAGGGCTGTCTGTGGTCCCCCAGGGCTGCACTCATTTCAAGCGGCAGCGGATGCAGACAGAGGGCAGCATGTTCTTGGTCACCTCAAAACCTCAAGTGGCAGATTAGTGCCCCGAGCAGGAGAATCCCAGCAGCCTCTGCTCCTGGGCAGGAAATGCCTTCTTTGTGAGTAAGGCAGCTCCCATTCAGCCAGACCTGTCTAGCTCAGTGAGAACAGGGCAGGCCCTCGAGGGAACACCCCCAAGGCTTTCCTGCCAGCGTTTCAGTCCATGCCACTCTGCGGCAGTACCTAGCTCGGGTATTTATCAGCTCCCCATCACTGCAGTAGCTGAGTGCCTCACAACATCCCCATCAGGGAGGGCCGGGCGCTCATCCCCATTGTACAGATGGGCAACTGAGGCCCAGAGAAGCTCTGTGCGGTGACGGGGTCACATAGGGAAGTGCAGCAGAGCAGGAATTCCTGAAGCTTTAGGCCACACTCTAACCATCGGGCCACCCGTCCTGAGGGGTTTGGACATCCCTCAGCCATCAACTTGTGCTCCAGAGCCAACTCCTTCCTGGCTGGTGAAGGCCGGGGGAAAGAACTGGGCCCGCTCCTGTGGAGATTGTCAGAGCCACCTTGGTGGAGGGCAGGCTGCCTGCTCCCCTAACCAAAGTCTCTGTATTTCCTGCGCTCCAGACCCATCGTTCAGCACGGACGCTCTGGCCAAAATCTCCCTCTATCACACCTCCCGGGTTTGGTCAAGATCACTCCCCACACTGTGGGGGAGGCAAGTCCCACTGACTTTAGTGGGCTCTTGACCAGCCCTCCCATGGTATCATAACCTTAGTCCCAGATTTGGACCTTAGCGTCCAAAAGATGGGGGTTAGCATGAAAACCTTCAAGCTTAGTTACCAGCTTGGACCTGGTACTTGCTGCCACCACCCAAAAAATTAGAGTGTTTTGGGGCACTCTGGCCCCCCTGAAAAACCTTCCCTGGGGACCCCAAGACCCAAATCCCTTGAGTCTCAAAACAGAGGGAAATAATCCTTTTTCCCTTCCCCCCTCCAGGTGCTCCTGGAGAGATACACAGACACAAGCTCTGTGAATCCAAACAGAGGGACTCCCCCTCTCTGTTCCCAATCCTGGAAACAAAAAGTACTTTTCTATTTCCCCAGAGGGAATACAAAATCAGGCTAGCAAATTCAACACACAGATCTCCCCCTGATTTCTTCCTCCCACCAATTCCCTGGTGAGTACAGACTCAATTTCCCTGAAATTTCCCAGTAAAGAAAACTTCAACAGGTCTTAAAAGAAAGCTTTATATAAAAAAGAAAGAAAAATACATACAAATGGTCTCTCTGTATTAAGATGATACAATACAGGGTCAATTGCTTAAAAGAATATTGAATAAACAGCCTTATTCAAAAAGAATACAAATCAAAGCACTCCAGCACTTATATTCATGCAAATACCAAAGAAAAGAAACCATATAACTTACTATCTGATCTCTTTGTCCTTACACTTAGAAACAGAAGACTAGAAAGTAGAAACTGCTTCTTCAAAGCTTAGAGAAAGCAGGCAGACAGACAAAAGACTCAGACACAAACTTCCCTCCACCCAGAGTTGAAAAAATCCAGTTTCCTGATTGGTCCTCGGTCAGGTGCTTCAGGTGAAAGAGACATTAACCCTTAGCTATCTGTTTATGACACATGGGCTGATGGGGAGAGCGTTGCATTGCTCCATAGGTCCCCTGGCCTACCAGGGACCAGTTCTGCTGTGCAGATGACACGCAGTGCGAAGATTTCTCTGCCCGTGGCATCAACTCGGGGACAGAGCCGCCTGTTCAGACTGACTGGGCAAGAGACTGCCACATGCACATGCTCCCCTCATGAGAGAGGAAGGACAGGTGCCCGGTCAGGAGCCGAGGATGGCAGAGGCCAGTGGTTGCACCAAAAACCAAACATAAAGAAACCAAACCTCCTTTTTGTATTTCCCCTTAAAATTGCACACCTGAGTTTGGTGTTCTGACCACATGGTGAAGGACATGGATGGTGCTGGGCATCTCCTGCTTTACATGTGCTTGAGAAGAGGAGTGCAGGAGAGGGACCACTTTGCTATTAGTCCTCGTAGGAGTCACAGGATGTTATAAGGGACCAGTACCCTGCTGGATTTGCCATTTGTCTCCCATTTGTGCTTGCCAAGCTTGGGACCTGAAACCTGACAGATTTCCAGGGGAAGCAAAGAGCACATTTTTAACAGGGAGAGGAACTAACCGTTGGAACAATCTCCCAAGGGCTGGGGGAGGCGTCTCGATGCTGGAAGAAATGCTCTGGCCCACCCAGAAGTCGTGGGCTTGATGCAAGAATTGCTGGGCGAGGCTCTGTGGTCAGTGTTATGCAGGAGAGCAGGCGAGTCGGTTAAAAAGGACTCTTGTATTGCTGTCACGCTGCCTATATTGCCCCTCCTGCCATCAGTCCCTCACGACCTCTGTTTCACCACATCCAGGTCACACTTCTTGTCCTTCCCTTCCAGGCCCGTCCTGGCTCTGAGCTCTCCTCTCTTCACATTGCTGGCAGCTCCCTCTACTCCAGTACTGATGCCAGCCTTGTCCTTTCCTCAGGCAGCATCTCCGCACTCTCGTCCTCACTGTCCCTTCTGAACCAAATAACCTCGTCCTTCAGCACCACCCTCCCACCAAAGTCAGCCAGTTAAGAATGACGGAACGGCATAGGGAAATAGTAGGTGCTAATTGCTACATGCAGGAAGCCACTTTCAGGGCATAGCAACAACTTGATTGAAACTACGGATAAACAAACCATACAAAATACAGAGTGCCTCTTAGGAACACTGCTGAGATGATTCCGGTCCAGCTCACCTGGCCAGGGCAGCGAGGAGACTGTCTTTAGTTCAGGCACTGAGTGAAAGGAGCTGAAGCAGGCAGGGTATTTAAGCTCCTCCTGGAAACCTCAGTGGAGCTGATGTCACTATACCTGAATCAGAGATGTACGAGGCTTGGACTCTGTATGGCTCAGACATGTAGTAATTCTCCACCACATCCGGCATCAGTGGTTTATAATGACAACGCTTTGGCCATTAGAAATGGCTGGCCTCTGTTGCAGACTGGTTTGTTATAGAAGGGTTGCGCCTGGACCCTGGTGTGCTGACTGTGCTGAGCAATACTGATTAAATCATAGATGTGGGGGGCTGGAAGGGGCCTGGAGAGGTCACCTAGCCCATTCCCTGCACTGAGGCAAGAGCAAGTAAATCTAGGGCAGCCCTAGCAGGTGTTTGTCCAACCTGGTCTTAAACCCTTCAGTGATGGGGATTCCACAATCTCCCTTGGAAGCCTGTTGCAGAACTTAACTCCCCTGAATCTCCCTTGTTGCAGATTAGGCCCATTACTTCTAGTCCATCCTTCAGTGGACATGGAGAACAATTGTTCACGGTCCTCTTTATAACAGCCCTTAATATATTTGAAGACTATTATCTGGTCCCCCACTCAGTCTTTTTTCGCAAAACTAAACATGCCCAGTTTTCTAAACCTTTTCCTCATAGGACAGATTTTCAACAACATTGATGGACCTGTCCTACCATTTATCGTTGTTGCTCTTCTCTGGACTGTCTCATTTGTCTCCATCTTTCCTAAAGTATGGTGCCCAGAGCTAGATGCAGGACAGCAGGTGCTGCAGGCTAACTGTGCATTGTGTCAAGATGTACTTCTTTTTGTTTGTTTTAAACCTGCTGTCTATTCATTTCATCCAGGGTTGCCAGGTGTCCGGTTTTCACACTGGCAGCTCCGGTTGGCACTGCAGACCAGCCTGTTAAAAGTCCAGTCAACGATGCAGCAGGGGCCCAGGGCTAAGGCAGGATCCCTGCCTGCCCTAGCTCCTCATGGCTCCCAGAAGCGGCCTCTAGATCCTTGCGGCCCGCAGCCTTGTCATCTTGACAGGGACTATTAAAGGGCAGTAAGTAGTCTTGGATCTAATACTAATAATGTTGTCAGAATACTGGGGCTGAGATACCACAGGCATGGGGGCATTATAAAGAGACAGACCTGCTCTGCACACCAGCCATTCATTCTGTAGCCATTATAACTTGCCAGAAAAATTCTAGCACAGAAAGGTGGCATCTTTCCCATCAGAGCTCTGCGATCCCCCCACTGCCCAGCCCTAGCATGGCAGGAAAGACACAAAGCCCAGAAGGGAATCTCTCCTACACAGATTTCATCCAGATGTTGCTGGGCTTCTTGTTCCATTCCGGCCGTGTCTCCCTGCCCAGCTGCCTGGCCCAGATGTTTTTCATCTATCTGATGATCATAATGGACTCTTCTGTTCTCCTGATGATGGCGCTGGATAGGTACGTCGCCATCTGCAAGCCGCTGCGCTACATGAACATCATGTCCAAGAGCCTGCTGGCAATGCTGACCCTCACTGCCCTGATACGTGGCATCTCCATGGTCTGCCCCATGGTCGTTCTAGCCTCCAGGCTGCCTTTCTGCCAGTCCAACGTCATCCAGCATTTCGCATGTGAGCACATAGCCCTGGTGAGTCTGGCCTGCAGCAGCACATCCCGCAACAGATTCTTGGGCATGGTGGTGGCAGCCGTCATCATCATCTTCGATACCGTCTGTATCCTGGCCTCATACACCTCCATCGTCCACAAAGCCCTGCAAATCGCCACAGGCAGCCTATGGCGGAAAGCCTTCCACACCTGCAGCATCCAGCTGCTGGTGATGTTCTTCATGTACTCTTCCTTCCTCTCCTCCTCCATCATGTACCGGGCTGGCCAGGCCACCTCGCAGGACGTGCATAACCTGCTGAGTGCCATCTACCTGCTACTCCCATCCACCACCAACCCCATCATCTACGGCGTGAGGACAAAAGAGATCAAGCAGCATGTCCTGAGGTCCTTTGGGAGAAGGCAACTCACCAGTGCTGAGCCACATGAGGTGTTCCCTGCTTGGGATGACAAGGCTCTGCCCTCCGCTGCCAAGAAAGGACCTCGGAGCTGCCGCAGGGGACATTGGAGGATAGATGTGTAACTGGTAACAGAGAGATTGTTCCTCTGCAGAAGCCGAGCACCTTCAACTCCCCGTGACCGCGCTGGGAGCTGGAGGCACTCAGCACCTTGCAGGTTGGGACCTTCAGAGCTGACAGACCATACATCTGATCACACCGATGCACCAAGCTGCCATTGCTCTACACAGCAGCCCAGTGATGCATGTACAAGGATGCTCTGGGACTGCGCACGTTGAGCACCCAATGATCTCAGGATCCCTTCCCGGAACCAGCACGCTGTTCCTTACTGTGTGCAAGGCCCTGGAGCAGCTCTGCCTGTTATTTTAGTCATACAGCTGCCAACATTTGCTGGGGTCTTTACAAACAGCATGTGACGGAGACCCAAGACCCAGAGAGCCTCCACACCAATTAATTAAATGGAGAACAGGATCATCTTCGACAGTAAGGCGCAGACAGGTTCCTAGCATTGAGAGAGAAAAGTCCCTTTCCGGTTTACAACATGTGAGGAGATGAGGCAGAAGAGACAGCTGGATGCACTGGGTCTCCTCCCAGGCCACTGCTGTGAACAGCGCTTACACCGTGTTGCCTGAAATAACTGAGAACAGTCCGGGTTGGTTCTTCCCCCTTGCGCTCGACACCCCACAGCTCCCGAGTCCAGGGACCTCACCCTCTTGCCAAAGCAGGCTCTAGAACAGGAGTAGGCAACCTAAGGCACACGTGCCAAAAGCGGCACACAAGCTGATTTTCAGTGGCACTCACACTGCCCAGGTCCTGGCCACCGACCTGGGGGGCTCGCATTTTAATTCAATTTTAACTGAAGCTTCTTAAACATTTAAAAACCTTAGTTACTTTACAGACAACAATAGTTTAGTTATATATTATAGACTTATAGAAAGAGACCTTCTAAAAACGTTAAAATGTATTACTGGCACGCGAAACCTTAAATCAGAGTGAATCAATGAAGACTTGGCACAGCACTTCTGAAAGGTTGCCGACCCCTGCTCTAGAACTCTGTAAAACCGCGCTTGGCGTGTTGGCTGAAAGCAGAACTGTGACTAGGAAGCCAGTCAGTCTCAATGCAGCAGGGCTTAGACTGCGGGCTGCATAATTCCGCGTTCTAAAAGGCCTTCCAATGTCCTGCAGGTGGGAAGAAGGGAGCGTTTCATGTTTCAAGAGTCAAAACAGTATGTCGAGTGTGTCCTGTGTAACCAGGAGCTGTATTACCACCTTTGCATTTGACTGGGGTTGTATTTCATTGCCTTCTAAGCTACTCTGGTGGACCTAATAGGAGAGCGCTCAGTTTTTCCAGGTCCAGTAAATCAGTGCTCGGTGTCAATAAATTAGCCACCTCCACTATTCAAAATTGTAAGAAGCCCTGCTAGCCATCTGAAGCTACGCTAGGGACGAAACTGGCACAGCGTCTGTATAGCACCCACCACAACAGGGCCCCAGTCCTTACTGAAGCTTCTGGATGCTATAGCAATATATGTATTAAATAGTAACCATCACGCAACAGTGCTTTATGCGGCAGTCTTGGGGTTTAACTTAAATGGCAGGGGAAATATTCTGCTTAATTAAGGAACACTGGGCAGTCATGGTCTTCTCTTTGAGGTCAACCTCCTTTTCCATAAGGAGCAAGGATGAGAGTTTTGTGCAGGGGGGTTATAGATCACTTTAATAAGCCAGAAATCCACTCTCTCTGCTCAGTCCATAAGTTTTAGGCCTTGTCTACACTAGTTTTGTTGACAAAACAATGGAGCTGTAAACACTGAAATGTTCCTCCCACCAATGTAACTCCCTGGCTATGCTGACATCATAAACTACCTTGAGAGGTGTAGGACTCACGTCAGTGTAGTTAGAGCGATGCAGTGTCAGTTTAGACCAGGGACGGGCAAATGTTTTGGCCTGAGAGCTGCATCATGTTTCGTAAATTGGGCGGAAAACCAGCAGTGGAGAGGGTCGTGGCCCAGCCCCCAACTCATATCTGCCCCCCCAGAGACTCCTGCCCCATCCAACCCCTCGTTTCCTGATGGCCTCCTCAGGACCCCTGCCCCATCCACACATCCCCACTCCCTGGCCAACCCTGGACCCCCGCCACCACATCCAACCCTTTCTCTCATTCCTGATGGCCTTCTCGGGACCCCTGCTCCATTCAACCACCCCTTCCAACCCCCCCCCCCCTTGACTGCCCTCCCAGGACCCCTGCCCCCATTCAACCCCATTCCCCCCCGACCCCTATCCACCATGGCTCCAAGGAAGCTGGAGCCAGGCTGCTCCCCCGACTCCACTGCAAGCCGGGCTGCCACCCAGGCTCCCTGCTGAGATCCCTGCTCACCCTCTGTGCTCCTGGCTCTCCCCCCCCCCCGGGAGCATGGCAATCAATTGGACTCAGGGTGTGAATCACCCTGCCGGAGGCAAGCCCTGGATGGCTTCACCCCTGCTTCCAAGCTGGGGGCAGCTGGACTCCCAGTTGCAAGGAACCAAGAGCCCTAGCTCTCAGTTGCCCAGGCTGCCCCACTTCAGTTGGTGGAAGCACTGTTGGAGAGGAAGTGCACCACCACAAAGAGGGTAGTGTGGACATCAGCCACCACAGTAATTAATGCAGTGGCTACAAGTCGACTAAACATGCCAGCTTGAATTCTGCAGGTTTCCATTAAGGATGAGGAGAGACAGGTCAGATATAGAGAGTGATTGCTTTGTGAAGTGTTCACCCACAGGTGAGATGGCGTGACTGGACAAGTGCTAACAGGCCACTTCACCTTCGACGCTCCCCTGAAATGCGTTTACTCTAAAGGCTGGGGTCCCAACCCCGTTTGAAAACCCTCAAGGAGTCATGAGGTTATGTGGGGGGCTACAAACTGTCAGCCTCCACCCCAAACCCCGCTTTGCCTCCAGCATTTATAATGGTGTTAAACATATAAAAAAGTGGTTTTAGGTTGGGGGGCGGGGAAGGAGTCACACTCAGATGCCTGCTATGTGGCACTAGAGGAGGTTCTGGAATTAGTTGATAAACCTAAAAGCAACAAGTCACCGGGACCAGATGGGATTCACCCAAGAGTTCTTAAACTCAAATGTGAAATTGCGGAACTACTAACTCTGGTTTGTAACCTATCCTTTAAATCAGCTTCTGTACCCATTGACTGGAAGATAGCTAATGTAATGCCACTATTTAAAAAGGGCTGTCGAGGTGATCCTGGCAATAAGTCTAACGTCAGTACTGGGCAAATTAGCTGAAACAATTGTAAAGAATAAAATTGTCAGAAACATAGAAGAATATAAATTGTTGGGCAAAAGTCCACATGGTTTCTGTAAAGGGAAATCATCTTACTAATCTATCAGAGTTCTTTGAAAGGGTCAACAAACATGTGGACAAGGGGGATCCAGTGGACATAGTGTACTTAGATTTTCAGAAAGCCTTTGACAAGGTCCCTCACCAAAGGCTTTTACATAAATTAAGTATCAGAGGGGTAGCCACTGTTAGTCTGGATCTGTAAAAGCAGCAAAGAGTCTTGTGGTGCATTATAGACTAACAGATGTATTAGAGCATGAGCTTTCGTGGGTGAATATCTACTTCAACGGATGCACGTAGCGGAAATTTCCAGAGGCAGGTTTTCAGATGCATGTAGTGGAAATTTCCACTACATGCATCTGACGAAGTAGATATTCACCCACGAAAGCTCACACTCCAATTCGTCTGTTAGTCTATAAGGTGCCATAGGACTCTTTGCTGATTTTACATAAATTAAGTTGTCATGGGATAAGAGGAAAGATCCTTTCATGGATTGAGAACTGGTTAAAAGACAGGGAACAAAGGGTAGGAATAAATGGTAAGGCTAGGACTATAACGGGGTTTAAAAGAGAACTGGATACATTCATGGAGGGTAAGTCTATTAATGGCTATTAGCCAAGATGGGTAAGGAATGGTGTGTCTAGCCTGTGTGTCAGAGGGAGGTGATGGATGGCAGGAGAGAGATCACATGATGATTACCTGTTAGGTTCACTTCCTCTGGGGCACCTGGCATTGGCCACTGTCAGGAGACAGGATACTGCGCTGGATGGACCCTTGGTCTGACCCAGTACAGTCATTCTTATGTGAAAGGAGTCACCAGGACAAAAGTTTGAGAACCACTACCCTAAAAAATCTGTTCCACCTTGTGTTCAGCTGTGACAGAGGACATTTCCAGGACCTCAAGAGCTCTGTGTATGCTCACAAGCTTGTCTCTCTCACCAACAGAAGTTGGCCTCATAAAAAGATATCCCCTTACCCACCTTGTCTCTCCAAGGGTATGTCCAACATAGCCAATGTTAAGCAGGCCAGAGTAGTCGCGGCTCCAACCTCTGCGAGGGGAATGGCTCCCAGCACTGTAGCACTCTACACTGCCACTTGACAGTGGTGAAACCTGCAGGGCTCAGGGGGGTGTTTTTTCACACCCCCGAGTGAAGAAAGTTTCAGCGCTGTAAGTGGCAGTATAGACAAGGCCATAATACCCTGTGACCAGCAGGTCTACAACTCTATCATAGTACTGAGATATTGTACATGCCCTCAACATTCAGACTTTATTACTGTCTTCAGCTAGTTTAAAGAGTTGAGCTTCATGATATGCAAATTCAATAAATATTCAAACACTAGGCCACTGAAGTCCTACTGCCTTAGTAAGGGAAGTTAAGAACAGAAAGGTAAAAACATTTATTTTAGAACCATCAAACAATTAGCACAGCCAGATGGATTTGGCTCTTGAAAGGAGACAGAGTGCGCAATTCAGCAGGAATCTCTCAGAGCAGGACACTTAAGCTAGTTACTCAGAAGCTGACCAGCACCCAGGTTTTTTGGTACAGACAAGTGTGCTGCAACAGCTTTTCTGTTTCCTGGTATCAGGAAAAAAGGGAACCCCTCTTTGGTGCAATGCTCTGTCTCCTCTCTGGCCAGATGGCAAAGAAGCGTGCATGTGACATGTACGCATAGCCAGTCTGTCCCCCAGCACCTGGGGAGAACCAGGAGCATCTTGTGAGGGGTCGCTCGAGCAGGTGTGAGCAAAACTCCTCAGTCTAACACAACACACCCCTGACCACAACAGAGCACAGCACAGGGAGGTTTTCCTCACTGCCACGTTACTGTGGCAAAGGAAATTCTTTCATCAGGATCCACATCAGCACAGTAGTAAAATGAGGACAACTGTCTGAAGTGCACAGGCACAGGCACCTTAAGGTAACAGGCATTAGCATTTTTCCTGTCCACGTTTAGGAAAATTCTATCTACAGTGGATAATGCAAGACTATACAAAAGCACTTAGTTTCCAGGAAGCTCAGCTGCAAAAGGGATACATATAAACGTCTTTTGCGCGATATATGTGTGTGTGTACAGGCCCCAAACCCGGGATGGGGAAAGCATTGTACACTACTCCCTGACCACCCCCCATAACAGTCCCAGCAAGACCCTACGTACTGAAGTAAAACTAGACCTATCTACTCTAGAAGAGATTAAGCCAGATGGAGCAGCTATGCTGGCACCAAAGGGCAGGTGTGTTAGGAGCCACACATCAGGCAGTCATCTCTGTTCTCCAGGGAACACACCATGGCTGCTTTGTTCCTCTCCTTCTCCTCCTCTTCCCTGGACACTTTCTCTCTCTCTTTGAGCTTCTCCTTGTTCAAGGTGAACTGGATGGGCTTGGCCGCTGGTTTTGTCCTCAGGTAGTACATGCCTGTCTTCAGACCCTGCAGAGTGAAAGCACGTGAGTAAGGGAATCATACCATGCTGGAGCTCAGGCTGAGTTCTGGCTACTGAGACACGCTTCCCATAAGCCAAGCAGCTGCTTTCGTTAATGGCCCCCCAATAGGACATAACCACCCCACAGTATTAGCTAACGATCTATGGCTACCAGGCTAGGATCCATAGATGGGAACAATGCTGGGAATGCCCCAAACCACCTAGTCATTCCTCCTCAGGGCTTGTCTACTCTTGAAACACTCCAGCTGCGCCAATGTAGACACTACCAATACCGATGGGAGGGGCTCTCCTGTCGGCGTAGGGACTCCCCCTTCCCAAGAGGCAGTAGCTAGGCTGAAAGAATAAATTCCTTTGTTGACCCAGTACTACCTACCAGGGGCTAAGCTGACTTATCTTTAGGACTCAGGGGTTTTCACACCACGGGTGAGGTAACTAGGTTTTTCGTATAGACCAGGCCGCAGAAGTGGAGAGATATTGCTAATGGCAATGAAAGGGAAACAGACTTTTATTTCTAAGAACCATGTGAGCCAACTTTTAGTGACCAATGCATCAATCCAAACGCTATCAACTAGCGAGTAGGCTCCCACTCCCACATACCTGCTTCCACCCATAGAAGTGCATGCTGGTGAGTTTGCCATAGTTGGGCTCTGCAATATGGATGTTCAGGGACTGGCTCTGATCAATGAATGCGCCTCTGTCAGCTGCCATTTTGAGGATGGTCTTCTGGGAGATTTCCCAGACCGTCTTATAGAGCTGCTTCAAGTCATCTGGAATCTCTGGGATGTTCTGAAAGGAAGAGGACTGGTTACTAGGCAGCATTCCCAATGACTACCTTAATGGTCACATAATGACGACCTGTAACAAGCTACTCTGGCTAAAACCAAACCGCACTGCAACACCTTTAAAGAGAAGGCCCTGTTCAACTAGATCTCCAAGGCAAGAACCCCTTAGCCAATCAGGACAAGAAAGGGAGCTCCCAACTCAGGGCAAAGGAAAAGGGGTTTATTAGCAGGGTATACACCCTCAGCATGTTTCAAGGGCACAATTTACTGAGCCCAAAGAGACTCCTTTGCTTTTCATTTCTGGATGCCAACATCTCCACAGCAGGTTCTTGGTTTAGGTCTATTGGTTGCTCTGAAGTTTCCCCCTTTTACACACACAGTTAACATTCTCTGGGACAGCTTAGAGCAGCAGTTCTCAACCAGGGGTCCACAGGCCCCTGTGGCTGAACTCCTGATCTCCGGCACCTCCCGTGAGGCTGAAGCCAGGAGGCACAGGGCTGAAGCCTCGATCCCCAACACCCCTCCACCCCTGTGGGATGGAAGCCTGGAGGTGCGGGGCTGAATCCCAGAGCCCTGGTGCTCCCTGTGGGGCAGAAGCCGTCAGTCCATGAGCAGAGGGCATTGTTCACCCCCGAACTGCAACGCAAGAGCACAGAGGTCCCAGGGGCAGCTTCTCCCCCCCTCAAAAATCTCCTCTCCCCACTCTCTGGCCAGGTCGCAGGTGGGAAGCCAGAGCCGGGCAGCACGGGGCAGCTGCTGCTCTGGCTGGTGCCATGGGGCAGCTGCTGCTCTGGCTGGTGCCATGGGGGCACGCAGCAGCAGAGTTCCCTCTGCTGCTGGTGCCCCAGGTTAAAGCTGCTCCTCAGCTCCCAGTCCCCTTCGCTCCCGAAGAGGCAGCCAGTAAGAGCCCCCTGGATGGGCATCCCCGGCTCTGTGGCTGACAGACCTGTCCAGAAACAGGGACCACAGGAGAGTTCTCCCAGCACACAGCCCTTAATACCCCTCTCCCTGCACTCTGAGCTACCACCTGCCCGCACACAAACCCCTAGCCACACCCTCCCTGCACCAGACACCCCCCTGTGAGAACACAGCCCTAGCCACCACCCTCCCTGCACCACAGCCATCTCCGCCCACACAGCCCCAGCTACTCTCTCCCTGAAAGTTGAGATACCCTGTCTGCACACAGCCCCTAGATACCTGCACCCTGCACCCTAAGCTGTTTTCAAACTTCTTGATCTAAGCCCCCCAACTTTGAGTTATAATTTTTGGTTGCACACCCCACCCCCAGCCCAGACAGACAGGTGGCCTGCTGAGGTGAGTTGGGGTGGAAGTGGGGCTCCCTCTCTACACCCCGCCATGCGGAGGCGGCTCAAGCCCCATTGGCCCCTGCTCCCCAGAAATAGAAGTCACACTGTGCCAAGGCCCCTACCCCAAGGTACTCCGGCCCTGCTGGGCCCTGGAATGTTTATAGCATGTCAAGGGGGGCCTCAGAGAGAAAAAGGTTGAGAACCCCTGGCTTAGGGGGAACAACTCATCCACCTAGTGCCTGTTCTACTAATTGGTAGGAACGCGTATAACCAGTGGAGGCCTCCCTTGCACACATTCCAGAAAACTTCAGAAATGGCAAGTTAACCCTGTGGTCAGAAAACTCTTCTAATGCTTCTCAGAGGCTCTCTGCTTTGTCAGAGCCAGCATGCAACATCCCAGCCCTTCCCTTCCACAGAGATGCTGCAAAGGCAGAGCAGCGTGAAACACACTGAGCATGTGTGGCAGGTCCCGCCTTCCTCCTCAAGCACCCATGCCAGCTCCTGGGAACGCCTGACCTGCTGCCTTCACAACCACATTCATCCCAGCTCCTCTCACATACCTGCACAGAGCCACTGTGGGCGATGATTTGGTTTTTCATCTCCTCGTTCCACAAGCCTCTCTCCGTCAGATCTTTCAACAAGTGTGGATTTGCAATCTGTAGACAGCAGAGCCCGTTAGATGTACAGGGAAGGGAAGAATTGTGTGCTCACAGAGCCCACCGCGTGCCTTATGGCAGGAATAACTCCCCCTGCAGGAGACATCCCCACCTACATGGTGCAGACAGGCCCCCAAATAGTCACAGAACCCAATCTTACATTCTAAGGAGCTAGCCAACTGTGCTACTGCCCTTCCTCAGATTTTCCCCTGATCTATCCCTAAATCTCTCCCTTCATTTAGGCCTCCTTTTCCTGCAGTGCGACCAGTGCCCTACCATTTGTATGTTAATTACACCTCCTGTCGATATACTTTAGTAAATGCTTTACATGCGGAAACCTTTCCCCCGACACTTCCCTGATGAGCCCTGTGGCCTCTGAACTTTCCCTAAGACCTAGGCATCTCCCCCCCTCGGCAATCAAGCCTGCAGGCAACATGGAGGTCTCACAGGGACCTTCTCTAGCAGAACCAGCATTTCTTGAATTTGTAATTAAGGCCCCTTCAGCATATCCCAGGGCAGTCAAGTTACACACTGTGGTGTTGTATGAACATTCCGGCTTAGTCATTTATCTTCCTTGGCATGCTTTTGCATGGAAGAGGGACATACGGGGTAAATAAATTGACTAACACAATGTGCTGCTTCTGTCTTACTGAACATTGCTGGCTGTCAAAAGCCTGCATGTTTAAAAGCCATTTACCACATTTGCCCCGGCCTCCTTACCTGAAATTCGCCCGAGAGGACCCTGCGTGTGTAGATGTTACTAGTGTAGGGTTCAATGGACTCATTGTTGCCCAAGATCTGAGCAGTAGAAGCAGTTGGCATTGGAGAAAGGAGTAGGCTGTTTCTAACACCGTATCTAATGCAGAGAGGCAAGGACAATCAGAGGTTAAAGTTTCAGCCAACAAGAGAAAGACACCGGCACCTGCGAGATGAATCCCACCAGAACGCACAACCCTAAGCATAGTTTGGAAAGAGAAGAATCAGAGTTCGGTGCAAGAGACCATGTTGTAAAATAGAAAGGGCAAGCAAATTCAGCAGTGCCCTTTCTAACCCCACTTAGGCCCCCTAAATCCTCACCGCCACATCTCAACAGCCTGACCTGGAACACCTCAGACAGACTGAAAACACAAGCTCAGCGTTCACCTACAAGCACTCTGCAGTCTGGGTGACGTGGAAGTGTAACTCCACCACAGCTATTCTCCTCCTCACGAGAGCTTCGCAAATGGCTCAGTTATGGGGAAGAGATTAAGGTGGACTGACAAACAAGCACTGCATGAAAATACATCCTCTTCGCCCCAGTGAATGTGCAGAGGATTTCCCCAAAAAACTTGTTTCCAAGATGATCAGGAGCACCTCCAGGTAAAAGGAAAAAGCCTCCAAAAATGTGCAGCCTTCTGACTGCCAAGTTGGTCAAACATATCTCGCCTTTCAAAGTAACAGTGTGAAAGATTTGTTGAGGGAAACCTGAAAGTTAAACCCCCTTCAAGTGAATCTTAAAGCATCAAGAGGCTTCACATTTGTCTCTCCATGATTCCTGGATCCGATGTGCTCAGCTTAGACAGTTTGTTCCCCTGTCAGCCTGCAAACCCAGCTTCTGCTCCTAGGGCCAGAATGGGTTCTTTCCACCTCACACCTATGCAAATGCAGTGATCTGTAATCCACCAGAACTGAACAAATAAGTCTATTGGAAATGCACGAACCAGAAAAGCCCAGCTCGCTCAGTCTTGGTTGCACGCAATCTCCAGAGCTAGTGGGAATAGGAGACGGTAAAACACTTGTCACTAAAAGCTGATCTGTTCAGTAAGCTGGTGCCATTTCTGCACAATCTTGTTCAAAAGAAACCAGCACATTCAGGCAATTAAAACTTTAATCTCTACCATCATCAAAGAATGTTTGCACCTAACACAGACTGAGCAATACTCATTGGGGCATTTACTCACTTGGCAATCTTCTGCTTTAAAGCCTTCCAGTCCCACAGGCCAGTAGGGGTGACATTCCACATGTCATACTGTAGGATCTAAAAGAACAGAGGCGTGGGCTGAGTTAGACAGCGGCTCTTTGGGGTAAGGGTAGCAATTCATCTGTGCTTTGAAAACCACCATGTAAAATCAAACAAAAAAGTCACTTCAATACTCAACGCTCAGCGTCAGACAGTGAAGATGTGTTACTGGAATTTTGCAGACCAGCACACCACCATTTTCACTAGTGGATAGTGAACAGCTAGCCTAGTGATTACTCAGCCAGTCACTTTAAGTGCCCTCACACTAGTTCTACTCTACTGGAGACCTGACGCTGCTACTTACGCCTTTGCTGACCGGGCAGCCTTCGTAAGTTTCGTACGGGCCATGCTCTTTGGCGAGTTCACAGCTGGATTCCAAAGCACCGTAATAAATGGTCTCGAAAATCTGCTGGTTCAACAACTGGGCCTCGGGGCTTTCAAAGGGGTATCTCATCAGGATGAACGCATCCGCCAGACCTTGCACTCCAATGCCGATGGGACGATGGCGTCTGTTGGAGAGCTCAGCCTGTGTTTGAGGGGGAGGACAATATAAGGTAGAAATCAGAACCACATGACCCTGACAACACATCCACTCACTCCTGCGGCCACCACCCCCTTCGGTCCACACAAAACAGGCTCTCACCTTTTCCCCTCCTTGTCCATCAATCTGGCCAGAGCAGCCTCTCTTTCATTCCCTCTACTAGTTCTTTGTCACCTGATGTTACATAGGGCCTTGAAGGGGAGGACGAAGGCCATGTATTCCAAGAGTGACAAGTGACTTTGGGTGCCCACTTGAGGCCCCTTAAAGGAGTCTGGGGCTCTGAGGGTGGGTGCTCAGCACTTCCTGAAAAATCAGGTCCTTCTTAGGAGTCTCAAGCTGGACACCCAAAAATCACCAGTCACTTTTGAGAAGCGTAGCCCTTGTTCTCTCCTTCAAAACCTGCAAAACTCCACTCCAGCCTGGATCTTGCCCATGGTCTCTTATTGCCCCACTCCAGGGGTGAAAGTAAGTTAACAGACTTACAGGTAGACCGGAATCCTGAGCGGGGGCATGGCCTCAACCAGAAGAGGCAAGGCCTTTGGAGTCCCAGGCCCTTTAAATCGAGATTTAAGGGGCCCCGGGCTCCGGCAGCTGGGAACCCTGAGCCCTTTAAATCACTGCCAGAACTACCATCTGGAGAGGCGGCTGGGAGCCCCAGGGCTCAGGGCCCATTTAAAGGGCCCAGGTATCTGGCCACCGCTACCGCAGCAGAGCCCCGGGCCCTTTAAATTGCTTGCGCTACCCTGGGGCTCCGGCAGCGGGGCTCTGGCAGCAATTTAAAGGGCCTGGGACTCCAGCCACTGCTGGGAGCCCCAGGCCCTTTAAATTGCCACCTGCGGAAGCCGATCCGTTACAGTGTACCGATCTGCTTTCACCTCTGCTCCACCCACCAAGGAAGCCAGTCTCACTCTCCCTCAACCATCTCCACACTGCCCTACGCAGGGAATGCCCTCCCAATTCCTCTGCACTAAACTACAACCCCCCTCCACCTCCTGAGAGGTATGTCTGTGAAGCCCACAAAAACAGTCAGCAATAAATAAAATCAAACACCTCGTACGACTTCCTTCAGCCTTCCTGGCGCACTCTTTCTACCATGCCTGTCTTCCTTACTCTGTAAGCTCTTCAGGGAAGGGACTGCCTATGTCCTATTGTGAGTCATGCAAAGCATTCGTAGGGGAGGATCTACTCTGGAATCTGCTCCAGCTAAGCATCCATTACATCGGGAATTTGCCAAGTTTCAGGGTGCTGAGCCAGGCTACCGATGATGGACTATTGCTGAAGCAGGGTAGATGGGTGTTTCATTACCACAGTTCTATTTGCAGAAAATAATACTTACTAGCCAGATTCAGAACTCCAGACAATTTTATAGCATGCAATAGCAGGATCAATTTTGCTTAAACCTTAATCCAGCCAACCTGTAAAACAGCAACTCCCTTGTTCTCAGACTGTTCACATGGTCCTTTCCACCCCAACTCCAGCCCAGCTGCACCCTCCCCCATACCTCTGGCACAGGGTAGAAGTTGATGTCAATTATTTTGTTCAAGTTTCGGACTATGACTTTGGTGACCTCAGCCAGCTTGTTGAAGTCATAAGTGTGCTCCGACGTGACGTACATGTTCAAGGCTATGGAGGCCAAGTTACAAACCGCAACCTGGAACAGCAGCAGGAGCAGAAGCATCAGCCAACATTAGGCAATACAAGAGACTAACAGAGTCCCAGCCCCCAGAGCATGTTCTCTACCCAGAGGAAATGGACACAGGAAGATGAAACTAACAGGTTAATGCAACCGGCAGAGATGGCAGAACATCTGCCTCATCCTATGTATCCCATTGCCCAAGAGTGGCAAGTATGTAGATTGCCTGAAGACCCCTGACCTCTGTAGGAACATAGAGAATGCTGTAATGGATCAGACCTCCAGCTCATCTAGTCCTGTTGTGATAGTGGCCGTACCAGGCATCTTAGAAGAAAGTGGAGGAATCCCTGTAGGTTTGCTGACATCCCTCAGCACTATGGGAGTTCTGCTCACTTTATCTACTGAAGGTCTTGCCTCTCCTTGCCTTCCAGACCCTGATCCCCAACCATTTCCTCTATCACCTTGCTCTGCCACAACATTAGAGTGGCTGATCCCAGCACCAACTGTCCTGCTAGGTCAGGGATATGCAGGCAGCCTCTCCTGGCTCATTTTTTATACAATCCTGCCAGCTCCAGAAGGATAAAACCAACAATTCCTAGCGTAACCCGTACTTACACAGTGGCTGTGTAATGGGCTAGAGCGTTTGAGCTAACTGAGCTGTCTCCTTTAGCTCAGGTAGCAGAGGCTCCTGCTTTTAGACCTAGTGGTCTCAGGTTAGACCCCCACTGCTGACGAGTCACTGGGGGCGTGGCATTACACTGTCTATGCCCAAAACTGTGCCAAGCATTGGTTCCTTTCCTCGTTCTTCCTCTGCTTCACTAGGGACTCTGCTCCTCTAGTGCCCAGAGCAGCTGCCCCCCAGTCAAGGGACAGAAAGCAGACAGCTAGTTGCGTAGGTCTCAGTTATGCAGCATCCTGTTTAGGGCCCGAAGACTCCGGAGGTTTCAATGATTCCCTCTTGACCCCATAGAAAGCAGGATGCACAGGCTTCACCAAAGCACCAGTATAAGCCCCAGCCCCCCATAGTGACTACGAGCCCCACCCACCCTTATAGCAGCCATGGGCAAGTGCAAATGGAGCAGGGCACTTCCCCACTGAGCCTTATACCCACTTCTTATAGGAAAAGATGAACAGCCCATGGAAAAGCCGTAGACACACACGATGGCTTCCTAAATTCAACATGCCATGCAGTTTCCCTAACTGTCTGTTTGAAGATCCCCTGGCCATGATTCCCAGAACCCCAAAGATAGGGGAAAAAACAGGTCAAACGGAAGAACTCATAAAGACAAAGCTTCCCGTCACTTGAAAATAGATTTGTATCTGAATTTCCGAGCCAGGCATGGGCACAGCTTCCCCATCGGCGCTGGAGTAAATCCCACGGCCCTACCCACCTCGTCTTTGCTGGTGTACTCCACTATTTCTGTGCACAGGTTGCTGCACTTGATGGTTCCCAGGTTCTGCTGGTTGCTTTTCCTGTTACAAGAGTCCTTGTACAGCATGTAAGGAGTCCCGGTCTCGGTTTGAGACTCTATGATGGCATACCACAGCTGCTGGGCCTTCACCACCTTGCGGACACGACCCTGCTGCTCGTAACTGCAAGACGAAGCAAATGCTCCTTTAATGCTTATTTCCCTGGGCTCAACAAAGAGCTAGTGAAAGGGGAGGGGAGGTTTCTCTAGTACAGTGACACTCCTCTGGGCAGCCAGATACTTTTATTTGTGGTCCAAGTCAGATCTGAACTGGCCAGTCAGATGACTTAAGGACAGGATGCTGGGTCTGCTCCCACTCACAAGGGGCATGAAACTGACCAGTGCACTCTCTCCTGCATGGCAGGCAACAAATGAGGCTAGTCCAACCTGAAGCCACCAATCCCCTTACTGAGATTTCTCCCTGTTTGTCTTTATTAAACGGAGATCATCGCTCAGGCTTGTCCCCATCTTGGGCAGAATTTCAATGTGGGAGAAGGAGACATCCCCTCTCACCATCCTTATTAATAACCCCATGAACAGAACTCACAGGGACATGGTAGGACAGCACTGGGCTCCAAATTCCCAGATACACACAGAGCCACCCATATAAAGAGGGATGGAAACTCAGTGAATGGGAGATGTAAATAGCAAGCTCTGCTCTGAATTCTGTCCATTCTTCATACCTCTCATACAGTTTCTCAAACTCCTCTCCCCAAACTTCGTCCAGGCCAGGACACTCATTTGGACACATCAAGGACCAGTCCTATGAAGGAGAGGAAAAAGATAGAGAAGATCCTTAGATATCCCATCTCTGTCAACAGAATGGAAATCTGCTATCCCGGGATAACCAGTGAACACCTCCTGACCTACGCACAGTACTGATGCGAAAACGACGAACAAATTAATTTTTCCACCTCTTGAAACATGAGGCTAACCCTGCAATTTCAGGGAAGGGGAAGGGTTATGCAAACTAGCAGGAGTTATAACTATTCAGGTAACTGATTTTAGATAAACCTAAGCCTCCGCTTGAAGGATAATATTCAGCCCGTAATGACTGCTTACTCCTCAAAACAGAACCCACTTTGAATCATATGTGCACAGGCACAAGGGGGGCTGTTTATTGAGGAAAGCTCGATGTTTCACTTACTGCAGCTTTTCAGCATTTAAAAGAAATTTCTAGAGGTCAAAAATTAATCTGAGAACAAGAGGGTGAGTGAAAAGTGCTCTGAGGCCGAGCAAAGACGCACGTGATGTGTATAATCAGTGCCCTACAGCTCACCCAAAACACTCTGTAGATTATCTGCATAGGTAAGCTGCTCTGCAGCAACTGTTTTAGGTAGTTCTTTTGCTGGTAGGAAGAGACAGTACATCTCAAATTCCATCTCAGGGTCATGCTGCAGACTCTGGAATAATGCTACTGATCCATTAACCGACCCTGTCCTGTACCAATACATCTCCTCACCTGGTTAGTTTCTACCCGTTTCATGAAAAGATCGGGAATCCAGAGGGCAAAGAAGAGGTCCCTGGCTCGCTGCTCCTCCTTCCCGGTGTTCTTCTTCAGGTCAAGAAACTCAAAAATGTCCAAGTGCCATGGCTCCAGGTAGATGGCAAAGGCCCCGGGTCTCTGTCAGACAAAACACGGCCAAGATCAGAACCAGACACGCAGGGGAAACACATGGGAGTAGAGTGATAATTGCATAGCTGCTGTGTAAACATGGACACCAGCTGTGCACAGTTAGATCCTACACAGTTTGGGGCCCAAATAATTTCCCCCATTGTTAGAAGGAGTTTGTCTTTCTGAAGTCCCATCAAGGCAGATACACCAGGTGCTGAGTCACACTCACTCTCACTTCCTGGGACTGAGTTCTCTGGGGCTGGCCACATGGTGTTTCAGTTAAAAGGAACAAGCATCTGAAACGTCTTCAACTCTGGTGCTCAACAAAAGCTGGGCACGTGAAAGACTTCCTTGCCTGGTCAAGCTTTCTACTGACTTCCGGGTGATTTGTGGAGTGCTTCATTTTTTGCAGGAGTCTTTCCGGACAATTTTAGATTGGATTTCAACCTAAGGCACTCCAGGAGCTACTTATAAATGAGTGGAAGAGGCTGACCTTACTGGTGTGGGCATTTTACAGAAACAGAACTGTAGCCTCCCAGTAAGAGTTGTGGGGGCACAACAATTAGTTTTGAGACAGTTGGACAAAGTTATGAGTGTAACTGTATGATGTGGTTGCTTGTGATGGTGTGGGGCAGATCTCAGCAGTTCTGGGGCTCGCTTCTAGTTTATGTATTATGCTCCTAAAAGCTCACCGTCCAGGGTTTCAGCGAGCCACCTGCAGATCCAGAAGGGATTTCCCCTCCCCCTCCACAGTGTATTCTGGGGGAGTTTTTTAGCTCCTTCCTCTGAAGCATGAGGGATGGCCACAGATGGAGACGGGACACTGAACGGGTTGGGCCAAGGCTGAGGCGGCACCGAGCATGCTCTCTCTTTCTCAGGTACTTGGTTGGCTGGTTCTTGCTCGCATGCTCAAAGTCTAAGTGATCGCCATATGGGGAGAAATTCCTTTCTCACCCACAAGTCAGACTGGCAGTAACCTTGTGAGGGGGTTGCCTTCCTCTGCAGTGTGTGGCTACGGGTCACCTGACAGGAATATCTGGGTATATCTTACTTAATCAATTCACTGCCACAGCATGGGCCTCATGCACTGGTGCACCTCAGTCCCCCCGCTCTCTGCCTGTGGTACGTAATACTCTGATCTCATTTTGGTTCTTTGGTTTAGTGCGAGGGTACTGGGTGAAGGTGGTGGCCTGGGATACAAAGTGGTGGGCCCTTGCTACCTTAAATACTATGACACTCCTTTCAGAGGATAGGCAGTGAAAGGTACACTTGCACTGTGCAGTTTGTAATGAAGGGAGAACCAAATACCCATGCGATGGGAACAGGATACTGCTTTTTAGTATATGCCATGTAGAGCCATTGCTCCAGTTCATCTGTGCTAATCGTCAATCTTTCCACAGCCCACTGCTGGCTCATTAAGACATTCAATTAAAGTTTCTATTGCCACCTTCCTTCCTGTTTGGAAGATGACATACCTTATTACCACCTTGATCCACATAGCGGGCGGTGTTGTTGTAGACTCTCAGCATTGGGACAAGCCCATTGGAATTTCCATTTGTCTGCAAAGACACATGAAAACCATCAACCTCTGGAAGCTGGCTGGTTTGTGAGGCTGCTCTTAGACAGACTGCCAGTGAGACACAGCAAATATCAAGGCCCTTACAACGAAAGGCATTTCTTGCCCACTGCAGATAAAAGCTGGCTACAAGAGAACTAAATTTTTAAATACATCATGGAAGTAGCACTCACTGTCAGGTAACAAGGGTTCTAATAAGCATTTGTTTATACAAGCCATATTTTGAATGTGCTTTGCTTTAAATTTGCGTTAAAATACTCAAAAGCATTATTTGGAAACTTGCAAGAGGTGTTATTGTTCATGCATAACACGGAGAAATCCAGAAGTTTATGAGTCCTGACGTATCTGCTCTCATCTTTCTTCTTTACAAATTAATAACTAACTGTCTGATGAAACATTGACTTTTCTTTCTGAACATACCTCAATCTGAAACCAAAGCACTGTAATAGGAACGCTATGATATCTGGCTTCATACTGTAAAAAGAAGGTGCAAGCTACTGGGCTAGATGTACCTCCCTGACATGTGAAGGTATAAATCAGCATAGTGTGCCATTTACTCACTTACCCCAGCAATGTAGCTGCCAGTGGCTCGGATACAGCTCACAGCAACACCAATTCCACCGGCAGACTTGGAGATCAGCGCACAGTGCTTTAGAGTGTCATAGATTCCCTCAATGCTGTCATCCTTCATACACAGCAGGAAACAGCTGAATGGAAATAAACGGGACTTGACATCAGACAATTCAAAATCAGAGCGAACAATACCATAGAAGGCATGCAGAAACCTGCCAGGGGTTCTCCGGCATCATTAACGCTTTAGGGGTCAGGTAACTGAAACAAAGATATGATGCAATTTGCAGAGCATTGTAAAGCTCTCACTTTTTAAAGAAGTTCACATGCGCAGCTGAGGTTTTTTAAAAAGCTAATTTCTTTAAACCTAAGTTATAAGTAACACAGATACTAAAACATTTTAAAAATCAAATCTATTTCTTACCATTTATTTTTGTGTTTTTAGCATCTCAGCTTGGACAACGAATAGTTAATAGCCATGATTAATTTTGTTTCTAGTCAATTTCACTTTTAGGTTCTAATTCACTTCAGGAGAAGGGAGTGTTTAAACAATTTTTAGGAATTAAAAAGATAGTTACGGAAGCACTTCTATTGGCGTTAGGCTTTTGTAGATTTTTTCTTTAAATATAAAAATATATACACATTTTGGGCCATATTTGACAAATTACAGATAATTTTAATTAAGGGTCACCAAAGTGCAGCTGCCCATTTAAAAAGGTGTCACAGGACACTTCATTCGAACAGAAACCACCTCCTGCCCAGCACCCTCCTCTGCATATAGTGTGAGCCAAGCCTGGCATCCTGAGGTACCTGGACAGCTGAGGTCGGTTGGTGCCAGCATTGAAGAGTGTGGGAGATGCATGGGTAAACCACTTCTCAGACAGGAGGTTGTAGGTTTCTATCGCAGCATCAATGTCATTTTTGTGGATTCCCACCGATACCCTCATCAGCATGTGTTGGGGGCGTTCAGCGACTAGGCACCAGAAGGGAGAGAACAGGATATAAGGATTCCATTTAAAGCCATTTTTGACAGATGCGGATCGTGCAAACAAGAGGGACTAAAATATGTCACTGAAGAAGCCTGAATGGTCAGGATTCTAGGCCCCAATTTTTTTACTTATACTGAAGTGGTTAGAATCAGAGGCTACATTATAATAGGATTCGAGGTACATTATAATAAAATAAATAAATAAATAATCTCTCACTATTATGGATGCCCAGAAATTTCAGACACATGGTGACAACAGTTGAAACTGATGGTGTTCTAGCCATGCCAACTTCAGCTCTATTACAAATATCCAAACACCAAACAGTGAGATTGCAAATGGACTTCTCGCACCGCAATTCCTAAAATGTGGTATCAGCCTGCTAGAGATGAACACATTCTGGGTGTTCTGGTGCATGAGTGGTCTTTGTGCCAATAGGATCCATCTGCTGAATGCATGAAGTGCCCCATGCAACCATTATTTAAAACAAAACACCCAACTAAACTCAATGTGGCACTGTAACTAATAATTACAAGCCTTCCCGCAGCTATGGCAAAGAGATGCTTATTGCTTACTAAAAGATGTTTGGGGAGGGAGCATTTGTGGATGAAGGGGGAACACACAAGCAAGTCTTTCTGATGTGGACAAGCAAATTACAAATATGCTGTACCCTCTTGGAAAATAATGGACACTGAAAATAGTGAAGGAAGCTACCTAGTCCCATTTAGACCCCAGCAGAGAATACATCCAACAGGTACAGTCCGTTCTTACCTTTGGAACTGATTTTCAGCAGATAGGAGCGCTCTAGAGTCTAAAAAATAAAGCATCCCAGTTATTAGTTGCTCAGATTCCAGTTTAAAAGCTGTACCGATCAATGCACAAAGCTCTGGGACCAAAAACCCAACTCTCAAGCAGGTTGGCTCTCCCAGTACCAGGTTTCCTATACAAACTTAGTTCCCTGCTCTTCTGCAACTTTTATTACTGATATAGCGTCCGAGGTGGGCTAGATGCTATCCAGTCATATGTCAGTAAGGGCCCTGCCCTGAGGAGTCCGCAATCTATGCAGACACAGCACAGATAAAGGAGTGAATGCATGGTGAGGTTTAGTATTTGCCTTTGATCCATGGTTTTGGTAGAGACTGGGGGCGGGGGAAGAGTACTATTTCCCTAATACTGTCATCATTAATTATGTTTTGGACAGTAGCGCCTAAGGACAAACCAAGATCAGAGCCTCATTGCGCTGGGCACTGAAGAAACACGTAGTAGACAGTCGCTGTGCCAGAGCTAACAATCCAATAGACAAAGGTAGGGGAAGTGTGTATAACGAAGAGCAGACAGTGCAATGGTGGCAATCATGTTAGTTCCACAAGACTGGATGGGGATAGGAAGGGAGCTGAAATAGGTAGCGAGGCAGGAATAAAGTAAATGGGAAAACAAGTGAAGGAAGAGGAGGAAGGTTAAGAGGGGCAGGTGTGCAGACAGGCTGTGGTGAAGACACTGGGGAGGGTGGAAAAGGGAGCTGGAGCAAACAGCAATCAGCACAGGGGACAGAATGTCTAATCAGAAGCGTAGAAAATACTGACGGCATCATCCGTGTCTCTGTTTATGCTGCTGCTCTATCAGCTTGAGTCTCCGGCTGGCTCCTCCCTGAAATTTCTCTTCCTTAAGTCCACATACCTGGAGGAAGGGGATGCGACAGGGAGCCCAGTGCTGGGGGTGGGGGGGGCATCTTCCCTGCCCAGTTCTGAACTGGGGGGCTGATTTTGTTAGAGCTTCAAGGAGGGCAGAGCTAGGGCTTAAGTGACCAATCACATGAAGTGCCGAGCACTCTCGGCTCCTATGGACTTCAGTAGGTATTTCACAGGGTTGGACCCTAAACGGCTCCCTGAAGAAGTGTGTTTTAAGGGTGGATATGGAGGACAAAACAGGGGCAACGCAGACTAGCTGTGGGAGAAGGGTCTGTGCAACAGTATGGAAGAATGCACAGAGATAAATGGGAGGACACGCAGGGGACAGATGTGTAGCTTGTCTGAACAGTGGGGGAAAGCTTTTATCTGGAATATGAAGACCTGATGTGTTTGGATTCAGTTACTCCTTGAGGAATAGCATGTGCAAAGCAGAATCTGGCAGAGCGTCCAATGCCTCTGCTGCAGGGAACTTACACCCCAAATGCTACAACGGAATGCACATTTGCCCTGGCCTTGTAATACATCAACCCAGGTCAAAGAGGCTGCAGCCTCACGCTGGGAAATTCTGCAGACAACCAGGCCAGAGTATTTAGCTTCCACATCACCCACTTTTCTTCTATAGAGAGAAGCTATTTGGCATGTAGACGTCTGTCATAAACAGATAGTTAAGGGTTAATAGAACAGGAGTACTTCATGTCTCTTTTGACTGTAAAGGGTTAACAAGTTCAGTGAGCCTGGCTGTCACCTGACCAATCAGGGGACAGGATACTTTCAAATCTTGAGGAAGGGAAGTTTTTGTGTGTGCTGTTAGTGTTTGGTGGTTGTTCTCTCTGGGTTCTGAGAGTGACCAGATGTGCAACCAGGTTTCTCTCCAATCTCCCTGATATAGGTTCTTATAGATTCAAAATAGTAAGTACTAAGTGATAAGGCGAGTTAGGCTTATGTTTGTTTTCTTTATTTGCAAATGTGTATTTGGCTGGAAGGAGTTCAAATTTGTATTTTGCAGAAAGGATTTTAATTTGTACTTGTATACTTAGACTGAGAGGGTATTCCCAGTGTCTATAGCTGAAAGACCCTGTAATATATTCCATCTTAAATTTACAAAGATAATTTTTACTGTTTTTTCTTTCTTTTATTAAAAGTTTTTCTTGTTTAAGAACCTGATTGTTTTTTTATTCTCATGAGACCCCAGGGGACTGGGTCTAGATCCACCACGGAATTGGTGGGGAGGAAGGAGGGAAGGGGGAGAGAAAGGTTAATTTTCTCTCTGTGTCAGGATTACTTTCTCTCTCAGGGAGAGTCTGGGAGGGGGAGAGAGAAGGTGAGGGGGAAGGTGGATTTTCCTCTCTGTTTTAAGATTCAAGGAGTTTGAATCACAATGATCTTCCAGGGTAACCCAGGGAAGGGAAGGCTGGGAGAGGCAACGGTGAGGGAAAAGGTTTACTTTCCTTGTGTTAAGATCCAGAGGTATGGGTTTTGGGGGGACAAGAGTGTACCAGGCACTGGAATTCCTGGTTGGTGGCAGCGCTACAAGTACTAAGCTGGTAATTGAGCTTAGAGGAATTCATGCTGGTACCCCATCTTTTGGACGCTAAGGTTCAGAGTGGGGGGTTTATACCATGACAACTTCAGAGTCATTACAAACAGAGGTGCTGGGCTTCAACTGGCCCAGGGCTCCCATACACAGTCATCCTTTCTTCCTGCTTTCCCCTTCAATAGTTTCAGTTTATGCTAGGCCTGTGTCCTGTTCCTAATCCCCAACTAACACAAACTAAACCAGTCAAGCATGCAAGTCCACCACAATGGTGCAGAAGCTGTGCAGAGGGCTAAACACATGAGCATATACTGCAATGCTGAGTGACTGTGGAGAGCCCCATTGCACATGATCCCAACCAAAACAGGTTGCTTTATTAGTCACAGCACAAAAGTATGCTCCCCTGCAAAATTTTCCACCATCACCCTCCTGCCCCAAGGCCAACTAACTATACACTCAAAGGATTTAAATGTGCATTAATGGATGTCTTGAGGCTGTCAAAAACAGCACTTGTGCTAGATAAAAATGGCACAGTGAAGCTTTCAGAAAATAGTGGCATACCCCTCAGGCACCATAGACAAAAGCAAGGCTGAGAAATCATAGAGGAAGGAGCATGTGGCTCATTCAATTTGGCCACTTTTCTGGAAATCTTCACTACTACAGTCTCTTTCTGCAGCAATGAAAATGATTTAGGTTTTTTCCTTATGTTGGTAAGGCTTTGAAAGAAAAAAAAAAAACTAAATCTTCACTCTCACATGAAATCTGGTCTTTACCTTAAAGCCAAAGTAGTTGTAGGAGAAGTCTCTATCGTAGATGATGGCGGAGTTCAGGCGCTGGGGATGAAACAATTCAGAGACTGGTTAGGCACTTAGACTGAGGAAACCATCTACCCTAACATCAGACCCACACAGCTTCACATTACCAAAACAACAGCGCTCTTATTGTTCAGTGCCTCTGACTTTCATGCTTCTGGCCTCAACATGACTCCATAGCTACAGGCATCAGGCAGAAAACCAGCATAGGCAAGGCTCTCTTAGCAAATGCAGCTGGCATCCTATGCTAAGTGTTAATGAAATTCCACTAAGGGCAACATCCTGGCTTCTGTCCCTGCTCAGTCATACACCTCCATTCTAGTTAGACCTCACACCGGAAAATTCAGAACAAAAAAAAATAAAAAAATCACACTCAGGTTGCAACCTAAGGGAGACAGATAACAAACCTCATCTCCATTCTTGAAAGACTGTTCTCTATTAAATAAATGAGGAGATTCTGTTATTTTATTAAGTTAAGAGCCACTCTTTGTCCAATTACCAAATGAGCCTCAGACACTCTAATCCTACAGTGCTGGGGGACATATAAGAGCAAGAATAGATGTCCTTCACGTAACAGCATCAGAAGTACCCTTCAGTGGTCAGAATTCCAAATGCTGTTGTCCAAAATGGAGCAGTCACCGTCTGTGTTAGTATTTACATCAGTGCACGGTTTTTTTTTTGGCCCTACAACCAACATGGTTTACTTTCGTATTTAGAAGTTTAAAATATCACAGAACTTAGTTTGCTGGATCTTACAAACATCAGATCTCATGAAGTGCTACGTACATCTTTGTTAGCCAAGACAATATCAAGTGTTTCCTTGGCGATCATTGGAGAGTGTCTGCCATTATGAGGGTTTACATAATTGTACAAATCTTCCATGACATCTACAAAGGAAATGGAAAGAAGAGTCAAAGAAAAGCCATTCACAGACTTTTATTTACACAGTCTGAAAACTATAATTACAGACATTGAACATGCCTGGACCACTGCACTTCTCCCAAACCTAGCCCACACGGAGTGTCTTCAAAAAATACACGTTTGTTTGTTGTTCTACCTGTCCAATGGCAGGGAATATCCACTACTCAGAAGCCCCAAAATAATTTGCTTTTATGAAAGAAATTCTAGGAACACAAAGTGTCCAGTGGTAGTCAGATAGATGCTAAATAAACCTAGTCCATATAAAGTTTACCAAATGGGTCTTGGCTAAAAGTAACTTAAATTTTTTTAATTTATGCTCTTCTCATCCTTACACAGCTGTTTCTATTTTAGGATGAGAAGAGAGACAGACAGTGAGGCCATCCAGGTTTTAACAGTGAAATGGTCCAGTAGAAACTTCTCTATACTGTGGGCAATACTACATAATCAAACTCTCTCAGCGTATGTGCAGTGTGCCCAGCCATTCGATAGCATCACCAGCAGCCAGGTGATGAGCCAGTGGAACTAAAAGTCTCAGATACATGTGCTCAACACTTAATCACTCCTGTTTAAGAACAAGTTTACCATAGTCATATCCTCTAATGCTCCAAGCTCTCCACTGGCTCCCTCCTCAACAAGGGAGCACAGGTTGTTACTCAAGTGCCCATGGACACACTCACCACTGAACACTTTCTTGGTTTCTTTGTGCAAGTTGGAGACCGCAATCCTTGCTGCTAGGATGGCATAGTCAGGGTGCTTGGTAGTGAGGGTTGCAGCTGTCTCAGCAGCCAGTGTATCCAGTTCCACAGTTGTGACACCACTGTACAGACCCTGGATCACCTTCATGGTGATCTGTGCCTGGGGAAATCAGAATTCTGCAGGTTAGCTACCTATGTTTCAGGGACAAACCCATCTTTACAGCAACAGTCTAGAACAGTGGCAGGCAAACTTTTTGGCCTGAGGGCTGCATCGGGTTTCGCAAATTGTATGGAGGGACGGTTAGGGGAGAGGGTCGTGACCCGGGCCCCACCTCCTATCTGCCACCCCCAGACTCCTGTCCCATCCAACCCCCCCATTCCCTGACAGCCCCTCTGGGACCCCTGCCCCATCCACACACTCCCGCTCCCTGTCCCCTGACCGCTCCTATTCAACCCCGTTTCCCCCCCCCCCGACCACCATCCACACTTCCACCCTCTGATCACCACCCCAAACTCCCCTGCCCTCTATCCAATGCCCCCTACTCCCTGCCCCCTTACCGCGCTGCCTGGAGCACCAGTGGCTGGCGGCGCTACCAGCGCGCTGCCCGGCTGGAGCCAGGCCACGCCAATGCAACCACGCAGCACGGCGACTAGGTCAGGCTGGGCTCTGCAGCTGCACTGCCCCAGGAGCTCACAGCCCCACTGCCCAGAGCATTATGCCGGAGCGAGTGAGCTGAAGCTGTGAGGGAGAGGGGACAGCAGGGGAGGGGCTGGGGGCTAGCTTCCTGGGCCAGGATCTCAGGGGCTGGGCAGGATGGTCCCGTGGGCTGGATGTGGCCCGTGGGCCATAATTTGCCCACCTCTGGTCTAGAAGTACTCCATTTTCCCAATGGCTAGCATCGTATTTTCTGTTTGCAAGCAAAGTTATTACAATATGTGCTTCACTTTAAACACCAGATGATAAAAGTGATTTATAGACTGAGCTGCTTTGATAGAGGGAAAGCACCAGGCCTTAAAGTTACAGAGGTCTAGAGACATATTGGGGGAAGGAAGGGGGCAAGAAATATAAAAATGAGGTATTGATCAGGAATCATCTGATCATGCACAAGGTTTTGTATGCAGTTCATTGCCTAAATATTGATGTGTCCTGTTGAAGTGGTAACACAAAAGCAGGAACGCCACATCCAAACCTGTACTTGCTCAGGAATTTTCAAACTCCAAACAGCATTCTGACTTTTCACATGCCTGATCAGGCATGTAATTTGTTATATTTAAACTAAAAATAGTTAATACTAAAACAGTTTGGCGAGAGACGTAAAACTTCATGTCGTAGGGCTTAGATCAATCTCTAACTATTAGGGAATAAGTGGAGATTCTCTCACATCTACCCAATGGAATTTTTTTTTTTTTTAAATGCTGCTGCACATTGAGTGGATGTTTTCAGAGAACTAGCCACAATGACTCTAAGATCTCTTTCCTGAGTAGTAAAAGCTAATTTAGGCCCCATTATTTTATATGTATAGTTGAGATTATGTTTCCATGTACATTACTTGGCATTTGTCAACACTGAATTTCATCTGCCATTTTGTTGCCAAGACACCCAGTTTTCTGAGATCCTTTTGTAGCTTTTCGCAGTCTTCTTGGGACTTAACTATCTTGAGTAGAAGTAAAAGTAAAAAGTAACTAACTTTGTTATTATTAGCCCAGTCACCAGGTTGCTGTACTAGGAATCCAGAGACCTAGATTTGATTCCTTGCTCTGACAGCAAGACAACACACCTCTCCATGTGTCAGTTTCCCCAACTGGAAAAGAGGGATAATGATTCTCCTGCCTCTTTGTAATGCTCTTTGAGAAGTACTACTTCTTATTTGTAATGCATTGACAGTATCCTAAGTGTTTTACAGACATAAATAAAAACAGGGCCTTTGTGACTCATGGCCCTAATCCTACAACTTACTCCACACAGCTGGACTCTCATGTCCATGAAAAAAACCCAGGGATGTTAATGGGGCCATGAATGGCTACTGAGGGGAGCTGCTTGCAGGATCAGGGTCAATATCAACTCCTAGGCTGTTCGAACGAATAGGGCAGTGTTACTGTTAAGAGAGGGAAATTCACTTCTGATAGAAGCATACTTTTGTGTTTTAACAAAGAGAACTAGTACTTCTCCTTCAGACTGGCATGGACATAAATATAAAGAGAGTTGTAAAAAGGACATTTTTTAAAAAGCCATGTGATTGCTACACTATTTTAATGAAGAGAAGCAAAATATTCAAGATGAAATGGCACGGAGCTTCCTAACACCAGAAACATGATCACTTCAAACCATGTTTGAGGGATCCACCAAGGGGAATTTAAAACAGGTAAACACAAATCTCTGTCTCAGACTTTGCACCTGTAAGGGAGCGAAAGGCAAACAAAAATCTCTGAAAGAATCCAGTTATAGAAGAACCTCAGAGTTACGAACACCAACATTTGGAACCTGAAGTACACAATCAGGTAGCAGCAGAGACCAAAAAAAAAAAAAGCAAATACAGTACAGTCCTGTGTTAAACGTAAACTACTAAAAAATAAAGGGAAAGCAGCATTTTTCTTCTGCATAAAGTTTCAAAGCTGTATTAAGTCAACGTCCAGTTGTAAACTTTTGAAAGAACAACCCTAAGTTCAGAGTTACAAACATTTGAGAGTTACGAACATTCCCAAGGTGTTTGTAACTCTTGAGGTTCTACTGTATAAAACAAAAGGACACAGTGGTTATAATTAAAAAAGCGGCATTTGCCAACAGTTCACATGCAGGGGTGATGGAACATGCCAACATCTCCCCTTACACCAGTGGTCCCCAACGCAGTGCCCGCGGGAGCAACGGTGCCCGCCAGGGCATCTACGTGTGCACGCGTACTGGCTGATGGGCAAGCATCCGCCGAAATCCCACTGAAAAGCAGTGTCACCAAGAGGCACTGCCGCCGAAATGCCGCTGATTTTCGGCAGCATTTCAGCAGCAACGCCTCTTGATGCTGCTACTTCAGCGGCATTTCAGCAGCGATTTCTCTTGATGATGATGCTTTTCGGCATTTCAGCGGATGCTTGTTCACTGGCCATGGTCCTCGGTGGGTCGTTGTCCAGCGCCTGCCACCCAGAAAAGGTTGGAGACCACTGCCTTACACTAAGAAAGGGAAATAACTGGGTGGCACCTGGATTACAAATGGTGGCTTTTCAATGATCACCACTGTAGCATGGTGGAAGGTGGAGTGGATACAAATCAACTCACAGGATCGACGAAGTCAGCATTGAGTCCATAGCAGAGCTTCTGGATCCGAGAGGTGATCTTGTCAAACATGACACGCTCATGGCGCCCATCTACCAGGTGTATAGGAAGAGAGGTGAGGAGAGAAAGAGAGATGGGCTTTTATACAGCAGCACGAATAACACAGCCAGTCACATGCAGCAGGGGTCTGTGGGGCCTCACCACCATCTATGGCCACCAACTTATCTCTGTGCTCTTCCCAACACTCCAAGGGCTCTGCTCCACAGCTCTGTGAGCAGCACCTGAGGAGCCCAGCCCTAGGGGGATTATTGATGTCATTTGTGGGGTTCTCCATTCAAGGAAAGGGGGACTGGTGGAGATCCAGATAATAGAGGCCCAGAGTCACAGGGGGTAGGGATCCCAATCTCCAGGGGGGCTGCCCCTCCAGTGGTGCCACCTGTGGGGTTCCCCACTCAAGGAGAGGGGAATTAGTAGAGGTCCGGAGTCAGAGGGAGTAGATGTCCTCACATATGCCAACAGACAGGCCTTGGACAGGGGGCCGGTGTTACGTCTGGGGGCACACACTCCAGGGGGCTCAGTGCCATCTGCAGGGTCCCCCACTCCAGGAAAGAGGAGTTAGACAAGGGGGTGGGGCAGGGAACAGCATTATGTGTAGGGGGATCCCCACTTGAGGGGCAGGGTGCCTAGCGCTATTTGTGCGCTCTCCCCTTGGGGAAGGAGGAACTGGCTAGGGAGGGCTGGAGTTAGGGGTCAGCACCATCTCGGCGGGGGTGCCCCTCTCCCAGCAAGGAGAAGCAGCAGGGAGCCCCGTCACATGGGTAGGGAGCCCGCCCGCCGGGGGGCAGCCCCTGGGGCTGGGTGCCAGCAGAGGGAGGTGCCCGCTCAGGGAGAGGGGAGCTGGGGGTGTCCATGGTCCCACACCAGGCTGGGGGCTCCGCACTCCAGAGATCCTGAAGGGACCGGCCGGGGGCGGGGGCCGGGCCCGCTGAGCCCCCCGGGGGGCGGGGAGCCCGGAGCCGGGGGGGGGCTGGGCCCCCGGGGGGCGGGGAGCCCGGAGCCGGGGGGGCCGGGCCCGCTGAGCCCCCGGGGGGCGGGGAGCCCGGAGCCGGGGGGGGGGGCCGGGCCCGCTGAGCCCCCCGGGGGGCGGGGAGCCGGGGGCGGGGGGGCCGGGCCCGCTGAGTCCCCGGGGGGCAGGGAGCCCGGAGCCGGGGGGGGGCTGGGCCCGCTGAGCCCCCGGGGGGCGGGGAGCCCGGAGCCGGGGGGGGGCACCGGGGGGGGTCTCACCTCGCTTGATCACGTGCATGGCGGCGGCTCGGGCCGGGCGCTCGCGCTCTCGGGTGGGTGTTTGAGCTCCAGACGCGACCTACCGCTTCCCGCTCCCGCCAACCGCGCCGTTGATCCCGTCGCGCCGCCGTAGCGCCCCGCCCCCTCCCCTTCCCGTTCGGTGGAGGCCGCGGCCGCCATCTTCGATACGGGCAGCGGCCCGACCCGGGGCTCCGGCCCAACCCGGCCCGGGGCCCAGCGCTTCCTCTGCCCCTCCCTCCTCGCCCTCTGCCCCCGGGAACACGGCACACGGGGAAGGGACCAACGCGGGACAAGGGAGGGAGCCTTGCCCGGTTCCAAGATGGCGGCCGAGATCCCGCCTTCCCGTCCTCTCGTTTCAGATACCCAGCTGAGGGGGGAGCGGGGCGGCTTCCGGCTCGGGGTTCGCCCAGTGGAGCGGCCCGGCCGGGCCGAGGGGCTCCCTCATGGCGGGAGGGGCAGACGGGGGTGGGGAGCACTCGGGGGTGGGGGACATTCATGGGGGGAGGGGAAGAGAAGAGGAAACTCCCTGGGGGATGGGGAGCACTCATGGGGGGAGGGGAGACTCCTGGATGTGGGGGACACTCATGGGGGGAGGGGAAGAGAAAGGGGGAGACTCCTGGATGTGGGGGACACTCATGGGGGGAGGGGAAGAGAAAGGGGGAGACTCCTGGATGTGGGGGACACTCATGGGGGGAGGGGAAGAGAAAGGGGGAGACTCCTGGATGTGGGGGACACTCATGGGGGGAGGGGAAGAGGAGATTCCTTCGGGGATGGGGAGCAGTCATGGGGGGAGGGGAGACTCCTGGATGTGGGGGACACTCATGGGGGGAGGGGAAGAGAAGGGGAGACTCCTGGATGTGGGGGACACTCATGGGGGGAGGGGAAGAGGAGATTCCTTCGGGGATGGGGAGCAGTCATGGGGGGAGGGGAGACTCCTGGATGTGGGGGACACTCATGAGGGAGGGGTAGAGAAGGGGAGAGTCTCTCGGGGATGGGGAGCAGTCATGGGGGGAGGGGAGACTGCCGGATGTGGAGGGCACTCATGGGGGGAGGGAAAGCGAAGGGGGAGACTCCCTGGGGGGGACGAGGGACTCCATGAGGGTGTGGGGGACACTCATGGGGAGAGGGGAAGAGATTGGGGGCCTCATGGGGGGGGAGGAGAGGAGATGCTATGAGGGCGGGGGACACTCATGGGGGGAGGGGAAGAGAAGGGGAAACTCCTTGGGGGAAGAGGGCCCCTCATGGGCAGGGGGGACCTGTTGGCGGTCTCTCCCCTTGGGGCTGGTCTGCACCTCTCAACCTGCCTGAACAGCCTGAAGGTGGGGCCCGAACCCCTGGGAGAGGGATTCATGCAGGAGGGCTAAAGTGCTGTGGAGTCCCAGCCCCATCAGACACCCTCGCTTGGCAGATCTTGAGTTCTGATGTAAATAACTGTCGAGCGTAGAAGTTGGGGGCTGCCCTGGCTGTGCAGAGGTAGGGAAGGCCCCACTTCTGCTAGCCATGCTACTGCCAAGGCATTTCCCCCACGGCTTGTCTGCACAGGGAAATTGACTTAACTTGGCTGTTCCACAGTAGTCATTCCGCTATGCCGGAATAACAGTTCTGCTCTAATTTAGCTAATCTGGAATAATTCCCCCATGTGGATATTCTGCTCTTGAAAAAAAGTGATTTAATTCCAGAGTAGTTACTCCCAAATAATTACTTCCAAGGCGAGTAATTATTCTGGAATAAAATCACTTTTATTCAGGAATAGAGTGTCCACCTGGAGGAGTTGTCGACACACAAATAATAAATCAGTTTCTGTTTTTGTCCTTCCTTTAATCTGTAAATTAATCCCTAACTAAAGCAATTTTTCCACTTCCCCAGTAGATGGCATCATTAGACTACTTTTTCTACCATCCACTCTCCCAAAAACATATTACTATTATTATGCATTGTTTGTATTAGGCTAGTATCTGTTGCAGATAACTGTCTCTCTATGCCACTGATCAAATATGAGGGACCCAGGATACTAGGTATTGTGCATGCATATAACAAACAAATTGTCCCTCCCTATCTAAGGCCATGTCTATGCTACAGGGACTATAGAAGCACGGGTACAGTGCTGCAGCTATACCGACAGCCTTGTAGTGTAGACACAGTCTACAGTGACATAAGGGGCTTTTCCACTGTCGGAACACTTCTCTGAGTGATGTTAGCACCTAGCTATGTCTACACCTGGAGTTAGGCCTGCATACCTACATAGTTGCATTGTCCAGGGGTGTGGATTTTTCACATCCCTGAGCAATGTATTATGTCAATGTACTTTTTAAGTGTAGAGCCAGTCTAAGAATAAGCCGAGACAACAGTTTAATATAACAAACAGCTGGAGGAGACCATGCAAATAATGAGGCAGTTATGATTATATCTAAGGACTATGTAATTAGCAGCAGTCGAAGAACTTCAGCAGCCTAGTGTTACCAAGCATTTAGCATCTCACCCACGAAAGCTCATGCTCCAAAACGCCTGTTAGTCTATAAGGTGCCACAGGATTCTTTGCTGCTTTTACAAGCATTTAGTATTTAGCAGCGTAGGTTGGTTTTAATAAGAGATTTAAAGGAGGCCAATGTGGTTGCTTTGCAGTTTTTCACAGTGAGCCCCTCTCATGCAGAAGGAGCAGTATGGGAGAAAGATTTTTGCAGATGCAGTTGAATGGCTGTAATGGCTTTATTTTGACTGGAGATGTTGGCTAGTGTTTGAGGTGGAGGCTGCTTAACCGTTTCAGTCACCTGTTTACAATGGCTTCTTTATATTTATCCTGAATGCAAGGTGGCAGTTACACCCCACCCATAATAGCAGGATTTAGCCTGACCCATAACATTTGTCATATACAGCACCTTTCAACCAGAAGACAACATGCTGATTACTAATTCTATATGGAAATCACGTCTTCTACCTTTGGAAGGCAGCCATCTCGGGGGGGGGGGGAATGCCTCAGGTGCTTAACAATATTATGCAACTACATAAGACAGGAAGCTGAGGAGAATGCCATCATGCAAGGAAAATTAAGGAGACAGAATGTAATCTAATTTGGCTGGGACAGCGGGGCTAACACCATGGTTGTAACAAAAATTTCCCTAGGAGCTTTAGTGTTGGGACCTCAGTTATTCATTTCTTCTGAAAAAAATGTGCTGCTTGCAGCAGTGGGTGCTCCTTAGCTGCACGTTAGGGCATCAGTTCAGTACTAACTCAGACTAAAAATGGCCAGCTACTGACTAATCAACGCTATGAGACTCTTCTGGTCTCCCATTTAAACAGTAACCCTGCTCAGCTTGTGAAAGCTGCTAGGAAATGCTGCACAAGGCTGTAAGTCTTTCAGTACCTTAATGTCACGGATGTGAAGAGGGAATTTCTTGGAACTGATCAGGGAATAAAGCAGAACAGGTTTCAGAATCTGCAGTGCTATATTTTGAAGTAAGTCTTGGAAAGGTCTGCTGAGGGGAGAACAGTCTGGTTGGAGCCCATGCTGTGCTCACTGATCTTTCTCTCGGTTGTTTTACTGGGCCTTCTTTGAGTGTCTTGTACTAACTGACAAGGCTGATTTATTTTACTAGAACGTGACAGTACCCGGTGGGTTAAACTGTGACAGAGGAAACCAGACTTCTCCTTCTGGGGCGTGACTGCGACTACATCTGAAAGATCAAAATTAAAAAAGAAGCTTCACACTCGGAGATGATTATGGAAGGAAATTATGCAACAGAGGGCTTATTGGAACTGTTGTGTTACCTCCCAGCCCACTGCCTCCTTGGTAGGGAAACTACAGGGCAGGAAAGAACCTCTGTACAAACAAGTTTCAGTGTGTTAGCCATGTTAGTCTGTAGCAGCAAAAAGAACGAGGATACTGGCCTAGATGGACCTTTGGTCTGACCCAGTACGGCCATTCTTATGTTCTTATGAGGCTAGCCCACGAAAGCTTATGCTTAAATAAATGTGTTAGTGTCTAAAGTGCCACAAGTATTCCTCGTTCTTTCTGTACAAACAGGCTCCCATAATTATTCTCTCGCTGATTTCCACAGTAAAATGTGTTCCATCTAACCAGGCTCTTTCTACCTGCCAACCCTGCAGATATAGCCTGGTCATGTGAACAACTGAAATCAGGTCCTTTCTTTTGCACAACATTGTCAGCTGAAGTCAAGATTTCTGGATAATGACCATGGGTGAGGTGGACTAGAATGGAGATCAATAGTAAGAATGTATTTCTTCCAGTAAACAGAACATGTACAGCATGATCAGAAGAAACACACAGTGCCCTCCACCCCTATAGACATCAGTGAAAATTCTAGTTTAGCCTACGTAGGTTGTCATGCTGTGATATGAACACTCAGCACTTTCCTGTAAGAAGAAGGAAGTATAGGTTCCAGATTCTCCATGGCCTATTTGTTTGGATACTTATGTTCAGTCACTCTCTGTTATGCAAAACACTTAAGCACCTGCAGTGGGACTGTTTAGAATGATCAGGTTTTGCTGTGGAAATCGGTGAACGGTACATCTGTGTAAAATGGGTGTAAACCTCTACCATTCTACGCTCACTTGATAACATTTTGCACAGGCAGAATTGACTACATAGGGTGCAGGGTGATGGAGAATCAGGCTACAGCTACTTATGGGCGGTGCTAAATCTTGGTTGCTTTACTTACTAGATTTCAGTGGCTCTTGTCACAAGGGTTTGGCCCTTGGGCAGTCATGTAACCGTAACCCTGCTATGAAAGATGCTGTGAAGTAGAAGTTACCACAGTGCCCCAAGGAAGGTCTCTTCTCTTGCTTCATTTCCCTCCAACAAAACAAGTTTGTATGGCCAGCTTCCTTTTTTCTCCCGGACTACTCAGTTTAGATTGTCAACACAGCACAGAGAAGGAGGTTTATGTATGCAAGCAAGATGGGGGACATAAAAGTCATTAAGATACACAGGGTTTTCAGCTGAACGGGAGATTTTGTGATGGGGGATTTTGGATAAACAAGTTTTTCAGCTGAAAGTTATTTATATATTATTATTTTTTATTTTGATGTGTTCAGTTTTCCACATCTTCCAGTCTCCCAGACTTGGATGAAATGGACACTTTCTGCTTCTCAGGATTTTGCTCCACTGAAAAAAAGTTGTAAACAGCAGCATCCAGATACAGAATTGAGTGAGATTCCTGCAGAGCTCCTGAAATGCCGTGGAAGGGTACGTATGCAAGGCAGACTCAGAGAAATGAATGTGGTGGTCTGGGTTTGGCAGTAAATGGGCAGAGGGCTGCTTGTGGCAGGGAAGCAGGGACTTAGGAGAGATCAGATATTGCCATTCACTGCGACGTATGGTGACAAAAAGGGATAGATAAAAACAAGACCAGGGAAATGAGCAACTGGCTGGCGCCGGAGATTGGAAATGATACAGAGCCTTTCAGAGCTAAATCACTGTTCAAGGTTAGCTCTGTTCCAATGATAGTTATTGTCTGGTGATTGGCCTTTGTCAAAGGAGGTGATGGCCTCTCTGGAACAGCTCCCCACAAAACCAGTCAGGACTTTGGGGAGCCTCCTCTCCCTTGGAGCAGACTGTCTTCAGGGCAAGAAGCTCAAACGTCTTCACCTCCTGGGTCTCTCCTTGGAGCATTCAGCATCCTCTGCCCCTCTGTGTGCTTCCCATAGCGAGCCCGCCCCAGCGGGGTCCTGGGGAAGCCACAGGGTCCTGCACCCCCACTTTGCAGTCAGACGTGACTCTCAACCAGCCAGTAACAAAGAGGTTTATTCAACGACAGGAACAGGGTCTAAAACAGAGCTTGTAGGTACAGAGAACCAGACCCTTCGGCTGGGTCCATTCTGGGGGGCAGTGAGCCAGACCCCCATGTCTGCACTTCATTCCTCGTCCCCAGCCAGCTCCAGACTGAAAACCCCTCCAGCCCCTCCTCCTCTGCTCAGTTCCTTTTGTGGGGCAGGAGGTCACCTGATCTCTTTGTTCTCCCACACCTTTAGCATCCCCTTGCGGCGGGGGGGGGCCCTGGCCATTAGTTGCTAGGTGACAGAGGGTCGGCCAGGAACTGAGGCCCCCCCCACAGTATTCAGAGGGAACATTAAGAACATTCCTAGTTCATCACACCTCAATCCAGTCGCAAAGGGACAGGCATTTACATCACAGAGACCACCAACTGCCCTGCTGGTTGGCATAGTCAGCAAAGAGCCCAAGGGCTGAATAGACCTGAAGACTAAAACTTCCCGCTCACCCCTACTGCCCAGGTGGGGATGGTACAGGAGAAGTTATCTCCTCACTGTCTGTGTTGCACAGAAGCTGTGGATGAGAAAAGAATGTTGCTGTCCAAGGGCTGCCAGGCTGGCACCTTTCGCCTGCACTAGACTCACATCAAATTTATAGATATAAAAAATTCATTTTAAAAGAGTGAGAGGCTGAAAGTTAACGAGTCACAGGCATTTTCAGATTGTGGGTTCCACTGACCTGTGTGTCATTACCAACACTGTTGCCGCTGCTGCTTGTGGCCTCTGACTTTGCCCAGCATGTGGAGAGGCTGCTCAAACTGCTGTCCTCTGATGGTTCTTTTCCTCCCAAGAGGCTGTTTAACTTGGAGGGGGCAGAGGGCACATGTACTGAAAACAGGATCCGTTTTATTCCCTCCTCTCCCCTTCTCTAGGTTCCTCACTGTCCCTGTTTCTCTCTTCCCCCCTCCTGCCTTCCTTGGTATTTCCTTACATGTCCCATCTCACAGTGCAGTCCTCACATCCGTCCGTGAGGGTTGTAGTGATTATTTTTCCAGGGCTTTAGTGTCAGTAGGAAGTGCTGGTAAGTGTAACACATGCAAACCCTGGGATATCCATAGACTAGAGAAAGCAATAGCCGAGAGATCTAAAACAGCGGTTCTCAACCAGGGGTACACGTACCCCTGGGGGTATGTAGAGATCTTCCAGGGGGTACATCAACTCGTCCAGATATTTACCTGGTGTTACAACAGACTGCATAAAAAGCACTAACAAAGTCAGTACAAACTAAAGTTTCATACAGACCATGATCTGTTTATACTGCTCTATATACGATACACTGAAATTTAAGTACAATATTTATATTCCAATTGATTTATTTTATAATTAAACGGTAAAAATGAGAAAGTCAGTCATTCTTCAGTACTAGTGTGCTGTGACATTTTTGTATTTTTATGTCTGATTTTGTAAGCAAGTAGTTTTTAAGTGAGGTGAAACTTGAGGGTATGCAAGACAAGTCAGATACAGTAGTCTGGAATGGTTGAGAGCCACTGGAAAACACAAGTTTGAAATGCCCATGGTCTGTGGGGTCCGTTTGAAATCCTGGCAATATGGCTCAGCCCTCAAATGAAATGAGTTCCAAGGAGTTAACTGTACAAGACCATAATTACTAACCTTAGGCAGAATTTTATTTTTTTAAATATAATTTCAGCAGATCATATCGATGTTCAATTTTAAGCATTTTTTTTATTTTGATTGATTAAAATTTTAGCAGTTGGTCAAAATTATGAGGTTTCAGCTTTTTTATCAATTTAAATATTTACAGTTGCAGGAAAGTATATGGTCATCAAACATTAGGGGGTCAGGCAGTAGTTATTTAATGACAGTAGATATTGAGATTCAAAAGTTAAAGCTTTATAACTTTGGAATACAAATTTTCAACAACACATGTCAAAATATACAAAGTAGATATCCTTAAATCAAGATCTCATAAGTTTTCAAGCAGCATTTTTCATACTTTACCTATTTGTAAATTTTTTTCATCAATTTCTGTTACTGACATTTACTAATAAAAATCCTAGTCTTCCAAGCCTAATAATAACTGAGGCCTCATCTGCTCCGCATGGACATGCCGGATAGGGGCCTGATTTTCAGACATGCTGAGCACATGCAGCTCACTTTGACTTCAGTTGGAGTTGTAGCTGCTCAGCACCTTTGGAAATCAGGCTGTATGTAAATATGTCATAACACTCTTGTAATTAACCAAACCAAGCACTAGAGGTCACTGATTCAAAATGAAAAACAATCAGAAAATTCATTAGCGCTCTGGAAATGAAAATAAAAATTAAAACTCAAGGGAAAAGCTAACACATTACACAGAAGTTTATAGGGGTTGAACCTATCAGTGTTTTGAGCATTGGCCTGCTAAGCCCAGGGTTGTGAGTTCAATCCTTGGGAGGGGCTATTTAAGGATCTGAGGCAAAAATCTGTCAGGGGATTGGTCCTGCTTTGAGCAGGGGGTTGGCCTCGATGACCTCCTGAGGTCCCTTCCAACCCTGATATTCTATGATTCTACTAAACTCCATCCTGCAATTAGGAATGGAGAATCCATCACTTCCCATGGTAGTTTGTCTGGTGGTTAATCACCTCCACTATTCAAAATTTGTGCCTTATTATTTCTCATTTGAATTTGCACCAGCAAATAAGTCTTTAGGGCTGTTACATCAACCCAGGGGGGCAGATGCTCTGGGGAGCTGAGATCCAGGACTTCTGAATTTTTATTCTAAAGTTTTTTTCCATTTTACTTCAACAGGTAAAAGAGAGCGAGAAGGAGAAACAACAAATAATTGGTGGATGTAATCAGACCTGCTCTGCAGTGACATCTGCTTTTCCATTGCCACCCATGCTCTGCTCCCTAGATCAGAGCTGCCCTGCACTTTTCAGTAGCTCCAACATTTGGATTGCAGGTAGGTGTCTGATGTGCCTTGCAAGCATACACCAGGCCTTGCACATTAGATAAGGACATGCCTAGTTCAGTGCAGAGAAGTGTGCAGAGTGGGGTCCTGCTTTATTTATTGTACATTTTAAAGATGCACTGTTTTTTTAAAATGCATAGTTAGTGTGGTGTGCATGGGAGACCTACCTCATTCAATGCATGCCATGTCTCGTACATGGAACCCTTTCTGTCTACCTATCTGGGTGTGTGTTTACTACCTGAGTGGCTTGTATGATGTGCAGATAGTGAGGCAAGTCTCCTCAGTAGCTCTCATCTCCCTCACTGCCCATCATGTGAGGGACACATAGAATGAGGCAGGGTTCTGTGTAAACCCTCTATGGTAAAAAATACCTGTGTTGCTATGGCATAGAGGGAGGGTCTCCCTCCTGTGGACCTTGTGAGGGACGTGGTGGTGTGTGGCCTTTTCTCTGTGTTTTTTCTTTTAAAAAACACCCACCCTAGAAAATTCTATTTAAAAAACTATGTTAAATGAGTCTAAAGTAGGCTTGGAAGAATTAGATTTTTGTCGGTAAATGTTAATAACTGTCAATTTCACTTGTACATACCCAGATGAACAAATATTTCCACTGATGATAATCAAAATTTACAAATAGGCAAAGTAAGAAAAATGCTGCTTGAGAATTTATTAGAGATTGATTTAAGGATATTTACTTTATATATTTTGACATGTGATATTGACAATTTGTGTGTCAGCGGTTCTAGAGCTTTAGCTCTTTGAATCTCTGCATCTCCTGTCATTAAATAACTATTGTCTGGTGCAAGTGTGAAAATTGAAATACATGTTTAAATTGTTTCAAAATAAACATTGATTGATCCATTTAAATTTGTAACAGTTCTGCTTAGCCTAGTGTTCAGGTTGCATGGGGAAGTACCCCAAAAGTAGGAAATATTTGCCTCTATTCATTTGATACAGTCTACAAATGCATGAACATGTGTTATTTCCGACTGGACAATGGACACTGTTTTCTGCAGCCTAGAAAGAGCAGTGGATTAGGCAGTGGCTCTTAAGGACACCATTGTGTGTCTTGTGTATAAATGCCTTTTGGACTCTTTCTGGCATGCATAAATTATTACCCATGAGAGTCTCAATGTTCTTTTAACAATGTTTTCAGTGACGTCAGTGTTAAGATGCATCTGTGAGGGAAGTGTAGCTCATTGTGAGATTATTATAAAGGAGGTCTTTGAGACACCTCGCTTGGCTCTGGAGATAAAAACAGCAGTACCTAATGGGCAGCTAAATAAATTCTGCCTGAGAGCTTCTGACCATGCTTAGGTCAGCCTGAAAGTTGTAAACCATTTCAAAGAGCTTCCTGAAACTGGAACTGTTCTGAACAGTCCATTTAGGAATAGCTTGCCACACCCTACATATCCAACAGTCTGTGGGACTGAAGTTACCTCTCTATTGTAAGTACTTATATGGCTCCTATTATTATAGCATTTCAGCACTTTACAATCTTGAATGTCACAACAGCCAGTGAGGGTGAGGTAGGACAGGGCAATTACCCAAACAGACACTAAGGGACTTGCCCAAGGTCAGAGGGGAAATCTGGGGCACAGTGAGGAGTTGAACTTGGGTTGTCTAAGTGCCTGGCCAGCACCATCACCCTGTAAAAGTACTTCAGCCTGCACACAAAGCAGAACATGTCCCCCATTCCACCAAGCCCAGGAGATGGGAAGTCAGGTTGAATTTTGGGGACAAGTGAAGGGTCAGGTCCATCCTTAAGGAGGGCTGAAGGATACAGTTTGGCTTGCAGGGACATCTATGAAACTTTGCCCCTTTCCCCACATTGATCCTGAAACTTTGTTGCCCCCATGGGAGGGGAGTGATGTGTGTAATTAGCACTTTGCCAGCATTGCACAAATGAATCCTAATTACCAAGTTCAGTCATAGAATATCAGGGCTGGAAGGGACCTCAGGAGGTCATCTGGTCCAATCCCCCTACTCAAAGCAGGACTAATCCCCAGACAGATTTTTGCCCTAAATGGCCCCCTCAAGGATTGAGCTCACAACCCTGGCTTTAGTAGACTAATGCTCAAACCACTGAGCTAACCCCTCCCCCTGTTCCAGGTGGGAGATGCCCATAAGCAAGCTCCTTAGGGCAGAGACCATGTCCCTTCACATGTCTGCAAAGCACCCAGCTCCTTAAGATCTTCCCAGGCAGGCAACACACCCGCTGTGTAACATCTCCCTTATTCCTTTGCCTGCTGCTGCACAGAAAGGGACAGTGTCTCTTTAAGCTTGGGGAGAGCTGCCTTGCCTGAGTGAGGGTAGGTTCTGGTTACTGTGAAGAATCCCAGGTGACATGTGAGGCTAAGGGGCGGTGCTTCACCTGGCCCCCAGGTGAGAGCGATATGGGCTATAGTTCCCTAATGTCTGTGTCTCTTCCTCCCTTGCCGTGGCTTAGGCTGTAGCAGGTTCTGCCTCTGCTGGCTTCTTTCATTCACCTGCAGTCTTGGAATGAAGCTGTTTCCTGAACAATGGTCTGCGGAGGGTGTAAGGCAGAGTGACTTCCAGGAGCAGGAAATGCCAGCGACTGTGATGCCGGTGAGTATAGCAGGCTTGTGCTAGGACTTTTCCTTTCTAGGTGTCTGGGGATGGGGCTGCGACTCTCTGATTATCCCCAGACCAGCTGCAGATTGGCAACGCTAGGGCTGGGTTCCCCACTTGAATCATGACTTGGGAAGGGGGAAGCTCTGGAGGCCCCCATTCAGCTGGGATCCCTCCCTGCTGAGATTTGAGCATATGTCTGAGACATCCCATGCACACAACTACTTTCACCTGAGCACCGAACTTTCCAGTTCTTCCTCTCCAGGTGTTGGCTGGGTTTGAACTTGTGACCTAGAGGTGATGGGCTTCCATCAGAGTTCAGAGTTGCCAAGCTGGCTGTGTGTACTTAACTCCCCTTGTTACATTTTATAGCTCCTACCTTAAGCAGGGTTCTCCTGCACCCCCTTCCCCATTAGCCCGTAGCAGGCTGCCACAGATGCCGATCTTGGTTGGTTACGCAGGTAGATTTGGAGTGATGCCTCTGTTTGCTTTATTGGAGTTACTGTGGGTCTCCGCTGGAGTGACTGAGATTGGAATCTGGCCCACCAATTGCCTTAGTTCTGGATTTCCTTGGAGGGATTTTGTGTGCGTGTTTAATCTCTGAAGCACCTTTAAGATAGTACATATTGCATCTGGTTACAAGGAATCCAAGATCAAAAGGCTTAAATCAGATAATTTATAATCTTTGGAGTGTAACTTCATAGTGGTGTTTCTTTCCTATTTTTGTGCTTCCAGCTCTGTGGTAGTTTATAATCACAATCCACCAACAGAGGAGTGTAAAAACTCCTAGACCGTAAATCCTATCCAGATCTTGCCCATCCCTTGTCTGGAACAGGATTTCCCACACTGATGTGGTGACACTGACAACTTGCCAGGTGCATAAAAGTTTAACCTAATGCAGGAAATGAAGCAGTTTGCACCTGCTTTCTCCTTTAATATGGGGGAGGAGGGAGAGACCTGTGGAGAATATAGCTCCCAGAATGCAGTGCTCTCTCTTGATCCAAGTGAGATGCACCAGATCTCTCCACCCCACTAATTTAGTCTGCCTTGCTGCATGCATGCAGGAAAAACTGTGGCTGGTGTATTTCCCATACAGCAGACCCCGTTGATACACTGTGCCCAGCACCCTGATGGCACTGAGCAGATGTGACTAATGGTTCTGGCTCCCAGAATGTCTGTGTAGGAGACTGAAATAGACAGACCTCTTTTCCTCTTCTTGCCTTTGCAGCCCTCTTGTGACTAAGCATGTGGTGCTGTGGGCTACCAGTGCAGGATCCACAGAGGCAAAGGGTGTCTACTGCTCAGAGCTGCCATCCTGTGTCTTTTGGTTCTGTGCAGCTGGGTTTGCGCGGGAGCCTGCCATGGGCGTTAGTCATGCAAAGCTGAGCTGTCTGCGAGAGCTGCAGGCTATGCTGGGGTGTGGCTGCCCTTTCAGGTTTCTGGCAATTGTTCTTGTGTTGCTGCACCACAGCAAAAACCAACAGGCCCCTTTCATCAGGCCATTTCCCCTCTTGATAAGGGGTCTGGAATGCGGAATGGCAAACCCCTGATCTCATACATGTCCCCTGTTATCATGGCTCATGGCAACGCTCTGATCTCCCACCTCCCCTCCCTGCCCACCAATAGTCTTTGGGGCGCTCTTGCATGAGGTACTGCCCATTGCAGAGGCCGGCTTGTGACTCTGTGCAGGCCTCCTGCTGAAAGGAACATGAACGATCTGGGTTTTGCTGGGCGGTACCAAGTGATGTGACCCACCCAAGGGCGGTGGCTCAGCCGGCCCTGGTGTGTTTACTGTACACAGAGATGATAGCTATGGAGTTGAAATAACTGCATAATAACTCTGTGAAACACCGAGTGCCAGCCTGGGTGTAACGAATACACCACTCGGTGGGTACCTCAAGAGCCCGTTCGGAGCCTGCTATCTGCCTTTGTTGTTAACAGGGCCAGGGCAAGAGTGCCAGTCTCCATTACCCACCTGTTCGATTTCAAAACAAACACCTTTGTGCTTTCTCTCATGCTGCCCCATGCGCCTGCAAGGCCCTCCCTGTAAGCACCCACAGAGCTACCTCACTGTCTGCCTTTGAATCTCGCCACAAAACTCTCCTGTGCCGTGAGGCCTACAAAAGAAACTGCTGGTGTCCTGAGCCCACTGCCAATGGCAGAGCAGGATGACCTCGCTGTGCTCCCCTATCGGTCTGTCTCTTCATTGCTTGTTTTCCACCACGAGCTTTTGGGGGCATGGCCCATTATTTTGTTCTGTGTCTGTATAGCGCCTAGCGCAATGGAGTTCCTGCTCCTTGACTAAGAACATAAGAACAGCTGCACAGTTTCAGGCCAATGGTCCATCTCACCTAGTATCTTGTCTCTGATAGTGACCCGTGCCAGGCTAGGGCTCCTAGGCACTAAGATAATAAATGTAAGGTGTTCAGAGAGATCACAGCCCTTTTCCCCTTTATGAATTTCCCCCTGATGCCATACTTTTCAGAGTCTCTCTCCATGTCTGGAAGGCAGGCAGGTGCAGCCTGTTGGGCCACCTACTAGAGTTCTGCTGGAAAGAGGTTCTCCCTACTTAAGCAATAGCATATCAGAACTGAGGGATCGCTTTGTATACAATAATACACATATGCTCAACACGCCTGACTGCTGGAGCTAGGAAGAGATGCACTGTTCCATGTCTAGACACTTGTACGGTCGCCACAGTATCTGAGCACCTCATGTATATTAATGAGTTAGTCTTCACCAGGGCCGGCTCCAGGCACCAGCATCCCAAGCAGGTGCTTGGGGCGGCAGTCTACAAGGGGCAGCAGTCCCTGTGTTTTTGCCCCCAAGCAGCGGCTGAATTGCCGCTTAATGGCAGGGGCAGTCCGTGTACCGTTAGGGCGGCACCCATGTTTCCGCGGCAGTGGCAATTTGGCGGCAGCTTCTATGTTCAGCTGTCCGCAGCGGCGCAGCTTCTGTCTTCCGGCTGAAGACAGAAGCTGCCACCGAACTGCCGCCACGGCGGAAACGTGCGTGCTGCCCTAACGACGCACGGACTGCCCCCGCCATCTGGCAGCAATTTGGCGCGCTGCTCGGGGCAGCAAAAACAGTAGAGCCGGCCCTGGTCTTCACAACACTCCTCTCAGGGGGAGTCATTGTCACCCTCCTTTTACAGGCGGGGTTACTGAGGCACCGGGAGACTAAGTGATTTGGCCCAAGGTATCACTGGAAGTCTTGTGATGGAGCTGGGAATAGAACCTCGATTTACTGGGTCCCACTCCAGTTCCTTAACCCTTAGTCCATCCTTCCTCTGTTAAACTGGCCGACCCATCCTTAACACCATGGTGACAGCTAGAACAGCCTTTTCTGGTAGGGTTGGGTGTCCAGTGTCCTATGTGAAATGTGTCTGCCAGTCTGGGTCTCTGGGTGGCTTGTAGTGGACAACAGGGCTTTCACATCAGAAAATCCACTGTCCAGACGCTGGCCCTGACGGATCCCCTCTTGTTAGCACCCTCAGCAGAGGAACTGAAGTGGGGCTGTGGTCAGGGCAGCTGTTGCTCATGCAGTACCTCATGGGAACTGAAAATTCATAGGAAACGGTGTGTGAGCACAGAGACGTGGCACAGCCCTGTGGTATTTTGTCACTCGTTTTCTGCTTCCCAGCGTGCAGAGGCTGTTGTCTTCGATGTGGCCTCCAAGGCTGGTGGAAGTGACTGACAGGCAGCTGGCAACATAGACTTGAGCAACAGGCCGTGCCACTTTGGGGAATGTTGCTTTGCTGCTGTTACCCAACTGTTTTACTTCCGAGGGAGCAGGGGTGGGGGTGAAGCTGAAAATACCCATTAGAAGAGAAGCGTGGGGAGATGGTAAGAATTGTGCCAGGATTTAGAGCCAGTTAAAATGACCAATTGCGTATTGCACAGGCACCCGGAGGCCCCACTCAGGATCGAGCCCCATTGTGCTGGTGGATGCTGTAGGAATGCACAGTAAGAGAGCTTGTGGTGTAAGTTAAGACAGTGCGACAAGTGGGTGTGACAGAGAACTGGGGAGGTAAGAGTGTGCTGGCAGCATGGTTTTCTACAGATCGGCTACAAGCAGATTTTGCAGGCATTGAGTCTATTTTATCCATCCATGGAGTCTCTGCAGGTTGTGCAGCCAGTGCTAAGGGGCCGAGAGAATTTCTGGCTCCTGCCCAGTTTGGCTATCAGAATCCTCCCCCTCACCCCGTCCCACCCAACACACACAGTAAATGTTGTGTCTTTCCCTAAAAACAATCTTAGTTTGAGAGAAGTGGGGTTGGAGGTAGCGTTCTCTAATAAAGTAGGGGCCTGGAAGTTAGGGTTTCTAGGTTCGGTTACTCTGCTACTGCCACTTGGTGTGACCTTTGGCTTGTCACTTCATCACTGTGTGCCTCAGTTTCCCCATTTCAAAACCAGGAGTGACAATACTGACCAGCCTATGTAGGACAAATTCATGTTTGTGCAGGACTTTCAGATCTTCTGAGTGAGGCTGTAAGTGCAGAACAGGGCTTCATTTCTGGCGGTTCCGAGCCCCGGCCCCTCTGGGCCTGGCGGTTCCGAGCCCCGGCCCCTCTGGGCCTGGCGGTTCCAAGCCCCGGCACCTCTGGATCGCTGCATCAGTTATGAATGTAAAAGAATTGCTGGAGCCCCAGCACCTAACTGCTTGATTCCAGAACCTCTTTCATTACAAATTAAGTACTGGTGCAGAGTATTCAGTTTCCATAATAATCAGCCTTGCTCCAAAACGAGCTCTGACCTCCAGTGACTCTTCTGCTTTCTGTAATTCTTCAAGGCAGAGGTGGGGTTGGAGAACGTGCTGGATTTGGGATTCTGTGACCCCTCTATGGCCGTTTTCCTTAGCAGTTGTGTTTTATGAAACAGTTTTTCCATGACCTAACCCATTGTTTTGAAAGGGAAATTTAATTCAAGACACACAATTTCCAGTGGGCTCTGACAGCACTGACTAATAATCTTCCCCTGTGGGGTAGATGATTAAATATCATTATCCCTATTTCACAGATGGGGGAAATTAAGTCACAAAGGTTAAGTGGTCTGCCCAGGGCTCCACAGCCAATCAGTGGCAGAGCTGGGATTAGAACTCGTGAGTTCCTGGCCCTGTGGCCGGTGCTCCAAACCATGCTGCCCGTGTGTGTTTCAGCCTGGTGCTTTGATTACGCTCAGTCCAGAGAAGTTTATAACTTAAGGGCCTGACCCGACTGGGTGCTGAGCCCCTTTGGGCCCCACTGGCTTCTCTAGGGTGCTGAGCATCCCCAGCACTCACTGGACTGGTCCCGGCATTCTCGATTCTACCTGCTGGCTCGGATCTGGTTTTTCCAGCTCCGTCTCTGCTGGCGACTGGCTCTTCTCAGTGTAGTGCTGTATAAAATACGTGCCCGAGCCAGTGACCTGGCTCCTGAGACCCCCCAGGAACTGCTAAGGGAGAAGCTGCTGCTGGCTCCCAAGGTCTCCAGCTTCCACCGGGAGCATCCTGGCTGCTGTTAGGGTTCAAGGAGCAGTGCTGACCTGAGTCGGGGGCTGGGGAGTGTCGAGGGCTCACCCGACTCCTACCCCGCAGTCTGATTTGGATGAAATCTTCCCCCACTCAGTCGCTGCTGCTAATTGTCCCTGAAGATTAGGGGCTCTGAAACCCACTGCTCAACAACTGATAGCTCCAGTGATACCAGCGCGGCTGGCCACCACTGCTGAGAGCCCTGGGAGTCATGCATCTGCCATGTTCTGCTCCTTCCTTCCTTCCTCCCTCTGGTGACCTATGGACTAATCAAGCCCTGTCCTGCCATTTGCTTCATCCTGCCCCTCTCGCAGGGTGCCTGCTGGCTCAGCTGCCTTCCCCCTCGGTGCCAGAGGCAGTGAGAGGTGCTAGGGAAGGTGAGATGGGTGGTGGAGTGTGAGCTTGCTAGAGTCCCATAGGCCTGGGACTGGCCCTGCTGATGCTAGAGACGGCCAGATACAGATTTTGGGGTGGAGCCAAATGTTACAACTCTGGGTCACTTGTGCCCTGCCCCCAGGCTTCCTTCCCATCCTGTGTGCCTGTGCGATAGTTATGCTCTGGGAGCAGGCAGGCTGGTGGTGCTGTGCCCCTTACATGGGGGGCCAGGGAGAGGTGATGGAGGAGCCCTCTGGGACTGCAGTGCAGGTGTGAGCTTGGGAGCTGAGCCCACTCTGCCGGGAGCCAGTGTTCAATGCTGAGATAACTGGTGCCAAGACGCTCACTTCCCCGCCCTCCCATGTGTGTCTCTGGATTCTCTAGGGCCTACTGGCCATGTTACACAGCAGCGAGGGGCTGGCAGCGCTGGCTGGAGATGGACAGCACTTCCCTGCAGCGTGCGCAAGCTGCTCCCCCTGTGCAGCCAGATACCTCTGCCAGTGCAGCGTGCTCCTTGCTTTGAGCCTCTCGTCCTACCCCGACGACATCACCGCCAGTGCACCTCCGTCCTGCCTGCATCCCCCTCTGCTGGTCCAGCCCTGAGCCCAGCTAAGGAGCAGGTGCTGATCTGTGCCGGAGTTCTGTACTGGGCGCAAACGAGAAACCTTTCCCTGGTCCCACTCCTCGCTGCCCAGTGAACTTGTGAGCTGAGGGAGCTGTAAGTGCTATGGCTTATCCCAGCGCATCAGTGGCTCTCAGCCTTCCCAGACTACCGTGCCCCTTTCAGGAGCCTGATTCGTCTTGTGTACCCCAAGCTTCACCTCACTTATAAATGACTTGTTTACAAAATCAGACCTAAGAATACAAAAATGTCCTCACACACTAGTACTGAAATGTTGCCGACTTTCTCATTTTGTTTGTATGATATTTTAGTGTGTGCTGACTTTGCTAGTGCTTTTTGTGCAGCCTGTTGTAACACTAGGCAAATGTCGAGGTGAGTTGATGTACCCCCGAGAAGATCCCTGTGTACCCCCCAGGGGTATGCGTACTCCTGGTTGAGAACCACTGCTCTACGTGGAATCCCAAGCCGCCCCTTCCTCGCCTCCTGGGTGTGTTTTCTGATGACCCAGCGGCTTACAGTTGAGTTTCCCTGTTAAACTGTTGTCTCTGTTTTCCCTGTTGAGTGCTGCTAAGAGACCAAGCCTTGTTCAGCCCAGCTGGCAGTTGCAGGCATTGCTCTGACAGATGATGTGTGAAGAGAGGCACTGGTGAAGGGAGGAGGCAGCTGCCAGTGATGAGAGCTGCTGATCTGTCTGTCCATGGCAGATGGTGCCCAGGCAGGGCTGCTCTGCCAGGGTGCTAGTCCTGGCAGCCTCTGTGCAGGGAGATGGCAAGTGCTGATGATCAGACAGTCCCTGGGTGAAAGGGAAAGTGATCCCTCCGACCCCCCCCACCCCATCCCAGCATGTTTGTTTCCTCGTATCTAGAGGAAGCAGGCTTGGAGCTGCCCTGGAGTTCTGCCAGCTGGAGAAGAGGGGGATTTATACGAGGCCTTGATCAGGATCTGGGCCTTGTGCCGGGTGCTGCGCAAACAGGTAGATACAGTCCAAGCCCTAGAGAGGAGACACCTGATGAAATGGGGCTAGGGGGCAGCGCTCAGATATCTTGCTGCATAGGTATTAACCACAGCCCAGCCGGCAAACGGGCCGATCACTTGCATGCGTCTTGGCAGCGGCCTGTCTGACTCGGGGATGGGAAGCAAGAGGAGAGGCTGGTGGGCTGCATTGAGGGGTGGGGGAGTAGAGAAATTATGAGGAGCAGACACAGGGGTGGTCCCACCAGCTGGGTGGAGGAGGTGATGGGGAGCGAGTGGCTGAGCTGTGAAGGGCCAAGGTTGAGTCGCTTGGACTCGATGCCTGAGAAGAAGAGGAGCCAGTGGAGGGTTCCAGAGAGGAGACCTGTGGCCAGTGTGACTGGCAGGGAAGATGGCCCTCACTGTGTTATGGATGGATTGGGGTGGGGAAGGTACAATGTGAGGCCTGGGCAAGAGACAGGAGGAAAAGGACAGAGCTGAGAAATGCTGTGAGGGTGAGGAGGGGGAGAGGCAGTGAGATGTGAACAGCCTGAGTGTGTGTATGGGAGGGGGGGAGCGGAGCGAGGAGTCTCTACTGACTCATGGGGGGCTGGCCTGGTTGCTGGAGAGGACAGTGGTCACGCTGAGGTGACGGAGAACAGGGACTGTAGAGAGGCCTTGGGAGGAAAGGTTGAGGACTGAGTTTTGGCCACATTGACCAAGCTGATGGTGACACAGGCTGAGATGCAGAGTTGGGCCGAGGGAGACAGGTGGATCAGAGTCATTAAAAATAGGAGAGCCCTCCGGCATCAACATGTGGCCCATCTCCTCAAGGGCCTGCACGGTGGCTTGTTCCTTCCAGATCTCTCCACAGGGCTCTGTCCCAAGCCATGGGGACTCCCTGAATGGCCTAGATATGTGGGACAGCTTCCACCATTTCTCTGTGAGGTGAGGCTGCTGGTATGGGTCATCCAGGAGAGCTGCTTGGGGGAAGGTTGCTCAGAACTTGCTTGTGGGCTGACGGACCCGCCCTCCCTCCTGGAGGCATGCGAGCGTGCATGCTGGCACCCCGGCTGAATGGGATTTGTCTCATCTCTGACTCCTTTACCTCTTCTCCTCCCACTGTAGGGAAGTCCAATCCAGCTGAACAGTGTCACCCTGGAGTCTGAACACCCGCAGTCCGTGAGCCAGCCCCAAGCTGCCTTCCAGATCGAGCCCGTGACCCCGGACCCTGCCCTCAGCCAGTCCAGGGAGACATGGGGTGGGAAGTATGAGTTCCTGCTCTCCTGCATTGGGTATTGCGTGGGGCTGGGCAACGTCTGGCGCTTCCCCTATCTCTGCTACCGCAATGGAGGAGGTGAGTCCATGCAGGCCTCTTTGCTGCTATCTGTCTCATAACGCTGGACTGAAGCAGATGAGAATAGGTAACTGATCCCTTCAGTGGGAGGCAGCTGCCTTCGGGTCACGTAATCACACCCCTCTTACTCTGAAACTAATGCCTGGATCCACCAGGCGGTAGGAAGCTGGTGATGAGCAGAGACAGAATATCTGCCGAGTCCCGGACAAAAGGAGTGCTGCTCCCAAGGGATGGTGCTGTTTGCATGGAGCAGTGTTAGTCTAATAGCAGGGCTACTTGTGGGTGGTGGCATGGCCTAGCGGGTAGGGAATCTAACTGAGTCAGGATACCTGGGTTCTGTTCCCACTGCTGCTCCTCACAGGTGCTCAGCGGTTATCGTGTCTCCCCTCAGTCTTCTCTTTTCCAGACTAAACAAACCAATTTTTTTCAATCTTCCCCCATAGGTCGTGTTTTCTAGACTTCTAATCTTTATTTCTCTTCTTTGGCCTTTCTCCATTTTGTCCACATCTTTCCTGAAATGTGGCACCTACAACTGGACACAATACTGTAGCTGAGGCCTAATCAGTGCGGAGTAGAGAGGAAGAATTACTTCCCGTGTCTTGCGTACAACACTCTCGCTAATGCATCCCAGAATGATGTTTGCTTTTTTTGCAACAGTGTTACAATTTTGACTCATATTTAGTTTGTGATTCACTGTGACCCCCAGATCCCTTTCCGCAGTTCTCCTTCCTAGGCAGTCATTTCCCATTTTGTACGTGTGCAACTGATGGGTTTTTCCTAAGTGGAGCACTTTGCATTCGTCCTTATTGAACTTCATCCTATTTATGTCAGACCATTTCTCCAGTTTGTCCAGATCATTTTGAATTTTAATCCTATCCCCCAAAGCACTTGCAACACCTCCCCGCTTGGTATTGTCCACAAACTTTATAAGTATCCTCTCTATGCCATTATCTAAATCATTGATGAAGATATTGAACAGAACCAGACCCAGAACTGAGCCCTGCGGGACCCCACTCGATATTCTCTTCCAGCTTGACTGTGAACCACTGATAACTACTCTCTGGAAACGGTTTTTCAACCAGTTATGCACTCACGTTGTGGTAGCTCCATCTAGGTATTTCTCTAGTTTGTTTATGAAGAGGTCAGTATCAAAAGCGCTGATTATATTTTCTTGGTCCTGGGCGGGCCGTAAAGGAAAGAGTCTGGCTTGTCTGCAGGCAGACGATTCATAAGTTTTCAGAAAGAGATGTTTTGGGGACTTGGTAACTAACTTTATGAACTGAGGCAATCTCTTCCCGGCCCTAAATAGAACCCCAGGTCTGGAGAGTCATGCCTGGCGGCTTTGGAATGAAAGGTTAGCACACACCAGTCAAGGCTGCTGGGCTCAACTCTGGCTCTTGAATGAGCAGATCTGTGCAAGAGCAACACATCTGAGGTACTGCAAGACACCTGCCCCAGAGATGTTACCCCAGGGCAGCCCAGTCGAGCTGCAATCTTTCAGCTATTTCCAAGCAGTGGGATTTTTGCTTCGTGGGGGACACAGTTAATTTGTTCTTGCTATTAGCCATGCCCTTAGGGAGCCCCTAGTGACTGCTAAAGAAGGGAGGTTCTGGTGATTACCTCATGGTGAAAGATTCCGTGCAGAGCAGGGCTAATCCCCTCTGCAATGCACACAGTAGAGAGGGGAAACCAGTGCTGGCTGGTTGGTATGGGAGGAGCTTGGAATTGGGTCTCCTAACTAGATGGGGTCTGATCGAGCTTTCCTTGTGCAGCGGGGAGCTGCAGGTTTCGGCTAGCCGAGCAGCTCCTGATTGAGCGCTTGCCTACTGAAATGATCTAGAGAGTACGTTGTTCAGAATGGACAGACCCACTGCAAAGAGAGAGAACAAAGTGGGTGAGGGGATCTCTCTGATTGGACCAACTTCTGTTGGTGAGCGAGAGCAGCTTTTGAGCTTACACAGAACTCTTCCCTGTGGCTCTGGAAAGCTGGTCTCTCTCACCAGCCGAAGTCCGTCCAATAAAAATATTCCCTCCCCCACCTAGTCTCTCATGACCTGGGACCAGCACGGCTACAGCAACGCTGCAGCCAGGCCTTCTGTTCAGATACTCTGCATGCAGCCGTGGGCTGTGATCTGCTGCAGCCTTAAAAGCTAGGCAGGGTCAGTCCTGGGCACTGCTTGGCTGGGGCAGGGTCAGTCCTGGGCACTGCTTGGTTGGGGCGATCTCCAAAGGAACCTCAGGGTACCTCTGGGACAGCATGGTGTCTGGCGGAGGAGAGGGGTGCCAGGCTGCTGGAGGTGCCTGCTCCCTTGTCTCTCTCTGCAGGAGGAGGGAGGGAGTTAACCCTCGTGTGCCCCAGCCAGTTCCAGTGGCCCTATATTTCCCCACGCCCCCAGGTATGGTGGGCCTTGAGTGCAGGCACAGAGTCACAGTGGGGTGACAGGGAGGAAGCTGGAGGTGGGGGAGGAGGGGACAGGGAGCCAGGGGAGGAGTCTGGCCAGAGCAAGAGAAGGAAGGAGATTTCCACACCAGCATGAGCAGAGGAGGACCAGTGAGAGTCAGGGAGACAGGAGAGAGGAGCGCCAGAGATCTAAGAAAGGGGGTTAGCAGTAAGAGTGGAGAGGCTCACGGCTCCGATCCCCGCCGGTGCTCTCTTGCAGGGCAAGAGGAAGACCCTAGTGCGGAAGACACTGTGACTTTAACCACCACTGTGCAGATCGGAAACATGTGACCCTCCATGCTGCTAGTGCTCTCCCCGGAGCCGTGTTCTGTGTAGACTTTTAATCACACCTCTCGGGGCGGCAGCTGAGTGTCCCTCGCGGCAGCGTTAATGTCCCGTTCTGAGACTGAAGGGACCATTGGGGCCGTCTAGTCTGGCCTCCTGCGGCAGGTCTAGGTATACTTGGCCCTGCTTCAGCGCAGGGGCTGCACTAGGCCAGCGGGTCTCAAACTTCATTGCCCCGCGACCCCCCTCTGACAGCACTGCGTGACCCCAGGGGGGCAGGGCCCAAACCCTGCAGCCCTGGGCAGGGATGGAGCTCAGGCTTCAACTTGAGTTCCGGGTCCCAGCAAGTCTAATGCTGGCCCTGGAAACCCCATTAAAACGGGGTCCTGACCCATAGTTTGAGACTGCTGCACTAGGCGACCGCTCACGGGCCGTTTCTATGGTTCTGTGACAGGCGGTAGCACAAAGCACCTGTGTCAACCCTTCCTCTTGCAAGCAGAGCCACTCGTGTCTCAAGTCTGGGGTCCGCTTGCAAAGTCATGGGGGACGGGGTGCTCTATCAGGAGGAGATCAAAACTGCTCCTGGGGGGGGATTCCGCATCACAGCAAGCCCGCAGAAAATCCCCCCGCCCCCCGGCAGATTTCCTGCGTTTCCCTGCTGCAAATGGAAGGGAATGGCAGGGAAGCTGCGTGGGTGGAGGGACGAGGGCGACCGTGGGTGCAGTTTGGGGGGGGGGATTTCTCCCTCCAAAAAGAGGCGAGGCATAGGGGCGCACACAGTGTTACTTGCCACTTCCCCCCCCCGCCCCCTTGGCCCAGCTGAAGGAGGCTGTGTCTGAACGCCGCCTCCTGGGTCTAGTGCCGGTCCCCTCCCCTTCCGTGTGCTGGGAGCCTTCCTGGTTTCTGTGAAGCAACGAGTGCCAGCAGTGGGGCTGGGTAAAAGGGGGCGGGGGAAATGAAGGAAGGGGGTGGAATAGGGCACGGGGTGGGGGAGATGGAGAAGAAAAGGGGTTGGGGAATCGCGGGGGAAATTGGGAGCCCGGCATGTGGTGTTCCCTCAGCAGCAGCTGGGGCTCCTCTGCTAAGCAGGCCCATCGAACTCTCCCCCTGACAAGCCCCACCCCCGTACACCTGGTCCCCTCCAAGCCCCCCCGGACCCCCACCCCACTGACCCCCAACCAGCTACACTTGGACCCCCACCCCATCAAGTCCCAATCCTTTAGCACCCGAACCAGACCCCTCCTCCTGAGCCCCAGCCACCTTCACCGGGATCCCCTGCAGTGTCCCATTGACCCCGCACCTGGAACCCCTCAGTGAGCCCCTGTGCATTCAGATCCCCCACTGAGCTGACCACACCCAGATTGCCCCACACAGAAACCTCTCACCCCACACCTGGATCCCCCCACACTGAGCCCAGGGGTGGCTCCAGGCACCAGCACGCCAAGCGTGTGCCTGGAGCGGCAAGCCACTGGGGGGGGCTCTGCCCGTCGCCGCGAGGGCGGCAGGCAGGCTGCCTTTGGCGGCTTGCCTGACGAGGGTGCGCTGGTCCTGCGGCTTTGGCGCCTGCGGGAGGTCCTCTGAAGCTGCGGGACCAGCAGACCCTCTGCAGGCATGCCTCTGAAGGCTGACTGCCTGCCGTGTTTGGGGCGCAAAATGCCTAGAGCCACCCCTGACTGAACGCCTCCACACTGGGATCCTGCTGGGCTGAGCCTGCTCATCCACACCTGGTGCACCTGGCACAGAGGGGCAGAGCCCTGGGGAGTTTCTGGGGCAGGCCCAGCCCTTGTGCTGTGTCAGGGTCAGGTGCAGCCTCATGACCGAGTCCCTGTACCGGGGCAGGTGGGGGCTTCAGGATGATCTCCCACCTCAATGCGGCCAGTGGCCGGTGCTCCCGCTGCCATGCCAGAGCCTCCACATTTATTTATTGGCAGACAAAATTTGCAGAATTTTAAAACGTGCGCAGAAATTTTAAATTTTTTGAGTGCAGAATTCCCTCAGGAGAGAAAAACAAACTTTTTTCACTGACAGCTCCCTGGCGTTTATACACAACCCTAACCAGCCAGTTTGTGCATGCAACACAAGGGGAAATACTTTGACTGCATCTGTACTTTAACCTGCTATGCTAACAAGTGTGCGTTCACCACAAGATGTCTCTCCAGGCTCTCTGAAGGCACCGGTATGTAGCCTCTTCCAGAAGATGACCCGTTTGGAGCATTAGTGCTGGCGCTGGTTTCGTAAACGAGCTCTCTGCATTTGGGCTCTGGAGGATCGTATTGAACTGGGGAGCTTGTGCTGGTGATGGGCTTGTGTTAGGAAATCATAAGAGTGACTGGACCTTTTTCCTACGTGGCTCTCCGGAGTGTCAGGTCAATGAATGACAGTACCCGTGATGGGATAGCATTGCCTTTTCTTTGGCTGGCTGGAATGGACCATCATGGGTGGGAATTGAGTGGACAAGCACAGGAAAGCTCTGTGTGTTCATGGGAACTGCTGCCTTCTCCTGGATGGAGTATGCCAGATCTGTTTGTACATAGCAATATGTGTGTATCCAACATCTGAATTAGTGGGACTACTGTTAGAGGCCTGGGTTAGCTCACCTGAGGGTCTGGGTCTTTCGGGGGAGTCTAAGTTTGTGGTTTCTGTTCCCTAAAGCACCTGGAGTGATTTAGCTGATGCCCATCAGTGTCTGTGCGCTTGTAGCCCAAGGGCAGACTTTAAAGATAACGTCAGAGGAGCCTATAGTTGGGTTAACTCTTTCAATTCCAGATACAATTGATTTGACTTAATGTGGCAAAGTGGGAATGTTCTTAATGTGTTCTTTGAATACTGGGTGAGGAGTATTGACCTGGGAAGGGTGCAGGGGGTTTTTGCTGGTACGGTCTGCATTGGGGATGGGAGACTTGCCTTGGGGGAGGATACCTGAGCACATAACATGGGAACCAGGAGGGGGATTGGAGCCAGGCAACACCTCTGCCGGGGAAACTGGACAAAGGCTGGGGGAGGGACGGGGAAGGGTGAGTGAGATGGCTGGAGGGAGTTTCAGTTTGGAAAAGACGGTTACTTACCTTGTAACTGTTGTTCTTCGAGATGTGTTGCTCATATCCATTCCAGTTAGGTGTGCGCGCGCCGCGTGCACGTTCGTCGGAGATTTTTACCCTAGCAACACTCGGTGGGCTGGCTGGGCACCCCCTGGAGTGGCGCCGCTATGGTGCTGGATATATACCCCTGCCGGCCCACCCGCTCCTCAGTTCCTTCTTGCCGGCTACTCCGACAGTGGGGAAGGAGGGCGGGTGTGGAATGGATGTGAGCAACACATCTCGAAGAACAACAGTTACAAGGTAAGTAACCATCTTTTCTTCTTCGAGTGCTTGCTCATATCCATTCCAGTTAGGTGATTCCCAAGCCTTACCTAGGCGGTGGGCTCGGAGTGAGACGTTGCGGAATGTAAGATCGCTGAGCCAAAGGCGGCATCATCTCTAGACTGCTCGACCAGTGCATAGTGGGATGCGAAAGTGTAGACTGAAGACCAGGTAGCAGCGCGACATATTTCCTGGATAGGAACCTGGGCCAGGAAAGTGGTGGACGAGGCATGAGCTCGAGTAGAGTGGGCAGTGAGACGGCCGATCAGGACGTGGGCCAACTCATAGCACGTCCGGATACAGGACATCACCCATGATGATAGCCTCTGGGAAGAAATAGGCATGCCTTTCATATGCTCCACGACTGCTATAAATAGCTGAGGCGAGCGTCTGAACGGTTTGGTTCTCTGAATGTAAAAGGCAAGAGCCCGGCGGACATCCAGGGTATGCAGCTGTTGTTCCCGGCGTGATGCATGCGGCTTCGGGAAGAAGACCGGTAGAAAAATGTCTTGATTGATGTGGAAGGCGGAGACCACCTTGGGGAAGAAAGCCGGGTGTGGTCGCAGCTGTACCTTGTCCTTGTGGAAGATCGTGTATGGGGGGGTCCACCATCAGGGCACGAAGCTCCGATACTCGTCTGGCCGATGTTATAGCAACTAGGAAGACCGTCTTCCAGGACAGGTACAGCAGCGAACAAGTGGCTAACGGCTCAAAGGGAGGGGCCATAAGCCTAGCCAGAACAAGGTTGAGATCCCAGGTAGGAGAGGGGTGCTTAACCAGAGGATAGAGTCGCTCCAAGCCCTTAAGGAACCTGGAAACTACTGGGTGGGAGAAGATCGAACTGCGGGATTCCCCAGGATGGAAGGTGGAAATCGCGGCTAGATGCATCCTTATCGAAGAAAGTGCCAGGCCCTGCTCCTTGAGGTACCATAAGTAGTCTAAGATAATGGGAACCGATACACCTGCAGGAGCAAGGTTACGCTGGGCGCACCAATGGGAGAAGCGCTTCCATTTGGCGAGATATGTCGCATGCGTGGAAGGCTTCCTGCTTCCCAGGAGGACCTGTTGCACCGGGGTGGAACAGCGCAACTCAAATTGGTTTAGCCAGACAGCAGCCATGCTGTCAGGTGGAGGGACTGCAGGTTTGGGTGGTGAAGTCTGCCGAAGTCCTGCGTTATCAGGTCCGGGTAGAGCGGCAGAGATATCGGGTTCACCCGAGAGAGGTCGAGCAGCATGGTGTACCAGTGCTGCCTCGGCCACGCCGGAGCGATCAGGATTAGCCTGTCTCTGTCTCTGCGGAGCTTGAGCAGGACTCTGTGAACGAGGGGAAAGGGCGGAAAAGCATAAAGTAGACGACCTCCCCAGTGGATCAGGAAAGCGTCCGAGAGGGAGCCTGGGGAGCGACCCTGCAGGGAGCAGAACACCTGGCATTTCCTGTTCTCCCTGGAGGCAAAGAGGTCTATCTGGGGAAAGCCCCACTTCCGGAATACTGAAAGGAGGACGTCCGGGCGGATGGACCATTCGTGGGACAGGAAGGATCTGCTCAGGTGATCCGCGAGAGAGTTCCGGACTCCCGGGAGAAAGGAGGCTATCAATTCTATCGAGTGGGCTATACAGAAGTCCCACAGTCGCATCGCCTCTAGACAGAGAGGGGAAGACCGTGTCCCTCCTTGCTTGTTTATGTAATACATGGCCGTTGTGTTGTCTGTAAAGACTGCAACACAACGGCCTTGTAGGTGCTGTTGGAAGGTCTGACACGCCAGTCGGACCACTCTCAGCTCTCGGACATTGATGTGAAGCCCCAGCTCCTGAGAGGACCAAAGGCCTTGAGTACGAAGGTGCCCTAAGTGAGCACCCCAGCCGAGAGAGGAAGCATCTGTTGTCAGAGACACCGAGGGCTGTGCTGGGTGGAACGGACGACCGGCACACACCAGGGAGGGCGTCAGCCACCGGTTGAGGGAGCCCAGAACGCTTGGTGGAACCGTAATTACCATGTCTATAGCATCTCTGCGAGGACTATAGGCTGAGGCGAGCCAAGTCTGAAGAGGACGCATGCGCAGTCTTGCGTGCCTCGTCACGAAAGTGCACGCAGCCATGTGCCCCAGGAGGACGAGACAGGCGTGGACAGAGGTTGTTAGGAAGCTTTGTAGCCTCCGTATGAGGCAGACCAAAGTCCGAAAGCGGTGTAGGCGTAGGCTGGCTGTTGCAATATTGGAGTCCAGCAAGGCCCCTATGAATTCTATCCTCTGCGTGGGAAGCAGAGTGGATTTGTCCAGGTTGATAATCAGGCCTAAATGGGTGAATAGGTCCTTGATGACGTTCACGTGGGCGGTGACCTGAGCCTCGGAGGTCCCTCGAATGAGCCAGTCGTCGAGGTATGGGAAGACATGCACTCGATGATGGCGGAGGGAGGTGGCTACTACCGCCATACATTTCATGAATACCCAAGGGGTCGAGGATAGGCCGAAGGGAAGGACTGCGAATTGATAATGTTGACTATTCACCACAAAGCGTAGGTACCTTCTGTGCGGAGGGTAGATCGCGATGTGGAAGTATGCGTCTCTCATGTCGAGAGCAGCGTACCAATCTCCGGGATCCAGGGAAGGGATGATGGTACCCAGGGACACCATGCGGAACTTGAACTTTCTCATGAATTTGTTCAGTCCTCGCAGGTCCAGGATAGGCCGGAGGCCTCCTTTCGACTTGGGAATTAGGAAATATCTGGAATAGAACCCCTTGTCCTTTAATTCCTCTGGAACCTCCTCTATAGCTCCCATGGCAAGGAGCTTGGACACCTCCTGCAGAAGGAGTTGCTCGTGAGAGGAGTCCCTGAAGAGGGATGAGGAGGGAGGGTGGGAAGGAGGGGTTGAAATAAATGGAAGACGGTAGCCATACTCCACCGTGCGGAGGACCCAGCGGTCCAAAGTCAGCTGGGACCATGCAGGGAGGAATGTGGCAAGGCGGTTGGCGAACTGAAAAGGATCCTGGGAGGCAATTGGTACGGTGCTCTCGGGCGCACCCTCAAAAATTTGGCTTCGGTCCCGCCGGTGGCTTGGTAGGACCGGAGTTGTTACCCCCCTGTGGTCCAGACTGTTGTCTGCGAGAGGTACGACCTCGCATTCTGGAGAAGTCCTGCCTTGGACGAGGTGGGGGTTGGGGCGCTGGGGCTGCGGTCGGAAAGATCGCCTCTGAGTCTGTGGCGTATGCATTCCCAGCGAACACATGATTACGCGATTGTCCTTCAGACTCTGTAGGCGAGGGTCCGTCTTCTGGGAGAAGGATAGGTCCTGTATCGTATACTGGAGTTCAGGTGGTAGCCCTGATATATGCTGCATGGCAATCCCTGATGCAACGGTTCTAGCCGCCAAGTCAGCGGCATCTAGCGAGGCTTGGAGGGAGGTCCGCGCCACTTTCTTCCCTTCCTCCAGGAGAGCTGTGAATACCCGGTGGAAGTCCTGTGGGACGAGCTCTACAAACTTCCCTACTGCCTCCCAGGTGTTATAACTGTACTGACTCAGGAGGGCTTGTTGGTTCGCCACCCTGAGTTGAAGGCCTCCCGTTGAATAGATCTTCCTACCCAGCAAATCCATGCACCTGGCCTCCCTTGATTTAGGCGCAGGGGCTTGCTGGCCGTGGCGCTCCCATTTGTTGACGGACTGGACTACCAACGAACAAGGAGGAGGGTGCACATACAGGTACTCGTACCCCTTGGATGGTACCATATATTTGCGTTCAACCCCCTTGGCTGTGGGTGGTACTGATGCCGGGGATTGCCAAATGGTATCCGCTCGCGCCTGTATTGAGCGGATGAAGGGAAGGGCAACCCTGGTTGGAGCTTCTGCTGATAATATACTGACAACCAGGTCGTCTACCTCAGGAACTTCCTCAACGGGTAAGTTAATGTTGAGGGCGACGCGCCGCAGGAGGTCCTGGTGCGACCTGAGGTCAATGGGGGGTGGACCAGATGTAGCCGTCCCCGCCACCGCTTCATCCGGTGACGAAGAGAATGAAACCCCGGGAACCAGCGGGTCTTGGAGTTCCTGGTCCTGGGGGATGTCCTGCGGATTCTGTGGATCTGGTACATGGGCTGTGGGTTCCTCCGTACCCGCTGGGGGAGGTCTGCTCACAGTGGATTCTGGTGCCCGATGTTCAGAAGGGGCGGACCAAGGTGGAACATGCGGATCACCTTGGTTCTGATGGTAGGCCCAAGGTGTCCAAAAAGGCCACTGACGAGGGCCCTGGTGATTATCTGAATCCCCATATGATGCAGATTCTGCATGAGAGGAGATCGACGGATGGCGAGATGGCCACGGAGGGGCGGAGACCGTTTGGTGAGTGTCTCTGCGTCCATTCGGACCATCTCTATGCGGTGCCGGAGGACAGTACCGAGAGTCGTGACGGTGCCAGGAGTGGGACCGGGACCTGCGACCAGCATGGTGCCAGGAGGTCGACCAGTACTTGGAATCGCCATGCCAAGATCGGCTGCGAGAGGCCCAGTGCTGTGAGTGTCTAGATCTGGATCGGTGCCGGTAGTATCTGGACGGTGACCGGGATCTCGAGCAGTACCGCGAGTACGACCGGTACCTCAATGGAGAACGGTACCGGGACTGCGAGCAGCCGTGGGATCGGGATCGACAGCAGGACCGGGAGCGCCTGCGGGACCGGGACCGGCGAAGCTCTGTGGTGCCGGGCGAAGAAGGTCTCACAGGGGCCGGCTTGCCAATAGACTGAGGGACCCGCACCGGCGGTGCCGGGAGTCGAGGCAGCTCAGGCTCCGTCATGGCGATCAAGTCTCGTGCTGCGGAGAATGTCTCCGGCGTGGATGGCACGGTAAGCTCAACCACGGCGCATGCCAGGGAGCTGGTAAGCACCGGACTCGACGGCCCTTGCGAGGCCGGAATCAACGGTGTGGAGGACGTCGGTGCCGCAGCAGATGACGGTGCCGGGCGATCTGACTTGGTTAAGCGCTCGGACTGCGGTGTGGATACAGTCGCCGAAGGAGGCTTATGCTTCTTGCTCCTAGGTGACAGCGAGCGGTGCCGGGTGGGAGCTTGGGCGGATGAAGGCTGATGTCGTGGAGTCTTCACCGATGGCGTGCGCTCCGGTGCCGAGGAGGTACTTGTTCCCGGTGCCGCTGCCGGTGCCGATGACTGGGGAGCCAAAGCCGCCTCCATCGGAGTTGCTTTAGGCGAATGTCCCACTCTTTTTTAGTCCGGGGCTTGAACGCCTTACAGATGCGGCACTTGTCTGTAAGATGAGACTCACCCAAGCACCTAAGACAGGAGTCGTGCAGGTCTCCTGTGGGCATCGGCCTATGGCAGGCCGAGCACGGTTTGAAGCCCGGTGAGCCGGGCATGGGCCCTGGTACCGGGGAAGGGGACGGGACTAATCCCCGAATCCCCCAAACTATCTACAACAACTATTACAGAACTAATGACTAACACTAACTATACTTGTGAGAAATCGAACTATATACACAATTAGAAGAAAAACGAGCGAATCGCTAGGGAGGTGGAGGTCAGGCAACTGCACCCCACTGTTCCAACGACCGACACGGGCGGTAAGAAGGAACTGAGGAGCGGAGGGGCCGGCAGGGGTATATATCCAGCACCATAGCAGCGCCGCTCCAGTGGCACCCTGCCGACCCACCGAGTGTTGCTAGGGTAAAAATCTCTGACGAACGTGCACGCGGTGCGCGCACACCTAACTGGAATGGATATGACCAAGCATTCGAAGAAGAACTGGCTGGGAAAATGGAGGGGAGCCCCAATGGGCTCTGGCCTCCCTCCTCCCCCCACCTCCCCGATGGACCTAACTGAGCGGGTCCTGTTGTCTGTACCTGCAAGACCTGTCTTGGACTGTGTTCCTGTTGTCTAAATAAACCTTCTGTTTTACTGGCTGGCTGAGAGTCGCGGTGAATCACAGGAAGCCGGGGGTGTAGGGCCTTGTCTCCCCCAACACTCCATGACACCTAACAAGTCAAGAGTTTCTGGCTTCCAGGGCTGAAAAGGCCACTCGAGTGCTAAAAACCCACCGCGTGTTTGTTTTTTGCTGCCCTCTTATGGGTGATAAAAGTTCTGTCGCTAAAACTTAGGTGAAGATTCCACTCGCAATGAAGCAAGAGAGAGCCCTGCTTGCTCTCATGTGTCTGAGAGGGGCTGGCTGCTGCGTGCCTGGAGACAGACCTGGCGAGGTGGCTGTGTGGAGGAGACCATATTTAGGGGTTGCTATTCAATCTGGAATGGCACGGTAACACTGAGCTCTGCAGAGGTTTCACGGTTACACTGGGAAATGCTCAGTGTGAGGGTTTAAAATGGAAAAAGTATCTTCCTCCTCCCCTTCCCATCAGACGTTTTTCTTCGTCAGTCGAAAACACCCCATGTGCAGTGGTGGGCTGGGCCCGTTCTAGAGCTGACAAAGCTGGATTTCCCTCCCCTGAGCGAAGTGTTCAGTGCAAGTGACCCTGTTTGGGGACAAAGTAGCACATGGCTCTGCTTTTTTGTGCAGAACGGCGCTGTGCCACGTGTGTGGGGCTGCTTTCCTGTTCACTCTTGGCCGGTTTGTGTCCATGTCCAAGACCTGCCATTGACCAGCTACAGCTCACCCCTGCGCAGTGGACCTGCACATGGCCTGTGCACCGTTAGAATCCCACCCTCACCCTCAAAGTATGGTTTGCATGGGCTGTGCCTTGGGGGGTGAATCCCAGCTCTGCCTTTGGCTGCTGGAGCCAGTCCCGTCCCCTCTCTGTGCCTCAGTTTACCCATCAGTAAAATGCAGGAACGGTGCTTGCGGCAGTTAGAACAGATGAAGAGATGCGACATGAGCACTCTGATTTTGGGAGCTGATGGGTGGGAGCTGAGTAGGAAGCAGAGCCCCTGGTTGGGTAGGGTTTCTGTGCTGCTCTATCAGGCTGCCATTCATCCCCCTACAGGATCCTTTTTCAATGGCGGGGAAAGAGCTTCTGGCTGTCAGTGCCGGAAGGAGCAGGGCGAGGCTGGCTGGTTGGAGTTCAGTGGGGTGGGAGCCCATTCTGCCCCACGCTTCAGTGTCTCAACCCAGACACGTGACTTCCCTGCGTCAAACGTGCCTTCTGCATGGAGGGGTAAAGCAGGAACGCACCCTGTGCCGAGGACACCAGCAGCTGGAGCTGAACATGCTGCTTCTGCATTAGGTTTCCCCAGCCACAACCTGGCAGTCAGGCCTGTTCTGCTCTGGTCGCTGGCACTCCCACCATCTGTGGGCTCCTGCGGGGCAGGGTCTCTGCTCTGTCCCTTCCCCATGGCTCAGTACCCGAGTTCTTGCCTCCTTCCATCCCAGTTCCTTGCTAACCGTGTCTGCTCCCTCTTCCCCAGGGGTCTTCCTGATCCCATACTTCATCATGCTGCTCTTCACTGGCCTGCCTCTGTTCCTGCTGGAGCTCAGCCTTGGCCAGTATGGAGCTGCAGGGCCCATCACCGTCTGGAAGTGCTGCCCCCTGCTGAAAGGTGAGTCTGTGCCTGGTGCAACGTCCCGCTCCCCTGACTGAGCAGGGCATGGGGAGAGCCAGCCGCTGTACATTTTACCTCCCCCAACCACTTCTCCGTCACCCACAAACCACAGTGGACAAGGTCCTCTGCCTCTCGCTCTGACCACATCACCTCCCGCTCTAGATCCCTCCTCCAGTCCTGCTCCTCCACTGTGTCCAGTTCAACCAGCCTGGCTGCCGCCTCCAGGCCTGGCAGAGCTCCACCCCCACCCCGTATCTGACCACATCCCTTAGCACAGCCCCCCCCTCCAGCCTCAGGGCTAGGTTTATCCACTCCCCCAGCTGTCGCCGCACTGTCTCAAGTGCCAGGAAATGCCTCCTTGAGCTGCTTCGCAAGGTCAGTGCCCTCCCCTCACTGCAGCCCTCTCCGAGACCCCCAGCTCTGAGCAGCCCGCCCCATAGGCTGTAACACAAAACCCAGCCTCTCCTCTCCTCCTCCGTCCCTGGAGGATTTCAAAGCACTAAAGAATCTGCCCTCCCGGGCCCCTGGGAGGAGCATCTGTTGTCTCCATTGCCCAGAGAGACCAGTGGCTTGGCCTGACCTCCCCGACGGACCCAGCACAGCAGCCCCCACTGAAATCCACAGGGCTATGGGCACCTGGGAACGTCAAGTTCCACAAGTGACTGGCAGGGCTGGGCGCAGAGCCCGGGCTCCTGACTTCGTGCCCTGTGCATTAGCAGTGAGCGCATCCTTCCCTCTCTAATGACTGTAAAGTGCTGGAGGTCTCTGGCGCCGTCGGCGTTCTCCGTAGCAGATAGTTCCCAAGCAGAGCTGTGGTGTTCAGCCAGGCTGTCGACTGTCTCCAGCTCTTCCCCCTGCCAGACCCTTGGGAGTGGGACAGGGTGGGGACTCTTAGCATGCCGAGGCTCTAAGCCCAAGGAGCAAAACTCTCTCTTGATTGTCTCCTCAGTCGTCCACCTTGATAC